>NC_088176.1:33020596-33675419 GCF_028769735.1 Zonotrichia leucophrys gambelii | reverse complement strand
CAGGGAACATCCAGGGAACAACCTGGGGAACATCCAGGGAACAACCCGGGGAACATCCAGGGAACATCCAGGGAACAACCTGGGGAACATCCAGGGAACAACCCAGGGAACAACCTGGGGAACATCCAGGGAACAACCAGGGAACATCCTGGGGAACATCCAGGGAACATCCAGGGAACATCCAGGGAACAACCCGGGGAACATCCAGGGAACAACCCGGGGAACATCCAGGGAACAACCCGGGGAACATCCCGGGAACATCCAGGCAACAATCCAGGGAACAACCCGGGAACAACCTGGGGAACATCTGGGGAACATCCAGGGAACAACCCGGGGAACATCCAGGGAACCACCCGGGGAACATCCAGGGAACAACCTGGGGAACATCCAGGGAACAACCAGGGAACAACCAGGGAACATCCGGGGAACAACCCAGGGAACAACCAGGGAACAACCGAGGGAACAACCCGGGGAACAACCCGGGGAACAACCCGGGGAACATCCCGGGAACATCCAGGGAACAACCCAGGGAACAACCAGGGAACAACCTGGGGAACATCCAGGGAACATCCAGGGAACAACCCGGGGAACATCCAGGGAACATCCAGGGAATATCCAGGGAACAACCCGGGGAATATCCAGGGGAACAACCCGAGGAACAACCCAGGAACCACCTGAGCTGTGGGACAGGAGGCCAGGGCCAAAGCTGCCACCACAGCTGTGAGCTGCCCCTGCTCACGAGCCCATGTGTATAAATCCTCCTGCAGCTCCACAACTCCAGCAAGACTGAAGGCAGGAGAAGAACGTGCATTCCCATTTGGAGACTCCTTTTGCTTGCCACCTAGCCCTGAGATCAGTAGTGCATTTAAATCACATTTTTGGTATGTTCTTTGTAGCTTCAGGAGATAGAATTTTCTATTTAAACTAAGATTCTCACACTGTTGCTTGTCCAGCTGCTTGGACTTCAGTAAGATGTAACTAGCAAGTTCTGATAAAATTCAAAATAAATGGAAAAACGGGAACTTGGCACAACTAAGTTCCTGATGATTTATAATGGGATATGACATCCAACAGTTCCCACAGTATTAGAGTGTCTTCTGAATTCAAAACACATCACCCCGAAATATTGCAAAGAACTAAAGCAAAGCTTAAGACAGAGGTGACTTGAAAGAGAAAACAGTTTTAGCTAGAGTCACTGAAAGTTCCATATTTCCAATAAATCCAGTGAAAGACCACATCATGGTGACAAAATCTGAAGCATGAGGATTACAGAAGAAACTTTCAGTTTAGGAGAAAATCTTCAGTTTTTGAAAAATAATTGACATTGCTGTAACCAATAAAGTTTCCCCTCAGATTTTAATCAGCTTTAGGTGCATCACAAGGTCAACCTGTTAAATCTACTAACCTTTAATTAAAAGTATTGACTAAGCAGCAGCACTATGATCACAGGCAATACCATTTGACTTCAAAAAATACTGTTCATAAAAGAGAACCAGAACCACAAGGCACATTTCTAAACCATTTATATTTTTTCATATTTTAATTCAAGTAAGTTAGTGAACATGGCTGCCATTTCAATATATAGCCAAGAAAATATACTTTTTTTAAAAAATTAATTCAGATTTCATGAAAAATTATCTACATGGGAAAAGTCTGATTATCAAACAGATGCTAAGAGTTTAATCCAAGATGCAGTAAGGGATTTTAACATGGAATTTGGAAATAAAGAGAAGAATCACTTAAAGGCAGAAAAACAAGATAGCTGTAGTGGAACATTTTCATTGGTCAGTGCACATAGGAAATGGCAAGATGGAAGTGAAGAATACCAAGGATTTTGAAGATGAGGAGTACTTTCAAGCAATTTTTAAAAATGGCCAGTGAGTAATAAAAGATTTTGAGAACAGCAGTAATTCACTGCCTAGAGCTGAGATAAAATCAGCATAATCAGAGTAACATTAGTGATTAGTGAGAGCAGAGGGAGACTGGTGGCAGTTCTTTCACAAAGTCAGGTTTCCTTTCAGCACCACAGCACTTTGCCCAGCAATGTCAACTCTGCCGTCACCGCGCACGGAAATCTTCAGCTCTCCTCCGCGGCGGGAGCACTGAAACGCTGAAGAGAAACAAGAACCCAGAGTTAAAAACTCCTGTGTGTCACAAATTCCTTAGAAATCCATGAAATCTCAGGGACAGGAGGCTCCTGGCTCCAGAAAGCAGCAGCACCAGGGCAAGCAGTGCAGCAGGGACACCCAGGATGAATTGCCTTCATGGATGAAGGTCAGCTGAGGTGGCGGGAGCACTGAAACGCTGAAGAGAAACAAGAACCCAGAGTTAAAAACTACTGTGTGTCACAAATTCCTTAGAAATCCATGAAATCTCAGGGAAAGGAGGCTCCTGGCTCCAGAAAGCAGCAGCACCAGGGACACCCAGGATGAATTGCCTTCATGGATGAAGGACAGCTGAGGTGGCGGGAGCACTGAAACGCTGAAGAGAAACAAGAACCCAGAGTTAAAAACTACTGTGTGTCACAAATTCCTTAGAAATCCATGAAATCTCAGGGAAAGGAGGATCTAGCTCAGAAAGCAGCAGCACCAGGGCCCCTGGATGAATTGCCTTCATGGATGAAGGCCAGCTGAGGTTGGTGTATTTCCAACCAGACCTTTTCTGACAAAACTGCTGCTTCATACAAGCACTGAGGGGCAGTTTGCTTTTTTGTAGCAAATTTAGTTCCTGCCATGTATCTAAGAAGTTCTGAATTCTCCCTTCATGGGATACAGTTTTTGGAGGGAAGGAGGAAGAACACCAAGCGTTATCTGCATGAGAAGGAATGACATTTTACTGAACACCAAAAGCTGACACTGCATTCAAAGAATGTGCCTGGCTAAAGGGTAACAAGCTCACAAAGGCAGTGGGAAAAGTCTACAAAGAAATGTAGATGCTGCTTCAGCTGTCAGCAACTGCCACCAAATTCTTACACAGGATGCAACAGGTATCTATTTATAGAATCCTGAAGATATAATTTAATACAGCTGGGTAAACCTGAAGCAGGAACAGCCTCCTGCTTGTAATTGCTTAGAGAATTCAGCTGTGTCTGGACTGTTGGGCCATGCACAGGTGGGATGGTGTTCCCCCAGCATGTGGAGTCTCTAACTCGTTTCAGCAGCCCCATTTCAGTGCTGAAAAGGGTCTTGAACAGGGTCTGGCTCAGATGGCATTTAGGAAAGTTCTGAGCAGTGTTGCTTTTGTGAAAGGCAAAAATGTTCAGTCCTCTTACTCAATCAACTTCCAACTGCTCCACAAGTTGTCCAAAGCTAAGGGGCACATTCTTCCCCTCAAACCCACAATTTATAAATTGGGTAGAGATTGTATTCAGATCCCAACAGAGCACAGGCTCTCTGATGCCATACATGCTGGATGCTTTGAAACTCTTTCTCTCTCAGGCACTGCTGCTAAGAAAGCCCTTCTTTGATCAGATTAGATTCCCAGACAAAGCAAGCACTCTGAAAGAGCAGCATCAGGAGCTATTTAGAGATTGATACTTTCTGTTCTTTTCCATTTATGGAACCATGGCTTGTGTTTAACTTGTCAGAACACCACCTGTGAATGGAGTAATGCTTCAAGTAGTAACTGAAGTGAATATTTTAGACTCTTACAAGACCCAAGCCAGCTAAAATGGATCAATTATTATTGCCAGGTGTGGAGACACACCAAGGTCTTCCACAACAGCAGACTGAAATAAAAGAGACTAATTGTTTCAATTCTTCAAAGGGTGGTTTGGTTTTTTCTTCTTTAAATGTCCAAACTCTAGCTCTTTCATGTCAGGATTGCTGAGATTGTTTTGATATTCGTCCATTTTATTTTACTTTTCTTTTTTGGAAGAAACTTCCGAAGTAGAAGAAAACCAAAAAATAACACACAAAAGAAATTCTTAGACAAGATTCTATGAAAATAATCTTGATTTATTCCTTCTCTCACAAACCAGCACTGGTATTTCTGTGCTAACTGCCAGCTGTGGAGACACACCTAAGGTCTTCCACTCCCACATGATAACAGATTGAAATAAAAGAGATTAATTATTTCAACTTTTCAAAGGTTGGTTAGATTTGTTATTTTGTCCAAACTCTAGCTCTTTCATGTCAGGATTGCTGAGATTGCTTTGATATTGGTCCATTCTATTTTACTTTACTTTTTTGGAAGAAACTTCCAAAGTAGAAGAAAACCAAAAAATAACACACAAAAGAAATTCTTAGACAAGCTTATATGAAAATAATCCTTGATCTATTCCTTCTATTGTATAGTATTTGTATTGTATTTGTATTCTATTGATCTATTGTACCTTAACAAAGCAAGGTACAATGAATCTACCTTCTTCTGTCTCTTTATGTGTTTTGTTGCTGTTAGCAATGTTGGTGGCAATTTTCAAACCCTAAAATGCTATAAACCTGTTCTGTACCAGAAGGGATCAGAGAAGTTAAAGGCAGTAAAAAGAAACAATTTTCCCCACAAATAAACACAGCTGTCCCAGGTAAACTGGTATAGCAAGGTTCCCCTAGGTTAAACTGAGATAAACACTGTCCTGGGTAAGCCCTTTGTCATCACAATAATTTGCAAGAAAGGCAAAGGACTGGTACAAAGCCCTGACTGAACAAGCAGCTTAAATTCAAGGGCATGGACCCAGCTTCAAGAAAAGATCATGAAGTATTTCACCTTGTAAAAGTACTGGAAAATTCTCTTTGTAGTTAGTGGGAGTGGTTGTTGTTTGAGAATTTACTCTAAAAAAAGTAGGAAGAGAACCCAAACACAGGAAATTAAGTCTGATGTTTCAGCTGACCTCCTCCTAAAGGCCTCAATAGCCAGAGAGATTTGATAACAGATTTCATGCTCCACATTTTTATATTACTTTATGTGTAATCTATTTGGGAACTAACAGATCCTTCATTCTATGGAAGAAAATCTTCCTTTATTCTTGCAATAAAAAGTATCAGATATTGCAGAAGGCACCACAGAGGTTTCTAAAAAGTGCAAAGATGCTCTTATTTATTAATACTTGCTGATATGGAATGTCCTTGAATGCCAGCTATCTTTTCCAAATAATCTCATTAGTGGTAGAATTTGCCCAGCACTACCTGATACCTCTCAGACAGACACATGAAAGGAGAAGTTATTTCTCATAAACATACATTAACTTGTCCTGTTTAAAACAGTTTTGCATGATTTCTAACACAGAAGAAGTTTGAGGCTATATCTGCATGAAATATGAATGAAAAAACCCCAAACAACACAAACCTATCTTGTGGACAGACAGGACAGTTTTTGTGCTGAACACAGTAGAGAAGCTGATGACAGTATCAGTTGCCCTGGCTGCTTGAGCTCATTTCTCTAAAAGCACAACAGGGACAGTACATACAAAATACATGAAAATGCAAAACAGGTACAAAGTGTGAATTATAAGTACAGACAGAATTCCAGCCTATTTGAGTTCTTAAAGAAGCAGTGTCTATAGATGGTATGGGGAATTTCAGTCCCACATTAACATCCAAAAATGTCAAAAGCTTCTGAGAAACAGCCAGTCCATAAGGACTCATTACCAGTTTTTCATCTTCAGAAAACACGTGGAGATTCCCCCCCACCTCCCCCCAGCATTACTTAAACTATCACAGATATTGTGTGGTGTAAATGCAAATACAAGATCTTTGGGACAGAACATTAAATCTTTCCTTTGGTCCATGATGGAGCAGGTCCAGTTCATGGTGGAGCCTTTAAAGACTTACCATCCTCAGGAAAATCCATCCTGAGATTCATTTGACCCAATACAGAAAGGCTTATATTCAGGCTAGCTGTTTGTTTGGAAAAGTGTTGACTTTTATGGACAAAGCACTTTATTAGATCAAGCATCCAAGCTGTGCTCTAGACTAAATGTGGCCAAAGGTTTGTGTGCAGAACTGCCCCCTGTCCCCTCCTGTGGAACCAGGTAGGGGATGAGTGTATTTTGTGCTGCTTCTCTCATTCTGTTCTCTGGCAAAGCAGCAGAAACAGGAGAAGCAAGGAGTCACCCAACGCTCCTCCCACAGCACTGGCACATGGTAACAGCTTCTCTTGGCTTCCTTCCCCCACGCTCTTGGGTTTCCTGCTCAGGAACAAAGATGTGACCTAACAAGCACAGCTCATTGACTGAACCAAACACAAACATCCCCTGGGCTTCCCCAAGCTTCAGGTAGGATGCAAGGTCATGAGAAGTGAAATCCCAAAGCCAAAAACTGACAGCAGAGAGTTATGATAAAGAAACCAGCACTTCAAACCCCCTGGGGCATGATGTGTCATGCTGGTGGATAGCAAAGAAAGCAATTTCTCAAAGATTACCTCACACACAGAATATTACTTAATATTCTATTCATCTTGAGGAAATGGACAGGGAATTATTGGTACAGTTTGGATTGCAGTAGTAATACAACTTTCTCTTTTCTAGTGAGTAGATTTACACAAATGGACAGCTTTGCAATAAAACAGTTTCTCTTACCAAGCATTTCTTTCTTCCCCAGCTGCTCTGACCAGTAGCTGCTTAAAACAGCATGAGCAGACCCTTAAAAGAAATTGGAAAACAAAGTACAGAATTAAATTATAATCACTACTTTACAGAGTAAGCATAGTCAAAATGTAAATATCATAAATCAAGTGCCACGTGTGTTTAGGGTGAAAAAACCTAAGAGTCTGCACAGCAGACAGAGTTTCTCATTTCCATTTATGGTAAAGCAGTATTACTGCCACATCCTGCAGCTCCAAAGGAAATCTTGCTAGGTGAGGGCACCATCATTAGCTACAGTTCTCAGCAGACTAATAATGAAATGGTAGCTAAGCATGAACAGCATCCTGCAGCAATCCAACACCCTGAGAACAGGCAGGAACACGCAGCCAGCTGAGTCCCACAGGCCTGAGAACAAAAACTAGGCAAGAGCTCAGCTGAAATGCACTGCAAAAGAACCCAAACAAAAATCCAAAGCACCACAAAAAAAAAGAACACCAACAGAAGAGGATATAAATTTCCACTGCAATACTCATCCAGTAATGAGCTAGACTCTCACTTTTATCTAATTGTAATACTGAAAAAGACACAAGAATATCTGTAAGAAGCTGATTTGATTTTTTCTGAATGAGTTTGCCTCAGCCACAAAAGCTTTTATTTTAATGAGCACTCCTGCTATCCATATAAACCAGTAATTTATAAGAGACTCCAAAGTACAAAAACAGATGAAGGAATCTGAATAAGAACCTTTGAATTGAACTGAAACAAAAAGTATGAGCTGCTCATGATACAAACACATACCTGTAACAGGGTCTTCCAGAACTCCAACCCAGGGTGCAAAATATCTGGAGTAAAAATCATGGCCTTTGCCACTGGAGTTTCCCTTCACAGTGAGGATGAGTCCTTTCAATTTTCCTGTCTTTTCAGCTGACAAAAAGTGCTGTGCATTCACTTTCAAGTTTTCCAACACACACCTTGAATATAATTTTGAAAATTTAATAGCCCATAATTCATTTTACATGAATGTAAGTACTGAAAAGAAAAAATACAGCTATGGAATCATCTTCTCTACAATTCAAAGCCAGCCCTAAAATATTAGAGGAGCCTAGACCCCTAGCATTGTCCTCACAGTGGTATTTGACAGAAAAATCACCTTGAACCTCATACACTCTGAATGAGCAGAGAAGAAACATCAAGCCTTGTGTTTCCTATTTATCTCTGAAAACAGAGCATCCTGAAATATTAGCCAGCAAAACAAAAACTTCACCTTGTTTCAACATTTGAATCATTGAAAGAACTATTGCCTCACTATGGAATGTACCCAGTGCTCCAGCTCCTTTCAGAGCAGGCAAATAACAAATATCATTCATGTCTTCATGGCATTCTAAAGCAGTGTACACCTGCCTGATGCCTCCCTACAAAACAATCTGGAAGAGTGAAATAACAAATACTCAGCTGAGAATATTTCTTTTTCCCAGTACCCCAGACTTTAACCATTAGTTAGGCCAAACTTCAAGTTTGTAATAATAGTAATTTGGCCTGATTAAAGAAGTTATGTCTCAGCAGTATATACCCTAAATCATACTTGAATTAACAATGAAGTTCAGATGAGATTACCAAATGCTTTGGAATAATTTGAATTGGAATTCTCTCTCTAAAGCCACTTCTGGTGCTGTTAAGCATGTGTAAGCAGATTACAGACCCAGGGAAGGAAGGATCCCTGGCACTCTGCCAATGTGCCCTGAACTGAAGCAGGACTCCCAACTTCCCATCTTTACACTCAGATGGATGGGAAAAATCATTAAAAGCTGTTTGCTACAGCTCCTTCTCTTGAGGACAGATTTCACAATGATCTTACAGCTTCAATAAGCTCATGTTACAAGATAAAATAACCACTTTACACAGAAATTTACAGCAGAGGTTTCTAACCTCCACCTGATTTAAAACCAGACAGAAGAGCCTGCTATGTCAGGAATGAAGAGGCCAGCTCAGTGTCTGCACTCTTGATTAACTCAATTAAAGAGGGCAATATACCTGTCATAGGTGTCACTGAGGCGGACCAGGAGCTTCTTTGTGTCGGGAGAGTAACGGATGTCCTGGACACTCATGTCACCAACAGCTGCCTGGGGGAATGCAGGGCCAGGAAAAACCCATCAGCACTTGCACACAAAATATTATTCCCTTAGCATTTCTGCAGAGCACCTTCCCTGCTAGAAGAGGGCTCATGCAAGGTCTGCCATTCAGCCCTCAAGCACGTATAGCAAGTGCACCAAGTGTTGGAATGGATATGGGGGAGTTACAAGCTCCAAACACATCAATTTGGGAAGAAATCCAGGACCTGGAGGAGGGCAAGGACACAGAGTGCCCTCTTATGCACACAAAAGGCTGAAAATGCCACTGAAATAAATATTGACACTTTGGTCAATGGAAATGGGAGACACAGGCTCAGCTGCAGCACTTTGGAGAACTCCATTCCCTGACTCATTACTGAGAGCTTTGAAGTTTGTTGTTTCCAATTCAGGAGCACATCAAGCAGTGCCTTGTCACCATTTTTAACCATTTTAATACATAAAAAATAAGCAAAGCCATTATAAATGTTTTTCTAAGGCAACTGATGGATTCTTCTTTTACCTTTATTAATTCTTCTACTTCCTTAAGTTCCTGAAGAAAAAAAACAAACACACACTGTAAAAAATGCAATATATATGTATGTATCTATGTAACTACAGACAGACACGTACACTGACATACACACACAAACACACACTTTCCTTGAAAGCCTGTCCTGAATAAAATGTTGACTAACCTGGGGGTAGGCTGTGTAAAGTGGCAAATCCAGGACAATATGATCTTTCACTTGTCTGGCCTTTAATTCCCCACTCAGTGTCACAAACGTGAGAACTGAGTTTGTATTTTCTAGAGAGAGAACATTGCAACATCATCAAACAGTATAATGTTAATCTAAATTGTCATAGCCCTAAGAGTAGCTCAGTACATTCAGAAAAAGTTAGTTATGCAGCTCAAAGATATCTAGAGCAACACTGTACTCTGGGCAAAGTTCCCAACTAACTCAATAAATCTGCTGAGGCTAATAAACACAGCAATTGCCAGGGAATCACTCCTGCATTTGCCTAGAATGAATGGGAATGCCCTTTTAACAGAAAGAGCAATATTCCCTATTCATCAAATCCTCTCTGCCTCTCCCAGATGACATTTGCATATTTAGCACTTTTCCTAAACCAGAGTAACAGCAGGGCATGGCAGTCAGAGGGCAGGCACCAGACCACAGCCTTGGAACTACAGAGCAGCAGTAAAGGATACCCAGGGTACCTCCAGTTGTGTCCTACAGATGTTCTGAAGGCTTAATTGCCTTTGTCTTAAAAACCAGAGATGTTAACTAGGAGTAAATGCTCTAAAAAACTATAGAAATAAATAGGTTGTAAACTTACTTTGTACATGAAACAACACAGCAGCTGATGCAAGAGTAGCATGACCACAGAGAGGAACTTCACTGGCTGGGGTGAACCATCTGAGCCCAAAGCAGGAACCTTGGAAAAATAAAGTTTAATAAGTGGAAGAAGTCTATATCTCAATTTTACCTCAATATATATATAAAGTGATGATGTTTCAGTTAATCAAAATGCATGCTACAACCAGTTTTGGTCCTAAACACACTTCCTTGGTCCCAAACACACCTCTAGGTACCCATTTCACACTGAGTTTTCAGAACAGCTATCCCTTTTGAATCAGGCCAACAACCTCTGCATGCTGCACAGATTTTCCTTTTTCCTGGACAGGCATTGTTTAGAAGACAAAGCCTCCAGGTCTGTATTATGAAATCCTACAGAGGCAGAGGCATGATCTGGAGGCCAGGTTACAATTTAGAGGCCATAGGTGGTTTTGTTGGTGTAACAGAGCCTGTACTGGAGTTAGCTCAGTTATGAATTATTTTGCTTAAACCACCAGTTAAGTCTGGTAAAGCCTCTACCCTTCACTTCACTATAGAAATCATATTTCTATTTGCAGTTTAAAAAAACTGTAGCACATGTGTATGATACTTTGTTTCCTGCAACCTTTGCACATGCATTTCAAGGGAACAATTACCACACAAACACAACAAGAAGTGCAAAAGGAAATTAAGAACTGTGCACCCTGGGCAGCTGTGTGGGGCTGAGGCCACAAAGAGCCCACTGGTACCAAAGCACTGTCATGACAAAGAAGCTGCCATTTTGTGTGATGGTAGAGATGGGGGATTGAAAATAAGCATGTAAAACATACTGGCAAAGTGCTAAGGTGGAAAATGAAAAGTACTGTAACTCCCTGCTCCAAGCAAGTAGTCTAACCCTAAAACAAATTCCAATTTATTAACAGGAGCAAGCAATTGTAGTCACTACTATCCTTAATATTTTTAATTACAGAATGTACAAAATCCTGCTCCCTGAACAATCCACCAAACAAAGATGACAAACGTGACTCCTTAGCCTGCAATCTGAGCCCAGAGCAGGGGATGAGCCCCTTGGCTCAGGCCACCCCACAACTGCCAAGAGAGCAGATCCAGCAAACTGACTCAGCTGAAAATGAACCCCCAGAGTGGCTCTGAATGAACTCTGCATTGGTCTGATGCCTTCTTGTAAGCAGAACCACTAACTTTTGGTGAAGTCATCTCCAGGTTTCAGTTTTCTGATGAAAGCTGTTTCTGAAAGGTTCATTTCTGCTGCAATCTTTTGGTGCAAATCTTCATCCAGGTCCTAGGGAAGACGTAACAAATCCAGTCAAGAAAAGGCCAAAAAATGCAGAATCAAACTTTCTGTTAAATACAGACACTTTGTTTTCTATTACAATAAAACATGGATTCAGTTTTAATTCACAATAATCTCTGAGAGTGAAAAAAACTTTAAGTGGGACAATATAGGAGCTGAGAAGAGACAAATTGGAGAAAAAAGAAGAAGAAATGAAACAGCTGGAGCTCCCAAAGTGCCTGTGATTTAAGGCAGTGGACATTGATCCCAGGACACCCAAGGCCAGGGATTGTATAACATTCTCCTCTGCTCTTTCCTCATGGCTGTGCTGACTGGCCAGGTTTGACAATCTAATCTTTAAAATCCTGAAACTCAAGTGAAACAAAGCACTGGAGTGACCTGGTCAGGTTCAGCCTCTGAGATAAAAATGTGCCCTTTAAACCTGAATCACTTCCTTCAACAACTAACGCTTTTCAGGCAAAATCCCACACCACAGCTACAAAATAACCAGGAACTGATCAGTGCACCAGAGCTGCACCTGCAGACTCAATTCTGTACAGTTAAACAACATTCTCACATTTTACAGCACAGTTACATTCCCTTTATCCCAGGAAGAGTTCTGTCACTTACTGCAAAGATCCTATAACAGGACAAAGACCGGTAAAAATGTTATTAAAACAACCTTTCTTTTTAACAGCATGGAACCTTATTGAAACACTGCCATCCTGTGGCACCTCTGAGACACAGAGAGGACTGGTTTTGCCTTTTTTACATTTATTTCTCCTGATTTTTTTCTGTAAAGCATCTGCTGAGACTCTGGAGGGAGCAGAGAACAGTTGTTTTGCATGGCTGCATCACAATTCCCTCAATCTTAGAATAAAATGCTGAATTAGGATCTCGGCTTTAGCTTCACACTAAACCCTTTCCTTCCAGGAACTGCAGAGAAATTCAAACATCTGCACCCCAAAGTCACGCAAGTAAGGTAGCTTCCTGATATCTTGATGTAACAAAGTAAAATTAATATAAAAAATGCAATTAGAAGCTCATAATTTTTGTGCAGAGAGCATTTAGATTTTATGGGGGCAAAAATAAGTCTGAAGAGAGATGTTCCCAGTCATAGCTTTGCTGGTAAGTAGGCAATGTTATATGAGATTTAGATAGACTTAGGAATTCTAAAAAGGATTCATGTTGGCATTTAGAGCTGTTGCCACTGGCTACTCTACATATATTTTCATATTTGCAATTTTTACCAGGAGTTACTATGCAAACAACACAAGGCCTGTAAATTTCTGATCCATTTTCATAATTATTTTTGTTAGAAATTGGTACCAATTGGCACCAACTGCTCACAACACCCTGATGAGCAGGGTAACTACTGTCAACTGCACCAAAACCACCATCCAACACTGAAGTAATAAAAACTGGTTGCTTGTTTAAACTTGGCTAAAGCTGAACCCAACACACTAATGGTGAGAGAGTCACATCGAGGTCTGCACCTGCCCTTTTTCTTTCCAGAGAAAGAGGAAAAATTCAAGAAAAAAAGGGAGAAAACCCACACCAAAATCAAACCCCACAGTTTAATCCTTCAGCTGAGCACTGATTCTGTTTTACAGTGTTACTTTCCAGAGTTCACTCTGAATCCTTCTTAATTCTTCAGAACTTTTATTCTGAATTGTTCTTGAAGAAATTAAGCCATTTCTCTTAACTCAAATCCAGTTTGTTCCTTAACATTTTAACAGTCCACAAAAACTTCAAACATTGTCTTGCATGACATCGTTTTGATGAATTAAAAAAAAAGCACTTCTTTGCTAATTTCTCAGTATTCTTGTCCCATGGTCTGAAAAACCGAAGTCTCGAGTAAAGAAAGCAAAGTCTAACGCAGTGCTGAGTGCTCAGGCCAAGTACAGAACGGCGAATGTCATTGCAGTACCTCAAAAAACAGTTCGTTTTTTTTTTTAACTTACATTTTCAAGCAGACAAACTGCCGCAGGATTTCCAGAAAACGGCCGGTTTGTAAATGCATCAACCGTAAAAATGGGAATCTGCATTGTGGTGTGCACTGTTTAGCCGCAGGCTGCGCTCTGCCAGGTGCTCTCTAACCTGTTATACCCCGGCCAGCACAGCTCCGAGTTAAAGCTCTGCTGAGGCAGGCGGGGCCAGCGGGCCCATCCCGTCACTTCCTAGCGCCGATAGCGACTGCGACTCCTTCCTACGGCCCTGGCGCTCCGCACTGATTTATTAAATTAAACCACACATTTAATCTGCCTCGCCGCCAGCCCCTGCACGCCTCAGCGCGCCCTTTCCCCACAGCGCCCGGCCCGCTGTGCCCCGCACTGAGGGAGGCGGGATCCCGCCCGGTTCGGCAGTTCTGCTGAGGAGACGTGGGGAGCAGCCATGGCGTGCGGCCACAGCGGGCAGCCTTCCTCATCCTCCCTGCCTCCCAAAGCAGCGCTGAGGGAGCGGGACACGCTGAGCGAGACACGAGCGCCAGAGCACGGCCGCATGGCCGCTCCAGAGCATGGAGCAGCCGCCGCCATCAGCGCGGGTGTGAGGCGATGGCGGCGCAGCGAGGCGACGGCGGCGCCGTGAGGGGATGCCCGGGCACGCGCGCGCCCCGCCCCCGCTCCTGGCCGCGCGCGATCCCGCTTGGCGCCAAAACGAGCGGCGGCCGCCGCGTGACGGAGGGAGGAGCGCGCATGCGCCCGGGCGGCCCCTCAGCAGAGGAGGCGGCGAGAGGCAAAGGCGGAACGCCCCCTCCCCTACCCCGCATGCGCAGTCGCTCCCTTCCACCGTGCTCCCCGCTCTCCCCCCGCGAGTGGCGCGTGCGCGGGAGCCGCCCAGGCGGGTGTGAGGCGGCGCGCGGCGCGGGTATCGCGATAGTCGCGCGGCCCGGACGCTCCCGTGCTGCCCGTGGGCGCTGCGCAGCTGTGGGCCCGCCGCACGGCTCGGCACAGAGCGACAGGCGCGTCCTGCCCGGCGCGAGCGGCTGCCGGGACACGGCCAGGGGTGCGCGAGAGGCTCGCGGTGAGCGGAGAGGGAGAGCGGGCCGGGCGAGCGGCGGCGGGGCCCGCCCGGGGGGCTCGGCGGGCGGAGGTGCCGCCGGCGGGGGCTCGGGGCCCGCCCGGGGCCGGGTCGGGCCCGGCGCGCGCCCGTGGGCGGGGGAGGGGGAGGGGGAGGCGGTGCGGAGCCTCGTTCCCGATCGCGGCCGCCATTTTGAGCGGTGGAGCCGAGGGCGGCGGCGGCAGCGGCCCCGGGAGAGCGGCGGGCGGGGGTTCCTGCGGCGGTGAGGGGCACGGGCCGGGCGGGAGGGCGGCACAGCGCGGCACCTCCGAGGCTAGAGGTGGGCAGCGGGGCGCGGCGGGAGCGGGGCAGGCGAGTGGCGGGCGCCCCGGGGAGGCGCGGTAAATGGCGGCGGGGAGCGGGCGGGGGTCAGGGCCGCGGTCCCGGGAGGGAGGCGGGAGCGCGGCGGCTCCGCGTCTGCCGGGCCGGCCATGGCGGCTCCCTTTGTGGGACGGCGGCGGTGCCCCCCCGCACCCGGCCCAGTCACGCACAGGGCCCCGGCTGAGGGCAGACAAAGAAAGGCCTTGCGCCTCCAGCCCCTTCCTCAGCTGTTGAGCTGCAGGGGAAAAACAACCGTACAAACAAAGCGCACGGGGCTCTAGGGGCGGGTGTGCAGCGTGCTCGCAGTAAATGGCGAGCTTTATGTGCCGGGCTGCCCACGTGCCGCCCGCCGGCCACGCGGTGATCCCAGCACGGCAGCCCCGCGGGGCGGGCTGAGATCCCGCTGGCGTGTGCCCGGATACCCGGCTTCCAATCCCCAACAGAAATAAAGCTCGTGATCCATCGTGTTTTCAAATTTCAGATTTCTTTTTTAGGGCGGGACTTAAGCGCGGACGGAAACTCAGGGTTTTTTTTATTTCTGTTTTGTTGGAATTTGGTTTTTTTTCTAGGATTTAAATTAAATAAAAGATGGACTGGAGTGGAAAACACAATGGGCCCAATGATACAACCAATGACGGAACAGTGGTACGACTCCGAGGCCTCCCATTTGGGTGCAGTAAAGAAGAGATTGTTCAGTTTTTCCAAGGTACCTCCAGTATAGTCGGAGCGTATTGGGTTTCTTTAGAGTTTTTGTATGTTTTACACGGTGTTTTGTACATGTTTAATGGCTGTTAATGGGGTGGATGGGGAGGGATTGTGTTAAATCAATTCATCTAAATTAAGATTTATGCCCTGTAAATGAAGCACAGATAACCGTAGATATAGTAGAACACAAAATGTACCTGATTTTGTCGAGGTGGGAAGCATACCTTGCACAGGGGGGTAACCTGAATGTTAGCATTTGGATCAGTTAAATTGCTTGATTGGTAGCTATGTTTTCTTCGTGTAACTTAGGTGGTTGCATTTTTGTATAGTCTATACAGAAAAGTACGGTTAAATCCGTTAATGTTTAATGCAAAAATCGTGGGCTTGTATTGTTGGGTGATGGGGGAAACAAGGTGGTTTTCTTTTTCGTTGTTGTTGTTTAGATATGCTTTAAGTATTTGCTACAGATGGGAATGTTTCAGCCTTTAACACTGTTCCCCTTGACGGGGTTATTTGTCCTTGGGTTAAAGGGTTGGAAATCGTGCCAAATGGGATAACATTGACGCTGGACTACCAGGGGAGAAGCACAGGGGAGGCCTTCGTGCAGTTTGCTTCAAAGGAGATAGCAGAAAATGCTCTGGGGAAACACAAGGAAAGAATAGGGCACAGGTGGGGATGGAGAGTTTGGGATGGTGTTAAATCTTTCTTTTTTGGGGGTTGTGGGTCAGTAATGCTTTTGGGGGGTTGGGGACCATTGGGGAATTGGCTGTTTTTAAGAATTTTTGTAACTGATCCTAAGTTAACTTGGGCAATACGGTAGATTTGGGGGGTGGGGGAGCCAGTATTGCACCGGGTAGTTTGCTAAACTCAGAAAACTGTTTCAATCATGCTCGTGTAGGGTAATTTGTGATAAATGCTGCTACAGCCATTGTTTTTCAACAGTATGTTTCTCATACTGGAAAGACATGTTTTAAGCTTAATTTGTACAGCTAGAACTTTCACATAGTAATTTTTGCCACTCTAAAGTGGGCTTTTTAAAATACACTTAAGATTCTTACAGTTTTGAGGAGAAACTTAAGTTGTATGGTATTTGTAGTCACTGCTATTGGCTTGTACGTTTGGCTCTAGAAAATGTAGTGTGGCCTTTTGTGAAATTCAGATTGCTTCTGCCTGTGTTCTTACTGGTGCCTTGAAAATCCTCTCTCACTAGATACATTGAAATCTTCAAAAGTAGTAAGAGCGAAATCAGAGGATTCTCTGACATGCCAAGAAGAATGATGGGACAACAGCGACCTGGACCATATGATAGACCATTGGGAGGAAGAGGGGGTTATTATGGAGCTGGGCGTGGAAGTATGTATGACAGAATGCGTCGAGGAGGTGGTGGATATGACGGTGGTATGTTCATCTAATGAACACAGGTTCTCTTGGCAGTTCATGTTTCTGACATACTTGTCAAGAAATAAGAAATGGCAGTAGCTGTAATGCCCGTTTGGTTGGATGTATTTATCTGAAAGAAAAAAAAAATTGTCGTATATCAAAACATGCGGCCGAGTATTTAAGATGAATGTTAATAATAAGGGAGCTATTTTCATTAGAATCAGATCTTTCCATTTGCATGTTTCAGTCTGTGTTACATTAAAGCAATGTACTTGTGCACCACGTTCAGCAATGCAGGTTTGGCAGTTTGCACAGTGCTGGCTGCCCAGAGACTGCAGTTGAGTGTTGTGTGTGCGTGGCTGTGTGAGCTGTGAGCAGTGATGTGATGGCTCCTCTCCTTCTCTCCATGCACAGGGTATGGTGGCTTTGATGATTATGGTGGCTATAATAACTATGGCTACGGAAACGACGGCTATGACGACAGGATGAGGGATGGGAGAGGTAAAACAAATTCATAGTTTGTCTCAAAAGGTTCCCTGTTACTTGAGTTCCAAGACAGAGATAAGAGTTTCATTCTGCCATTTGGTAAAGAAGGCTGTTTAAAAAGGGGAGGGGCCTGGGCAGTCCTGAGGAAAGGTAAATAGATGGCTTAGCAGGGCTTCTGGCTGAGGTTTGGGCTGATACAGGGGAAGTGTAAACACCATGCATTCACTGGTATTTTTAAGTGCTTTCAGAAAAAGAGTAGCGATGACTTTTGGCTTTCCATGATCTTAGAGGTGTGTGGGTTTTTTTGGTTTGGGTTTTCCAATAGGCATGGGAGGCCATGGCTATGGAGCTGGAGATGCAGGGTCGGGGTTCCATGGTGGAGGTCATTTTGTTCACATGAGAGGGCTGCCTTTCCGAGCCACGGAAAACGATATTGCTAACGTAAGTACCACGGGGGAAAGGGCTTCTCTGCCAGCAGCGTGCATGTCCCTGCCTGTCCCAGCCCACCTGGGGGAGCCTTCTCAAACCACTCACTGCTACAGCTGCACAAACTCAGCCAGCTTTCACAGAGCTGCTGGCTGAGGTGGGATTACCAGGGAAGTCAGCAAAGCTATATTTAACGTTAATCCCTGCACTCTCTGCTCGTTCGTTTCCATAAAGATGGATTGCAGAGACAACACTTGCTGTAATCAGTATCCTCATTTTAAGGTCTTTAGGGTTTTTTTAAGCTTATCTGATTTTGTCAAAATGACAAAAGGTGTGAAACTTAAATTGCTTAGTTTGCATATTTGTTTGTTGGCCTTTCTGAGACTTTATTTCAGGAGAGGCAAGGTGGGCAGGCTGTGTTGGCTTGGAGAGGACTGACTGTAAGATCCCTCTTGCAAGAGATCAGGGTGGCAGGGAGAGGTGCATCTGCAGCATCTTGGGAATGAATTCTTGAGCCAGTGCAGATGTGTTGAGGTGGGGAAAAGGTTTTCTTGGGATACAAGGCCTGGTTTAAACATAGCATGTCTTTGGAGAGGCTGTCTTGCCAGTGGCACCTGTGTATTCCATATGCAGAGCTCCATTCTTAAACTTCTGCTTGTTTGCTTTTGTGGGTGGGTTGCTTTACTGAAATGGAGGTGGATTTTCTTGTGCCAGTTTGGTTGTTCCATTTAGGGTGAAGGCTCTGTGACAGCAAGGGCCAAAGTCAGGCTTAGGTCTGGGGCAGTGAGGAGAGCAATGCTATTATATTAACAGGCAGCTTCTCTTGAATTCCATGAATGCATCCTTGCTTTGAGAAACCTGGAAGAGCAGAGCCAAATGGAAACCAGCTGATTTTCATGTCCAGGATGCCATCACGTTTAACTGTGCTGCTCAGAGCAGAGTGTGTGGGCAGGAGATGTTTGTGTCTGTGCATTCAAAGAAAGCTCCTCAGGCTCTGCAGCTCTCCAGGCTGTGCAGTAACAATGGGTTGTAAACGTAGGTTGGCCTGTGCTGAATGTCCCACAACCACCAAGTACTGCTTGAGGAGTGAGTAGGTAAATCTGCGTGCTAGGATGACACTGGATTAAAGCAGTGCTCCACTAACCGTGCAAATGGAAAACAAGCACCTGCCTTGAGTTCTGCATTAACATGGTTGGTTTTGAATTTGTTTTCTCCCTAGTTTTTCTCCCCATTGAACCCTATAAGAGTTCACATTGACATTGGAGCAGATGGAAGAGCCACAGGAGAGGCAGATGTGGAGTTTGTGACCCACGAGGATGCAGTGGCTGCCATGTCCAAGGATAAGAATCACATGCGTGAGTGTCGCGCTGCTCCGGCAGGGCTGGGAGCAGCACCTCCATCCTGAGCTTTCCCTGTTTTCCATGTTCCAAACTCGCCTGTTTGTGGCCTGCTGCCTGGGAGGGGTGGGGATTGCTCTGTTCCTCTGCTCCTGGGCTGGAAAACAAAACACCAACTGAGGCTTTTTGCTTCCTACAGAGCATCGGTATATTGAGCTGTTCCTGAATTCCACTGCTGGAGGTGGCTCTGGAATGGGAGGCTATGGCAGAGATGGAATGGGTAGGCATCCATTGCACGCTGAGCTGGTGCTGTGCCAAGGCTGATGGGCTCAGTTGGTAACGTTGCTCTTGTGGCTTTGCAGATCAAGGGTACGGCTCTGTCGGTAGAATGGGCATGGGCAGCAATTACAGCGGTGGCTACGGAACCCCCGACGGCCTGGGGGGATACAGTGAGTACAAGTTCTCTAAATGTGTGTGAGTAACTGGGGGCACAGGGCAAAGAGGGGCACTGGTTCCTGAACTCAGTCTCTGGGGCCTTTGTGCTGCAGACACTGGGTAAGAGCAGTAACCGGTGGTGTAAGCTGTCACCTTCACCAGTTGTTCTGTGTCCCCATCCCATTTCTTCTCCCTTTGGGGTACCTGTGTGTGACCTTGTGCCAATTGTTTGCAGGTCGTGGCAGTGGAAATAGTGGAGGATACTATGGGCAAGGCAGTATGGGTGGAGGAGGCTGGCGTGGGATGTATTGAAGGATAGCCTTGCTTCTGCAAAACATCTTGGAAGAAACAGTCTCTGGTCTACTAGACTTTCTTACAAAATTTAATTTCTTTTGTATTTTAAGAACTTTATAATGACTGAAGGAATGTGTTTTCACAATGTTATTTGGTAAGCAACAGATTGTGATGGGAAAATCTGTTTTCTGTAGGTTTTATTTGTTGCATACTCTGACTTTAAATAAATTTTTATATTCAAACCACTGATGTTGATACTTTTTATACTAGTTACTCCTAAGGATGTATTACATATTCCAGACTACAGTCGGTTTAAAATGTTGTACTATGGTTCCATAAAGGTGGTTGTACTGTAACTCCTATGAACACTGATTCAGTTCTATGTAATCTTGGTCTAGTGAACAAATGGAAACTTTCACTTGTTTAGGGGAGAAGGGTAGATGAGTAGGTTAGTTTATTTGGTAATTCCTTTCCTAAACCCTTTTGGTGAGTTGTATGTGCTAACTGCAGCACAGCAGAACGCTGTGCAGGCTCAGTCACTGCTCTGGCTTCCTCCTGCTGCCAGCACCCCAGCAAATGCCCAGCTGTGGAGGAGCAGCACCCCTTTGTGCCCCCACAGCCCCCAGGCCACGATGGTTCCACCCTGCATTCACACCTGTAACCTGCCTAACAAACAGCACAGCTTGGAGCTAACACCACTTAGGTCAAATACTGGTCATTGGATGCTTTTCACTTCTGATCTTTTTAGCAAACATGCTTTAGGAAGAGTGGGGGATTTGGAAGCAAATTATTTCTTTTCTTTCTTGAATTTATTGTATTTAAACATGGTTCAGCATTTTTTTCACTGCAGAGAGCTGATTTGTCTGTATTTGTTCAAGGTTTGCAAAACCATTCCACACAGGAGCTCATTGGAAGCCAAGATCTCTAAAAGGTCTATAGGCCCAATACCTTTTCAGTAACACACAACCCAAACACGGTGATAAAACTTTCTGTGCATTTGTGACATGTAAGATATGTAAGAAAATTATTGTTTGAAGACACTTAACATACCTGATGTGTAATGGAAAAAGGTATTTATTCTTCTGAGCCAGTGTGATCTCCCAAATTAACTGCTTTGTCCTCAATGCCTCCCTTAAAATGTCAAATGTGATCTTGGGTATTGCAAGTCTGTCACCTGTTTTGCTAGTACTGTGTTATATCTGTAATAAATGTCTTCTTGTGGGAGAGAGGAGAATGGAGTTTATTTCACCAGAGACGGTGGCTGGGTGTCAGAGGGAGTGGAGGAGCTGCAAGGGGCAACTGGCACAGGAACCTTTCCCAGCCCTGGAGCAGCCCTGGCTAGGAAGGGGAGGGGAAATGAGTCCTTAACCACTGGAAACGTTGCTGCTCTGCAGAATTAGGGGGCTCTTGCTCTGTTGCCAGGGAAGTGGCCGGGGTAGCAGCAGAGATAATTCAACTGCAGGAGAAGAACCTCAGAGTGAGGTGGAGGAAAGGTGCACTGGCAGGAGCCCGTTGGCGTGGGCACGGCAGAGAGCGAAATGCGCGGCTCTGCAGCGCCTCCTCCCTCCCTGCGAACAGCTGGGGCTCCATCTTGGGAGGAGGAGCCGACACCTGCCCGGGCTGGGCCGTGCTTTGGGCAGGGTGAGCTCACTGCAGCCCCGGGAGCTGGGCCGTGCTTTGGGCAATCTGAGCTCACTGCAGCCCCGGGAGCTGGGCCGTGCTTTGGGCAGAGTGCGCTCACTGCAGCCCCGGGAGCTGGGCCGTGCTTTGGGCAGGGTGAGCTCACTGCAGCCCCGGGAGCTGGGCCGTGCTTTGGGCAAGCTGAGCTCACTGCAGCCCCGGGAGCTGGGCCGTGCTTTGGGCAATCTGAGCTCACTGCAGCCCCGGGAGCTGGGCCGTGCTTTGGGCAATCTGAGCTCACTGCAGCCCCGGGAGCTGGGCTGTGCTTTGGGCAGGGTGAGCTCACTGCAGCCCCGGGAGCTGGGCCGTGCTTTGGGCAGGGTGAGCTCACTGCAGCCCCGGGAGCTGGGCCGTGCTTTGGGCAATCTGAGCTCACTGCAGCCCCGGGAGCTGGGCCGTGCTTTGGGCAATCTGAGCTCACTGCAGCCCCGGGAGCTGGGCCGTGCTTTGGGCACAGTGAGCTCACTGCAGCCCCGGGAGCTGGGCCGTGCTTTGGGCACAGTGAGCTCACTGCAGCCCCGGGAGCTGGGCCGTGCTTTGGGGGGCAGTGAGCTCACTGCAGCCCCGGGAGCTGGGCCGTGCTTTGGGCAGGGTGAGCTCACTGCAGCCCCGGGGGCTGGGCCGTGCTTTGGGCAATCTGAGCTCACTGCAGCCCCGGGAGCTGGGCTGTGCTTTGGGCAGGGTGAGCTCACTGCAGCCCCGGGAGCTGGGCCGTGCTTTGGGCAGGGTGAGCTCACTGCAGCCCCGGGAGCTGGGCCGTGCTTTGGGGGGCAGTGAGCTCACTGCAGCCCCGGGAGCTGGGCCGTGCTTTGGGCAGAGTGAGCTCACTGCAGCCCCGGGAGCTGGGCCGTGCTTTGGGCAATCTGAGCTCACTGCAGCCCCGGGAGCTGGGCCGTGCTTTGGGCAGGGTGAGCTCACTGCAGCCCCGGGAGCTGGGCCGTGCTTTGGGCAGAGTGAGCTCACTGCAGCCCCGGGAGCTGGGCTGTGCTTTGGGGGGCAGTGCGCTCACTGCAGCCCCGGGAGCTGGGCCGTGCTTTGGGCAATCTGAGCTCACTGCAGCCCCGGGAGCTGGGCCGTGCTTTGGGCAATCTGAGCTCACTGCAGCCCGGGAGCTGGGCCGTGCTTTGGGGGGCAGTGAGCTCACTGCAGCCCCGGGAGCTGGGCCGTGCTTTGGGCACAGTGAGCTCACTGCAGCCCCGGGAGCTGGGCCGTGCTTTGGGCAGGGTGAGCTCACTGCAGCCCCGGGAGCTGGGCCGTGCTTTGGGGGGCAGTGCGCTCACTGCAGCCCCGGGAGCTGGGCCGTGCTTTGGGCAATCTGAGCTCACTGCAGCCCCGGGAGCTGGGCCGTGCTTTGGGGGGCAGTGCGCTCACTGCAGCCCCGGGAGCTGGGCTGTGCTTTGGGCAGGGTGAGCTCACTGCAGCCCCGGGAGCTGGGCCGTGCTTTGGGCAGGGTGAGCTCACTGCAGCCCCGGGAGCTGGGCTGTGCTTTGGGCAGGGTGAGCTCACTGCAGCTCCGGGAGCTGGGCTGTGCTTTGGGCAGGGTGAGCTCACTGCAGCCCCGTGAGCTGGGCTGTGCTTTGGGCAGGTTGAGCTCACTGCAGCCCCGGGAGCTGGGCCGTGCTTTGGGCAATCTGAGCTCACTGCAGCCCCGGGAGCTGGGCCGTGCTTTGTGGCAGAGTGTGCTCACTGCAGCCCCGGGAGCTGGGCCGTGCTTTGGGGGGCAGTGAGCTCACTGCAGCCCCGGGAGCTGGGCCGTGCTTTGGGCAATCTGAGCTCACTGCAGCCCCGGGAGCTGGGCCGTGCTTTGGGCAGAGTGAGCTCACTGCAGCCCCGGGAGCTGGGCCGTGCTTTGGGGGGCAGTGTGCGCTCACTGCAGCCCCACGAACGGCAGAGGAGCCGTTCCAGAGCCGTTCCCAGAGCCGTGCCCGCTCCCAGCGGCCGGGCATGGCACTCCCGGCTCCAGACGGGCACACACGGGCACTGCCCCGGCCCGAGCCTGCACAGGGGCACGAGGAGCAGGGATTGACTCTGGCTGGTTAACGCTCCCAGAGCAGCACGGCAGAGGTGGCTTCATTTCCCAAAAGGAATAAAATGCTCCTCTGATCCTGTCTGACAGCTCCAGGTTCTTTTGGCTACCCCACAGCTCTACCCGTGCTCTTCTCTGTGTGAGAAGGATTTAGGATCAAGAGCAGGGTTTTACAGAAAGACAGAAATGCAGCATCAGTCACAGCAGTGCCCAGAAACCTCAAAAGCAGGCCAGGTATGCAGTCTGGTGCCAAGGAAACCATATGGAACATCCAGCACTCATTTTGGTCAAGGCAGAAGTCTTACCTGCAGTCAGTAACAGCAACCTGAACATTTTCCTGTGCAAACAGGACACCACAGAGGGGAGGAAAAGATGGCAGTTAGGTAATTAATTCATTCATTGCACATTATGGAAATGCACTACATTCTTGTTTTAAAAGATTGCCTATTTTAAATTATTTCTGTTTAGTTGCACCCCTTTTCACAAGTTATTTATTAAAGCAGTACAGATTGGTTTATCCTACCCTCTCTATCCTGCATCAAACCCGGCTCCCTCCATGCCTGCCCCACAAGAGCCCCCCTGGAAACACCCTCAGGAAGCACCTGAGCAGCACCTGATTGTGTCTCTGGCAGCACTCCCCACCACAGGCAAAGGCTTTCTAAGCAACTTGAACTTAATAAAGTAAAATACTCGGAATTACAAATTTAAATTAAGTGACATTATTCTCAGATAACTTAAATTTATTTTTTTTTCCAAAAGTTATTTACAGATTTACAAGTATTTGTGTGGTATTTTACAAAAAGTTACATCGGGTCATTTTAAAAACATTTATCTTTACAAAAGCTACATAAGCAACTACATTGAGGTGTTGGAAAGAATAGCTATGTTAGCTTTTGGGATGTTCCCTAAATGCCTATCCTCAGAGACAAAGCCAAGCTAAACAAGGTGCAAGGACAGTAAAGGACCTGTTTGCAGCCTCCCTGTGCTGCCAGCAGAGCTCTCCAAGCCCACAGCTGCAGGAACTACAGGGCTGGGAATCCTGAGGATCCAGGGCTGGAGCCCAGGCCAGCAGTGGCCAAAGGGAGCAGGGTGCAGGGCAGTGAGTGGCAGTGAGGGCAGTTTATCAAAGGATATTATTTCTATTTCCTATGGAAACAACAAGGATCTTACATTCCATCAAAAGTTACCACCAGTGACAAGAGTGGGTAGACTAGGAAGGGTTCAAAAGTGCTCTGCAAAAAAATGAAGTTTAGGAACCAGCTCTGAAGGTTTGAGAGAGATGGTGACAGAATAAGGAAGAGGCTCCCTGTGCAGCACAGAAAGGATGTGATCCCCAGCATTCCATGCCAGCCTTTCCAGGTGGTTTCTAGAGCTGTGCAGTGACTCCAAGCTGGAGAGCATGACTGGCATGAAAATGCTGCAGAGACTGGTTCAAGGTTACAGACAATGTCAGACAAGAGGCCTGTGCTGAACAGCTCTCTTTGAGTGGAACACAGATATATCAAATTCATAATTCACGTGAATTCATGAAAACACACACACATTCATTCAGCAAAACACACCTTCCTCCAGGAGTGCCCTGAGCACTGCTTGTGCCCTGGCTGAGCACAGCTCCCCTCACCTGGGACTGCACAGAGCAGCTGCAGTGCCACGTTCTGGGATGTTCTGGGATGTTCTGGGATGTTCTGGGATGTTCTGGGAGGTACCAACTCCTGCTAATGCAGAGAAGTAAACGAACACACGAATTTGGCAACAACTTCTCAGACCACTGCATTAATGGCCATGCTTTTTTCCAGTACAATTTAAAAGCAGCTACTGCAGGGTTCTGCTTCCCAACAGCCTGTCCCAGGCACAGGATTAGGTTGGACTTGTGGCACATCAGTCTGTAGGAGTATCCCCTTCCTCCAGATCATCTTAACAACTGGAATGTTCATCCAACACACATTAACACTGAGTCTCCTGTATGAACTGCCCTGCTTCCTCCCAAAAAAGCTGCTGAGGCATTTGGCAGACCAACATACCCTTCTGGGTTTTTCTTCTTTTTAAATGTGCATTTTCTACGTTTGGTCCCATTGTCTCCATTTGTTTCAAGAGGAAGCAGAGAAGTAACTCGTCCACAGCACCTTGAGATTGCAACTCCACACTGCTTACCTCCAAGCCTGGACATGCTGTTTACACTCTTTAGTTGGTGTGGTGGTTTGCAAGGATGAGCTGAGCAGCAGAATGGATAAATAAATCCCTTATGGCACGTTGGAGGAGCACCTCTGTATGAGGAGGGCATGGCAGGAGTCACAGACACGCACTGGCTTTGGGGAGGAGGGCAGGGGCAGCTCATTGTCAGAGCAGGCATTGCAGAAAATCTCCCCACAGTTCCTACAGTGATGCTAGAGCACAGGCAGAGAGCAAACATTTAAATTGACAGTGGAAATGCACTTGGTAACTGGATACCAACAAAATACACACAGCACAATCCAAACTGTAATTCCTGACTCCTTCGTGGAGCCAGTCTGCAAAACAACATGGATCTACATCCCAAACTGTGATGCAATCCCACACAAATGGTGTTTGTCTGGGATTGCACCACAGACAGACAGACAGACACATGGTCTTTCTAGACTTTTCTAGACTTTTATATATATATATATAAATATAATATGTGTGTGTGCTGAAGATTTCATTCACAATCTGGATTAAGGATGTATTCTGATATAGAACAATACAGCATGAGCAATGATATAATGATATCTGAGACAGTGGATGCCTCTGTCAGGAGCTAATTGAGATTTAACATAAAAAGGTAAAGGAAACTTCCTGCACAAATTAGTAAAGCTTGGAAATTAACATCATACTTTACTTTAAAATTACAAACTCATATTTTCTTACTCTAGTGTATAAGAAATGCCATAAAAAGACCTCTACACATGTCAAATTCTAACAGTGCCAGAGCTGATAAGGGTTTGAGATAACAATTCAACAAAGTAGTTAAATAATTTTTAACCAAGTTGCTCTGTGGAACTTTACTATGACACTGTTTCTTTTGAAATTAGGGCCCAGCTGCATTGTATGTATCAAAGAACCAGAAAAATATCTCAAAAATACCTCTGCTTTTACCTGATCATTGACATGTCATGCCACACCTCAAAGATAATTATTATTTACATCATCCTTGTAATAATAATTACATAATACTTGTAAATAATACATAATACATGGGGAGAAATCTTGTTAAAAGTTTTACCTTCCTTTTGGAAAGTGAAAATTCCTTTTCACACAGCTTGCAGTGAGTGGCTTCCTTGTCCTTCAACCAAACCTGGCCCTGGAGAAAAATTACCATAATTATGTTTATCTGATGAAGTTAAACTCTGGGCTCCAGGGGAGAAGACAAACCAAGAGCAGAACATTCACTGCCTGAATGCTCAGGGCCCTGGGAGCACTGTAATGTCACAGACACACCCTAGAGAGCACAGGGCTGCTCCAAAACACTGCAAAGCCAGAGCAGAGGGGCACAGAGAACGTGCTTGGGGTGCTAAAGCTGCCCAGGGCCTCAGCTGGGGAGCACAAAGGCATCCAAGGCTCCAAGTGAAGCCAATGTCCCTGCTCAGCACCTGGGAACAGCCCTCAAGATGCAGGGAGGCAAAAAAGAAAATAAACAAACCCAGGACAGTGTCAGGAATTGTGAATTTCCTTCTGTTTAAGCCCCTTAATAAAGCCAGAAGTTTATTATATGTATATATATAAACCCACCATTCAGCCACTTTAACCTGGAGTGCAGCCATGTGCCAGGTGACACAGCAGCCCATCAAACCTGTGCACACAATCTCTGCTCCCCAGTGCTCCCTGCTGCCTTCCACAAAGTCCCACACCTGCTGCCACTGCACTTTGTGTTTTATCAGATTTGGTGCTACAAGTTCACTTGTTTCCTAGGAGGATCAAGTATTCACTGATCCCTGAGAAGCACTGTGCAGCTGAAGCCCAGCTGGCTTCACATTCTGCCCCAGACCCACTCTGTAAATGACAGAAGGGCGTGTGCCACTGCAAGGAAAGGGCCAAAATGCACAGCTGTGCACCAAACAAGGAAAAGCAAAAGCAAATGGACTTTTTCCAGCAGGTTACAAGGGAGTGTGGTTCTCTCCCACTGGAGGAAATCATACAGTGAGTATCTCTGGAGTAGCTGCTGTAGGAGAGAAGTCTTCTCGTGCTTATGAATCATTGCAAAAAGAACAGTTTAAGAAAAGTTTCTTTTCTCAAAATGCTACTGACCTGCAATGCCTTGTTAGCTTCTTTTATATCTTCTATTTTCAGCTTTGATCTAAGGAATAAGATAAAGCTACTTCAAACTTCTACATGGTCAGTTATGCTCCAACAACTTCAAAAGATGGTTTAGGTACTTAAATTTAAAGCCAAGTCCTCTGAACAAGAGTACAAGACCACATTATGGCATTCTGGGGGAAGCAGCCTCCCCACAGGCATCCAGTGCCAACCCAGTGAGATCTGGGTCACAGGAGCCACACACAAAGTTATCCTGCAGGGCACCAAGGCCACAGGAATCACAGCAGACTGCTGAGAACACAGAGATCATTAAATGAAGCTCCACAGAACAGTCAGGGGGGTGAGGAAGGTGCTGCCTGCCAGGTGTGCCCTTCCCTTCCCTTCCCTTCCCTTCCCTTCCCTTCCCTTCCCTTCCCCTTCCCCTTCCCATTCCCATTCCCATTCCCATTCCCATTCCCATTCCCATTCCCATTCCCTCCCAGGGTTCTGGCTTTGTGCTGAGCACAGTTTGATAGCACAGGGATGTTGCTGTTGGCTGGGCAGGGCTCACACAGAGCCAAGGCCTTTCCTGGGGGTGATGGAAGTGAGGGGACAGCCAGGATAAAAGGGACATCCAAAGGGATATTCCAGACCAATGGCATCCTGCTCAGTGTATAAAGTGGGGGAAAGGGGAAGGGGGGCATTTGCAGTGATGCAGTTTTGCCTTCCCAAGGCACCATTCCATGTGATGGGCCCTGCTCTCCTGGGGGTGGTTGAATTAATTCCTTGTTTTGCTTTCCTTGCATGTGTGGCTTTTCTTTCCTCTAGTAACCTGCCTTTATCTGAACTCTTAGTGAGTTTTCCAGTTTCTGCTTTTCCAGTTCTCTCCCTGATGCCAGCGGTGGGGAAATGAGTGAGCAGCTGTCAGGCTGGGGCTCAGGCAGAGCAGCCCTGCCCTGCTGCAGCCAGAGCTGTCACCTTCCCCTGGTGGCTCCTGGGAATGCCAAACCAGGCAACTCTTCTCCTGCAGAACAAAGCCCAATGCCCTTCACACCATTTTTGTTCAAACTGTTTTGGTTTGGATTTTCTTTTCACAGCACTGTCATTACCCCACTAGCCACAAGTAAAAATTACCAGCCCTGACCTAACAAGACACATTGACTTCTCCCAACTGGTTAGTTACCAAAATAATAATAATAATATTGTCATATACTGTCTAATATGCATCACCACTGTCCCACTAGTTTCCTTGATTCAAGTGTCTGTGACAAAAACAATTTGTATAAGTGATTATGAACAATAAAATTACTCGCTCAGCTTGGATGCCAGTTCCTGGAGAGCAGCCTCTTGGTCCTCACATGTGCTTTTCAGCTGCTTGTTCTTCTCCTGAAGTTTAAGGAACTCCTTAAAACAAAACAAAAATAAAATAAAATGAAGCCAAATTGTTCTCAAATTGTGCTTGCCCTACTGCCTAGGAACTGCTCCTACTGAGAAAGCCAAGGGCATGAGTGACCCCTACACTGCCTCAAACCCAGCCTGGACAGCAACTGCTCAGGAGAAAACTCTCCCAGACCCCAAGAGATAAAGAAACATTTCTGCTTGTGTAGCCCACTGCAGGGAGAAAATCACCCTGAGTGATGGAGATGAACCCTGGAAAGGAAAATCACCCTGAGTGATGGAGATGAACCCTGGGAAATAAATCTGAGTGATGGAGAGGCCAGGAGCACAGAGCCACAGGCCCAGCCCACAGTGAGGACAGAGCCCCCAACACAAGTGAGAAGGGAAAGCCAGGATCTCATTTCTCCTTATCCAAAGTACTGAACTCTGATCTGAGGACTAAATGGGGAGTAAAAAGCCCATTTTTTTCATCATTCTATTTGTGAGAACACATTAGTGTAATCTTTCTCATATATTTGCAGAAATTCTTTACAATACCATGTCTAAGTCCATAAATAACATTGCAGTCCATTTCTAAATTACTAGTCAAAACTTGCTGCAGCATTTACTTTCTTAAGGGTAACAATTTCTTGGGTCTCTGTTCTCAGATGAGACACAGTTTCCTTTTCCTTCTGAAGATCGTCCTCCAGGGTTTGCCTCCACTCCTTTTCTATCTTCAGGTCTGTTTCCAGCTGAAGCCTACAACAGGGAAAACAAAACAAAAATCACTGTGCACAGCAGTATCACTTTGGAAAACAAAACTGAGTTTTATTTCTGGGTGCAATAGACTATTACCATAACAATTAAGTTACATGTTTTCTAAAACAGAAATAACGTGTCAATATAATGATATTTTAGGTATCAGTGTAATAAACAAAGCACTGTGATTTAGAAAATGCTTTTCAAAGTAAGTTTATTTAAAGGACCAGGAATATGGCATAATTTTGAAGAGCTGACCTTTGAAATAAATGAGTAAGAGAAGACTAACCACAAAATTCTGAAGTATTTTTAAAACAAGCATAAGGCAAAGCCCCTTAACTTTATACAGCTTGTTTCTAAAATAAACCAAACCAACCAGCCACAGTGTCATTGGTGATGCAGACAATCATTGCAGGTATCTCTGATACCATAAAAGTGATTTCATTTTACACCCTTAGATGTGAATCTTCTATTTTAGACTAAGGTTTATGGCATTTTGAACAGAACTGAAAATAAAGGAGGAAGGACTTGGAACTACTATTTTTATTGAGGTTTCTGCACAGGGATAAACAGGGATACAGGATCTATTGGCTTAACTGAACTGCAGCTAAAGGAGTCAGGGCTGCTCTGACAGAAGAGCCATTCCAGCTGGAATTTTACTCTTGGTTTCATGGAAGACTTGGTGTTCAGAATGTTATGGGGGTGGAAGCACACTGTTCAACCTTCTGGATTCAAACTGTGTCACCACAGGAAAAGAGGAAAAAAATCTGAGAGTGTTCATGCAAGGTGTTTTGATGGGACACCTACAGCCACATTAATTTTCCTGCTTTAAAAGCAACCCCACTTTTAAAGGAAAGACTTACATGTTGGGACACTACCTCAGCATCTGGCTGGAAAAGAAGTGAACATGACCTGGAGGTTTCAGAATTGCAGAATTCTAAGGCTGGGGTGTGAACTGTTCTTTTGCCCAAATCTGCAGAGGTGACTGTGGTAGTAAAGTGAACATTTGTCATGACAGTTGAACAAGTGGAGTGAAATTCAGAGTTCTGAGAGAGCCAGGGCAGGGCTAATAACTGGGCTGGAAATCACTGATTTTTAAGCCCCATCTTTGTGCCAAAGATTTATTTCAATAACTGATGTTTTATCTCACCAAAGAGAGAAAGCACCTGTCCTTACAGGGAGCTTCTAACTTTATGCACTGATTTAAATTAGTACTGAAGGATGTAACAGGAGAAAGACAGAGGGCAGGCTTTTAAATCAGCTTTTAACTCTTATGACTCCACTGGATTTTCACTTTTTATTTCCTGTGCAGTGGCAGTTAAACCACTTCTACCTCATCCTTAATCTGGATCAATCTAACTATTGCTGTGCCATTTCTGTTAAAGTTTACACTACTCCACACTTGTGGGCTTTGTTCAAAGTGTGTTTTACCATTACTCCACTACATGTTTTCCCCCACTCAGGATCATTTCCCCCTGAATTAATTTGGCACTTTTAGCCAAGAAGTAATGCTGTTTTTCCCTCCTTTCAAGCTGCATGTCATTTTAGAGGCACCCAAAGCCAGCCTGGCTTCCTTGCAATGACAGATTTTCTTCTGCCTTGCCAGTACCTGACACAAAGATCTTTGGTATTTGCATTCTGTTCAAAACCATTTAACAACAAGCAGCCTGCACCAGGACAGAGCACATATTGCAAATGCAGAATGTTTACTGCCATGCATTTTTCCAAACAGGGAAGAAATACTCACAGCTGTTTCTCCTTCTGGGAGAATTCGTTCTGCAGGCTTTCAGATTTATTCACATACTCCTGTTTAAGTTTCTCATCCTCAGCCTCAGCCTCCATTTGAGCCTTCTCTGCTTGCTGCAATCTGGTGTAATTCAAATCAACTTTGGGTAAAACTGAAGCTAGAACTAGGGTGTAGAGGGTGAAGAAGACAAATAAAAGAAAAATGGGGAAATAGAAACATTTCTAAATAAAAACAAAGTTTGGGGGAAACTCACAAACTCAAACGAGAAATCCATACAATGCCTAGAGAACTTAGCTCCTGGGTTTGCATACAGTCAGAGAGCAATCACTGTAAGTAATAATTGTTTTATTTATGCTCATGAATAACAGGTGCCAAAGCACGATACAGATTTTAGAACTGAAGCTTTTCTTTTTCCTCTAGCATACGTTCATGTGTTATTTCTGAAGCTTTTTCCCCCAAGTAAGGTCTGTGAGTCCTTGGCTTGCACTGATCACCCTTTAGGACAGGGCAGAGCAGGAGTTGTGCAAAAGCAGCTCAAAACAACTGAGGCATAAGGTTGCTACAGAGCACTGCAATCAGACAGCAAGAGACTGGACTAGCCTAGCAACAAAACACACCCTGACAGCTGCCACTACATTTACAGAGCTACCTCAACTACATCAGAATTCATTTCAATAGTCTGTATTAAAAATAATGCATTCTTACACTGGTGAAAATAGCTCCATACTATAGACAAATCAAAATGATTAATCAAGAAATGAGGGTTTGTTGTTTGATTTAATCTTTTCTTTCTGAATTCCAGGTTTGTTCAGCTGGCACTTCCCTTGGAATGCGTTGGTTCACTGTGGTTCCTCTGTGGTGGGTGCATGGTAACAAAAATAAATGTACTAAAAGGGAATTTGTGCTATGTCATGGTTACACCTGTCTGGAGAATACAGGAGCCTGCAAAATCCCAGTGAATGTCCCCACCTGATGTCTGTGTTCTGCACAACTGCCTCAAGGGCCTCTCAGGAAAGTGAGGAACCAGTGAGAGGGCTGACCTGTCACCCCCAGCAGCTCCCTGAGCACAGAGTGACTCCCAGCTGCCAGAGTCAGCTAAAAACAAGATGTGTCAGCAATGCCTGCATTTGTGCTTCTGCTGATGGAGTTGCACCACAGGGAGTTCCCAAAAGCTGCTGGGTAACAGGTGAGCAAGGCTGGAATTAAACCCCCTTATCAAGGGTGCAGTGTCTCACTCAGCTGCCCCAGGGGCCTGAGGGATGCTCCCACCACATCTGCAGTGGCAGTGGAAGGAGAATGCAGGGACAGAGCAGGTTCCTCCCCAGTGCAGGAGCTGAAGCTACACAACACACCAACACCAAAAGCACGTCAAACCCTTCCCTAAATCACCAAATCAACTGCAGAGCTGTTCCCACAAGCAGGGCAGAAAGGGAGCTTGCTAGCCTGAAGCTGCAGCATGATCCCCAGCCCAGCACCAGGGCTGGCTGCACTGCTGGGCTCAGGCAGGTGCTGAGCTGGGTTTGGCATGCAGATCATTCTGTGGGAAACACTTGTTTGCATAGATAACACTGAGGTGGATAAGGCTTCCATTTCTGTCACGGTCTTCCTGTTGTTCTAATCTGTGTTTCTGGTTTGGGTTTTCTTTGAAGACAGTTAGAAGATAGCTAATTTTTAGTAGCCAGCTCATGTTAAAGGCTGTTTCTTCTTCCAAACCAAGGAATAAGCCGGTACATAACCATGCAACAGAAACCCTTTCTGACTGACTGCATCCTGTCCCCACTTTCACAAACATCCCCTTCTGCTGCAAAACTCTAAGGCCATTTTCCCACTCTACACCCACTGCAGCCCTCAGAGCAAACACCAGGGAGTGTACTGAGGGCAGTGAGCAGCCGAGCTCCTCTCCTGCAGCGCAGGCAAGCAGCAGCTCACAGCAGAGGGAGGCAGGGAAAGGCTGTGGGCACAAGCACAGGGCTGATCCCAGGTCAGAGACGCAGCTGACAAACGGGTTAGGCAGGTTCAGGGCCCTGACTGCAAATCCTGCTCACTGCTCCCCCTCCCAGGGCAGCAGGCACAGGATTTTTGCTGGAGCACTCAGGAATCAGGCTCCAAGCACACTGTGACTCCAGGAGAGTGTTTTACCCCAGGACACCAGGGAGGTGGAGCTTGAGCATCCCCTCAGTGCACTCACACTGCAGAGATGAGGCAGCTCAGCTCCAGCTCCTGCCACTGCTGCTCCTGCCAACCACAGAACCCAACAGACAGCGTGCTTTTGGGGTAAATACAGCCTAAAAGTGAAAGGAGTGAGCAGGGACAAGGGAAGGTTTAGCCAGAAGGGCTACTTTGTAAATCTCTTAGTACCAAAGAACCGGGAAAATCACTAATTAGTGATTTAAGCGTCATAAAAATGTACAGTCAAATAAAGATATCTAACCTCTTAAAATAAAATTTGACAAAGAAGTGATTCAATAGCATTAGAAAACTAGCTTACATTTGCTTAATAATAGTGCAGTAATTTACTTTTTTTTTTCTTTTTTTGTGTTTTTTTTTAGGAGGGGTAAAGTGAGATCGGAGGTGATGTTCTTTCAGAACACAAACCAGAACCCAGCTACGATCAGTTACAGTGCAGGATTTCTAACACCACTTTCAAGTTTGAACTGGAAACCTCTGAAGTGCTGTTTTATCAGCAGTTATTTGAACACAAGAGGCCTGGAGGAGCTCTCAGAATGATATATCCTTGACAAGTTTGTACTGGTGCTGAGCCTCATTGCTGGCACATTTGACGAATGACATTGCAATAGTCCTAGTTTGAGTTAACAGATCTTTGTCACTTCATGAATGCAGTGGACAAAAATCAAAGACAGATGAAGGCAGCAAAACAGTAAAAACAAAAATTGGGATAAAAGGATAAAAAGGAAAAGAAAAAAGAGGAAAAAAGGATGTCAATAAAAGAATATTCATGTCACTAATTTTTTTAATACATAAGCATGTTTTTCATAATCAGATTTAAATGAAAAAAAAGACATGTCAAACACCAACATGACAGGGCTTATGGATATGTTATATTTTACAATTAGAAAGATCAATGTTGCATATAAGGCCACTAAATTAAAACATGTGAATCACATCTCAGTATTATGTAGTACATGCAGTCCAACCATAATGTAAATTTATATTCTGGAATTTTAGTCTTTCACTTTTCAACCTTTCAGTGTGAAAACTCATTAAGTCATTGAAAATAATGGCACTTCCAAAGCAATGGGAAACAATTATAACAGCTTCAGCAAACAACCAGTGATCCTTGAAGGCATTAATGTTTATATTAAGCATGTGCTTAAGTATAAGCAAGATTAATGCTTCAGTTTCTATTGCATTTCATTCGGGGGGGGGAAAGTAGGCAATAAGGAATCAGAATTTTGAAACAACTGAAAGAATGACTTTTGATATCAGCATAAAAACCTAGGACCAGAAGAACAATGGTAGAGGGAGAAAACTGAAAGATTAGGTTTGTATTCAAAGTGAGCCTGTTTGTCAAACAGAAAGAAACAGTCCAGCAGCAAAGCACTAATCAGGAGTTTCAGGAAGGTTTGGTTGAAATGCTCTAGCTGAAAATGGCATTTCAATGGCAGCTGTGGGAATGCAGTAAGATGTAAGGGAGTGGAGTTGTGAATAAAGAGAAACAAAGATGGGGCTGTACCTTTGTTCTAGTTGTTTCATAGTTGCATTAATTTGATTGGTCTTATCCTCTAATCGACTGATTATTTCATTCTTTTCTTTCATTGCATCTTCAGAAACCTGTGTTACAAAAGAGGTTAAAACTGAAATTGGTATCATTGCACCATTACCTTGGGGGGGCTTTTTCTTCAGTATCCAAAAGGGCACATGGTAAAAATCAAGTTTTGATTCTCTTTAAGGATTGCTTTCCAAAAACCCTTGAGAGCAGTGTGTAAAATCTTATGCCTAGAAAATTTGTAGTTTTATACTCTGCAAGTGTAAATGCTATTTAATATTTAATTTAATTTAATATTTAATGCTATTTAATTTCCTTCCTTAGTTAATCACTTTAGAAGTCAAAGTTAAATTCACTGACCAAGCAGCCCATTAGAACCTTACCAGTGAAGAGCAAATAGATTAGTCCAGAAAATCACCAAGATTCTCCTGCAAATCAACCTCCCCCAACCAGATCCTAACACTGGAGAGCATTCTCTTACTTTTCTCTCCAGCTCTATTTATATTTCTCATCCTCTGGTCCAGTTTCCTCACATTTGCAGATGGGAAAGTAGAATCCTCTGTTCATCACTTCAATTATCCTCCACAGCATCCCAATTTTTTCCCCTCATTCTGCCACAGATTTGACTGGGTTCTTGTGCTGGTTTTCAGAATTTATTCCCTAAATCAAATTCATGTTTTACATAAGTAATTCACTGGTATTTGGTAATTTGTTAACTGCATTTGGGGTCCCTGAGATACATATTCTCGCACAAAAGGCATTTAATTGTTAGAGATTTTCTTAATTTGTTAACAGGTTTAAAAATAAACCCAAAACTGTAATTAGCTTTTTCCATTTAATATATTCTTGTCTTTCTTTCCCTACTTTGGAAGGTCAGGGCTTCTCTTCAACTCCTCACTATGTGCCTACATTCTTCTGGTTGTTTTATACAACACAGGCCAAAAAAAGTCTTTGTTACAGTACACTATTCCTCTCTTTACTTCACATAGGGTATTATTAGGCCATGATCTTATCCCCATGCTCTTTTCTTCCCTAAACCCAGTCAGTGACTGCCTTAAGAACTTCTTTGTATGAAACCATGTTTACATAGGTAATGTTCCAAATGTCAAGCTGACCTAAGAAGCACAAGCAAACCAAAACCCCAGCACCAGCAGCATCCAGCTGCCCAGGATGGTCACAATGCATTTCTGTCTCTGTAAGCCCTTCAGCAGTTTCCAGCAGGTTGTCCTTTACCTGCAGCTTTTGGTACATTTCCACGTTAATGGCTTTAACTTCATCAAGCTGCTGCCGCAGGCCGATGAGGGTGTCCTGCTTCTCGTGGATGTCCTTCTCCAGCAGCTTCATGGCCAGCTCTATCTCGTGTTTCATGCTGACTTGAACCACCAGCTCATTCTCCATGTCCTGGAAAACACAACACAATGCAACACAATGGATTTAAATCATTATGGAATTATTTATTTCTGGTTTGAAACTCTAACAGGGCTGCAGCACCACCTATTTTACCACTTCAGAAATTCTGCCTCTCTTTACCTTTGCAAATTATCCCTAAATGTGGCAATCATATACTAACTGGCCAATGGGGTTTCTTAACTTTGGGAGAAGACAACTCATAATATAAGAATGGTGTACTGTGAAAAAAGTGTATTTTATGATTGGCTTTTTGCAAATATTCAAATGTATATTATATGTGCTGTGTTAGAAAGCAATGCTGTATTAATTCTCTTAAGTAGTGTGTTAAATATAGTTTCAGGTTACAAAAAATGTTCAAATAGAAACGATGCTATGTAGGATACTTTTTTTTTGTAATGAAAGGACTTGCAGCAAGACAGCAGCTACAGGACACCTAAATTTTTCAGAGAAAGAGAATTTATTGCTCCATTATCAGAAGAAATGAACTTCTTCCCACTGTTAGGATTCAGAGGAAGAAGCTGACACTGCCCAGACAGAATCCTGTATTTGAATGGAATTTATGCACCATGTATGAAGTGTATGAATATGCAACAGGCTGTTGTTTTTAAGAGTTAATCCTCTGTTAACTGTGTGTCCTTTTTAGGGCTTATGCTGCCCAGAAAAGGTACCTGGACTGTTTGTAACTCTTTGTCTCTATTGTCTCCTATTGTCCTAATTCAAATTGTCTAAATTATTATTACTCTAATTGTATTACTATTTTTACAACCACTTTATCACTATTAAACTTCTAAAATTTTAAAAACGAGCGATCAGTGTTTTTCACATGTACAGAGTGAAGTACATGTGAAGTGCAAGTATTAATTACAAAAATAGAAGTGAAGTGTTTGTACTTTCACAGGAAAGATTTAGCACAGAGAGCACAGAGCATACAGCGTTGCTAGAAATTTATCCAAGAAAAAAGCGGGGGTTTTTTTTTTGCTGTTCTTCAGCAACATTAGCACAGAAATATTGATGCTCTGGGGAATCTGCCCTCAGAGAAATGCTGCTGCAGGGAGTGCAAGGCAGCACTAAGCCCAGGGGAAGTGGGGCTGCTGTGCAGGAGCACCCACCTGGCGCAGCTGAGCCTCCTCGCGCAGCTGCCGGCGCGCCTCGCTGTACATCTCATCCAGGCCCTGCCTCGAGTGCTTGTACGTCTGCAGCTCGGCCTCCACGTCCACCTTGGCTGCCTGCAAACACACACACGGCCTCTGCCTTCCTTCTGCACAATTCTGCACCTCCATGGCATCAGTTTCATGTGGGGGCACAGCTGGTGGTGACTGGCAGCGGGGCTGAGGTCCCATCCCCAGGGGAGCAGCACTGACAGCAATGAGCTTACCCTCCTCAGCTTCTACCTGTACACTACAATAACTGCAACCATCTTCTGTTGGGAATTTAGCTGCTAGAAAATGGAAAAGTACAAAACCATGGCTAATTCCAAGTCCGGCACCTGCAAGATAGCAGTGTCCTTGGGCCTAGCTGTGGTAGGATAACAAACAGTGAAAGAGGCATGAGAAAAGAGACATGTAACCCCCCTAAGGAATGAGGAAGAGTTGATGGTATAGTTTAACCAATAGATTGCTTGGCTTACAGAATATTCATAAGCTTATTACTTGCTGTATAAGTGTCTGATGCTCTCTTCAATAAACGGAATTTGCTTATCACTCATATTGAGTGTCTGAGTCTCCCCTCACCGACAAATGGCTCGTCCCCAACAAAGGCCCACATTTTTTCTCTGTGACAATCTTCCTCACCCTAAACACAATCCAAGCCCCAAAGCTACCTGCCCTAATAACTGCATGGACCAAAATTCCCTCACCAAGGGCACACAGGGCACACAGGTGCAGTGCATGACCATGAGGGTATGAAAGGTTGGGCTGAAGAACAAGAAGGGCAGATGCCTGCAGCCTTCTGAAAGCGTACAGTGATACTCTCCTGGGGCAGTCTCACCTGTGACAATCTAACACTTGTGGGGAATATGAAGCAAAACTTACAAACACATCCTCCAAGCACAGGGCAAACATGGAAAGAGCTGTTTCTGCTCTGTGGCCATTGGCTTTATAATGAGAGCTGAGTAAAACCAGCAAAAAAACATCCACACCACAGTACTGTCCTCCTTGGGTGTCACTTGAATACACTACCCATGCATATGGCTGTAAAACTATCTTGTGTCCTAGAACTTTCATTTACTTATGCCATTTAGAAAGCTCCACTTTAATTTAAAAAGCCCTTTCCTGTTGAAGTGAAGGGAGCGACCACCTTTGTTGATTCTGCATCTGACTCCGTTTATTCACTCAATCAGTCACTTTTTATAACAGTGTTAATTCACTTCATGCATATTGCAAAATCTGAGCTCCTGATAGGCTGTAGAGAAAACTTCAGCTCCTCCTTTTGTTTACAATACCTGAAGTTAGTTTACTGAAACCAAGATCAGTGTTCCCACCATGATATGAAAGGTTCTCAAAACCTTCATATCTATTCCCAGACTGGCTGTCTGTTCCCAGTAGCAGCCAAGGACAGAACGGTCTGAGAATCTTGTTGTTTATATAAAAGGTGGCTGAGAACCTAATTATTTACAGGATCAAGCCTGGGAAAGGCTGCTTTACAGCAGGCTTCTATATTTCCCTCAGCTGAGTACCTTCATGGCCTCTTTCTTTAAGCCATGCTTAAACCAGGCTCTCCACACTTTCCCTTATAAAAGTTGTTTCAGATTTGGACAAGTTAAGCTTACTTGAAGTTGAGGTGTACAAACTTTTGAACAAAAATTAAACATGTTATGTTACAATATTAAAAGTGGTAAAATTAACATACCTCTAGATGATGCTGTGTTTTCATTAAAATCAGAGTATTTTCACTCCTTAATTGATGGTTTTCTTCCTGAAGTTTAATTATATTGTTTTTTGCTATTGCTAACTGAAAAGAAACAAATAAAAAAAAGCACTGTGACCACTTTTGAGAGTAGAAATAAAGGATAAAATGTTCTGATTAATGCAAGACCAAGACATCTGCTCTATTCTCCCTGCCTGCCAAACAGAGGATTAGCTGTTTTTAAAGAAAGCATGAATCTCCTGGGTTTAATAATGAGTCACTTTCACTACACAGCAGCAGTGTGTTCAGGACCTTCACTGTTTCATGCTTTCTTTTCATTGCTCCATTATGACTTAAAGACCCTCAATTCTTTTTCCTCATCCTCAGCTTCTGCTTTCCACTTGGCTTCAAGTTCATCCAGTTCTCATTTTCTTTTTTGGGCACCTTAATATGTCATATGGAGCAGCTTACATAAGAAAGCCTCCCCCATATGAACAACAAACATATTTACAAAAGATGACATTTCAAACCGGGGCCTACAGTATACAGCTTAATGTCAGAATTATAGGCCAAAGGATCAAAATAGGTGGACAGTTGGGCTGAAAACTTAAAAAGGTTTTATAAAGGAACCTTTCCTTTATAAAGGTTTACAAAGGAACCAGAATACTCTGAGAATTAACACAGAAAAGTTGCTCTCACTCTGTCTGGATACATTACTCCCAGAGTGAGCTAGCTGTCCCTTCAGCAGCTCAATTTAGAGTTTTCAATTTTCCCCTTCATTAACTAAAAAAGGTGTGCTCTCTCTTATAAAGCTAAAAATATTGGAAACTAGTCAAGCATCACAGATAACCAGAAATATGGGATATAAACACAAAGCAGAACCAGACAAGTCTGAAAGCTGGGTATCAGCATCCAGGAACCAAGCAAGAAGCAATCCTTTGGCTAAAGCTGAGGCCTGGAACAGAAATTGCTTGGTGAACTATTTTCTGGCTCTTTGTAGCAACTGGTGCCATCCATTCTAGACCAGTCATCTGCACAAATCAGACTGACAGCTGGCACTGAGAAAGGATTCTCTTCTCATTCTGTCCAAAGTTGGAAATTGCAATGTTCTACAGAATTGATGCTAGGGGCTGCCTGGCAAGCTGACTTTGAGTCCCTGCAGCTTCTGCCCCTCTCCTTTAAGCCAAAATAAAGGAGAATATAATATATTCTTATATATTATCCAGAGCTTCCATAGCTTAAAATAATGTAAGTACATTTAGAAAAACTGTCTTTCAGAGAAAACAATATGCTGCACATTACTAAAATAAAAAAGTACCTCTTCAATCAGTTTAGTGTTTGATTTCTCCAGTGAGTCAACTCTTGCATGTAGACTGCTAACTGTGCTACTGAAAGGGAAAAAGAAACAATGCTATTTAAGATTACATCAAAACCCATCCAACCAAGCTCAGAAGCTTTAATGCAAGGTACAGTGATTAATGGTTAAGAGCTGTGAGGTCTGTTCCCATTACTGGAACTTTTCCTAAATATAAGAAAATGACTCTCCTTTGTTGAACATTTATATGCTGCTTTCCAATTCCCAATGTCACCCCTGTCACTTAAACTGCTTGGCCAGAACTTCCATGCACTCTCCCTTTCCTTTATCCTCACAACCATACTGCAGACAAAAGATAAATGAGTTCTCCCCTATGGAACAAAACCATTCTCCAGATTCTCTTCCTCCAAAATACATTTCTGTCATAAAATCATTTGTTTCTCTGCATTTTTTTGAGATTTGTCCTCAGGCTCCAGATTCTCTTCTTCCAAAATGCATTGCTTTTATAAAATCATTTGTTTCTCCTCATTTTTTGAGATTTGTCCTCAGGGTCTTTCTTGATGCTTCTTAACTTCATGTAGGAGTCTCACCAGAGTTTTATTGCCCTTTATTACTCTGTTGCTTTTTATAGTATCAAACTACATCCAGGCCTTTTCCATAACCTGATTGCCTATTTCTGCAGAAAGCACCTTTTTTTTTGGGCTGCATTTCACACACAGGGAAACAGAAAACCTATTCTGTAACACCATTTACTTTTTCCCATATTTCTCTGTGGTGTCCTCAGTAGTTGCCAGTTCATTTGGAACAGCAGGGCAGAGTGATTAATGCATTTTAGGATGTCTAAACACAAACAACTGAACTGAAATAAAATAGGAGTTGCTGAATCACTGATCTGACAGGAAACTCTGTGCATAAATCAGAGTACAAGAGCACACAGAAGCTCACCTGGATAATGACATCAAACAAACACCACTGCTCTTATTTGTGATGGCTCCTTTCTCCTCCTTGGCTTTCATTTTGCTCATATTTGATGTGCTCTGCTGTTCTGTGCTGTTCAAGGTTTCTGCTCAGTGACACCATTTCAAAGCAGAATATCCTTATTCCAACAGGAGCCTTCCAGTAACCAATGATCCAGATAACCAGCATTAAAAATTTTAAAAGATTATTACATTTCAAAAAGGATCTAGGTCCTTTTTGTGCTAGAGATTCTACAGAAGTTCTCTAGATGTGCTAGAGATTCTACAGAAGTTCTTTCTGGCTTTACTGTTTGCCTTTGGTTTGTTGGGGTTTTTTAGTTTTTCAGCCCCTCAGACTTTAATTTTGTACAATAATTCTCAGAGAATTTAAATCACTGTTCTTCTATTTGCACAGTAAAAGGCACAGTGGTGGACTAGGTTTGTTCCATCCAGCAAAGCAAGAGGAAAATTCTGCTTTCCTGAAAATTGTTTCAACAGGAACCTCAGCCTACCACACACAAGTAGCTCCTAGCAAGCAGTGAGTTTATTCAGCTTCAGTCCTAGGCATTAAAGCCACAAACTAAAATATTCTGCAAGACAAAGAAATAAAATCATATGGATTCACCAGAACACTCAAAACCACTTTTGGCAAACTGTTAAATGGAACACAGAATCCAGACCAAGCTTTTTATTCCTGTGAAGTTATGATTCATGAGGACCTTCACAGCTCTGGCCTGTTGGTTTTGTGTTTCTCTGAATAATAAAGGTTTTGATTGTCCAAAAGCATGAAAACTGACACTGAGCTCTGCAGGAGAGTGTCTTTTCCTACTTCACTAAATCTTCAGTCTATACATGGAGAATTTGCAGCTCTTTCTCTGAGGTTCTCTCACAAAGCTGTGGTACAAAAGGCATTTATTTACCTGTAAGCCTGGCCTGACACCCTTACTTCAAAGTAATACTTACTTCAGTTGCCTGTTCAGTTCCTCAACATAATTCTTTTGGTCCAATATTGCAGCAATCTGTACATTTCTAAAGCAAGCACAAAATAAAATTAACAAAATGATGTACTAAGCTATGGACTGAAAATATACATATGAAAGTGTCCATCTCAATTGTGTTTTTAAAAAGAAAGGAAGCAACTTCATCTCATACTCATGAAGGCAACAACACACATATCAGTGAGACACAAACACATGCAATGCTTTAACTGCAAACAATTTCTCTACATGAAATATAGCAGTCTGAGAAGGACAAGGGTGTTCATTTACTGCCATAACTCTGGTTCTTTGAAAGCCTGACTGAATCCCAAGCTGAGGCCTTAAAGGCCTGCAGGTTCCTTTCCAGTGCCTCCAGCCAAGCCTCCCCTGCTTGGGGGCAGGAGCTGATGCTGCTGAGCTTTGCTTCAGACTGCAAATACTCCTCCAGCTAAGTAATAACACAGAACAACACACTGGGGCATTCTTCTCAGGATCAGAACATTTCATTCTTAGGGAACCTGACTTATGTCTAAAAGAAAGGATCAGAACATTTCATTCTTAGGGAACCTGACTTATCTCTAAAAGAACAGGCCCCAGCCAAGAAATCACTTGTTAACACAGAAAAGAGGAGGTGTTTTGAGAGGACATACCTTTCCTTGCCCCCAATGTCATCATCACTCTTCAAATACACAGAGAAATCGATCACCCCAACCTAGGGGAGAGCAAAGGCACAGTTCCATATCACACAAATAAGTGCAGCTGATATTTACAGCCTTGTATTGATGCAATTGATAAAAGCTCAGTTACAGCATTTTTAAGGTTCATCCAGTTTCAGCCAGAAAAACCTGAACTATAACATTTAAAACAAGATTTTACAAAGTTTAATATTTACTTGGTTTATACAGTGGTCTCCTGTCAGCATCCTGTTTGTTCTTTCCATGTCTTTTCTAAAAATTCTCTTCTCAAAATACTTTCTAAAAACGTGTTTTTCTGATTAAAAAAAATACCATTTCTAATAAATAAGGTAAAATGTTCTATCTATAAAAGTTACTTTATTTCAATTCACTAGAAATGTGCATGAACACATTTCACCACTGAGTAGCATTTTGTCAACATACCAAAATGATGCTCCTGGCTGTGACTTCCATCAAGGTTCAGAAATTTACCTTTCTGCTCAATAACACCTGCAGCTTCTGGCTTCTCTGAGAAGGTGCTTTCTTTATACTACTCTTCACAAACAGAATTATTCTGGACATGTTACAAATGTCAGATTGGGACACACTGCAATCAGATCTCATCTACCACCTCCTCAAACTGAGATTTCTCTCTCATGCAGCAAGGCCACCCAGTATAACAGAGATGGAGTTAGCAACAGATTTTGTGGTCTATAATACACATATTTAATTCTCAACACTAAGAGCAAGTTGATAAGTTTTCTGTAATTACAGGCCTGTCAATGTTATCACAAGATCAATGCCTGAAACTAACATCACACAGTAACCAGAACAAACAACTGAGGAGAAGTTAACCATGGGATTCAAAAGCACACACACAGTTAGCTGTAACTTCTCTTTCCCAGAGGAGCTGGTTTTTCATCAAATATATTTTGATGTAATATATTATACAGTATAATATACACAAATATTATACAGTTATAATCACTTAAGCTACTGATTTTTTGTCCACAAAGAAGCTGAAAAAACCCAATCAGGGCTGAACAGAGTCTACATTTATTTACAAATACCTGTGCATCTGCCTTGAAACAGAATCTGTTAATATTTTCTTGGAAGAGATCAGGGTTAAAAGTCAAAGCCCATTCAAAGCAGGAAGAATTCCAAGTCTTGCTTTGCAGAATCAAAGTAGTCACAAAAGTCACACATAAGAGTGTTTGTTTCAGGTCCCTGTACCATTCCTATGATGTTCCAGAACAGGAATACACGAACCAAGCAGGGTAAACTGATCGTGGCACTATCCTTGTCCCACACAAGAAAAGGCTGGGTGACACAAGTCAGATGGAAAGAACTCTGCCTTGCTGAGAGTTTCACCCTTGCACTCTGCCCATTATCTCCATTCCAAGGGCTGACCCTGCTGACAGTGAGGTTAAGGCAACAGCCCCACAGAGCCTGGAGCTGGATCAGCACACCCTGGGCAGCCTCAGGTGGGATTTCTAACAAGCCACCACTCCGAAGTAACAAAACCCACAAACAAAAGTACAGAAAGCTCTCATGGAGTGCCTGTGCATTCCTTTACCTGGACAGACTTACTTGTGAATCCAGGTCTTCTCCCTTCACACACAGGTTGGCATCGATCACGTTCAGCCCAACTAAGAGCCCAACAATCACTGCTCCTTCCTCCTCCATCATCAGGGCATGATACTCATAAAACTCACTGTGTGAAGGAGAAAATTGCAGCTGATTGGTATATTCATTCTATAGACATCCAATAAATTAATCAGAAGTGACAGACACATCTAAATTTTCTCTTATTGTAGCCTTGATACAGCATCCATAAAGACGGACTGGCCCTGCCCATACTTTCACCTCATAAATATTTAAAAATTCAAAGTGCATGGTTTTTCTCAGGGGCTATTTAAAACAAGGATACTGCCTTAGGCTCCAGATGGCTGGGACACTGTGGGGAAGGTGACAAGATGTACTTTGACTTTAAAAGAAAACAAACAAACAAACAAACAAACAAGAGAAAAGGCTCTTCCCTACACCTTCTATTAGCCAGTGTTGAAGAGGATACTGCAAGGAATGGATGTTTGGCCACACTGAGTCAGACAACTCTTATGTTTTTAAGAAGCACTGCAAGCAATGCAAAGGAAGAATGGCAAAAGAATTACCTTTTGTGAAAAAAAAATGCCTGGAATTTAGTGAATACATGCTTGAAATTCAAGGACCCAAAGAAGAGATTATATGGATAAAAAAGAAACTTAAAGTCCTGAAATGCTAAAAAGGTTTTTTAAATATTTGTCATAGTTTTGCACCAAAATCACTACAAACATAAATACTTCACTGAACAAGAGAATATCAGCACTTTCCTTCTTCTCCTTGCACTTTTTAAATAAAAGTTTAGATTCTATGTAACAAACTGTAAACTGGAAAAATCCATAATTGCTGAACACCAATGTCATCCTGACATACCACTGTTATCTAGGCACAAAGTCAGTCTTAAAAATACATATAGCTTATAAAACTGAAATGAAAAAGCATCCTTCTCCATTGTGCTTGAATGACTCCACCAGACAGGAGAAGTTACACCAGAAGAGAGCAATGCCATGGAAAGCAAAGCTCAAAGCAAGAGCCCACCTTGCAATGGCAGCTCAGTGAAACCACACACATGGTAGGGATGAAGTCACCCCCTCCCCAGTGCACAGGGGGAGAATGCAGGATTGTTTTTAGGAGACTAAACCTCTACAAACAAATTGCAAACAGACTCCAGTGAGTTGTTTACCTGAGGAGGTCTCTCTGAATGATTAAACAGCGAAGATAATCGGCCATTTTCTTCTGCATCAGCGCCAAGCGCAGCCAGGCCCGGGCGCGGCCCAGCGGAGTCCTGAAACAGAGGCCACGAGGACAAACAGCCCCAAATTAACAAAATATTGATTACATCATGCTCTTTAACACCTTATCAGTCTACTGGTGGAGCAACTGCTGTTTCTGAAGGGGTATTTTAAGCTCTTAGTTGAGCATCACCATGTGGACAGCCATAACGTTTAGGCTTTGACTCCAAGCTTTGAGGTAACAAAGATTTCAACTTCTCAGCTGAGCTTGGGAGCAGACCCAGGAAAAACAGGAGTACAGACTGCACTAGAGCCTGATGATCTTGAAAGTCCTGTTTTCTGCTGAAGCAACATGCTTGCAGCAGTTGAGACTCCTTTCTGCCATTTGTTTGTTGAGAGTTGAGGGGAATTGCAAGAAAATGAACAGAATGCCCACCACCAGCCACCATGGCAGCTTCCCTACCCAACCCTTACTCAAGCCCACCTTTAATTGTGTGCCACTTCAGTGCCATCTTGGGAAGACAGTGCCAAAAAAAGATGAAAAGATGAAAAGTAACTGGCAAACACTGACAGCCAGCAAATTACACCTGGACCTGCAGAACTCCCTCTTCTAGTGCATGCATTCTTACAAATGGTGAGCACAGCAATGAAAAAGAAAAATCCTCACAAGTTGTGTTAGGATAGGAAGAGAGTAACACACCTGGCAAAGGTTATTACTTCCTCTGGCCTGCCACAAGAGTAAATAATAATTTACATGCCTGTGTGCTTTAGATAAGGTCTAAAGCTATAAATTAGAACCCTTGTGCTGCCCTGCACCAGTCAGGGACCAAACCCCTTTGGAATTTCGTGGATGGCCAATTATAAAGCTAAATACAAAAGCAGAGTGCACTGGAATGGGAAGAGAATAAATTTACAGCTGAGCAGGGCTGTGCAGGCAAGAATCTCCAAAGCTGCCTAATTCTTTCCTCTCTGCTGTGTCACCTTGTGGTGTGATGGAGCCTTTGCTGACTGCACCCACCAATGTGTGCTGCAGAGTGACTGACACACAACCTGCTCCTTTCTGCATTCACCTGTGCTCTCCCCAGCATCAGGCACCAGCTGTTCAAAGGCTTGCTTAGTGCCAAAGGAAATCATGAGACACCTGTAGATTCTCAGTCATATCCTTTATTTTCCTGCTGCATTTTAACGGCACTACTTACTTAAGGCCAGGCAAATCTCTGACACTTGCTGCTATTTCCTCAGCTTCTGGATATAATTTCTCCACAAGTTCCAGAGGACCCCAGATGGTTTTATTGTAACTCAGAAAGGATTTTCTTACTATGAAAAGAAAAATCAAGTAACCGAATTAATTTAAATTACTGCAGTAGCTTTCTTCATGATATCTGGTGTGTGTAAGGGTTAACTGCTGAGTCCAGAGTTCCAGATAACTCTTAACTGAGACACTGGTCAGCTCAGAGTATCCAAAGCCAACTTCCAAATTACTTTGCTGTGAATTTAAAAATTATATGCTAGAAAAAAAAAAATACAAAAAAAAAAAGCTAAAAATACACACTACATACATACATGCAGTTGGTAAACCCTGGACCACTTACAACAAATGCTGCACAAAATGACAAGTTGGTAAATGTGGAAATATATGCGGTGAAGAATAATTACACTATTCATTATAAAAAGTGACAATTTACTTTTTTTTTTTTTTAATGCAACATTACACTTTTTCAAATCTACTTCCAGAAAGAAAGGAAGGAAAATGGCATGTTTGGGATGAGAAATATGCAGCTTAGCAATTTGCACACCTTTCAGGCCATGCTTCAGGCAGTGCTCCATGACAACAAAGAACTGCTGCAAAGGTGGGTAGTCAGAGTCCAGAGTGCGCCCAAAGCTCAAGGCTGATTCAATGAGTCCTTTGATACTCAGTTTAGCCATGTTTAATAAATTTGCTCTTTCTACAGCTGTGGGGTCCTTTACAGCTAAGACAACAACAGAGAAAAACATGTTATGGATCAAGTTTTAGGAGTGACACAAAGAAATAAAGTGCTTCACGTCCACCTTGCTAAAAGGAAAACTTACCTTCACCTAATAAACCAAATAAACTCAGCAGGGCTATAAACCACCATGCCATAGAGGAGCATCCATCCCAAAGCACATTCTCAGTGTTTCCATGGGTTTGGTGGGGAAAGCCCAGGCTGGCAATGCCAGTTCTCAGGCACCATGCTGTCCCAGCAGCTCTCAGAGGCAGCCAAGGCACCACAATTAACACAGCACCTCTGCATGGCTGCAACCAGTGCCCTTCATGGTATCAGTGCAGCTTTCCTGATAATTTATGGATCTATTTCTGTATCACAGCCTACCTACAGAAGCAGCCTTTTATATACATACTTTTATACACAATCATACTTTTCATCCTTTTCTATACAATCACTGTCCACTGTAGCTTTAACTGCACAGTGACACAAACACGCTTTCCTTCTCAGGCTGTTCAGTCACTGCCACCAAACCAGGAGCATTTTCTGGAAAATACTTACTACACACTGAAAATTCAGTTTCTCACCTAGCCACAAAGTATTTTCTACCCAGAAAATCTTAAGAATTAAAGGTTTTGCTTAAACTTGAAGTTTTTGGTGAACATTACAAAGTGTATACTGCAAAAATACATTTGAGGATTAAATCTTATCAGTAAAAAATACACAGCTTTTTACAATCATCTTAGTCTGACAGAATGGACAAGATTCCTCTTCTTAGAAATCCTGCAACTGAGAACAAAGTATTCAGGAAATTCTTAAGCTTATTTTCATTTAGAATGAAGCAATTCAAACATTTAGGCCAGAGCCTATTTTCTCAGAGACAAAACAAGCCTCTGTTTATTCACTATCATCAAAGTAACCTGGAAAGAAACAAAAGAGTTGATGATTTCCTGCTTAATTAAATCCAACAAGTGAAGCAAAAAACTAAACTTTTTAGAAGACATTGAGACACAGATGTCAAAATATCTAGAAAGGCTTGCAACAGAAAAAAAATGTGAGCCTGTTCCTTTGCAGATCTGAGTATTGGTATCTGATACAGACTGTATCTGTCTGCACGTCAGAAAGCACAAAGAACCCAAAGCATCATAACAGATGGGCATTTTCTCAGTTCCCCAACAGCAGTGAAATGACTTGTCTCATTTCCTGCAGACTTCAGGTATTTAGGGATTGGATATTAGAAACCCTGAAAACTACTTTCTAATATTCTGTGTCCCTAGTTGCCTGCCAAATACCCAATTACCCCTCTGCTTTTTAGGAAAAATAATGACTGAGATTATGTACATGCAACAGCCTTAAAAACTGCTTTTATAGTTCCCCAGAACTTCAACAGAAAAGCCCAGGAGACATGAGAAACAATAAGATAATGAGAGACAGGGCTGTGGCAAAACTGTACCCAGGCAGCAGCCACAGCTCAGTGCTTTGCCTGTTCCTTCCTTCCTGCTCAGCTGCTGGGGACTCACCAGCCGTGCCAGAGCAGCACCAGCACAGCACCCCCGGGACAGGAGGAGGCAGGAACAGCAGCACCTTTCTGCAGGCAGGGCACACATCCTGCTTTCTTATTAGCCTTGCTGCTGACAGCATTAAATGCAAGTGCTAGAGGAGGAAACGCCTTGCTCAGTGCAGACTTCAGGTGGGGAGCTCTGCCTTGCTACACATCCTGCCTATTTCCCCAAAGGCATCATGAAAATTCCTTTGTCAGGTGACCTCATTCTGACTTTGGAGCCGATCCTCCTCAGACAGACTTCTATGTCTGCTGTCCTTTCAATTCCCAGCCCTCGCCTGCTCCTTCTGAGGCGAAATGCATCTTAGGTCTGTTTTAAAGTGCACTCTACCCGCATGCTTTTCTTCACCTGCTTCTTAAAAATATAAATGGCGAACAGGTTTTTTTAAATTCAAAATCAAGATTGAGAATTTAACACCGCGTGTGAAATCCTACATCCCAGCCACCACTGGGGTACCGTCTGGGGCATTACAGGGAGCAGAGCAGGGGTATTACAGGGAGCAGAGCAGGGGTATTACAGGGGGCAGAGCAGGGGGTATTACAGAGAGCAGAGCAGGGGTATTACAGGGGGCAGAGTGAGGGGTATTACAGGGGGCAGAGCAGGGGTATTACGGGGGCAGAGGGGTATTACAGAGGGCAGAGCAGGGGTATTACAGGGGGCAGAGCAGGGGTATTACAGAGAGCAGAGCAGGGGTATTACAGAGAGCAGAGCAGGGGTATTACAGGGGGCAGAGCAGGGGTATTACAGGGGGCACAACGAGGGGTATTACAGAGAGCAGAGCAGGGGTATTACAGGGGGCAGAGCAGGGGTATTACAGAGAGCAGAGCAGGGGTATTACAGAGAGCAGAGCAGGGGTATTACAGGGGGCAGAGCAGGGGTATTACAGGGGGCAGAGCAGGGGTATTACAGGGGGCAGAGCAGGGGTATTACAGGGGGCAGAGCAGGGGTATTACAGGGGGCAGAGCAGGGGTATTACAGGGGGCAGAGCAGGGGTATTACAGGGGGGCACAACGAGAGGTATTACAGGGGGCACAACAAGGGGTAATACAGAGAGCAGAGCGGGGGGTATCACAGAGAGCAGAGCAAGGGGCATTACAGGGAGCAGAGCAAGCTCTGCAGGGCTCTGTTCCCGGAGCAGCAGCAGCCTCCCCGGCAGGGCTGTTCGCAGCCAACACCAGCCTGGCCAGCATGGCCGGCTCCGAGGGGCGAGTCTCGGCCCGTGAGGCGGCTCGGCTCCGCGGCCGGGCTCGGGCCGGGGGCTGCGGGCGCCGTCCCTGCGGCAGCGCCGGCCTCTCCCCGCCCGCAGCCCTCCGCACCCGGGGCACCGCCCGCGCTGCGGGCCCCACACGGCCCCGCTCCCCCGGCACCGCTCCCTGCCCGCGGCCCCGCAACCCCGCGGCCCCCGCCCGGCTCCCGGCGCCGCAGCCCCGCTCACCCATGGCTGGAGAGGAGGAGCCGCCGCCGCGGCCGCTCCCTCAGGGCCCGCACGGGGCTCCTCCCGCCCTCAGCCCGCGCCGCGCGGCGCCCCCGGCGGCGGGAGGACCCGCCCCTATCGCGATAATCCCCCCGCCCCGGGCACCGCCCCCGCTCCTATCGCGATATCCCCCCCCGCCCCGCCCCTATCGCGATATCCCCCCCGCCCCCGGCCCAGCTGCCCGCCCGGAGAGCGGCATCGGGCACAGGGATGGGCAAGAGCGCCAGGGCAGCCATGGGCACAGGAAGCCCCGAGGCTTCTCTGCCCTTCTGTCGTGACATGAAGCTTCAATCCCTAGCATTTATTCCAGATACTAATTCTGTACTATGTATCAGAATAAACAATATTCTTCTAGAAAAATCTGTGAGTTTAGTACTTTCAAAGGTAATGTGGTGGGGAACTGAAACCAGCATTAAAAAAAATTAAAAAAAAAATAAATTGGGGTTTAATTTTAAAACGCCCTGGAATGTGAATCTGGCTGGAACAGAGCCAAAACTCACGGAGCTGTTTATCAGCAAGCATGTTTGTCACAGCCAGATGGGATCTCAGCTGATGCTTGCTGCACCCTAAGCACTACAGGATGCTTTGCTTAATAGATATTCTTTCCTCTCACCTTTTTGGGCAAGGCTAACCAGCAACCTGTAAAATAAAAAAGTGTTATTTTCCTTACCCAGCTTTAGAGACTGCATTAACAGCACAGAGGGTGTCACTGCCTGGGCCTGCAGGGAAGGACCAAAGGACAAGGGACAGACCACAGCCCATGGTGACAGGGACACTTAGAGCCACCCTTCCCACCTCTTACAAGGAAAAAGGAACTTATACATTTAAATATTAAACAATTCTGAAATAGTCACACTCTGATCCTGCTAGCCTGGCATAAACCAACTTCCTTTAGTTCCTTTTTTATTCATTTCTGGGAATCCCAGCAGACACATAACCCAGCTGTGGCATGCATCTGCATCTTTTCCAGCAGCACCAAGGGCTGCTTCAAAGGCAGCACCCAGAAAAAGTGATCCTTTACTGCTAGAAGATGCTCACCTGCTGTATATTCATTGAAACACAGAGTGTTTTAGAGATTCACATCTCAATTTTGTTTGAGACTACCAGGGCAAAACATGGTTTCATCTGTAGGCTCAGGATTTGCTGCTCAGTGTAATTTTTACCACATGACAGGGAAGGATGCATTTTATAAGTGGATTCTTCTGTTTGTTTCTCATGCAACTTCGTGATGGAATGACAATACCCTCCATTTATTTAAAAAGTTTTTAATAGAATGCAAACCAGTTCCTGGATGGTTTCTTACACCAAGCAATCCTGGATAAGCATTGCTTGGTGTAAGAAAACAGATTAATGAAATCTTAAGAGCTTTCTACACACAGATCCTAAACACAGAAAGAAAATATCTTCTAAAAAAGCACTCTGATGTCACTACTATAATAAAGAGCATATTTTACCCTATTTTTCCATCTTTTGAAAGACCCAGAGCACAGGCACAGTTGATGAAGCATGTATTTTCACCTCAAAAAGGAGAATATCCTGTCAACTTTTCAAATTATTGTTGCATCATTCTAAATATTTGCCTTGTATAAAATGAAACATTAACAAAGTATAAACAACTTTAATGAAACCAACAGCAAACTTTTATTAGTTCAAACATTACAAAAAGTTAGGGAGCAGTTTAAAAGAGTGAAAATGCCCACATTTAACAAGTTTGTCTGCAACTGTATGCACACAGCTACTTGACATTGAACCAAGAGAAAACAAATGCTAATGATTCCGAAGAACAAAAAAATTGATGTTTCTACCAGCAGCCTTGCAAAGAAACTTCTCAGCCTCTTTGGTGCAGAATATGAGGTAGCATAAAGAAACCAACAGAGATCTCTCAAGTAAAAGGTGTTTTCTGTTGTTTATATGCCATCATCTTGAAAAAATACAACCTGAGCATGTAAGCTTCTTACTCAGTGAGCTGCAAGTCTAGCTTTGTTTCCTTTTTGTTTTGAAGGCTGCAGATCAGATGAACTGAAAACAAGAGTTCTACCGTGAAGCATTTCACTTCAGATTGATCTGCTGAGCACATGCAGGGGATGAAATGAATCAGCATCACATTTCTCCCCGAGGTGTGCAAAATCAAGAGATTAGAAATGTCATCAAGGGATCTTCACATGGGAGATTAATTACATTATGTATATAAATATAAAAGACTTCAGCATTTTTAAAAGCAGGAGTAGACTTCAAAGGACAATGTGAGGTTTTGAAGAAGAGGAAGTTTTTTCTGTTGGTTTTTTTTCCCAACAGCACAACACAGCACCTTAATTAGGAGTTCTAACAAATGGAATTATTGTATGTAAACTACATCTTCAAGTCTTTAAAACCAAGTTGAGCCCAGAATCCTGACTCAGTACAACACTGGTTTACACTCCCTTCCTCTTCAAGTGCTTCCCCAGTCCCTTCTGCAGCTAACTGCTCACCAAGGTGAGAGAATACAGCAATATCCAGCAGGAAGGAACAGAGTGCTTCATCTTTCTGGTTTGTCACAAGCTGAGTGCTTTACTTCTGTAACCTCAGCTTTTTCAAGAAATGTCTGTTACTCTGCTGAAAGGAAACTTCCAAACCATTGAATGCTTCCTGTTTTGGCTGCCTGCAGGCTGAAGAGTGCACATCAGCACTGATACCCCAATTCCCAGCTATTTACATTAAACAGCAGCAGCAAAGTGTTGCAGTGTGAAGATACAAAGTCCTGTAAAACTTTCCATCTTCCCACTCATAGGATGTTACACTTGTGGATACTTTCGTGAGCCCCCACTGGAAGATTCAAGATGTAGCAAGTTAAGGAAGCATTTTATCAACCCTTGGCTTTCACAAAACCTGTTTGAATATGCATGGGTGTTTGCAAAGAAAGCAGCTAACAAGGTTCTTTCCTGTTTAAACAGGAGATGGAAACAGCAATAGCTAAAGCTTGTTCAGTACAATGCCAGAGAGAAAGAAAAAATTACCAAGTCATCTGAAAGTGACACTGTTTTCCTTTCCACCCAGATTATTCATGAAGCAGATGTGTTGAGTGGAAGAAAGCTATCACACTGATGTTAAGATGCCAAGAAACTCAAAATGATCACAGGAAAAAATGCAAAAACATTAAAAATTAAAAATTCAGGCATCAAAATAAAAAAAATATGGCCAAGTTGACTTGCAAGTCAGCACTGACTTTTTCTGCTGTTAAAGACAGAGAAGGTTCTAAACCCATCCACTAGCTCGATCTCAAGTGCATTTCTGGCAAATCTAATCAGCAATTTTGTGTGCTGCCAATCCCTGTTAAAAGTACAACCTAACTAATCAAAGACCTCCCCATTCTCCCCTCAAACCTCAGCGAGTCAACCGCAGCTTTCCCCTTTCCCACAGCAGCATGGAGCAAAAGGATATCATTGCCTGGGACTGCAGGTGGCAGAGGAGCTTCTCCAGGGGAGGATAGCAGCACAGGGAGGGAACACAGCCCACCATCAGCAGCTTGTGCTTGGCTCTGGTGATGGCCACGTTCAGGCGGCGCCAGTCCTTCAGCAGGGAGCCCAGCTGCAAAGGAAATGCCGCTTGCTTTGATTTTCCCTGCTCAATGGGCATAAAGCACTCATCTTCAAAATGCATCTGAACCACTGACATTGATTGGAACATGGACATCCCTCTGGCTGTGCTGGGCAGGCCAGACCCTGCCAGGGGGCTCACAGAGCCCACAATGCCCCTGTGGGTTTGGTTGTGACCCATGGAGAAAATTACCAACCTTAGATGAAGATCTGCAAGCCATGACAAATTAAGTAGAATGATAGTGAATTTATCACCAGGTGAAAAAGTAGATTTTGGGGTTTTTTAGAATGGGGATTCAGGGGGCAAGATGGAGGGATTTGGGTGTGTCCAGCCTTTCTCCTTCTTGGCCTCCATCTTCTGCTGTGATTTTGGCACTCACAGATTGGTTTAGAGTAGAAGCTCACTGTCTGACATAGGTGATAGGTTTTGGAAAGTGATTGTAAACATTGTACATGTAGTTTTTAGTATAAAGACATAACACCACCCTGTGGGCAGGCAGAGTGCCTGGACTGTCTTGGTAAGCAGATCTTAGCAGGGCAGGAGAAAGAATTTTATAGATAAGGAACAATAAACAACCTTGAGACTGAGAAATGAAGAGCCCTGACTCCTTCTTCAAGTGCCAGGCTGGGAAAAGAGACTTCCCAACTTTTCTTAGGGTCACTGTGACCAGCACAGATCCCAACAGGAACAAAGTTAAAATGACCAACTTACATTTTCATCAGTGCTGTTCCTAACAAAGGACACAATTATGATACTTTTGTCTCTTCCTTGGTATTTGTCAACTGTGTTCACTTCCACTCTGTTCTCCTTCCATTTTGCCATCAAGTCAGTGATTGTTTTTAACTGATGTCTGTAGGGTGAGATGATGCCAATGTCTGAGGGCTTACAGCCAGCCTGAATGAAGGAGAAAGCAGAGAAAAAATCTGTCACTGCAGTTGGCTTGGGAAACTCAGTACGGTCAGATTCTTCTAATTAACTTTTTTTATTAGCAGTGCTGCTAATATCTATATTATTAATATCTAAATTAAAGGAACTGTAGGTGTAACAAATATTAACTAAAGGAAATAGAAAAATGAGGATTCCAAGGATGTCTGTCTTTATGCCAAGTTAAGACAAAGCTTGGGAACTTGCAGTAACTCATGTTTTCTTTCTTCTTTAGACTGCTAGGTGAACACTTGAAGCTCCTGCTCTGTATTTCTGGATGAAATAAGGAACAAAAGCAAATCCTCTCTCCTCCCTCATCTCTTAAAAGAATTTGGCATCCAGCTTTTGTTTTTTGCTTCTCAGATCCAAGCAGGCAAGGACAGGGAAGGGAATGCAGACCTCAGGCTCCCCACTACACTGACATGAAACCAACCTTCCATTTATCCTTAAGATTATCCCCCAACACATACAGCCACCACTACTAAAGCAATGTAAAAATATTAAAGGTCTCCCTCCAAACCAGGTCATAAAGTCAAAGATACCTTAATAAATAAGGATGTGAGGAAAAGCACTATTTTAGCTTCTGTCACATTGCTTATGCCACCTTTTTCTGCATGTTCTGGTGCTGGGACCTTTGAAAACACAAACAGAAAACAATAATTTTGCTGTCTGTAATGGGGTACTGTGTTCTGTCCCTAACTCACTGAGTCATATGTGGATTTATACTGATGGTATGAAGTAAAGAAATAAAGTTAAATGCTAAATTTTACTAAACAGAAGAGCCTGTACTGTGAATTAATTTCAGGATACTGAACTTGCCACACAAATTGGAACAACCCCCAAAATAAGTTTCTAGCACTAGCTTGTCACCTTAAGAAACTGCCAGACTTAATCCTCTGACTTTACAGTTCAGCACTACACATCACAAATCAAAACACCCAAACATGGACATTTTCCTGCTGCTAAGGTAAGAGAGCTAATGATATTCTACATGGGACTTCTGCTTTAACACTCTCCATACAGCATTATTTACAGAGAATTTTCTTCATTCCATGGCAGAAAGGATAATTTTTTTCAATGTTTGAAAGCCTACATTTCCACTTACACAAGAACTATCCAAAATGGCAATATAAATTGTAGTATAAACTCCCAACCTTTAAATATTCACTGAATTTACCATTTCTTAACTGTTACCTGCCATTTCTAGATCATGTATGAATGAGGCCAACAAGCTCAGGATGTAAACTCTTGTCACTGTAGTGTCAGTTTGGTAATTTTTTCTCTTTGTTTGACTCCTGCCTGCTCTGGAGCTGCAGTAGCATCAATAGCAATGAAAGTGTGTTTGGAAGCCTCCAAACCCCCTGAAGGGCACAGTTAATTTCTGACCACACTTGCATTAGTGTAGCTAAAAATTACACAAAAATAATTTCAGGAAAGAAGCTCTAAAAGCTGTGTCATGCTTATGATAACACATGCTTACATTTATATTTCTCCTGTTCCCATAGGACACCAGCAGAACCACCAACAAAAACAACTTGGGCTAGAAATTCTCAGGAGATTTGCCCTAAATCAAGGATGTCATTTTTCAAACCACCAAGCTGTCAGAGAAGTGCAGACTGACACAGGGGTTGGCAGAATAGAAATAAATAGATTTCCCACTGCTGTCACAAACTTGTTGCATTGTTAAGCAGAAAACAATAGAGGCTTTTTCTTCTTTTTTTTTTAAAGCCAGCATAATAAATGTAAGCTTCCTGGTGGTGTCATGGTGATTTTTCCTCTTCCTTCTCTCTCTGTTTGTATCCCTCCCTCTCAAGTCTACTTCTTCATAAGCATTTCTTGGTTACATTATAAACAATACATGGGGGAAAAACCTCCTATCAAGTGAAAGGAAATAAAAGCTGTTTTGTCTGTTGTCATGTTCAGTGGGGTTTTTCATTTCTCCCTCCATGACTGCCACAACACATGCAGTTCTGACAGGAAGTCCAAAGGGAGAAATGGCATTACAGCCTCATGTTTCATCAAATCTCAAATATTTTGGAAATAAAACCTCTCCTCCTGGCTCTATGAAGAGGACAGCTGTCTTACACTTGAGATGGGCTTTCTAGGGAAAAAAAATGGAACAGAAACTCTGCTTTTCCATTAGCAATTTTGCTATAATTACTAGATAAACAGTGGTTCAGCCAGATTCCCATTAAGAGGCCTCTTCCCTGGGACCAACTGTCTGCCTTGCTGGGAAAGGAACTGCAGCTGTCCAGGCATTCCTGGAAAATGTCTCTGTTTGGTTTAGACATTTTTAGAAATTTCTCTAAGCCATCAAAGTAAACACTGCTTGTTTTTAGGTCATTAAAGAGATTCTATCAAACTGTTGGAAAAAACCATGAGTCCTGTACAATGTCAGAGAGCATAGAAACACTGGTGAGTTCTAACCACAGTCAGCATAAAAGATCATAAAAGCTGATAACTATATCAAAATTATATTATGTTATTGGCAAAACAGTATTAATAGGAATCAACACAAAACCTGTTAAGGAGGAAGAAAGACTCAAATCATAATCCAATCACCAAGTACAGTGACAAGCACTGGAGACCACAAACAGGTATTAATTTATTCATCTTTTTCCCCATGTGTTTAAACTCTTCCTCATTTTTCCTGCATTTCAGTTTCTTTGCAGAATTTTTATCTGCACTAGCATTTTACTTTCCCAGCAGAATTCTGGGTGCCCATGAAAGGACACACCTAAAGCAATTTATCCATCCCTCACACTTCAGTGTACTGAATGTCTGCATTTCTGCATGGAGAATTGCAGGTTTTGCTGCCACTGGCTCACAGCTTTGCCACACTGACCCTCAGCCAATGGAAACAAGGACACCCACTATGGCTGCACACCTTGAATAGGAAGAACTAAGTTCCAAGTCCATTCAATATTTTCTGCAATAGTATCTAAATTCGAGTTTTCAGCTGTTCTCAGGTGTGATGTCTCCAGCAGCAGCTGTACCACCCTGCCCAGCTCTGCCAGCAATGCCAAGGATGTTTTTGTGTGCTGCACACTTCACATGATGCTGCAAGAACACTTCCTGAAGCTCCCTGGTTTACCCCACCTAAGCTGAATGAAGTTTTACTTGCTGAAAGAGCACAATGAACTTTACCTTCTCTGTGTTCAGGAAACACACAGCTGTGTCTGGATCAAGGACTTCTTTCAGCCATGACTTTGAAGCATCCCCAAGGTCCAGTTTCAATTTCTTTAGGTTGGGCAAGTTAGCAGTGGCATTTGACACCTTCTCTGAGCCACATTCCAGTTTGCCTTCATAGACCAGCATGTTACTCAATGACATAATCTTACTAAAGATTTAAAAAACAAGAAAAGGCATAAAAATCTCACCATTTCAATCCCACATCAAGAACACATTTTAAAAAATAAATGTTGAAAGTACCTATTCATCCTGTATTGCACAGTTAATTGGACAACAGCATTTTGGTTTTGTTCCAGCCTTTTAAATAAGCTTTCACTCATGCCAAGATCTCTGTTAGAACACAAAGACAAAAATCAAACTGTGTCAATCAGAACACTGCAAGAGCCTTCCCAGAATCTGTGACCAGGAACTGTCCAGCAGCATTTTCTCTTACCTTGCCTCTGCATTCAGCACAAGAGGAGGCAGCTGCTGATGATCCCCCACCAGCACAAACCTTTTGGAGCAGAACAGTGGGCCCAGGCAGACGAGCTGGCTGATTTGGGAAGCTTCATCAACAATGCAGAAGTCAAATTGCTTCTGAGCAAAGATGGGGTGATTCACTCCCATGCAAGAGGTTGCTACCACTGGCTGAAAATGGAGACACACTTCAAGGATAAGGTACATTTTATATCCTTTAGCACTGTATTCTCCATATCAAAAGAAAAACGAATTCTCATTAAACTGAACTAAACTGCAAAATCACAGAAATCAAAGTATTTAGCCTTGAAATCAGATCAGCATCACTTAGATATATGTTGGCCTGACATGTTCTTGTATCAATTGCAAGTGACAAACAAAACCAGCTTTAGAGCAGACTGCAGCCTACAACTTGTTCCTGTCATGTGTTCAGAGTGATGCCAGGTTCTATTCAGGGACAATTCATGGAGTGTGCTGAAATGACTACAGTGAAAAATCAGGTGCTTTGGGGTTTTTTTGCAATACTGAGGAAAAGATAAAACAACAACAGCAGCACAGTTCTCCCCACTGCTGTGCTTCCACTGCAACCCAAAATGACCAAAACAAGAAATGCCAAGTCATTCCCCGTTTGACTTCAGTCATTCCCCAGCAATACTTATCAATAAAAAGTAAATGGCAGCTTTTGTGAAGTTGGCATTTACTGCAACTCCCATCAAACTTTATTCTTTCAGTGAATTTAATTTAAAGCTGCCACTGACTTGTATGACCCAGCTGCCATTATGGTTAGCACTGACATTCACACAGACAGCACTCATGTTTCAATCAGAAATAAGGCTTTGGCCAGGTCAGCTCCACAGCATTCCTCTTCCTCTCCCCATCTGCTGATTGTACTGATGGCACAAGGAGCACCAGTGGGAGGGAGGAGGCACAAACAGCAGCAGAATGTAAAGAATGCTAAAGGAGGCTGCAGCAGCCCATTCACAAATCCTCAGAGAGAAGCACTGGAGTCTTTGGGGCTTATTACTTACAATGATGAGTTACTTTGTGTGGACATAAACAAAGCTTCTCAACTTGCAGACCTAATGTAGGTCATTACTGGCTATAAAGAAATTGAAACAAGGTTGAGTATCTCTTTCAGCCCAGATTTCTTACAGCAGTACACACCCTTGGGATGGGTTCCTTCTCTGCAGCATCCAAACAAAATACTAATGTTTAATAATTTGAAGGGTTAGCAAAAAACCATTTTTCTCACCTGACTATTATAGACCTCTTCCAAATCTGTTACAGACTTAATTGACCTGGACCTGCAGATTTCTTCTTCTGTATATTTCTGAATGTCTGGGTGAACCTTCTGAGCTCGGCCCAAGCGCAAGAAACCAACTTTGAATTTGGCCAGCTTCAGCAGGACATTGTCCACAGCTGTGTGTGTAAAACTGGTCAGGAGGACACTAAAGCCACAAGCAGAAAGAATTCTCACCTAATGGGCAGCAAAGGGAAAGAAAAGGAGAAGCTGTTAAGGAGAAGCAGAAAAGGATTCATCTGCAAGAATCAACACCCCCAGGTTTGCTAAGGTGAAAAGCACAAGTGTCCGGTTTTCGGCTGTTTGGAGGGCCTGGAAAGGCCCGGGGTGGCCTTGGAGCAGCCCACGTATCAAAGGACGAGAAGAGGCTTCAGTTCTTTTCTCGGTCTCGGTGTTTATTAATTGTTTATCTAAAAGATTTTCTCTCGGCCCGACAGAGCTCTGCTCAGCAGTCAGCCATGAGCACACTGTCCTGCCCTCCGGGCAGTCACCTATCTTTATACTCATGGTTACGTGTACAATATTTATCATTTTTCCCCAATACCTTTCACCCTTATTGCCCAGTGCACTTTTAGTAATGACCAATCCCAAAGTGCCACCATCACCACAGAAGATGGAGGAGAAGAAGAAGAAGAAGGACAGGACACGCCCCAATTCCTCCATCTTACTTCTCTAAACCCCCCTGTACAGAAATCCTAAACCCTGTGTCTCACCCTCTAATTAACCAATCCCTTCACCATTCACCCCGGTGAAACCCTCCTATCCTCATACAGGTGTCGTCTCCTGTGTAGGATCAAAGTCCAGCCACCAGACACTTCTGGCAACATTCCAGGACTCCCGAGCCCCCCAAGGGTGCTCTCGGTGACTCGGCACCTCAGTCCTGAGCTGCTGAGATCCCACACACAAGGGGGGTTGGAGGGAGGCAATAATAAACATGACCTGGTCTGTACCTGTCTCCCTGGCCACTGACAATGTGGGCAGCAGTCCTGAGGGCTCCCATGGCCAGCAGGCTCACAGGGCTGCTCACACAGAGCCAAACCTGCATGTGCACTCCCAAGGAACTGCACTCTGAGATCCCCAGGGGAAGCAGCAGCCATGCAGCTGTTCCAGCCTGTTCCCACAGTGCTGCTCTCCATGGCAATGCAGCCACTGCAGGGCAATAGACTGATCTGAGATAGCAGCAGCTCTCCAGCCTGTTCCCACGGTGCTGCTCCCATGGCAATGCAGCCACTGCAGGGCACTGGGCTGATCTGAGATAGCAGCAGCCATGCAGCCTGTTCCCACAGTGCTGCTCTCCATGGCAATGCAGCCACTGCAGGGCACTGGGCTGATCTGAGATTGCAGCAGCCATGCAGCTGTTCCAGCCTGTTCCCACAGCACTGCTCCCATGGCAATGCAGCCACTGCAGGCAATAGACTGATCTGAGATGCAGCAGCCATGCAGCTGTTCCAGCCTGTTCCCACAGTGCTGCTCTCCATGGCAATGCAGCCACTGGAGGCTCAGGCAGTGGGCTGATCTGGAGACAGCAGCAGCTCTCCAGCCTGTTCCCACAGCGCTGCTCCCATGGCAATGCAGCCACTGCAGGCTCAGGGCAATAGCAGCAGCTCTCCAGCCTCCTCCTTCCACGAGCTGATGGCAAATGGAAGCAGGGATGCACTGCTCTTCCATGAAAACCTCCCTCAGGCCACAGGCTGAGTGCAGCAGCTCCTACAGCTCTGTCCTGGAGAGAAGAGCAGCAGCAGTAGAGGAGATGGGGGCAGAGTGCACATGGATGCAGCCCCACAGGTTCATGCAATCCACAGTGGCTGCTCGAGTCAGTACTACTGGCTACTTCCTCTTTTGAGCTATAACTCAGCATTTCAACACTTGCTGATATCTGGAGCCAAAGAATTTTCACACTAAAGCATCACAGAAATGATTAAATATCACACTTCACTCTCCTCCCTCCCACATACATTCCTACACAAGCAATTGACCATCCTACTCCACAAAGTCCAATTTTAGTTTTACCAAATATAGGTTAAGCAAAAAGAAGTGTGTTTTCTTCCTTGAAATTATACATCTACAGTCAGATTAATTCATGACACTACACAGCTGGTTTAATTCTACCCTCTAAATTTCACTAAAAAAATTAAAACTCCAAGGTACATGATCTTACTAGAGCACATATTGTAGTGGTTTTTCCTGTTCCAGGCATGCCCACAATAAGTGTGTAGTCCTTTGAAAGTAGCACTTGCTTCATTGCCTGTTTCTGAGGCTTATTTAGACCTTTCAGAAGAAAAAGCAAAATTAAATTACTCCACTTCATCATAATTGTAATCATTACTAAAGTCACAGCAAAATTGTAATTTCCTCCTTCACTAAAGCCCTTAATAGAGGCAAGAACTGAGCAAAGTGAAGGTATGACATTAAACATAATACACAAGATAAGTAGTAGAAGCTCTGCACTATGGTCCTAGAGATAAGTCACTGAAGACATTTTTATTTTTAGACCTTTTGTGGCTTTTTTTTCTAATATCTTAATTGACCACCTCCACAGATTGTGTCTGGGCACTTGTGTTTGACCATACCACTTTCACACCAAACACACAGCTCACAGCAAGGGCTGCTGAGCTGCACATACAGCAGCATGTTGTTTGGAACAAACAGCACAGCAGAGCTGCTTTGCCCCAGCCTGATGCAAACAAGCAGCACATTTCAGCTATCTGGACTAAGCAAAGCTCCAGCAAAGTAAGACTTCAAACTGAGTTTTTATAAAAAATTCAGTTTACTCTAAGACAATTCTGTTAAATTTATGTTTTCACAGGCAACTCTGTCAGAGCACAAGGAAATATTTCCACCAAATACAAGATGCTGCCTCATACCTAAGCAAGTTTTGTTTTTAAATCAATGCCACAAAGCATGACACTGTGTTGACACTTGTCAACAGCTTAGCAAGAGTGATGGATTACACAAGTGAATGTTTCCACCAAAGCCCATCTCCTTCCTCTCCCTCCATCCCAAGAGCTGTCACTGTCCCCTCCTCCTGTAAAGGTGACAGAGGGAATCACACAGCCCTCTGTCAGCAACTGCACCCTGCAGCCTCTAGCAACAGGAAAATAAAGGTGTGAACAAGGATCTGATCAGGTCTCCTGTGATTAAATGTCTTCAGCTAGATGGAAGACATGCAAGGTAAGAACTTGGGTTTAATTTTTAAACTGAGAACTATCACAGGACCCCAAAGTAGGGAAGACTCCTTACATTTATAGCATGATAAACACTTTGCCTGTAGAAACATACTACTAATTAGAATATTTTGGAGAAAGGAATATTGTACCTTTTAAAATATTTGCAACAGTTTCCTTTGCTTCAGGAGGAAGGACAGAGCTCAGGTGCTGAATAAAACATGGTTTCTGGAAATCAATGATCAGGTTGCGGAGCCTTTCACTGTGGATAAAAAAAAAGCCAAAACTGAGCTCAAATAAGAGTTACCAGTTGAGAAACTTCATCTGAAAATATTGAAAGCATGAAATTAAGTTGATTTTTCGTACCTGACTGGGCAATCCTTCATCAATTTAGAAAGATTTTTAAAAGGGACCCCTGTACCAACATCTCCTTCATCATGATCCAACCTGAATACAGTGTTCTTGGGGAGGTTGGACAAATTCCTGAAGGAGGACAAGAACATGGATGAAATAGTTTTGTTTACCAGCTGTATGCAGATTAAAGACTTATTACTACATGTTAAATGATACCTTCCAGAGATCCCAGAGTGAAGCAACAGCTGATTGAAATACACTATTAACTGATCTAAAGAAAGCATGATCCCAATGAGGGATAACAAAACATAAACCCAATTTAAAGACAATATAGACTGAACAATGAAAGTTACTATTAACACAGTAATCACTGTATCCATATAGATTCATGCTAGAGATGTAGGGAAATAGAGTTATAATGTGCTTTTATTCAAACAACCTGGGTAAATAGACAGGCATACATAGCAGGTACTGACAGTTTCAATCAAGACAAGAGAATTTCTGAAGGGAACTACTCCAAAGCCAGTGGTGCCTTGTGAAGGCTGGCCTGGAACAGAGACTAGATGGAGCTAAAGAATAAAGCAGGGATTTATTCAAAGGATCTCCTCCATGGCTCCACCTTGGGCAGCACCAGAGCCCAGCCAGGGCTGCACTCAAGGTGAACCAAAATGGTCCCAAAATGGCCACCTGGTCATGGGGTCTCTCATCAGTTCTGCTCCATTTGCACATTGCAGTTCAATGTCCAGTTCCAGCTTTAGCCCAGGCAGTCCCACCCTGCTTGTTTTTCTCTTTTCAGTCCAGTTGTTTGTGCTCTTGGGCTGAGATCTGGATCATTTGTCCTTGGTGCGCAGCTGGAGCAGGAATTGTTTTGTCTCCCTGCTCTGTGCACAGAGCTCACCATCCCATAATGTGAAGCCCAGACCCACACACTAAAGCAGAACAATCTGAAAAACATAAAAGCTAAACCCTGAGGCATCACCAGTAGGAAGAGTCAGGACATGTCACAGCTTTTTGGACACCTAGCAGCACCCTTCCTCAAGCCAGTGCCACAGTGTTTGCAAACAGATATTTCTCTTTTTATCCTATTACCTGCCCAACAAACAGGAGACTTTTGTTGCACTGACTTCTCTAACATAGCCAGTAGCCAAACCAAGCAAACCCTTTTCCTCTCCACTCACAACCACTCGATCACCAACCAACAGGTTTGTCCCAGGTATGGCACCGTTTCTACGCTGGAAAAAATGCAGATACTGTCCCTCAGAAACTTCATGGACTTCATCAACTCTGACCATGTTTCCAACACAATCTCCAGCCTTCTCTCTGAAGGTATTAAAAACAGAAATATTTTAATATTAAGATCCTCTCTGTAAGAGAACTATTAAGAATAAAACCCCACAAGTTAAAAAACCATATCAGCCACAAGCAACCATCTAAACCAAAAGAAGGGAAGGGAAGGGAAGGGAAGGGAAGGGAAGGGAAGGGAAGGGAAGGGAAGGGAAGGGAAGGAGGAAGGGAAGGAAGGAAGGGAAGGGAAGGGAAGGGAAGGGAAGGGAAGGGAAGGGAAGGGAAGGGAAGGGAAGGGAAGGGAAGGGAAGGGAAGGGAAGGGAAGGGAAGGGAAGGGAAGGGAAGGGAAGGGAAGGGAAGGGAAGGGAAGGGAAGGGAAGGGAAGGGAAGGGAAGGGAAGGGAAGGGAAGGGAAGGGAAGGGAAGGGAAGGAAGGGAAGGGAAGGGAAGGGAAGGGAAGGAAGGAAGGGAAGGGGAAGGGAAGGGAAGGGAAGGGAAGGGAAGGGAAGGGAAGGGAAGGGAAGGGAAGGGAAGGGAAGGGAAGGGAAGGGAAGGGAAGGGAAGGGAAGGATCATTGACATGAGTTTGGAAATTAAACCTTACCTTTCCAAAGAAGGTGTCATCCATATATTTTTGTATCCCTTTTTATGCTCTCCACTTTGCAGCTCCAAGGTTAACATCAGATACCAGAGGCTGAAATACTCCAGGTGGGAGGGTTTCAGGTGCTGGGTCTCTCTGTCAATGACAGGCACCAAAGCAGCAGGAAAGGCCACACTGGGCATCTTCTGCTCCACAGCCCTGGGGACAGAACCAGCCACAAGGCTCAGCCTGCATCCTTTCTCACCTGCAAGCCCACATAGCAACAATCCAAATACCCACTGCAACATACCAGGCAGATCAATCTATCATTACTTGAATAAAGTAGAACCTGCATCCTTTGTTCAGATGCATAACCTTGTATGAGTTACTTCACACCATCTCTATCATTTTGAAGGGCAGTGAGTTAATCCAAGACCAAATAAAGGCATTTCAAAGATAGTAACATAGACATTTACAGAGTTCACCTTTTACTCATTTTATTGTAACTACTGTATACTATTTTGATATTTAGCTAAGCAAGGGAGATTTAATACTTATTTCAAAATTAAATATCAATAGACTTAATACCAAATCATACATTAAAAACACAACCAGAGAGAGAAAAGCTTCTTCAGAAGTAAACAGCTCTCCAGCTATATCCTGCTGCTGCAACAACTGAGTATCAGAAGCAGGATTTCACAGAAACATATCAGGGATCCCCACAAAGCTCCCTCAACACACACTTTGACACCTCTAATTTTAAAAAAAAAACAGGCATTCTATTTCCACAAGACCACCCCCAAGGCTCTCCTTTTCTAACAAAGCTCATTTGATCTCTTCCATATACAATTCTGGTTGGTTTTTGTGCAACAGAGACTAAAACTTGTCACAGCTGTTGAAACAATTCAATAACTTTGTGTGACATTTTATGGAATATTTGCTCACTCCTTCTGTTGACCAGGAGATGCAACAACACTTCAGCAGAGTAGTATCAAGGTATTACTTGTGTCATACCCTACAGGGAAACAATCTTCTACAGAGTGAAGAAAAAGTGCTTCTCCAGCCAGAACTCAGGCCCAGGGATTGCCTCTTGCAGACAGCTGCAAGAATACAGCTTTTTAAACAGATCTGTTCTTGTCATCAAGTATTTTGTTGAGACTTAGCTCAGATTTTGTCTTGCAAAAAGTGTACCTGAGCAAACATATTAAGTCTCTGTGAGATCAGGAGCTGAACCATAAAAGTTGTAGAGAAATCTGTGGAAGATTCTTTTTGGGTGGAAAAATCTTCAATACATACAAAACTGTCAACCACAAAAATGGAATTATTATATCGAAAGATACAATTATTCAATCTCATTTAAAAACATTAGTCAGACTTTTTTTTTTTTTTTTACCTGCTGTACAGAAAGCAGTTGTGCATTTGGGAACAGTATTTACATGTTTGACTGTCATCAATCACAGGAGGCAAAGCAGCAAGCTGTGAATTCTGCCTTCCCACATCAGGTTTATAGGTACTGTGTGTTAAGTAGAAGGCCACGTGATTTCTCAACTTCATTAATTCTGTCAAGAAAAGGATAAACTAAGCTGATGGTTTTGCTTGTAACAATTTCTACCTCAAAAATAATTAGCTATCAACTTTTTAGTCAACTAAGAACTGATTATTCACAAAGTCCTTGCACTGTATTAATAAAACAACTGAATTTTTAACATAAATGTTAGTAATGAGTGAAGTAAACTCTTAGTAATGAGTGAAGTATCTCCAAGTATTGTAACAAGTGAAGCACCCCCAAGTACAGCTATTTTCATAAGAGTAAACTTTACAGTTCTAAAGAAAGATTTGAGTGATATTTAAGAGAATGATGGTTTCCAGAGCAGGGGAGCAGCTTTACCTCTGCGGTCCATGCGAGCTGCAGACACAGGATACATCGTACCAGTTTTCAGATAAAGAAGAAATCCAGCTTCAGGATCTGCCCTCCGCTCTAAGCTCAGCAATGTGTACAGAATAACCTGCAAACATCACACAGAAATACATATTTACAATACATATTGGCCCAGTAGAGTTGCTGTGGTTTAACCCCAAGCACCACACAGCTGCTCACTCACCTCCCCACCCTTGCTGAGGGTTCAGGTAAAGGCAGTTTAAGATGGAAAACAAAAGCCACACATGCAAGGAAAGCAAAACAATCAATTCACAGCTTGCCATGGTTGGGCAGGTGCTCAACCACCCTCAGGAGAGCAGGGTAGAATATGTGGAATGGGAAGGCAAAACTGCATCACTGCAAACCCTGCAGTGCCCCCACCCTTGCTCCTCCTTTCCCCCAGCTCAGACAGTGAGTGTGCTGAGCAGCTGCACGGTCTGGGACACCCCTTTGATCCCTTCTGTCCCCTGTCCTGGCTGTCCCCTCACTTCCATCACTCCCAGGAAAGGCCTTGGCTCTGTGTGAGCCCTGCCCAGCCAGCAGCAACATCCCTGTGCTGTCAAACTGTGCTCAGCACAAAGCCAGAACACAGCCCACACTTATCTCCTGTGAGCAAAACCATTGCTAACCCAGTCAAAACCAGCACAGCATTAAAACCAAAACACTTTCTAAACTGTATTTAGTTCTTCCACAATTGATATGGCTAAACAGCCATTATTATCACAAGTCTTCCAAAAGCTGCAAGTAGTAAGAACTTTACCAAGGATTTAAATTAAAAGGCATCTTTAACACCTTATATCAAGGCTACCACCTTTCTAAATCAGGCCAGCTACATGGAAATATGTGTAACTCTAGTTCCTGAAACAGCTTGCTTCAACCTCATATTTGAATGTAGTAAGAAGAGACTGAAGAACAGACATTTCAGGATAAAAAACCCAAAAGTGTGCTTGAAGGTAGTAAATGTATATACTTCTTACTACTAAGTTCACTTGAATTTTATACCAGCAGCTTTGGGCACGCCAGGATGAGCTATCCATGAATTTAGATTGTTCCACAGACAAAGTGTGTCATACTCATAAGAGAAAATGGGTGACCTAACAAAAAAGCACACAGAGGCCTGACTGAAATGGGCCCTGTGGTGCCTGTACCTGGCTCCTGTGCTCGATGGAGTTGGATTCCTTGCCAGACTTGAGCTCCAAAGGCATTACCCGAGACTGCACTCCAGCCTGGCAGTGGATTTTCACCCTGGCTGTAACATCAATCTTGCCCTTCAGCCCAAACCTGGGAGACCAGATGTTCTCCTCAATGTCCAAGATATCTACAACCTCTATCTTAGAAGATACATCTTCTGCTTTCCCACCATTTGACCTAGGAAGAAAATTAAGCCAGAAGTTAACAATATCCCTTAATTATTAATATTTAAACATTAAAATGTGTAGCAACTAAATACATAATATTTCTGCATTACAAATGTCCTTTAGGCACTAACTTGAGAAATAAAATGCATCAAGTCTCACTCAAACTAATCTTCCCATTAATAGAGGAAGCAACATATCAGAAACTAACTTCAGTTGTTTTGCTGTTCACCTAAATTTCAAAGTTAAAATGAGATTTTAAACTGTTTTCAATAGTTTTTGGTCTTTTCTCAATAACCACCCTCTGTCATACACTTGAGAGTAGCACACAGGTTTTGCTCAGACCTGCCATTTCACTGAAACTTTAACACTCTATGGTTAAAATTGACAGCAAGAAGCCACGGACAAGAAGAGCTCAGCAGCATTTGAGTAAAGTCACCATTTCACCAAAGAAATCTTTTATTAGTCAAGAACTCCATTTCATTCATAGTTTCACATTGTGATTTGCAGTCTTGCTCATGCCTACAGTAACTCCTGCTTTGGTCAGCAGCTCAAATACCCTTGCCCTTCTGCTCACTAAAAGCTCTGGTTTGTACCACGCTGCTCACAAGGATTTAAAGGTTTTGAAGTCTGCTCCCCCTCAGGCTTCATGTCCTGCCCAGTACTCACAAGGGCAGCCCTACAACCAGTGAGGCCATGAATTAACTCCAAATCACCCAACAGATGTGCATAAGGAGTTCCAAAAATTTCAAGTGAACTAAACAAGATATACAACATTGAAAGGTTTAAAATTTAATTCTGGCTTCTTACAGTTTTAGTTGCATTTTGTTTTGGTTTGCTGGATTGTGCATGAAGTCTTCTGCCCACTTAAAAAATGATGGCAAATATTCTTCTATTTCTTGCATTATTTGTGCTTGTTTCACATTTAAGAGATACCTAAAAAAAAAAAAAATACAGACATGCACAAAGTATTAAATCTGCTGTGGTACTAAAGTGATTTGCCTGGAGTAGCAACAAGATCATTGGAAGTAACTGTCGAATGTTTATATCTATAAACTGTAGATGACAACAATTTCATGGAGGTTCAACTCAATTCATAAAACTATTAACTGAACATCTATTAAAAGAGATATAGTACACCAGAACATCCATTTCTGGTGAACCTTTGAAACAACAGGTAGAGCACAGTGAGAGCATCAGTGTGGCAGAAGTGATGAAACAGAATGAACAGTCTGACTGCAGGAAAGGAGTACCAGACTCATGCATTTAAATATGGCTATTCCTACAATTCATGCAAGGTTGAATAAAAAATGCAAAGCCCATTTGTTTTTAGTCTGGATATCCTCATCTGCTCCTTACATGCATTTTGGCAAAACATGACACAGAATGTAATTGTGTGGCATTAGACAATTCAGTGCTGGCAGCCACTGGAAACAATGTCATTATTCTGCAGCAACAGAGTGGATTTTGCACAAAAAGTTCATAGGAGTGCAAATGACCACAGGCAGCAGATTTATGCAATTTATTTTTCAATCCCAATAAACAGTAGCCTACATATGCAAAAAGGAATTGCAAATTAAGTTTCATGGAAGCCCAGAGGGACATGAAGGCATTTCAGCAGCCACAATTCAAAATATTGTCTTCATAACAGAACTAAGAGTTATAAATGTTGCCACTACAACTTTAACTTCTGACTCAACAGATAGTGATACTGCCCAACATACAATTTAAAAGTCTATATATAATGATTTTTAATTTACATGAGTAGAATTGTATTTTAATCAAGCCTGCAGTAAAATGTTCAAACTAACAGCCATTCATCTTCCCACTTTCTCAGGGAAATATTAAGCATTGCCCAGCATTTCTATTAGCTCTGCTGAGAAAATAAGTTAAAGGTCTTCTAACAACTGAGACTTTGAACTAACCTGATAAGGATATAAAATTAACAGAAATTCAGTTTTGGTCAGTCACAAGGTTCCAGGTTCATTGCTGAGGATCATAATTAACTATTTGTCCCACTCAAATCAGCTTTGGGAGATGCCTGGAAATCTAAAATGTTACAGACACAGACACTGCAACCTGCTTGGCCTAAAAGTAAAAAAGATCCCTGCCACATACAGTTACTCCAAAACAGTAGTTCAGATATACAAAAGCAGCTCAGCAGGGAAGGCAAATAAAATTAAGCTATCAAATAGGGAATTATCTTATTAAAAGATCCCTAATTTCCATTAAGCAAAGTCATTTGGCAGAACACTCTCCTGACACCAGTGCTACAATTTTAAAGTACAAATTGCTACTTCAAAGTGTTCCTGCCCTGTCTTCCACACATTAAAAGGCAGCTGCAATGCTACTTACATTTCCTTGAGGTACTTCTGTCCATACACAATTTTATTTGCTAGCTCTTGCACCTTTTCTGGTGCCAGGTCATTGGTGACTGACTGCTGGAAGATGTCATGAAGGATTGTCCCAACGAGCATTTGGGGCGAGCCCGGTTCAGAGCCCTGCAACAGAAGGGAAGTCACCACAGCTGAAGGTTTGTGCCCATCTCATGCCAACTCCTCTGGCAATTCCTGCATTTGCTCTGCTGCACATCACAGCCTGCACTCACTTAGCTACAAGATCACGACAGCTTTCACCTCACTAGTGATTATCTGGTCAAACCTGCCTGAACTGAAGGGGTCTCACCTATTGTTCTGTCCCAATCTCTATGTGATTGGCAGGCAAGAAACAAGAGCACAGATTGAAATAAAACTGTCAGAAAGTTCTGCCTGCAGGCATTTCCCAGTGCAAATACATTCCTTTACAACCTTACACAGATTTCTGGCATGAAGCAGTTTCCTGCCTGCTACCAGCTCACAGAAAATATCCCACCAAGAAGGCTCAGAAGCCATGAGCAGGGCTGGGCTCTGGAGACTCACAAGAACTGAAGTGGTAGTGAATGACCTTACAGGAGTCACTACCAAACAGCTGGGAACATAAACACTGTGGTAATATGGATCTCTCACAGATTGCTCTCACAACAGGGGCATGGTGCTATCCCACTCAGGCCCCTGTGCATTGTCCCAGCAATTATTTTATCCCCCTTACTCCTCTAATAAAGGGTTGAAAACCATTTCGTGGTCTAAATCTCCTGTACTTCATTTTCTTGTTCCAGTCACAGGTTCCCAGCCAGGCTGTTCACCACTCCATTAAAATTCCCTTATTAATTTGGATTTATATTCCTATCATGTCTGGAAGTTTTCATCAGCTGAGACAGGCAGCTGTTGCTGCTCTATTTATCAGCAATGACACTACCACAAATATCTCTCATATATCAGCAAGGATAATACCACTTCTCCTCTTTCCAAGATCCAGCAGCTGGATTCAGACTCCACAGTTAGCCCACACCAATTATTAACTGAATTAGCCACATTTTTCACAAGCTGTTAACTTGGCCAAGTGTGGTTATATTTTCATATGGACGGCAGGAAGCATATCCCTCACAAAGGATTCATATCCACACAAAATGCAGCAAGAGATTATTTAAAAAATTATCAGAATTATAAGTGGAAAGACCATTTATTTAGCCCAGTGGCTGCATTATTTCAGGTGCAATTCTCAAAAAAACAAGAGAAGCTCAAGCAGAGAGTTTCCACCCCAAATGATTCTGTGTTGTAAACATCATGAATTGCTACCAATGCCATTTCCAAGAGGCAGATTTGTCACTGAGCTAAGGCAGCAGGGGAGCAGGAGCTGGCAGGCAGCGTGGAAGGAGCACTCACCCTGAAGCGCTCGCTCAGCACTGCCCTCCTCATGCAGCGGATGCTGCTGGAGATGGCGGTGCCCGAGAGCAGCAGGTCTGGGTACAGCACCAGGTACCCACTCTGGGCACCGACCACCCACGTGCCACAGCTGCACTCCCCTTCCAAGTGAACAATGTCCCCTGGAACCACCGGGACAGACTCCCTGCAAGGGAACACACCCCACAGTCAGTGCTTGCGAATGACAGACACAGTGTATCAGAAATAACACACCAACAGAGCAGATTCAACCTTCTTTCTGGGCTGGATTCTTTTGAGGAGTTGACCCAAAGAAGTCCTGAGAGTGAATAAAGGCATTTTTACAATGACAAAACTGCAAGGTAGCAGTGCCCACTCAGCACACATTACCTGAGATCAGGTCCCTCAAGATGATACCCATTATGCTAGCACACTGATAATATTACATTGAACAAAGATTCCTTCAGGATCCCCTATCTCTTTCAAGGCTGTAAAATTCAACTCACAGACAACACAAACAAAATCCAGTATTTCATTCTATTTCAAACATCTGTGTGGATTACCAGCCATTCCTAAGGATGCACAGCTCTGTGTTTTCTAGTGAGGGGGAGGCTGTAATTGTCAGGTGCTTCTCAGGGTCACTTCCATTCCTCTGGATCACGCTGACCTCCAGCACACGGTATCTGTTGTTCAGCCCATTCCTCAGGATCGCATCAGGCGAGTCAGCCGCCTTCTTCTGAAAACTGAAATTACAAACAGCTAATGACAAAGAATACTGCGCTGCTTGAAAACAGCCGACCTACATGCAAAAAGGGGGAAAGCTTCAAATATAAACCAAATTTTAGTCCCCTTCAATTTTTATAAGTTTTTTTAATATTTTTTTTAGTTCTATACGGGCAGAGTGTAGGAAATCTCTATAAATATAAGCAACTTGCTATTTATTACAGTTAGTGCTTCATTTTTGTGTCCACATATCCATAAGCAGTAGTAAACTAATTATAACTGTACTGCAAACCCTGTGCTTGGGAGAAAGTTTGTATCTCCCTGCAGGCACGAACTCCCGCAGCCACACAAACACCTCGAACACGGAGCAGTAAACTTTTACCCATTACCTGAAGCTGATTAGAAAACTGGTATTCAAGGTTCAGTTTCCCAGCGCTTCCCAGCCCGAGGAAAGCGGGTGCCGCCCCGCCGGCCCTCAGAGCCCATCCCGCCGGCCCTCACAGCCCATCCCGCCGGCCCTCAGAGCCCCGTCCCGCCGGCCCTCACAGCCCCGTCCCGTCGGCCCTCACAGCCCCGTCCCGCCGGCCCTCAGAGCCCATCCCGCCGGCCCTCACAGCCCCGTCCCGCCGGCCCTCACAGCCCCGTCCCGCCGGCCCTCACAGCCCCGTCCCGCCGGCCCTCAGAGCCCGTCCCGCCGGCCCTCACAGCCCTCAGGAACTCCATCTCGCCGGCCCCCGGAGCCGCATGCCGCCTCCCCGCGCTCGGAGCCGGGAGCGGTTCTCAAATTCAAACCCCCCGCGCTCCCAGCCGTCTCCGCCCAGCTGCGGCTCCCCGGCCGTCTCGGCCGCTACCTCTCGGCCATGGGCAGCTCCCGTGCGGAGCTCAGCTCAGCTCAGCTCAGCTCGGCCCAGCCCGGCTCGGCTCCGTTCGGTTCCCTGAGCCCCGCGGCCCGGCAGCGCTGCCGCGCGCTCCGCCAGCCCCGCCCAGCGCGCCCCGCGCAGCCAATGGGAGGCGGCGGAGGGGGCGGTCCCCGGGCGCGCGGGCTGAAGGCGCGAAGCGGCGCGCGGCTCCTCGCGCCGCCGCCCGGGGAGGGGCGGGGCCCGCGCCGTGAGGGAGCGCGAGGGGCGCCGAGGGCCGGGGGCGCCGCCGCCCCCTCAGCCCTGCCCGCCGGGAATTCACACTTTGTCAGGGGCTGTCCCGGCCCCGGCCCCACCTCCGTTACCGGTGCGGTGATACGGGGTAATATTAGACGTGCCTTCCGCTCCCAATTCCCTTATGGGCCACTCTGAGCCCGAGAGTCCAACCCTTCCCCTCAGAAAGACGTGTGGCCGCTGGCGTTCTGACACGGTGCTGAAGTTTCCGATACACAGCTCTCACTCTGCTGCAGAAAGGACAGCTTTGGCCCATGGTTAGACATCCCAACAGAAGGATCGAGTTCATATTGATGAATTTTAAAAGGTGAGAACATTCTTAGGTTAGGCCTTTGCAGTTTTATTTGGGATAGTCCTGAAATATATGCAGTAAACTACATTAATGCTGCTTCCCATTGCAACATTATTCTCTAAAAGAAGCCTAATTATAATTTTATAGTTGCTTGTTGATATGATTAAATGCAGTCATAATGTGGTGTGATATTGAAATTACATAAATGCATTGAACACTTGCTAAACCTTTGTGCTGTAGCCTCTTTCATGCTGCCTATACATCTCCCATACACCAGAAAATAAATATTTCAACAGAATAGGTTGATGAAGTACAAAATAGGCTTTAAATATCTCTTTTTGAAGTTATCTAAAATCCAACAATTGTGAGAAATCTCTAGGGAGAAAGTTGGACACAAGTGTTCTGAAATCAGAGATTGTAAAAAATGTTTGCTGATAGATCTTAAAGTTGCATTCTCCAAGCATAACTGTGTAAATTCAGGAATCAAGATTAAAACACTTCCATACACTGTTAAATTTTATTTGGAAAAACTAATTCTGAAAATACAGCACAGTTCCATCAAGTAGGTGTGTTTTTCACATTCAGTACCAGACTCAAGAATTCAGGAGACACTTTTTATGTTCTCTTCCTCTCAGGCATGAACATGCTGGGTTCTGCTTTATTCTGCCTTACAACACCTTAACCTACCATGACACTCCTCACATACACCCCTGGTAGTAGAATTAAGATGTAAAACTCTTAATTTAATAATCCCTAACAGTATTCACATGAAAAAGAACTGGCTTATTTGCTCACACAGCAAAACAACGTAGAGAAAAGAAAGGCACTTCAGTTTTCTAATACAGTGGGTTTATCTCTGCTGCAAGAACTTTAAAATGTAAAAGCTCACGGTGATATTGGCTAGCTTTCCTTTTTGGGGAAAAAAGCTCAGATGAGAAAGCATATTTGCTGCCATTTAATTAAGAATGACAATGTTGTGCATATTTACCTATTAGGGCAAACAGATCATTCCAGAAATATGTATTCTTCCTGGTTGGAACACACACAGATCACACAAGGACACTGGTTCAAAAATTTTAATAAAATATATCCAGATACATTTCATTCTCTGTCCATTGCTACACTGTCAATTTCAAAGAAATTCGTATTTTTAAGAAACTGGGGGAAAAATTGAGCCACAGAAGTTGGTATTGAATATATAACTGAAAATCCAGTTTGTTAAATTTGTCAAAATTAAGCAAATCAGTCTTACCATCCAGCACTTAACATCACCATTGGCCAATTCTGAGAAGACACTAAAATATTTACAATAAATAAATAACTTACATGAAGTAAATGCTTTACAGTTTCCTGAATCAAGTGAGTAAAATCAAGAGTACCAATGTAAATCATGTATAAAATAATTCTTTTCAGAAAAGGCATCACAGGAGGAGGCCAACATGCAATAATCCATTGCTTGAGGAGCAAACAGCACACACACACCTACAGAGGCCAACACAATCTTCATTTCCTTTTCTGTGTGAGGTTGCACGTGGGCCCTGTGCCTAAATAAGCAATTGCAGCAGCATGCAGTTTCTTTGGCACGGTGGTTTAAGGGAGGGAAAACCTGTTTCCACCAGCTAGTACTGGGGTAGTACATACTCATAGCATACTCAGCCTTGAACACACCAAATGAACAACATGCAGCTCCACAGAAAAGCTTTCTGAGATTAGCCCCCACCACCTGCCACAAGATCTTCTCTAGAACTCATCCCTGTGAATTTCCCCCCACTCTTATTTGTGTAGTACAGCATTTCTTAGAATACAATGTACACCAAAATTTCCAAGCTGTCCAATACTGCAGAATCCATCCTGCTGGTTGTGGCTGAAATGGCTGAAGATCCCTTCCTGGGCAGCAATTCCTGTTCTTGCACACAGAACAACAAAAGGCTGCCTGAAGTGTGCTCTGCCAAGCTCAGCTTCCACAGACCTGGCAAGGATCTGAGTGCCAAAACCATTGCATTGTGTTCAAATCAGTTTATTCCATTTCATTTCTAAAGGACAGATGCCTAATTACTAGCTTCAAAGGCAGCATAATCAGCAGCATGTAACTCCTGGAATGGTGATAAAGCTAAATAACAGCTTGGAACCTGTGTAAAACATGGAGCTCCAAAACTGTGCCATTCCTAAAATTCATCTAATGAAGCCTAAAAGATCAAGTGCAAAAAAGTGTTCAGAGCTAGCTCATGTTTATGTGGATGTGTCCCCTGGCTCTGACTCCAGGAAATCACCACATTTTGGCAAATAAAGATGTCAGACAACAGCAGGTCCGCAGTAACAGAGAGCTTTCTTTGTTAAACTTCAAGTCATTTATTCATCAATATCATTTGAGGATTGATAGTGTAGTTGTACAGAAAAGTCTCCTAAAACAAAAGATCAGTTGAGGTGCAAGAATTGTTTCATGAGTTCATAGGTGGTGAAAGCCACGGCCTGGGAGGGGATGCAGCGGATGTAATTCAGGGAGAGCCCCCGGTACAGCCCCCGTCGCACTCCGTGCTGCTGGTACACGTATCTCAGTGTCTGCACCATGGTACTGCCAAAGGAAACCAGCAGGGGCACACACTCAGCATCAAAATCATCTCATTTCAATATTTACCTGGCTTTTAGGAGAAAAACCCACGGCATTCCACACAGCAAAGCCACACGGGACCAAAAAGCCACACACGGGACTAAAAAGCCACACATAGGGCTAAAAAACCACACATAGGACTAAAAAGCCACACATGGGACCAAAAAGCCACACACAGGGCTAAAAAGCCAAATGGGACTAAAAAGCCACACATAGGGCTAAAAAGCCACACATAGGGCTAAAAAGCCACACATAGGACCAAAAAGCCACACACGGGGCCAAAAAGCCACACATAGGGCCAAAAAGCCACACACGGGGCCAAAAAGCCACACATGGGACCAAAAAGCCACACATGGGGCCAAAAAGCCACACATGGGGCCAAAAAGCCACACATGGGGCCAAAAAGCCACACATAGGGCCAAAAAGCCACACATAGGACTAAAAAGCCACACATAGGGCCAAAAAGCCACACATAGGACCAAAAAGCCACACATAGCACCAAAAAGCCACACATAGGGCCAAAAAGCCACACATAGGGCCAAAAAGCCACACATAGCACCAAAAAGCCACACATGGGACCAAAAAGCCACACATGGGACCAAAAAGCCACACATGGGACCAAAAAGCCACACATGGGGCTAAAAAGCCACACATAGGACTAAAAAGCCACACATAGGACTAAAAAGCCACACACAGGGCTAAAAAGCCACACACAGGACCAAAAAGAAAACCTGCACTTCCACAAGAAATTTAAGGCCAAGGGCTGGGAATTGGAAAGAGGATGGTGCAGACCCAGCCAAACAAGTGTTGGTCAGAAAACACCTGCCCTACAAGATACATTACAGTGTTTTCCACCAGAATGGTTCCACACATTCTCTTGCCTAACTGGCAGGAAAGAGCAGAGAAGCATAAATTCCTTTTATAATAATCTGAGAATATAATATTTTGCCTTGTTAAAAGCAGAAATTGCACTGTATGTGCAAAGAGAACTTTCTTCACATACTTGCATTGAAAGTAAGCAGACATGAAATGGAAAGCACTTGAAGTGCTTGGTATTGCCATTGCAGACAGGGCTCTTGGAGAGCACCTTCCCTATGTTCCAAAGCTTCCAGACTTCCTGCCTGCTTTATCCTCTCACCCTCTAAAGACAGAGCTGTGCCTCTCCTTCAAAGCACAGCTCTCTGTATGGGCACAACAAAACTGTTACATGGGGAAGCCTCAGCTCTGTAAAAGGAGTCCTCACAAATGCAACAAGTAAAAACCCTGAGAACAATGAACACATTTTTATTTAAAAATCATCAGGAGTGGGAAATAACCAAGAAAAACAAAAAGGCTGGTGAAGAAAACAGAACAGAACCTTCACAGTTAAGCAGCACTGAGGTTGTTTGTGAAAGGTCACTTGGGCTGCTCCTGTAGGATCCAGCCTTCCACTCAGGAGATTCCCAGTGAATTGCACTGGATTCAGACATACACAATTCCACAAGATTGCAACTAACCAAGAGAAAACTCTCCCAGAATATTGAATTAGATTGGGACAATTTGAAATTCAGAAGGTTGCTCGAGATGAGAGCTGATTTAACATTATGATTTTTACGTTATTATGGTGCTTCCACTTGTACTGGAGGAACCTCAACAATGTGTGGGGTGTAGGAGGGCAAAAAGCTCAAATAAAATTTTATTATGCAAAATTTGATTATACAAAATCATCTTATGGAACAGATTCTGCACCATTAAAATACACTCTGAAACGACTTCAGTTCAGTTGAAGCATTTGGTGTCTCTCTCTTGCTGATACTAAAGGTAGCACAAGTTGCATTAAAATACAAAAACCTATTTTACCAGTAGAGATACAGGATTACTAACAAGGGTGCCATTGTTATTTCAGGTATTTTTTAACCCCAGATTGAGAGTGGTAGCTTTTGTCTGCGGGGAAACTTCTTTATTAAAAGAATTAAGAAATCATAATAGTTCAGGAGGTGGGGGTGGCTGGTTTCAAGTTTGAAATTGAGAGCTGCCATGAATTAGTCAGTGCAGATGAACAGGAAATACTCACAGGCACTTGTCAGAGTCTGGCAGAACCGCTCCCAGCTGCATCCGCCTCCGAGTCACATCCAGGGGGTACCTGCACAGGGACATGCAAACTGCACCTCAGGCACAGCACTGCTGCACTGGGGCTCAACAGGCAAACAACACACCCACGGGCAGCCTGCAGCCCTCCTGCACTGAGTCAGGAGTGCAGCTCACACTCTCAACAAGCTGAAAGCTCTCCGCAAAGGGAGACTCCCCTTACACAACCAAAACCAGCAAACCAGAGCTCTTAGTACATTCCATGTGGCACTAGTAAGGAAGAGACATAAAGATCAGATGAGAGTATAAAAGAGTCTGTAAAATGCTGAAGGGAGAAGACACCTGCATTGAAAATAAAATTACAGCTTAAAGATGAACAGGCAGTGATGTTCACACTGCAGTGATGAACAGGCAGTGATGTTCACAATGCAGTGATGTTCACACTGCAGTGATGAACAGGCAGTGATGTTCACAATGCAGTGATGTTCACAATGCAGTGATGAACAGGCAGTGATGTTCACAATGCAGTGATGAACAGGCAGTGATGTTTACAATGCAGTGATGTTCACACTGCAGTGATGAACAGGCAGTGATGTTCACACTGCAGTGATGTTCACACTGCAGTGATGAACAGGCAGTGATGTTCACACTGCAGTGATGAACAGGCAGTGATGTTCACAATGCAGTGATGTTCACACTGCAGTGATGAACAGGCAGTGATGTTCACAATGCAGTGATGAACAGGCAGTGATGTTCACAATGCAGTGATGTTCACACTGCAGTGATGAACAGGCAGTGATGTTCACACTGCAGTGATGAACAGGCAGTGATGTTCACACTGCAGTGATGTTCACAATGCAGTGATGTTCACACTGCAGTGATGTTCACAATGCAGTGATGTTCACAATGCAGTGATGTTCACAATGCAGTGATGTTCACAATGCAGTGATGTTCACAATGCAGTGATGTTCACACTGCAGTGATGAACAGGCAGTGATGTTCACACTGCAGTGATGTTCACAATGCAGTGATGTTCACAATGCAGTGATGAACAGGCAGTGATGTTCACAATGCAGTGATGTTCACAATGCAGTGATGTTCACAATGCAGTGATGTTCACACTGCAGTGATGAACAGGCAGTGATGTTCACAATGCAGTGATGTTCACAATGCAGTGATGTTCACACTGCAGTGATGAACAGGCAGTGATGTTCACAATGCAGTGATGTTCACAATGCAGTGATGTTCACACTGCAGTGATGTTCACAATGCAGTGATGTTCACACTGCAGCGATGAACACAATGCAGTGATGAACAGGCAGTGATGTTCACAATGCAGTGATGTTCACACTGCAGTGATGTTCACATGCAATGATGTACACAGCAGTGATGTTCACAATGCAGTGATGAACAGGCAGTGATGATCACAATGCAGTGATGAACAGGCAGTGATGTTCACAATGCAGTGATGACAGCATATGACAGGCATGATGTTCACAATGCAGTGATGTTCACACTGCAGTGATGTTCACACTGCAGTGATGTTCACACTGCAGTGATGTTCACACTGCAGTGATGTTCACAATGCAGTGATGTTCACAATGCAGTGATGAACAGGCAGTGATGTTCACAATGCAGTGATGTTCACAATGTGATGTTCACATGCAGTGATGTCACACTGCAGTGATGTTCACACTGCAGTGATGTCACAATGCAGTGATGTTCACAATGCAGTGATGTTCACAGGCAGTGATGTTCACACTGCAGTGATGTTCACACTGCAGTGATGTTCACACTGCAGTGATGAACAGGCAGTGATGTTCACACTGCAGTGATGTTCACACTGCAGTGATGTTCACACTGCAGTGATGAACAGGCAGTGATGTTCACAATGCAGTGATGTTCACAATGCAGTGATGTTCACAATGCAGTGATGTTCACAATGCAGTGATGTTCACAATGCAGTGATGTTCACAATGCAGTGATGTTCACAATGCAGTGATGTTCACAATGCAGTGATGTTCACAATGCAGTGATGTTCACACTGCAGTGATGTAGGGGAAAATCCATGCTCAGTCCATGAAATTAACTTATTTTATGGACAAAATAAAATAGAACAAGGACAGGGTGAGAAAGAAAAAAGCAAGCAAAGTAATAAAAATGCCAAATACACTATCAAAGACTTGATTTTGGCTTTTTTTTTCATCCTATGGTTTCACAGGTTACATAGGTTTGAAGGTAAATTGGAATCATAAAGTTCTGCAAATGATGTTCAGGGTCAAAATTTTTTAGCTTTCCAAACAAGGCAAGAAACAAACTTGTTACTAAAAAAGACTCCAGTGGGTTTTAAGAGATTTGCCTGGATTTGTTTAATTTAAGAGTTATCCGGTGAGTCAAAGACCCCGAAGATCAAATAGGTATTTATTAAGTGAAACAATAGGAAATACCTGCATTTCAGTATTTGATTAACTTAAAAACCTTACTGATGATTGTGTGAGAGCAAAGTTTCTTTCGAATGAGCAGGTGCAGAGAGGAAGCAGCCCCATCCCCACTTACGACACGGTCTGAGCGATGGCCCCAGCTATGCCCCCGCACAGCAGGTTCACGTGAGTCCTCAGCACCAGCACTTCCGGGTTATCCAGCGACGGCCGCCCAAGCAGCTGAGGGGCTTGAGCAAGCCCAATGCTCTTCAAGGTACCAAAGGTAAAAAAGGAAAAACCTGAAAGGAAATTTCATGTTACGTACTTGCGTTAAAAAGCAAACGACTTGTTGATGTGTCATCATAAACAGAAAGCTGCATTTACAAAATGAAACTATTTTACAGTTCTTTTGGAAGTTTTTTCTTATGCAGAAAAACAGTATTTTGAACTTCTACAGAAACTTCTGTCCAAATGGATTTGTGTTTATACATAATGCTACAAGAATACTTGAAATAAGCTAGACTGTGAGTTTTAAGGTACTGGATTGCTGTCACGAATCTAAGAATTGCTCCTGAGCTCTTCCTCAGTGAGGGCCGTGTCGCAGCCTTTCCAAAGGAGGGTATGTGAGCCGGGCTGCTCTGTTCCAGAAAAGCCACCAGGAGAGGGAGCCAAGGAGGCTCTGGGGCCGCATTTCCAGAGCCGCCGAGGATCTCCCTGCTGGAGAGAAACAGCCTCCTTGTCTCCTTGGGGAAACTGGGAATGCAACACAAGCACTGCTTTACCTTGCTCACTCTCAGCTCCAAACTGCAGAAAAGCCAGGCTTTGACTATTGAAGACACGTTTTAAGGAGCATCACTGAGATGATTTGGACAGAAGCTAATTAATTAGGTGTGCAAATATATGAAACAAATTTAGAAGTGCACAGAACTGCTGAAGGACTGGCACGTCCTGGTTTTAACTTACCTGCATATGGTGCCATTCCCACCACAGTTGGCATCAGCCCTCTGTAGAAGCCACTCAAACCACCTTCCTTTGAAAGAAAAACACAGCAGCTTTTGTAGCAGGGAACACAAGTAAGTGTCCTGAGTCCCCCTGCTCATCCAGACTCCCATGACAGCAATCTGCCCAGCACCAGCCACCACCAAGGAGCTCGTGTCACATTCTGCCTCCTGTGCCTCAGGAACTGCCTGGCTCCAGAGGAGATAAGCAAAAACCAAGGCAAAAAAATCTACACCCAGCATTAGAACTGGGAACATTTATGCATTATACACAGCCCTCCTCCCCAAATCTTTTTTAACATCACTACCTTTCTTGGAAAGCAGCTTCTCTGCTGTTTCTGACCTCCCACGTACAGGAGCCTGAGCTACAGCTCAGCAGCCTAAGGCAAAAGCAGCATCCAAAGAACTTTTTACATTAAAAAATCCAAAGTGCACACAATGAAGTCACTTATTTCACACTAAGCCATTATGTTCAATGAAGTGCAACATTATTTAAGAACATACTTTGCTTTTTCAGAACTGAAGATGAAAAGAAAAAATACCTTTGTGTAAATCATCTTGAATGCATGGATAATTCCCATGTACTTGTGTTCCCCTTTTACTTGGAACGCCAGGCGAACTCTAACCATATCAAGAGGGTAAGTACAAATCACTGCTGTAATACCTTTATTAAAAACAAAAACAAAACAAGCAAACAAAACTCACCTACACCTTAGCTGATTCTAGGATTATTTTGAAAAGTAGAATTTCCTTTTCTGGCAGTGAATACAATAGCATGTACAAACTATTTTGTTACAGAAACACTTACAGTCACTTACAATCAGTAAACAGGAACACCAAGGATGTGTTTGTACTTGGTGGTCACTGAAGCAGCACACCTCACCTAGGCCTGCATTTCCCAAGATTTCTGGGCCTGACTCTATTCACCTGAGCTTTGAAATCCACAGCTCCTAAGAACCAGGCTGGTTAAGTACATCAGCTTTGCTGGATTGCAACCATGAAACCTAATCCTACCATACTAAAAAAACACCTCAAACCACCAAATTTACATGTTGTATTCCAAACAGGTTCTGTCAGAATTTGGTGTCATTATTGAGTATAGATACATCTATCTATCTACTGTATCTGAAAATATGAAACATATCCTAATGACACACTAAATATATTCCAATTACAGCTAAAATAAAACCAGGCTCATACTGATGAGAAGTACTTAACTGTGTTGCATTACTGCATTTTAATAGCTCATGTTACGTCAGCACTTCTGTTTTAAAACTGAGCAGAAGAGTTTTCTGGACTTAAGATGCAAAATAAAAGGAAAAAAAAAAGTAAAATCTTCGAACTAATCCAGTTAGGAGCTGCTTCAAAACAGCTGAAATGCTGACCAGCTTGCAGTTCTGGAAGCACAACTCCAGCACAGAAAAGAACAATCCTAACACTTGCCTGAGTAACTAATTCTTTCCAGGCAGGAATTGAGGCAAACCACTCCATGGCTGACAGAGTCTTTGGAAGGAATAGTTAAAACCCTTGACTAACAACAGTGGTCATTTTCTGATGGTACACCACAGTCACCAACAAAAAAAAAAAAAAAAACCAACCAAAAAATCCCACCAAAGAACCAAAATCAAACAAAAAAAAATTCTAGGGAAAGGCAAAAAAGAAAGTAAAAACCTTTGTAATTGGCACTGTTTTCTAGAAACTGCTCTGATTTAGCCAAATGGAGCTTTTAAAATTGGTCCTACAGAAGAGAAGTACATTTTTGGTAGAAAGAAAATTGTCGCTTGTTTTTGTCAGGAAAATGTCACTTCCTTTTAAGTTTTAATAGTTTCTTAATGACACCTCTTTTTGTGGGTGCATCATCTCCCCTTCTTTCCACAAGGCCAAGACAAATCCATAACAGGGGGAACAGAAAAACAACACAAACCAACAACAACATCCAAATGCAACACAACCCCTGCAGACAAGCTCTGCTTAACTTTTATGCCTGGAGTTAAAATAAAAACCCAAAAAACAAAAAACCACTGCTCTGATAAACTGAATGATCTGAAAGTTATCAGGATTAGATGGTGAGATAAAAAAACACTGTAAGTGAGCTATCCAAAAATCTGACACTGGTCATATCTCAATTGGGAACCAACTTTGTGGGATTCTGGATTATTCCATCAGTAATTAATTTTAGAAGACAAAACCACCTCTTTTGGAGAATTTTGGAAAATCCTCTGAACAAAAAGCAGACATCTGCAGTTTATTTCTGAGGCTGTCTCACCCACAGGATTCAAAAGTTGGAAGCTGCAAAACACTAAAGCAACTTCCAGACTGCTTCCACTGACTTAGAAAAAATGCAAGCCCTCAGTGTAGAGCCCTTCCCCAATGGATTCCCTGAGATGTCCAGAAATATCATCAAATAGATCAATTCAAACAGGTTAAAACAAATTAAGGGAGGGGTAAGGCACTTTTACAGAGCTTGAGTGCACAGGAAGCCATCCCATTTCAGAAAAGAGACTTTACCCCCTCTCCTCTTTCCAGCCCTGCACTGAAATCCATCCAGGCACTTCCTCTGAACAAAGGCTAGCAACAGACCAAGCAGGAGCTTGGGGAATGCACTCTTTAGTGAGCACACTCTGAAAATAGCACCATTTAAAAAAAACAACACAGATGAACAGTATGTAGAGTGAGAATTTAAATAGAAACTTTGGTTTTTTTTTCTTAAAGTCCTCTAGCTATGAATTTTTGAAAAACAAATGAAAGAAGTAAAAGGGGATTTGGGACATGAGCCACAATATATGCTGTCTTGTAGCAAGTAGGAAAGGCATGTAACTGCTTTACTGTTCATGCAAGGAAAATGCACACACAGGGGATCAGGATGGATTTTGGGGCTCAGGAGAGACACCATCCTTTCCAAGAGGAGTGGAGCCAGCTGTGGGACACAAAGCCATTGTGCTGAAGCCTACAAAATCACTCATCTCTGCTCCTTCAACAGTTACTGCTTTACTGTTCATGCAAGGAGAATGCACACACAGGGGATCAGGATGGATTTTGGGACTCAGGATGGATTTTGGGGCTCAGGAGAGACACCATCCTTTCCAAGAGGAATGGAGCCAGCTGTGGGACACAAAGCCATTGTGCTGAAGCCTACAAAATCACTCATCTCTGCTCCTTCAATACTGCCTTATGAGAGGCCAGACCTCAGCACCTTAAGGCTCAGTCCCAGGCTTGGAAAAGCTAAGTTTATCTTCACCACTTCATTGTGGTGAAGCCTACAAAATCACTCATCTCTGCTCCTTCAACAGTTACTGCTTTACTGTTCACCCAAGGAAAATGCACACACAGGGGATCAGGATGGCTTTTGGGGCTCAGGATGGATTTTGGGGCTCAGGAGAGACAACCATGCTTCCAAGAGGAGTGGAGCCAGCTGTGGGACACAAAGCCATTGTGCTGAAGCCTACAAAATCATCTCTGCTCCTTCAACAGTTACTGCTTTACTGTTCACCCAAGGAAAATGCACACACAGGGGATCAGGATGCATTTTGGGGCTCAGGAGAGACACTGTCCTTTGCAAGAGGAATGGAGCCAGCTGTGGGACACAAAGCCATTGTGCTGAAGCCTACAAAATCACTCATCTCTGCTCCTTCAGTACTGCCTTATGAGAGGCCAGACCTCAGCACCAGGCTTGGAAAAGCTAAGTTTATCTTCACTCAGCCAAAAATCTCTGCTGGGGAAGGTGAAACAGGACAGATTCAATGTGCACCAGCAGTTCAGAGACACACACTGCCCTGAAATAACCTGAACAGGGAATGCAGCTCCTCCCTTCACAGAGCCACCTCCTCAAAAGCAGAGACCTCCTCAGTGCCAGTGCTGAGGCAGCAGCCAGGGAAAGGCCCTTCTGCACTTCCCACCCTGTCCCCAGGCACCTGTGACCATGCTGGGGACAGGACACTGGGTCACACAGACTAAAGCACTGAAGCACATGAGACTGTCCTTGACTCCCTCCCAGGCTTTGGCAGCTCACAATGGGATGAGCTCCACAGGGATTCATCTGTCTCCCAATTTCACTATTATCCCTCTGCTCTTAGTAACTTCCTTTGGAAATAAAAATAAAAACCTATCTGGGGCAAGAAAAACCCACAAGTGAAATACATTTATATTGCAAACACAGCTGGTATGCAAGTTTTTATTATCTCTGTATTATGATCTTTGTGCCATATCAGGAGCCCCAGAAATGAAATTAAGCACTGCCAGGAGATTCAGAGGAATAAAGTTCAAACGTGATAAGCACAAGGCACAGCCCTGAACTGCAGATTTGCTCCTTAGCTAATGTAAAGATTAAATTACCCAAGCAGCATCTTCTGAACAAAACAAAGCTTCAGAAACAACAAACACAGAAATTGCTGATGATAAAAAATATTTATCAGGGTAAAGAACGCCTCATTTATCAGTTCTAATATTTCTTTACATCCAATGAATAATAATTCTGTTTCCTTCCATAGCACATGTGAAGAACTAGACCAGATTTTTTTAAACTGCTGACTGAATTAGGCAACTGTTAATTACATACTATCTAAAATGGAGACAGCCAACATCCTCCTAGACAGTGCTGGGTCAGTACTATTTTCAATCACTTTTAGTAAAAGTAAAAAGCTAGAACCAAAACCATACTTTCTGTAGTAGTTTAATGGCACTTGAGTTTATTCTAGATAACATCTAGTCTTTTTTGGCTTTGTTATTTTGAAGTTAATCAAGTGCAAAAGAGGAAATACACATTTCTATGTTTTGATTTGCGTTTTTTTAATTAGAAAACTTTTTAAAATTAATTTGTAAAATCAATCCTGTGATGTTTTATTTAATGTTACTTGTTCATTTTTGATGTGATTTGATATTTCTCTTCTGCCTAGCTCTGCCTTTCCTTAAAAGCAGCTTTACCTACTTATCTGTTAATGAAGTGTTACAGCTGAAATTTGAATCACACAAGACTCAGGAAATTCAGAGTTAGAGTTTCCACAGTCATTTCAACTGGGTCTCCTTAAATGTAAGCATGACAATAGGCTTTTATTTTCCCTCCCTCCACTGCCCCCATCCTCACTGCCTTGTTTTCCCTGTGGATATGCTTTTGATCCTGTTTCTCACTTACAGAAGACACTTCAGTGTTTCCCACCACTCGGAGCTGGCTCAGCTCTGTTGAGCACCAGTCTGGTTGGAACCACTGCCATGAGCAAGATTTGAGTTTGGTGGGTGAAAGCAGACAGTGAAAGCTGCCAGCTGCCTGGCTGGATGCTGCAGGGGGGACAAAAAGCTCAAAGAAATACAGGTTATTTATCTCAGCTTAATCCTGCACCATGAAACTGTGAATGCCCCTGTGCACCAGCACATCATCTCCTTTAGTGTCAGTGGGAAGAAACAGAAAATCATCCTTTACTGCAGCCAGCACAGGAGGGAAAGCAAGAAGTATTACCAATTGCTTTCAAGTCTTCTCTGTTTTGTTTGCAAACCTAGAAAATTTCTGCACCAGATTTCAAACTCTGCTCTTCCTAGTGCCTCCTTCCTCCCCTCATCTCCTTGATATGCTTCAGATTAACCCTCTGCCTCTTATCATCTAAAGAATGTCCCAAGAAGCAGTTAATGCCACCTGGTAAACAAATACATGTGACACTATATAAACACTTGACTGCTGTGTTCATCTCAGCCCCAAGTCAAGCTCAGCTCCTCACTTCCTGGGTTCTAAAAATGAAACTACTGAGTCTATGGCACTTAAACACACCTCATAAAGCAGATTGGGCTTGCCAGATAGCACTGTACATTCATTTATTTCTGTTATTCTAACCACACAAACCAGATTTAACCAGTAAGGTGCTTACAACAATGCCAGATGCTATTAATTTATTTATGGGAAGAATTCCACCCCATCCAACACTGACAGATAAAGCTGATTATTCAGTGTTTTCACAGTGCCTCCCAGTCAGGTTCCCAGTCTCTGACAAAACTCCTGGAAAAGCTAATAATAGTAATAATAATAATAATAATAATTTTTGGGGGAGAAGTATATTGTAAAATCTTCCTTAGAACAGTTAAAACCAGGGGAAAGGAAAAAAAAGGAAGGAAAGAATAACATCTATGGATCTAGGGGCTTTTTTGACTGTTCAGATAGAAAGCCAGCCAAGTTCTGGAACATACCTTAGCAAACAGGCTTTGTTAGTTTTTAGGACTCTTCTCACTGTTTAATTTCATTCTCTTTCCTCTGATGCCACACAAAGTCTGAATATTTTAATGAGATCTTCCTAGTTTAACTGAAAGTAGTATTAAAAAATCCCAATTTTTTTTCCAAAGGAAGCTAAATATGAATACCTGTGACTATATGAGGACTGTCACTAGGCAGTTCTTAGCCTGTTTTACAAAGGAAAAGCACATGAAGAATCACTTCAATTAAAGCTCAGCCCACTATTACTCACCTTCCCCTGCTTTTTTCTTAGCTACTTTTGACTCAATGACTAGTGAAACAAATAAATAATCATATTATACACTGGCAGTTTACTGATAGGTTTTTCTGCTGCTACTGCACTAATTAATAAATGAGAGATTTTAACATTCACAAATATGACCTAAAGAGCATCATGCATGGAAAAGTATGGCAAAAATTCATGGCAAATCCAAAGAAACTTCTCATTTGAGAAGCCACAGATCTCTCTATTTCTGTGGGCTTATATTCAACCCAGCAGCAGTGGCAGAGGGGCTGCTGAGCTAATTCTACCAGAACCTGCAGCTTTGTACTTCATATTGATCACACTGCTTTTTATACTTGTTAATAAATGACTATTAAAAAACTGTGCTTCATAACATAGCACAGAATTCCCAGCTTGCACAAACATTTTTTAAAGAATACTCTTAGACAAACAGATTTCAATTAGGCAACCACATTAAATTAACCATTTACTAGTATATTTGCTTAATCCAAATTTGCAGGAGTTTGACCCAACCCCCCATGAAATCATCCCCTGAAGGAACATTCACTTTTGAGCAAAAGGCATGTCTGAAATGCAAGCACAAAGCCATACCTGCCATGGATCCAGCCATCAGCCGATGCACGTGCCCAGAAATGCCAAGCTGCTTCTTTATTACCTGCACAACGTGGAACACTGTCAGTAACCAGATATCAGAAAACACAGCAAAACACAGCACAAAGCTCATTAGCACATTAGTGCAAACACTGCAGCAGCTCCCAAGAAGTTTACAACGCTATAAATTCAATCCAGAACATTTAATTACTGTTAGAATTTTTTAACTGTTTCCAATGTTAAACACTGTTTCCACTGCTGCTGTTTCCAAAACATCAAAGTACTAATATTCTACTAACAAAGCAAAACAGTACGTTCAAAGTATTTGTACTATTCACTTCAGAAATTAGATTAATTGTTTATTTAGTTATCATTAATGTGTGTTAAACAAGGCAAACTTAGAATATAGAGAGCAAAGGACACTGAACAAAATTGAAAAGTAAGAAGAGTCAATTTTTCTTACATGCACATCATGTGAAATACTCCCATAAAGATTTTAACTGGATTAAAAGAAAAGGAAAAAAAGAAAAAGGAAAGAAAAAAAAGGAGAAATAAAAAGGAAGAGAAAAAGGACAACATTTCAGAGTAAGTTAATTACAGCCTGGAAGGAAGTTAGAAATTACCTTCCAGGCTTTTTATCAAATAACTAAGACTTTTTGCTATAAAGATCATTAGTATCCTCCCCCTTTAAGAATTATTTTTCTTTTACATCTCCATGCAAAATGTTGTGAAGGTTTCTGGTCAATTAATTGATAAAAGAACGTGCTATGATGCTAACTGGGTACTTGAAATTGCAGATTCATAAATCATTTCCATTACATGGCATGCAGTCTTTTATCCCACACAACATAAAATATGTACAGATCAAGAGCATTCATGATTACAGCACAAGGAAAAGAACCTACAAAACCAATTACAGCAACTTCTTTGTATCAGCCTTCTGAAATTTACTCTTAGGGAAGGGAATCACAATTTCAATCCCATTGTCCTCAGTAAATATTGTACCATTTCCTTGGCTGGGTGCTAAATCTGACCTTTCAAACATGAAACTTCTCCTTGCTAATAGCAAAATGGTATTTTTTACTATGAACAGCAAAGTTTAAAATGCATTCATGCTAACAACTGACCTCCATAAGATGCTGCAAAGATTTATTATTAAAGAGTAAATGCAGGAAAACAGAAAAAAATTGATCAATTTTAGGGTTTCAGAACCCTGAAATGAGCATTTTTATCTTCAAGGTCATTTTTATCTACAGCCTGACATAATAATTTGTCAGGTCAAATGTAACAGTCATATCCAGCAGACTTTCAAGTTTAAGTCCTTTTATCCATGAAGCACTAGAAATCCCAAATAAATACAATAATGTTTCATTCTACATTTTTTGCTCCATTATTCACAAAGGGCTACTTCATAGCAATACAAATAGCAGTAGGCTTTAAATTACCTTTTGTTTCCATTAAAGAAAGGGTATTATTCTCAGCAATACAAACATTTAGAAATCAGTGTGAATTTCTTTTTTCCTTAAGCAACACTGCAAAAGCTTCCCTGTTGCCCTGGTATTTTTAATGAGTAAATTCTGATAAAATTAAGCCACCTTAGAAAAGATATGCATCTAGTTAATAAGACACTGGAGTTTCAGTGTTAGTTACACTCACTCAACCAGTCTGTATTCATTGCAGGCAGGGGAAAAAAGAAAGAAAAGGAAAATAATAAATTCAGCTACCTTTTTATATTGGTCAAATGCCATAAACTGAATAGCTCCATAGGGAAAGATCCTGATCATCATTGCCCCATTTCCTTTATACAGCCCAAGGTACCCTTCCTTTTTGGGGACAGCACACAACGTAGAAAATACTCCTGCAGCAATACAAGAAAAGGTGTTTAGCACTGAGGAAAACAGAGTAAAAGCAAAAATCAAGGAAATGCTGCTGTGAAGAAAGTAAGCACACCCACAGCAGCCTAAGGCCAGCAACACAGGGGGAACTGCCTGGCTTATAGTTCAGTCAACTCTAAACAAATAAATAAACAAGGCTAAAACCATGGCAAAATAACATTGCCACATGCTAAATTACAGATTAAATGCCAGCACTGAGGAAATCAAATAAAACTGTTGAACACTCATTACTTACAACTTAAACATCACACTCTATCTCAGAGCTGTTGCAACAAGAAGCAATCCTACTTTTAATCAGTGGGAAATAATGCAACATCACACAGAGTTTGGGCAAAACCTATAGTTTTACTATAAACATTAAGTATATATATACCGACTATAAGCTAATATATATATTAAGTATATATATAAACTTAAACAATAGTTTATATATATAAACTTAAACTATAGCTTATATATATATAAACTATAAGCTATGCATAGTTACTATCAGATTCACTTTTTAGTTTGATTCTATAAAAGAATTAACTGTGATAATCAAACAGTTTTAATTCCTATGCAGCTACTAAATAAAAACCGAAAATGAAAATGATTCTTGCTTTCAGGCAGGAAGAAGAGAGTGGTTGACAAACTTTCATTTGAAGTTTAAACAAAACAAGTATCTATTAGTTTCTAGGATTCTAAGAATATTAATAGATTAGTACACCTTTCTACTATATCATTGTATACTTACTATAGCATTGTATATTAAGATATTATTACATATTCAGTAGCAAATTTACTTTTAAGATGTCATGCTTATTACCTGCCTCTGAACTTATTTATGCCAAGCCCAGAATTTCTCTCTATGCTGCAATGATGAGTTACTGCTTCTATTTCCTAGAACAGCGAGACCCACAAGCTCCACAATGCAAAGGTGTTCAAACACACAGGGAGGACTCGGATGAACAGAACCATGGTGTCTCTGCACTTACAGGTACCTCATCCACATAATTCTCCTTTTTTGCCTACTTGTAACATGGACACATTCAAGTCAGACACAGTTCAGATAATCAGCATCATACCTGACTCCCAAAATAGGGAAGAACATCAGATTTTACTTGCCAACCATGGCACAATACAAAGCAAATTGAAGATTTCAAATCCCAGTCAAACCAATAATTTCACCCTTCAATTCATTGACTTGAGTGTATACTTGTGTCTGTGTTACTGAAACACATTGTTTGTGTTTCCCTTTTTGCCACAGTGAATATATGCATCCACTGAATTTTATGATTTAGCAATGATTTATTTTTCCAACTTTTAAAAACATCTTTAGTGGCTAAGTTCATAACAAGTTCAGTTACATGCAAAATTAGCCAAGTCAAAATATTTTTCCCTCTGAAAATTGCAACATTTAACTTTTGGAGCAAAAGTTATGCCCCATTTCAGTAACATGTGACATAACTGGCTCAAACACCCTGCACAAGAGGGCACTGTTAGAGCCCGCAGAGACAGCTGCGGACACGTGAGTTGGCTCTCACCATGATGCAACACAGATGCCGAGCAGGGATCACCTGCACCTCCCAGCAGGCACAAACGCTCTGCTCGGTGCGATCCCCAGCAGGCAGGCCTGTCTGGGCTGCAGGGATCCCCACGGCCCTGGGAGCCCCCGCGGGACAGCTCCCACCGAAACCATCCGAGCCTTGGAGCAGTCATTGCCAATCTCCTGCTGCCTGCTGTCAACAGAAGATCGAGCCTGCCTTACATGCCTTATTGAGGATTGTTCTGACATCTAACACATCCACTGATACCACAGCTTACACATGGCTTTGTTTGTCTTCTCAAACGGTAACAAAACAGCCTCACCAGACAGATACAACCTCCTGTCTGATGAGCACCCTTTCAATCAGCCTCATCACTGAGTAAATTAACACACCCAAACCACACACACTGCATTTCAAACCTAAATTAGCAGCCATCTTACCTAGATGTTTGTAATGGTGGTTATGAGCTTGCAGCAAAATCTTTACTCGATCCAGTGGTGCAGTGGTTGTTTTGGCACAACATCCTGCAACACCTTGCCAAGGGAGAAACAGAAGAGTGACAGGATGAAAAACGTTCTTTAGATCAGCAGTTAAACAAGGGATTTTTCTAATGTAGCTAACTCAATCAGGAACTGGAAAAAGCCCCAATGACAAGTAAACAGCTTCCAGTAGATGCTACAAAGCCCCTAAAGCCTTAGCGAAACATTTAAGCTACTTTTCCTGTTTACAAAAACCCAGGCCACTGTCCGTCTCCGCTGCTAAGGTCATTGCAGGAGGAACTTTGCTGAAAGTTACTCAAGAGTTTTCCATCCTATTTCCTCCTTCCCTTTGCGGGAAACAGCCCTTGCCGGTGTTCCCAAGGAGGTGGGTACGTGTCTGCCGTGTACCCTGTGCTACTTCAGAGCGAGATCCAACAGAGAGTGCGGCATGATGGAAAAACTGTAAATAAACACAACCTTCTCCTAGCCCAGCAAATCAGTCACCTGAGACAACACCTTACAGAGCAAACAGGCTTTGTCTCTATAAGGTCATCAATGTGGCAGTATGTTTGCCAGGCTGTCTCGCCCCTTCACACCACCTTCATCTTGGGAACAGCAGCCTCAGCAGTGTGAGGACAGGGATAATCCGCCCTCCCCGAGCACCCTAACGAGGGTTCGGGCTCCGGGAACATTTCACTGCGGCTGGCCGGGGCTCCGAGCTGGGTCTGACACACGTGCGAGTCCCGGGCGTGCACCGCGCCACTCCATAGGGGAAAAAGGAGAAGCGAGCTCCGTGCTGCCCCAGGGGACCAGACCCGGCGGCGGTTCCAGGGGGACAGCGGCACCTCGTCCCCGCCCGGGGCACCCACCTCCGGCGATGAAGGAGCGCAGCCAGTAGAAGTCTCGGCGCGCCGCGGCCGGGGGCAGCGCGGCTCCGGGCCCCGCCGCCGCCGGGGAAGCCATGGGGCAGGGCCGGGCCGGGCCGGCTCCCTCAGGCGGCGGCTCCCTCAGGCGGCGGCTGCCGGCGCTCGGGGCAGCGCGGAGCCCCCGCCGCGCCGCAGGGGCGGAGCTGGAGCTGGGGCCGGCCCCGCCGAGCCGCGGCCGGGCCACGCCGCGGCGCCTGCGGATCGCGTCAGCCGGGCCGGGCCGCCCCTCCGCGGCGAGCCGGGGAAGGGCCGGGACAGCCCCGCTGCTGCAGCCTCTTCGCACCCTGTGCCTGCTCCGGGGCACCATGCGGCGTGGAAGCCGTTTGGTAGTGCCCCGGGGATCGCCTGCTGTTGGGAATTTAGCTGCTAGAAAATGGAAAAGTACAAAACCATGGCTAATTCCAAGTCCTGCACCTGCACAGATAGCAGTGTCCGTGGGCCTAGCTGTGGTATAATAACAAACAGTGAAAAAGACATGAGAAAAGAGAGATGTAACCCCTAAGGAATGAGGATGAGTTAATGCTATAGTTTAACCAATAGATTGCTTGGCTTACAGAATATTCATAAGCTTATTATTTGCTGTATAAGTGTTTGATACTTTCTTTAATAAACTGGACCAGAAGGACCTGAGGGACCGGGACCGGACCTGAGGGGCCTGTGATGAACCAACTGGTGTCCTGGTCCCCTTCCTTCGACAGCCTGCTGCTCCTAAGAACAGCCACCCGCCCATTTCACCAACAAATACTTATATTTACACCTATGGGCGCACATAGCCAAAACCTAAAGAGCTCTAATTAGACTGTACCATAAAATGCATCGATTTCTTTTTAGCCATTTAAATGGCTACTTAAATTTCGGGCTAGAACATGAATATTTCTTTTGTCTACAATTCTGGTTTCATACCCAGGAAAAAAAAATCTCAGTATGATTATTTATATGCAAGTTTCAAAATGCATCAGAAGAGGAAACATTGAAAAAAGAAAAATCAGCAGTTTTAGAATCAGAAAGGTCAAACATTATGATTCCACAGCTGTCAACATTTTGGACGGTTTTTTAGATTTTCTGCAATGTCTCTGTTGATTACAGTGTATAAGGCTTTCCTTTATAATAATAAATACCAGGAGGTATTTGACCTTTTGTCCTCAGCTCCTGAAGCAAAAACTCACAAGTGACCCTCTGGATGCTGGTGCATGGAGCAAGGAGAGAGCACACACCTGGTGACAGCTGGTGAGAAAGCTCATGCTGTCAGCTTTTCCATTATTTTTCTGCAGTTACTCACCTATTCCTTATATACTTTCTGCCTCATACATCTTGACCTCGTATTTCAAGTATTTCACATACCAATATGCCTTTTTAAAAAGTTAGTCTTCTAACACAAATAAATCAGTCAAACAGATCTCAGTCCTTGCAAGAGTAAAAGGAATCACTTTCCAAAAAGAATTGCCAGATTTTTGCTTTCTGCTTGTGTCAGATTGCCTTCAAGAAAAATTACTCATTTTTTCCTCTAATAGATTATATTCCTTAAAATTAAGCATGTGTCAGAATCAAAAAGTTTCATTTAATTCTATTTGACCATTGCCTCATTTATATATGTGAGAAATGGCTGTTACAATATTCATTCTTTCCCACAACTAAAAAAAAATAGATTTCTTCTACAGACCATTAAATAAGACCTTTACAGCAGAAAACCCTCAAGCCTTTTTACCTTTTGTACTGTACCTGTAAAAATATTTTTTTATTGAAGTCACTCTTTGTAAGTCTACCAGAAAGGCAACTGCTCTATGAGTTACTGAAGCAGGTTTTGCAAGTCCCTGATGATGCCATTTTCTCCACCCAATTTGTATTCTTTTGGGTTTCTGCTCAGGAAAAGCCTCCTCCCACCACAGCAACCATACTGTGTTAACAGCTCCAGCTGTAGGAGCCCAATTTACTGATTGCACACAGAAAGCATTGCAACTGCACTAACAGCTGAAAGTCATCACGTTTCTAGAGTTTCACCACAGACCAGAAAAATCAATAATCACAAAGATGGGCTGTCACTTCTCTTAGCTACAGGCAGGATATTTCAAGAAGATGCTTTGTCAGCCCTCATAATTTAGGGAAGGGTGCAAACTGTTTAGGGAAGCAGTAAAAAATTTGCATTGCAAAACTAAACAGAACATCTTGCATGGATATACTAACACACAAAGGAATTCAGCAATGAGCTTTATGTGCCTAGCTTTGTTGGGTTTTTTTAATACTTACTGGTATAAAGTGCTTTCAAGGTCTGTTTTCTTTATTAGAGACTGTAGTAGTTCGTTTGCACCTTTAAATCTTAACATTCTCCCCATTGTCACTTCATCTTTTTACCTCAAAATGCTTACACCTTTTACAAAATTTCTCTGGTGGCATCTCTTTCATGATGCATTCTTAAAAGTCATTAGAAATTTTAATGTTGTTTGGGTTACACTCATGTGTGACACTATGGCATCCTCCCCCAGTAAATCAATCAGTAGGGGAAGACATTAAAATTACAGTAATCAGGAGCACGGCAACAAATTAAAAATAAAAAAAAAAATTAGCAGGTAGGTAGTTTTATCAATTGTAATTTGTTTCTGATTTTTCTGTTGCTAAAGATGCTTGGTTTTCTAAACACATTTTGAATATATATCAATTAAAATAGACTATTAAGGTTCCAGTTAGGTAAGCTGTCCTTGTAGTAGTGGTTGCCAAAAAGATTATTTTCAGTGCTCTCAAATGCTGGTGTACACCAAGCCCTATTTTGAGATAGCTGTACAAGTTACCATCAGGTGTCATACCTCTGTAAGCTTTTTAAGGCTTTACTGATTAGTGATCTGATGTAGTAAAAATCACTTGCCCCACACCATATCTAGAGACATCAGATAACTTTCCCCACATGATAATCATTCTTCTCCTGCCACAAAAATCACAGCTTGCAGGTTACAACCCTAGAAAACCTCAGTTCCTTGGGACTGTGCTGTCCTGAACACTCTTCACCTCTGTCAGCAAGTAGCTGAAGTACCTCTTCCTGAGGGGAGGTGAGCAAGGAGCCAAAGAGGAGCACAGCACAGCAGGGGCAGCAGGACTCACTGACAGCACAGTCCTGCAGGACAGACAGAGCTGGGGGCTGGGAACAGCCTCAGCCACAGGGACAGCACAGGGCAGCTCTGTGGCACAGCCATAGGGACAAGAACAGAAGAACAGAAGACAGAAGATAAAGCCCAAAGCTAAGCTAGAGGCAAGCCTGAGGGTCACCTAGAAACCAAACCCAGACAACAAACAAGCCCAGAACCAACACACAAAACAAACACACCTACACCAGAGCTTAGACAAGAAGCAGTTACCTGGCCAGGCCTCAGCTCAGAGGGAGTTCAGGGCCCACAAATCAGGTGTGTGGGGGGAGGCCCCAGGTGAGGCTGCTCAGGGCCAGGAAGCCTTGTTGACACCCTCAGGACCCTGACAAACCCGGTCAGTGAAGCCTTTAATGAACAGAAATATCTGACTGATCAGTTCCTGAGTCTGCAAATGCAGTGGTGCCAAATTTCTCTGGCTAAGCAGGTGCCTTCCTTTCTTTCAGGAGCCAGGAAGAGGTGTGCCCTGTGTGACCCCTGTACCACATGGCTTACTGCAAACATGCAGCACACATGAAGCATCCAAAACTCTTGGGTCTGTGCATGCACAACTCACCATGTCTCGCCAGATGTAGTGTTTACCAGCAAGGTACTGCACAATCATTCTGCTGTCAGGCTTTTTATCACTCATGCACAATCATGCACTGAAGCAAGGGCCAAGATTACCAATGGAAATAGAAACTGGCAGCAAACTGCTGGCCACTGCAGGACAGGAACATCTGTCAGGAAATATTTAGAATAAATGCAGTGGGCCTGTATCATGGGTATGAAAAGATGAAATCATAGTCCCTTCTGGCCTTATTTCACATGAAATGGTGTTAACACTTAAAGTATCTGTGTTCTGTGTGCCTACAAATGTTAACCTGCTTTCAGTGCCAACCAGGCTGGTAGATACTATCTACAGAACCAGGGCCAAGAAAGACTAAATGAGGAAGTGGTTGTCAAAACCACAATTAGAATTCAAGAGTTTCTGCATTAAACTCATGTTGTTTGAGACTCCACTCTTTCAGACAGTGCCAACTAACAATGCTGTGGGTGCTTTATCTGATTGTCTGTATTACAGATCCAAAGGCATTGACAGTGTTTGGCCTGTGTTCACCTGCATTCACAGGCACAGCACCCACACCAGTGTGGCACACAGCTGGTCACATCTGGGCTGGGAGCAGGCTGGGCACTTTGTCATGCTGGACTTCAAGCTAATGAATGTGAGGCAGGCTTTGATAGAAGTGGAAGCTGTAATCTGTGTTTTGTAATCTCACAAGCAAACAACCCAAATGTTTCAGTATCATCTTTCCACTACAAGGGAAGCAGGGCTGGCTAAGATAGGCCTGGTTAGATCAAACCTGTCCCTTAAAAAGCAGTTTAGGTGTCTTTGCAGTGTAATTCTCAGAGCTTTTGGGTTGTGAAGAGCTGAAGTTCAGCATCAATCCAACCTTTCTTAGCTTGGACTGATCCTTTGCAGAGGTCTGATGCAGATGACTCTGCAGGACTGATTCAGGCATACCTGGATAGTTCTGCTTCCAGGGTCAAGGCCCTGAGGGCACTAAGAGGTCTGAATGTCCCCGACCAGCTGCATCTGGAGTCTCCACCCACATCCTTTGCCCATGAGCCCAGGAGCTCCATTTAAGCTCTACCCTGGCTGAGGAATCAGTTCTGTTTATTTAGAGCCTTAGTTTGGGCTTGGCCCCTTTTAGACCGTATGGACTGTGTTCAGTATTCACTTGGGTTGTATTTTTCCTTACTCTATGGGTCTCCAGACCAGCAGCTTGGGTTCTTGGTCAAACTTCAGCCCTATCTCATCTTCTGGAAGCTGTTTTGTTACCTGGCCTTGTGCCTGCATGCAGATGGTGTCCCTGGGCCTGTTCTGTTTACCCTGTGTGTGTACAATGGGGCTGGCTGGTGAGGTCCTTGTCCTGCTGGCTGTTGTGTGGGGCTCCCTGTCTCAGTGAGCAGCTGCCCCTCACAGCTCCCTCATGTTTACCACAGATTTGAATTTTGCCAGAGCTACTTACAGGTTTGTGCACTTGATTGCCTCACACCATGCTGTTCAGTTTTATTCATTCTATAGCTGGGTGTTAACTTGATTTTATCCTAGAGAATAGCATAGGGGTAGAAGCACTGTGTGAGACCAAAGGTCCAGCAGCTTAAAACCTTCCCCAGAAAAACAGGCAGTGGCATATTCACAGGGAAGGAGGTTTGGGCAGCATCCAGGGCCCTCCGTGCACTCCTTCAGCTTCAAGTAACGTTTAGTTAAAACAGCACTTCTGACTTGTGTGGTTTTGGTTTAACTTTCTTCCATTAGTTTTGCTTTAAAGAAAGAAACTCCCTGAAGTGTTTTGTCTCTTCAGTGTGCTGTAGTAAGGAGTTCTGTGGTTTGAAAACATGTTGTATGAGGTTGCTGTCTATGTTCTGATTACGTGTTTGATCTATTGCCTTGATATCCTCTACTTTATCTTTCTCTTTAGAGAAAGAGTTCATTGCTTCTCTAAACACACATTGAGTGAATGAGTAGCTCTCTCTGATATTACTTTCCATGCTGGTTTTGTTTTTAGTGTATTGGTTGGAATTTCATCCAGATTGCTGCCTTTCTAGGGTGGAGATAGTGGTGCATTTAGCTTCTCCATGTGCTTTTACGGATAATTGCTATGTTCTTATGTGTTTTTCAAGTTTCCCTTTGTACCTTTTAAGCCAACCAGACCTGCGCATTATATTTGAGATATAAGTGCACAAGAGATCTGGGCTAAATAATGATGGTGTGGGGATGTTTCTGTTCACTTCTCCCCTTCTTTTGTAATGCTCCCTGACACTCCACTCGAGCACACAGAACAGCTTCACTGCAGCACCTTCACAGCACCAGGGCCTCTGTTTTGAATGGGAGGAGTTAAGTCAGAAGCTGGGATTTCCACGTTTCACTCCACGTGTCTCACTTTGCATTTTAGTGAAAGGATTTCATCTGCTGTTTTATTGCCCAGACAGTCATTTCTGTGGGATCTTTTTCTAAACATCTCAACTCAGCTTGTCTTGCTAGGCTGAGTATCTTACTGTAGCCAGAAAAGATTGTGACCTGGTGCTACTTGCTTCCCAGGATGGAAGCCCTCAGACCATGAGCACATAGGTCAGTAGGTGTGAAAATGAACAATTACTAGTTCTTGTTTGTTTCCTAGCCTTTAGCATGTTTTTAATGGAGCTGTGATTGTGTGTGTTGATGCTTGGGTGCTCCTGTTATTCTAAATAAACCTTAGCCCTCATTGTTTGTTGCTTTCCCTCAAGTTACTGATTTCTTACTCTGCATTTTAGTCAAGCCCATAACCTCTAACTTACTGCCATCTCCCCAAGAAACATACTCCGATTATGTGGAGTTTTATCATTTAGTTCCAGTTCCTTCAACTTCTACTGTGTGCAGCAGTTTAAGAGCAATAGTTCGTTTACCTCTCAAATCACCTGTGGTTTTATCACACAAAAATAGCTTGTGCTACCTCATATCTTAGCAGGACAAGTCTTTGGAATGATGTAAGTCTTGATATCCAGCCCTGAGGAAGAGATGGAATGGTTACACCCAGCAAAGAGAACTTGTGCATTGCTAAAATTCCCCGCCACAAAATTCAGGTGTCTGTGGTGCAGGTCTCACCTTGTTTCAACTGAAGTGCCTGTGAGCTTAGCTAAGATTCCCAGACTGTATTTCTCTCTTGATGCAGGGAAGTGCAAGGCAGGTGGGAAGAGTGTGGAGGTGCAAATTGATGATAGGCCACCTCCCCACCATCACTGAGGAGCAGCAGTGACAAGGAGTGTGCAGATCTGTGCTTCTCCTTCATCACATGGCACTCAAACCAGCAAAACGCTGGCATTTAAAGCATCTCTAGGAACGGGTGGATGTGGAGAGTGTTTTCTGCTTGTGTGCAGCAGAAAAGCCTCTCTGCTGGCTCACACTTGAAGTGCTTTATATTGCAACAGCTACAGACTTAATAATAATGAAGCCTTTCTAAAAAAGTACTGCTTGGGTACATTGTTTCACAGATCCTATTTCCAACATCTGTTTTTCAGTCTGAGGAGATGTTAGATTTGGTGGCCTGCTTTTCACAAAAGGCTCTGGTGATAATGAGGGCTGGAAGAAGTCGGTCAGTGGACTGACTGCTCCTCTTTCCATAACATTTTACTCACCCGTTTGTTTCCCTCTGGGCAGGAGCAGCAAATATCGTCAGTGGCTCTTAATGAATGAGGTGGGGGATGGGGAAATGTTTTACCTCCTTGCAGGAGGGAGAGGGCGGCTCAGCCGCTCTTCCTTCTCAGCCAGCATGTTCCCCATGCTTCTGGGAGCGTTTATGCACGCGTGGGATGGCCGGGCCCTGCTGGACGCTGCTGTTCGAGGCTCCTCCTGGATGGCACATGGAAGGGGGTTTGGCCCCCGGGAGCCCCTCGCCTGTCACGGCTGGCCCGGCTTTCCCTCTCCCAGGCTAAAGAGAAAAGGGTGATTTTATAGAGTGCCACCACCGCGGCTGACCGGGGGTATGCGGCTCAAAGCACAGCCTCCGCAAGTATCGGGATAATTTACCTTTTCTCTTACTGCCGTCATTTAATGTTGTTGTTATTGAATAACCCGCGGCGTTACCAGCCCGGCACGCCCACGGCGGCTCTCGTGGGCAGCCCTGGGGGCACCGGTGTCCCGGGGCCGCTCCGGGTCCCCCGGGGCCGCGGGTGGGCTGCGGGGGGCGGCGAATCCCGCTCCGGCCGCGGGGATCCAGGGCGCGTTTTGCCGCCTGCCGGGAGGGCTCGGAGCGGCGAGCGCCCCGCCGGGCCGCCCCCTCCCCGCTCCCTCCCGGAGGGTCCGGCCGGGGGCGCCGCCGCCGGAGCACCGAGCACGTTTCGCGGCCCGGGGCTGCTCTCCGCGCCTGGGCTCGCCGCGCCATGGGAGCCGCCCGCCCGCGGCGGCCCGGGCCGTGACCCGCGCCCCGCTCCGAGCCATGCCGGCATCGGCATCGCCCCTTGCCGAGAGCTGCGGGCTGGCCGCGCCGCAGCCCTGGTACGTGTGCGGGACGGCTGCCGGGGCTGCTGCGGGCGGGAGGGGGAACGGCGGGACCTCTGCTCGCGGAACCCCACCTTTCTTCTTTCCTGTTTTTGGATCCCTCTGCTTTTCCACTCCCCTCTCTCTTATCCCCTTGGCTAGTCGCAAAGTTGAGCTTCGGGAGAGCGGGGAGGGGGAGGCAGAGGCACCGCCGCGGCCGGGCTCGGAGCCCCGCGGCTCGGGCCGCTGCGAGCCGAGGAGGAAGGCAGCCTGGGGGTTATTCAAATGCAAAACGGAGCGTGTTGGCCGAAAAAACGAAGGAGTCCGCTCTCCCTGGCTGTGCTGGAGCGTGTTGGAGCTGCAGCAGCCAGAGCCTGCCTGGAAAAACCCGCCAGGCAAGAGAAACTGCCTGCAGCCTGCGTGGAGGACAGGGAACAATTAAAAGGGACCCTGCCCGGCCGTAGGGCCCCCGGGCAGCCGAAAAACCCCGCAGCCCGCTCCCGGCGAGCGAGGGCTGTGCAGCATCCCCCTGCGGAGGTGCCGCCGCTGCTGTGCGGGGCTGGGGCAGCGTCCCCGCGGCTCCTCCCCGCCTGTGCCGCGGGAGCAGCCGGGCGCGTCCGGATGGGCGCTGCGGGTCCCCAGCGCCGCCGCCGGGCTCGGCCCCATTGTCTGCAGCCCCAGGGAGGGCTCCCGGCGCTGGGGAGGCACGGCCAGCGGCGGGGCCGGGCCACGAGGAGCCGCTGCCTCCCTCCAGGAGGGCCCTGCCGGCCCCTTCCTCCCCCGGGGTCCGCCTGCCTGCGCCAGAGGAGCCGGAGCCCTGCAGGGCTGTAGCCCCCGGGGCGCTGAGGGCTTGTCCAGCTGCTCCTGGAGCCGGGGGACGAGACCTGCTGCTCTTATGGCAACTGGAGGCTTGGTGCTGGCGGGAACGCTCCCTGCCGTGCCCGTGAAAGAGCCCGGGGAGAAGGATGAGGTTCCTCGAATGGGTGAGGAGAAAGGAGGCGGCGGCCTGGCCTGCTGGGAGGCAGGAGCAGCAAACCTTGCCCAGGTATGGCTGCTGGGCCAAGCAGGAGCAGCTAACCTTGCCCGGGTACTGGGAGCCAGGAGCAGCTAACCTTGCCCGGGTACTGGGAGCCAGGAGCAGCTAACCTGGCCCGGGTACTGGGAGCCAGGAGCGGCCTAAACCTGCCGGGTACTGGGAGCCAGAGCGCTAAACCGGCCGGTAGCTGGGAGCAGGAGCGTAACCTGGCCCGGGTACTGGGAGCCAGGAGCAGCTAACCTGGCCCGGGTACTGGGAGGCAGGAGCAGCTAACCTGGCCCGGGTACTGGGAGCCAGGAGCAGCTAACCTGGCCCGGGTACTGGGAGGCAGGAGCAGCTAACCTTGCCCGGGTACGGCTGCAGGGCCGGGCAGCAGCAGGGAGCAGCCGGCCCTTATCCCGGCCCAGGAGCAGCAGCAGTCAAAGGAGACGCGCCAGTTGTGTGCCCAGCCTGTCCTGCCCTCCGCCGGCCCATCCTGCTGCCCCCCCAAAGATATTTAAAGGGATACGGAGCCCGCATCTCTTGTATGCCGGCCTAGGCAGCGTGGTGAGATTGCGACTCCTTTAAGGAGGAGAGGGCAATGTGGAGCAGGGCGTGAGCGCACCAGTGTCAGCGCAGTGAGGCGGTGGGACTCGGCTCCTGTAAACAAGCTGGCCGGCACTTTAGCATCTGTCTAAAGAGCTCTTCTTCTAGAAATTACAGTGTAATAATGGCAAAATGGACAAAGATCGCAGCTTTCGGTGTTTAAACATGGCTGAGTGGATTTCTAAGGCAGAGGTGTCTCTTTAATTTTTCAGGACAATGGAAAAACCTGTGAAAACAATAATAATAGTAATATTCCAAATAGTAGTAGTTCTCCCCGGCTGTGCTCAGTGAGTTTTGAGGTACTCTTGTGGAAAGGCAGAAAGCTATTCTGTGGTGTAATTACCCTGGTTTTGTTATGTCAGGTATTAGGAAAACAGATTGAATTGGGAAAATTTAGCATTTAGTGTTGGTCTGGGCAGGTAGCCTGGCCGACCCTAACTGTAAAGGAGGAGAAAGCTGGTTTATGCTTTTTTGAGGTAGCACAAGGGGTGGTGGCTGCTCTTGGGATGAGGGTCAGTCCCTCAAGAAAAGAGTTTGTTGTGCTTGGGGGAGACAAGGGCAGACTGGGTTGTGCAAAGCAGGTAATGGGGAAGAGCTCCAGGTGAGATGTACCAAGGAACTTTGATATTCACAGTTTCTGTAAGACCTAATTCACTGTGTACTAATTTAAAATCTTCACTAATGGTGTTTTATTATGACTGGCATGGTACCCGTGGCTGTTGAAGCTGGCCTAAGCACTTCCATCCTGCTTTCTGTTTTGAGATAGTTAAAATTTCAAAACACCTTTCAGGCTGAAATTTTCCAGGCTTAATCTTTGCCTGAAGGTTCTTCCCTCCACCTCCCCCTTCTTTTAGCTGAGTTTGAGATAAGGTGATTCAGTTAACGGTGGTGGGAGTTTTTGTGTGTTTTTTTGTTTTTGAGAAAAGGCAAACCCCCTGAAGAATGTAGTCATATTATCAAAAAGAAATGAAGTGCTTTAAACAGCATAAATGCAGAATTAGAGAGGCATATGATGAGCCAGGGTGTTTGATTTGGTTTGCTTGCTTTTTTGTATTCAGATGTATCTGGAGTGTTCTGGTGGATGGAGTTTTCTTTGATGAGCCTTTAGAAATTCCTTGGTGTGTTTTTACATTTAGCATTCCCCCTGTGAAGGTCAGTGCTTGGCTGACTGCACCTAGGTTAAAGTAAGCCCATGCTGCTGCCTGGCTGGAGGGAGGATAATGCTCATGTGGTGTGAGTCTTCACAGTTGATTTTTGCTTCAAGTTGTTTGTCTGAGCCTTAATCTGGTTTGTGGTTTAGGCATGTGCGGTTCCTTGCCACAGTTGTATTTTTTTGTTGTTGTTTTTTCCCCTAATTGTTCCAATAGAGCTTTCTCCAAAGGAGAAATCTCTGGGAGGAGGATTTTTTTGTGGTATCTCTTTATCTGTGTGACTCACTGTGGAGGCTCCAAGGTGCATGAAGGCACTGCACACTGCTGCCCATGGCCATCTCCTGCTGGATTCATGGAGTGGGCCCATTTCAGCTCCTTATGCAGTGGGGTGGCAGCTCTGCCTCATCCTCCACACACAGAGGTGGCTTCTGGGGCCAGCAAGGACGGAAATTTAGGATGAAGGCCTTGGTCTGCTCAGCTCCATCCTGTGTTGCTGATGAGTGAGCAGAGGACTGTGCTTTGTGTGCCTTTGTCTGTGAGGCTGAGGTGGCATCCTGCAGTGCCTGTCCCACATTCCTGTGCTACTGGCAAGTGTTACCTTGAGCCAAAGTTTTGTCTGTGTGGATGGAATATGTCCAGCTGCTGAAGAATGGCACGGTCCTGTAACAGAGAGCAGAAAACCTCTGTGGAGGAGAATGGAGTGGGGAGGCCTCTGTGCATGAAGTTACTCATGGTACTGACATGGCAGAAGTGTTGGCTTTGTTTCTTACCCAAGGCCAAATGTGTATTCAAGGATTAAAGAAGGGGGAAAGGGAAAATTGAAGCTGATTCTCCCCTCCTAACCCATTTCCCTTCTTTTCATATACAAAGTGTTCTACAGAGCAATGAGTGGAACTAGGCCAGATTGGAAAGCAGGCTGGCTTTGCTGAGCTGGGAGGAATCTGCAGATATGTGACATGCTTCTGCACCTGAGGGCCAGATTTTTTTTCTCTGGTGTCTCTTGCATCTTTCTCTAGAGCATTTGCTGCCAGAAGATGAGGTGGTTTTGACTTCTAAATTGTGCATCTGAGCTGGTGTGACAGCTTAGTCACATTGTGGCCCTTATTGCTTGGGACCTGCATGTTATTGAGTGCCTCCTATGAAAACCTCCAGATCTGTTTCTCCTAAGGGCAAATCTCAAGGGGCTTTTTAAAAGATACCTAAACACTGAAACAAAATGTGCTTAAGTACATCTGACTGTAGTGAAACCAGATGACTGGTGAAACTAGTGACTGTGTCTTTTTTCCCCTATACTGCTCTGTTTGTTCAGGGGTCACTCGCCATTTTTCACAACACCATAAAAAACTGCCATCATTTTTTATGAGGACACATCTTCTAATATCTTTCTTTTTCCCCTGCCATCTTCCAACAAGAATCAAGTTATGTAACAAAATCTTGATTGACACAGTCTCTAGAGTGAAAATTTATCTTTTTTTTTGCCCATTTGTGTAAAGTGAAACATTGTGGGTGGGTTTGGGTTTTGTTTTTTTGGTCTGGGGCTTGTTGGTTTTGGTTTTGTTTTTTTCTGAAGGCGTTCTGACAGTGTAGGGTTAAATTTCTTAATTACTTTGTAAGTAGAGTTCTCATTATAATTGTTTGGAATTTTGAGAGGAGACAAGACTAGAAGATTTAGCCTTCGATTAGCTTTTCTAGCAGTGTTTGTTGAGGATTATAGCAGTCAGTAGAATTGTTCCAGATTTATTACCACGAATGAGCAAAACTTAAGCAACTGGCCTTAAACCCAGCTTTCAGCTTTGCACATGGATTAGGAGAGATAAGCTGCCTCCAGAAACAGCTTCAGGATGCACTGATGTTATCTAGGGCAGTTCCCTGCAAAGCCTCCTGCCACCCATTGCCCCTTTTACATCCTGGGCATGCATGGCAGGTCTCACCTGGTTGGGCTTTCAGAAGAAAGCATTGAATAAATTTGTTTCTCTCCAGGATGATAGAAAACTGACAAGTTATCATATTGCCCTGTGAGGTTTATGTTTTGTAATCCTGTTGAGTCTACTTAGATGTTTTGGAAATATAATGAATTCCTTGTTGTGAAATATGAGCAACGTGGTAAAGCCATTTGTTGTCCTTTAGAAGCAGCATGAGATGATTTGTAACTGCTGCAGATCTCAACAGTCCTTGCCAGTGCTTTCAATGGAAAAGGGAAGGTAAAATATTTCCTCGTGTTACAGGAAACAAAACTTGAAAACCAACCTTGCAGCTACCCAATACTCTGGTGCTAGCTGTGGAAGGGGACACAAAAAATAGCCATGTAACTTACAGGACAGGTTATTTAAAATGTCAGGACAGTTTTTAGTGAGCAGTTAAGGTGGTTTTGGCAGACTAGCATTCAAGGGGGGCATTTTTAAGGGGGGCTGAGATCTCTTGCTAACAACCATTTTGCCTGAGACTGTAAGATGATCTTGCAGGTTAGGTACTCCAAGTCCCAGACAAATATAACTAAAGTGAAGCATCCACCCCCCAAAAAATTTCCTTTGGGGGTCTATTCAGATCTCTTCTGAAAAACCTAAAGTGACTCCTGTGACAAAAATGAAACAAAATGGATTAATGATGTTCTTGTGACCCTGTATTGTCATCTCTGAGTCAGACAGAGTCTTGACCATCTTTTATAATGCAGCATTTATAGCCAGGCAATTTCCTATGAATATCAGCATTCTTTTTTTAGCAAAAAAAAAAGGGAAGTATTGAACCACTCTGTTCATAGCCTCTGTAAATTTGGCCCTGAAGAGAAGCAATGCTTTGGCATTGATAGTTTTCTACATTCTTGCCAGACAGGTGTGTTTCTCTGTATTAATTTTTTTTTTAAATGACAAAACCAACCAAAGAATTTCAGGATGATCTTGCCTCTTCAGTCCTGAAGCAATTATTTTGCAATTTTCAAATTATGCAATTGCAGAAGGGTTTGAGTGGGAAGGGACCTTAAAGCCCATCTCATTCCACGTCCCTGCCATGGGCAGGGACACTTCCACCAGCCCAGGTTGCTGCAAGCCCCATCCAAGCTGGCCTGGGACACTTGCAGGGATGCTGGGGCAGACCCTGTGCCAGGGCCTCCCCTCCTCACAGGGAACAGCTTCTTTCTGGTATCTGAGGTGAACTTGCCCTCCTTCACCTTGAAGCTATTCCCCCGTGTCCTATCCCTGTCAAATGCACATAAAGACATTATAATGTAGTTGTAGTAATGATTTAAAAAGTTACCAGATTGTTAGAAATTAAGCTTCTGATTGATAATTTTGATGGTGATGCTTCCTGAACTTGCACAGGAACAGCTACTTGTGTAAGCAAACAATATGAGCAAAGCATCACTCGCATGCAGCATTCTCAGAAATCCACTCGCTGTTTCCACTGCAGGCCTCCTGTGTTCTCTGGTCATTCTGCTCCTGTTTCAGGGCTGATAAAGAGAAAAGACTTTGTCACTTCAGTGCCCCTCCTGATTCACACATTGCTGTGTTGCCTGGCCTTTGTTGATGGCTTGCTTTCTTCCTTGGTCTCCTGGCTGTGGGCTCTGGAGGTAGCTCAGCAGGTTTCTTCTCCTGCCTCTGCCATGGGTGCAGATGTGCCTGCTGCTTGCTTCCAGCTGGTCCTGCAGCCCTCCAGGCCATCCTTTGGAGTGAGATCCCAGTCTGTCACGGCCCCAAGACACTGGGGAGGCTTTTGCAGGCTGCCAACAGCTATTCCATGGGCCTGCTGCTGTGATGCCCTTTCTGATTCATGGAGGGATTTCTGATGGCCATGTCCCCTTCCCCCATGTGCCTCCAGGGGCAGGAGAGCACTCGGGTTACCTTCCTTTCAGTGTTGTGTTTGTTTTACTGTTTCACTGTCTGACCCAGCTTTTATAGAGAGCTTCTGTGGGAGCTGTTCAGGTGTCTTGTGTGACCTTTGAAGCTTCAACCACGACTATAAACAGCTGCACGTGTCTGCTTAGTCCCTCCAGGCCGGGAGTGCTGCTGTGGAGGAGGGATGCTATAGATTCAGCCTGTTCATGGTGTGTTGGGTGGGCACTGGTTTTGTTGTTTCTTTGGAGATGATTCAGTTTGTCTGGGGAGTTGGGGGACCTGTGCACTGCAGTTGTGACTGGGGACAAAAGCTTGGGACAGATGTGTGGTGGTTTTTTGAAGGTAAGTTAAGTCTTAGTGATGAAGCAGAGACATCTGCCTTGCATAAAACATGGTATAGGCACAGTATGGAATTAAGGGCTGGAATGTAATACATTGTGAAGGTATTGAGGAAGGTAACACTGGGAAAGATCATTCTTCCCTAGTCCAGTTCCCCTGTAAAAATCACAGGTTGATCTCTTTGGGGAGCTACTTACTTATCCCATTTTATATGGAAATCCACCATGGTGGGCTGCCAGTGAGGGGTGAAAGAATGATGGATGCCCTGTGATGACAGATTGAGTATGCACAAAAAATAATCTCAGCTTTGTTCTTTTGTTCCTCAATGTCCTTACACTGATAAATATTAACTTCTCCTTACTCAGGGGAAGTGTATTGGTTAATGAACTGTTAATAAAATTGAGAAAACTCAAACTTTTTAGTGCTGACATAAAATAGTAAATATGTCATGTTGCCTGGTCATTTGAGTTCAGTTTGCTTTTTTATTTGTCTTACAGGTCTTTAGACAAGCTTTTTATTTTATAGTATGCTAATATTTTAAAAGCATTTGTGCAACATAACACCCAACACTGCTATTTCTGATTCTACTTCTGTATTTTTAAATATTAAAAATGGTCAGCTGAATGTATGTGCACCTTTTTTTAATTAGAAGTCTATTAATGCCGTTTTGTATCTTTTTCTGTTTCAGAGTTGGCATTGTATGAGCACAGAAGGCAGCAATGGGAGTATGCAGTTTCCTACTGAAGAGGTCTCTCAAGAGCTCATGATTTTTTTCCATCTCTCCTCTTGACATTGCTCCTGCTCCACAGACATGGCTCACCATGCCAGGCCTTCCAGATCAGCCAAAAAAGAAGAGTTTGGCAAAAGGAAAACTAACCAGGGCAAAAAGAAATCTAGCCAAGTGAGAAAGAAAAGCACAAAGGCTTCCACAAAAGCTGTTAGTTCTGGAAAAGGTAAAAAGCCAGTGCAAGAAAAAGATGTTAAGAAAAAACAGCAAGAAAAGAAACCAATCATGAGCTCTTCAGGTAGACTTCTCAGGAGCAATGTAACCTTGTCTGGAGCCTCTTGGGTGAGTTTGGAGAAGGCTGACAGTATCCTCTTCCACAGCCAGGATTCTTTCAGCATCAACGGCTTCACCATGGCTCTCCGGAACCGATCCTTCTCCAGAAGCTTGGCCCAAACTCCAATAACTGCAAAGCCCAGGAAAGCTGCAGCACAAAAAAGGCTGGAAACAAAGGAAAAACATGAACAAGATGCCCTGGCAGTAGTAGAAGAGAAAAATGATGAAATAGCTTTGAAAGAAGGTGTAGCTCAAGAGGAGTTAGCTGCTCTGCCTGTGGAGGGCTGGCTGTGTGCTGCAGGTGAGGAGGAGCCTGTTGTCCCATGTGCCAGCCAGCACCAGGAGGCAGAAATATCTGAAACAGGTGACTCCATTCCAAACACTCACCTAACTGATGATGGTACAGAAGCTTCAGAGCTGAAAGCTAAGCTTGAAGACCTGCCCTGTGAGCAGATACTCAGTGACCTTGATACAGGTAGTTTGGCTGAAGCATTTGTTGAAAGTGCTGCCCTGGTGCTTCCATCTTCTCCTTCTGACTCTGGAATTGCCTCTGAATCAAACTCCAAGGTGCTTGCAGAGGCTCCCTTCAGTGTGGTGCCCAACAGTACAGAACCTGCCTCCGGCTCTGTTGATACCTCAGGCCTCAGCTCTGCAGTGCTGATAGAGTCAGTCACACTTGCCAAATTCCACATTGGAGCGGGGTTGGACATGGTGCTACCTAGCCAAGAGCAAGGCTTGCATTCTGCGTCTCTAGTTACCTCTGAGTTTAACTCTCAAGAACATTTATTACAAGATGCAAGGTCACTGGCAGATTCCTGCTTGAAGGCAGGCTGGGGTTTGGAATCTGAGAATAAAGACATTGGTTCAAATTCCAGTTCTGTAGCTGCCTCTGAATCCAATTTGCTTTTACATTTTGAAGGTGCGAGCTCACTTGCAGAGTACCCCATGAAACTGGTTGTGGATTTTGTACCCATTCACAGAGAACTTGATTCAAATTCAGATTTGAGCTTTACAAAAGAGAATTCAGAATTTGACACAAAAAACATATTTAGAGTATGTGAACCAGTCTCCAATACCTCTTTAAACAACCTTGAAGTAGAGGACATTGAACAGCTTGTTAAATGTATTGATGCAGAGACATTAATTTTGAATTCAGGGTATGTCCCCACTTTATCTTCAGATTTAGGAAGAAGCACAGTTGATAAAATCTCTGCTGAAAGCTCTGGACAATTCTCTGCAGGTTTTGTTTCAGAGTTGCCTTCAAGCATGGAAATCTCTGCTCTTGCCTCAGCAAAAGCCATAAATGCAGATTTGCCAGCTGACTCAAGACTGCAGCATAATGATTATTCATCACAGCTGGGAAGTGTCGGAGCAAGCTTGAATTTGGTTCAGGACGACAACGTGAACACCAGCACTGAGGCAGCTGAGGCCTCAGGGCCATACTCTGTTAAAAATCCAGCTGGTGATTACCCTCTTCCATACTCATCTCTGCTCCCCATGCTGGAGAAGAAGAAGCGGAGGCGGTGTGGGGTGTGCGAGCCCTGTCTGCGCAAAACCAACTGCGAGGAGTGCAGCTGCTGCAGGAAGCGCAAAACCAGCCACCGGATATGCAAAAAGAGAAAATGTGAGGAGCTGAAAAAGCCACCGCCGCCAGTCATGCTGCCTTTTGAGGTAAGACAGAGGTGGTGCAAATTAAGTCACTCTTCTGAGGCTTGAGGTGCATCTTAAAATTCTGCCAAGGGAAGTGCTGGCCACATTAGAGCTTCAGAGAGTCAGGGTTCCTGTTGGTGCTAACAGGTTGTGCAGTAACTTCCTCTTGTCATCTACAGAGCTGTAGGTTAGAGTGAGCTGGAGTTAGTCTTGTTCCTGTTATGTAAATGTGTCAAATCAAAGGTAAATATGGCTTGAACTCTGTGTCCCAGATGTTGGGGTGTTGGCCAAAAGAATGGATCAATTGGAGTGCAAAAAGAAATGAGGAAGATTTGGCGCAGAATGTGGGAAGGAGGGTGATTGAGGGAAGTCTTAGGAGATGGTGAATTACAAGGGAGAGTGTTGGTATTTCAAAATACTGAAGGCTAAAAGCTAAGGAAGGCATGTTTTCTGCTCTTTGGTTCAGTTACAGTAATTTGCTTGTGATGACAGATTTGGTGGAAATCAGTTTATAAACTTGAGGACCAAGTTGTAGCTGCATTTTCCCCTTCGCATCTCTCTGCCTTTCTAATTGTCTGTTCTTCTGTTTCTCTCATTTCACTTCTCTTTCCTCTCTCCCTTTCTCTTTTACAACATTCCCCATACATCCTTTCTTTTTCTGTGTTTCTCACTCATTTTTCTGACCCATCAGCCTTTTATAACCCAGGTGATAACTTTTGGAACAAAGAGGAGGGGAAAAAGACAGTCTGTATGCCCATGTGATAACAGCACTGACCTCCTGAGGGATTTCAGTTTCAAGATCAGGCTTTAAATCAGGTAAGTAGGGAGTTGAAGGTAGATTTCCCACATCCCAGCTGAATTCCCTGAGCTGCTGTGAGACTCTGCAGTGCTGGGAGTGTTCTCTTCATGGGATCCAGTAGTACCTGAAGCACAGAGGGGAGAGGCTGTCTTGGTAGTTCAATCCCATCTGCCTTGGGATGTGGGAAACTGAGGTTCCAGTCTCTGCACACCAGCTGTGCTCTGAGAGGAGCAGTTCCATGGAAATGCTGTGTTCTCACAGCAGGTAGGAATTCCTGTCAGCTGCAGAGCCTCAGGAGAGCTCCTGCTTGCCCTGCTCTGTGCTGTGCTCACCAGGCTTGGCAGAGAAGTCCATTCTCAGGTAGCCAAGCAGAAAGAGGATATGGTGTATTCCCCTTTGTGGGGAGAGTATATTTTAGGGTATGATGTTTAGGGAAGTAGGCTTAAACAGTTTGGCTCAGAATTCATTCACAAACCTCTTTCTGTATCAGCTGCTCCTTAATGCTCTTAAAAAATAAGTGAGGAGAGGGACAGCTGTAATGTGACTTCAGATGGAAATTAAAACAATAAAGGTGGTAGAGACTCATCCTGACCTTTTACAGCAAGAGAGTAGTGACATTGTCCTTCTGTGTATTTAGTCAGGGGGATTGAAGAGAAGTTCATGGGAGAGGGTTTGTGGAGCTGAGGTAGGAAGGGATCTAAAAGCCATGTTTTAGAAAGGGTTTTGGCAGGGAGCACTCCAGCTTTTCTGTCAACCTTTGTTTTCCAGGCTGAACATACTGCATTTCTTGTTGCTCAGCCTGACCTACTCCTTGCAGATTAGCTTTGCCTCTTCACCTTTGTCCTCTCTGGGCGCTCCTTTTATTTTCTTTATGAGAGATTCCTTGTTTTTATTCTTTCCTTTGGCTGCTTTTATTTCATCTGGGTGGCCGCATTCTGTATGATACATTCAGAGCTGCACCAGAAGCCTCCTTCATTTCTTGTTAAATTTTGTATAAAATTTCAGGGAGGAAATGAAGTATTCCTGACATTTAAGAACATGTCAGGTATTTTCTTACAAAATTGTATTTGAATGAAACCTGGTGTCTTTTCAGATATTCCTAGAAAGAGGCCTTGCTTCATTTTCAATCTCTAGAAACTGTGCTCTGAGGAAATGAGAAAGTATTTCTGCAGTGTTGTATCAGCTCTTTCAAGGTGTTGGGGGATGGGGAATGCTATCACTCAGTTTAGCAGCTGTCCTTTAGATAAGATTGCAGGGAATTCCATTGTTTTCCCAGGCTGGTAGTACTGGGACTCCTGTGGCAGCAATGTGTTTCAAATAGAAAGCAGCTGAGGAAAACCCAAAACTGGAGGTCTCTGTCCATGGTATGGAAAGTGAACATAAATAATGAAAAGAAATGAGATTGGCTTCAGTGTGTTCCTTGTTCAGAAGAGTCATGCTTCTTTCTCTCATGTTGGTGGAATGTAAGCATTTTTTGGAGGTGATTCACTGGGAGGAGGGTGTAGGGGGATAGAGCAGGAGCATAGTTGAAATGTTGCTGTTCTGCCTTAAAGAAATTATCTCTCCCCATTCTAACTAAAAAATGCAAAAGTGCCGGTGAAGTCAGTGAGAGCTGTGTGCAATAAATGGCTTTATAGCCGCTGTGGAAAAGAAAACCAACACTTTTTCTTTCCTAAGCAGCAAGCAGTCCATACCTGCTGCTTAGGAGAGAAAAAGTGTTGGTTTTCTTTAAGATCTGAGGTGGATTTCCAGTTGCAGGGAGTAAGGCCTGGCTGGTGGAAGGATGAATGTGAACTGAAGTGCATTTTCCAGCACCCATGCCCACGTGTGCACCAGCACTCAGCCCTTGGAGAGTATCAGCTGCATGTTTGGAGCTGGCAATAGTTAGGTTACTGTTATTTCCATTAATTCACACATCATCCAGATAAAGATTTGAAAACTGTATTGGATTTAAAAATACCATTTAAAAATAACAGCCATATAAACATTAGGTGATATTGTACCTTCCTGAGTGTAATGGGTTTTGCAGGGGTGTGACATCATGAAAGTCTGGATATATGAGGCATTGTGGGCTCTAGTTCCCAGCCCCTGTGTGAGCAATATTATTGCATATAATGCCCCTCTTCCTGAGGAATTCACACTGTGCCTGTTTGGTTTGGAGCTGGTAAAGAAGAATCCTAAAATATATAAGGGAAAAACATTTTCTTGCTTATTGAATTTTTTGAAAGGGTGGCCCAGTAAATAAAATGTAAGGAAGCTTTCATAAGAAGAGGAAAAAGGCTTTATCTTGGGTTACTGTCCCTCTCAGAATGAATAATGCAGGAATACTTCACAGTGAAGAGTTTGAGATGCTTACCCACACAGGATTATGGTGATACCACATTTTTGTCTTATCTTTAAAGACTGCTGTTTTCTGAAACAGCATTGCAGTTACTGAGGCCTATTTTACAGCTATTTTGTTCCACTACACTAAAGCAGCACAGAATGTGAAAAATATAAAAGCTAAAACCTGAGGCATCATTTTGCAGGGCTTATCAAGACAAGGTGCCCATGTTTTAGGGTCCTACCTAGTCATGGAGCCCTCTTGGGTTGAAACCATCTGCTGTGGAGAGCTTTAATTCCTGTTAGAACTAAATAGCTGGATTTAGGGGGACCTGTAGTCAACAAATTGGCCAAAAAAATGAGGTCACTGAGTGTTGGTTCACTTGGGTTGCCCAAGGTGTCTTGAGACATCTTATTTAATTGCTGTAATCTGAATAACATGAAATATTAAATAACAATAAGGGCCTGCTTGTCTGTGGGTGTTTAACACGCTGCTGGAAAACTCAGACATATTGAAAAAGGATGCTGCAATTCAAGTTGCTTGGGAGCTTTCCAGCAGCCATTCCTTGAATGGAAAATGCTGAATGAACAGGAACCTTTCACAGCTACTATCTGTCTTAATGCAGCTTTTTTTGGGGAAGTTTCTCGAGGCTTGAGAAATGAAATTTCTGTTTAAAACTTAAAAAGGGGATGAGAATTATTAGGACATGTTGGTGGTAAGGGATTTTTGCCTGATGCAGACCAGGGGCTTGAACTTTGGTCTCCCACATTTTATCTGTCGCTTCTTGAATTTTGAAAGTTATGCTCTGCTTTGGAACAAAATCAAGTGCTGAAATCTGAAAGAAAAAAAAAAAAAAGGCAAAATGGAATTCTTGTGTTCTAGCCAGGCCCAGCTATAATCAAGAAATTTAGACTTTGTGGTATTTATTTTACAATAGACTCCAGAAATATTTAAGCCAGTTGAATTTTAAAATGAGTGCACATAAAAGCACTCCTGAGTAGGATACTTGAGAGTTTTGTAAGGGGTAGCACAGAGCCAGAGGAGTTTGGCAATGTGTGATGAGCAGAGCTGCATGCAGCCTTCCCTGCTCATGGACGCAGGGCAGGGAGCTGGAGCTGTGCAGTTCTCCTGTATTTTCCACTGACACTCATTCTGTGGGAGTGGGAAATAATCACAGCTCCCAGCCCTTTGCCGTGTCTGTGTTCCTGGGTGGGGACCATAATGCAGGCTGAATTACAGTGAGGAGGGTTAGTGTGTGCTCCAGTTGTTTTCAGAGGCTGTGTTTAACAAATTGCCTCTCCACTGCTCCTTATTTTCTGTGTAGGTTCTCAAACCTTTAAGGGGAAATTATTTGAAGAGATTTCTTTCCTTCCTTGTGTCCGAGGACCTCTAACATGGAGTTACAAGGAAACCTGAAACTGCTGTCCAGGAACTCAATCTCAATATGGGCTCTTGGGTTTCTGAGCAAACAAAATACTGCTCCTTTTTTCCTCCTGTATTGAAAAGCATCCAAGTAGCCAAAACGACCAAGAAGAATCAGATCACTGTGTGTGATTTCCACTCCCTTATTCTTAATGTGATGTGGGGTAATTTGGGGGGAAGAATACAAATCACTATTTTAATTTTGCCTTACCCTAAATCCTATTTAATGCATCGTTCTGATGCAACTAATGAAGATCTTAGATACAAGGTAGCATCAGACAACAAAAAATGGGTGACAGCTTTCTCTGATTGAATTGCTACACTGGGGAATGAGTTGTGTGAGCATTTCTGCTGTTTAATTGATTTGGACCAATGAGTGGACAATAATTACATTACAGTGAGGCATTAGATAAGAAAACAGATTGCAGTTTGTAGCTGATGAGAAGGTGTTCTTACTGGTTTTTATATTTAGTGCATAAATCCGTGGCCAACATTCTGGTTTAGATGTCAACTGTGGTTTAGATGTCAATTGTTGGGAATTCAGGGAGTGCTTGGGTGCCTGCAGTGTGAGATCTGCTGTGGTTGGTTTGTTGTCCCTGGTTAGGGAGTGAGGGCTCGCTGTGACCCCTCCAATTGTGGGGAAACAATTGTATTTGATGTTTATATGGTGGCCACTTCCCATGGCAGTCTCTGTGCAGTAATTTGTTCTGTTGGGTGCTTGTGAAAAACGCCAAGCACTTGGTTTTAAAACTGTAAAAGTTTAATAGTAATAAAATGGTTATAAAAATAGTAATACAATTAGAGAAATAATAATTTGGACAAATTGAATTAGGACAATGTGAGACAGTAGAGACAAAGAGTTACGGAGGTCCGGGTACCTTTTTCTGGGCAGCACGACCCCAGTAAACAGAGGATTAACCCTTAAAAGCAACAGCCTGTTGCACATTCATACACCTCATCCATGATGCATAAATTCCATTCAAACACAGGATTCTGTCTGGGCAGTGTCAGCTTCTTCCTCTGAATCCTAACAGCGCCTTCGAGGCAGGAAGAAGTTCGGTTCTTCAATAAGAGGGCAATAAATTCTTTTTCTCTGAAAGATTCAGGTGTCCTGTGGCTGCTATCTCACTGTAAGTCCTTTCTTTAAAAAAAGTATCCTACATGGCATAGTTTCTATTTTAACATTTTTAATAACCCAAAACTATATTTAACACACTACTAAAGTGAATTCATACAGCATTACTTTCTAACACAACACATATAATATTCATTTGAATATTTGTGAAAAGCCAATCATAAAATATGCATTTTTCACATATAATATTTATTTGAATATTTGCCAAAAGCCAATCATAAAATTCGCATTTTTCACAGTGCTGTAGGAGTAGGTGAAGCCGGAGGATTCTGTTGGAGCAGGGCTGCGGTGGGCGCTGGGCTCCCGGCCCCGGGCTGGGACTTTGGAGGGGCTGCTGCAGCCGTGGCCGCTCGGCTGGGGAGAGCAGGGGCAGGCAGGGCCTGTGCTGCGAACTCCACCGGGCAGCGGCGACTTCACGATTGGCAGGGCGATCCGGCCGCCGGTGCCCGGTGCCTCACACCCAGTGCCCTCAAGACGGGCGGGCTGGCCGCTGTCCCCTAGAGAGGGCGGGCTGCGGTGCCCGGTGCCTGCACGCCCAGTCCCCTCAGGAGAGGGTCGGGTCCCGTGTGCCGCCCGGTTCCCCTCAGGAGAGGTCGGGCTGTGCGTGCCCGGTGCCCCTCAGGAGCGGGTCGGGGCTGTGGTGCCCGGTGCCCCCCAGGAGAGGGTCGGGGCTGTGGTGCCCGGTGCCGCTCAGGAGAGGGTCGGGGCTGTGGTGCCCGGTGCCCCTCAGGAGAGGGTCGGGGCTGTGGTGCCCGGTGCTGCACGCCCGGTGCCCCTCAGGAGAGGGTCGAGGCTGTGGTGCCCGGTGCCCCTCAGGAGAGGGTCGGGGCTGTGGTGCCCGGTGCCCTCAGAAAGGGCGGGGCTGTGGTGCCCTGCCGCTCAGGAGAGGGTCGGGCTGTGGTGCCCGGTGCCCCCCAGGAGAGGGCCGAGGCTGTGGTGCCCGGTGCCCCTCAGAGAGGGTCGGGGCTGTGCCCCGGGTGCCCTCGGAGAGGTCGGGCTGGCACGCCCGGTGCCCCTCAGGAGAGGGTCGGGGCTGTGGTGCCCGGTGCCGCTCAGGAGAGGGTCGGGGCTGTGGTGCCCGGTGCCCCTCAGGAGAGGGTCGGGGCTGTGGTGCCCGGTGCCCCTCAGGAGAGGGTCGAGGCTATGCCGCCCGGCGCCTCACGCCCGCTGCCGCTCTGGAGAGGGTCGCGGCTGCGCCGCCCCGTGTGCGCACGCGTGCGGGTGCGCGGGGCCCGTGTCCTCGCCTGACCCCGTTCTCCTCGCGGCCCCTGCCGAGCCCACCGACCCCGGCCCCGGTGCCCGCGAGGGGCGGCCCGCACTGCCCGGGCCGTGCCCGGGGCGCGGCGGGTCCGTGCCGGCCTTTGCGGGCGGCCTTTGCGGAGCCCCTTTGTTCGGGCGGGCGGCTGTGCGGCCGCCGGGGGGCGCTGCGCGGCGCTGCGCGCTCCCGCGGGGCCGCGCGCGGCCGCCGCTGCGGCAGGAAGCAAAGATGGCGGGGCAGGGGCGCCGCCGCCGTGAGGGGGAACGCGGGGCGCCCGCCATGTGAGGGGCGCCGCGGGGGCGGCGGACGGGCCGCCGGGAGCCGCCGCCGGCCCGTGCGAGGGCCGCGTGTAAAGCACTCGGGGTACTGCAGAAATATCGCTGTTCCATAATAAAAATCGGAGGTGTCCGCCTGCCTTTGTGACCACAACTTATATTCTGCAATTTGATGTTTTTTTAGGTCCTAACAGAAAACAAAAGGCCTCAGAGGAGGAAGCAAAGAGTTTTAAAGGTAACCGATGATTGCTTTGATATTTATCCCCTCCCGTTTTGAGCAGCATTTTCTTGTCATAGGGCCCAGGAAGGCAAAGGGTTAAAGGCTGGGTAGCGGCGCTTTCCAGCTATTAAGCAGATTAGCTAATTTTAAAAGCACAGAACATGTCCTTTCTTTCCTCTTTCTCCTCAGCATGTTGTAGACATATTTGAACCTCCCTGCACAAGTCTGCAGACCAAAAGTTTGCTTTCCCTTGCAATGAACGTTCCCTTTAATTTCTTCTGCTCCTAGTTTTATACTTTCAAACGTAACAGTTAAATGTTTTTAGCATACAGGTTTTATGGCAGCTGAAATTTCATGGGGGAAGTCAACGTTAAACTGCGAGCCAAGTTAACAAAAGTAGAATTTTTACAGTTACTTTACTGAAGTTTTGATATTCTCCCTTTCTTTAAACTTTAGCATACCTCAACTGAAACTGAAAATCCTGTAAACTTACAACAGCCTTCAGTTTCAGTGCTAACATATTCCTTCCACACTTTTAAAATGGCTATCTTTCATGATAACAAAAGATTGGTCTTGCAAATGCAAATATCTTAGTTTTCATACCAAAATACAGACTTGCTGCACTCATGGCTAATGTTTCGGGTTGTTTGGGTTTGTTTTTTTTTTGAGTAACAGGTAGTATATTGATATTGCTTCTCTCAGTTAATCTTTAGACTGTTTTGAATAGAAATAAGTCATTAATTCTGTGTTGCAAACTAACATGTTGGAGGGTGAATGGGACAAGTAAGATGGATGGTATGGGTAAAATGAAGCTAGTGAAAATGCAAACAAAAAGTATGTTGTTAAACTTATGTTGTTGAACTATTCTAGCTAAATGTAATAAGATAGTTTAGTATTGGTTCAGTACACTAACATTTCAGAAATTGTTGGATATAGTATTTATAAATGCTGACTGGTCTGTAGTATCATTTTACTTGAAATCATCCCAATTTCTTAACAGTTGTGTTGTCATTGTTACAGTTACAGAAAGTTTGGTAAGACAAACCAAAGTTAAGATTAAGTAAGGAGCAGATAAACTGTCCAACCTGAAGGGTGTCTGTCTTTTCATGTGGAGTAGTTGTGCAAACTAATTGTGGTTTTACAACGCTGGCAAATGTTAGTGGGCTTGTTCTGCATTCAAATAAGCCATTGAAATATTTGTATTTTTGTTGTTCTGGGTATGATTTTAATTATTCATTTTAATACTGCTGCTCTTTGTAATATACCTCATGGGTGTAGCTAAAACTTGAAGTGTTTGCTCATTCTGTCTTTTGTGCTGTTGACAGTAGCATGCAAAATAAGGAGTGTTTGTAAAGGAGTCAGTTTATGATGTGTAATTGGTGTGAAGAGTGGAAAATGTGGGGTTTTGGTCACAGACAGATGGGTGTCTGTCTGCACTCGTGGCTCATGAGATTTTCCTCTCGAGTGCCTTTTGCCACTGTTTGTGATGTGGTGGCCCAGCAGGTTGCTATGTAATAGGAGTCTGTCATTCCTGTCCTTTCCAAAAAGCCTCTGAAGAGTTTTTTTCCACCCCTGACTCTTGAATGGAAAGGCTTGTCTGCTTCTGTGTGTGTGTAATATCCATGTCAGTCGTTGGACCTGGGCTGGTTTATGGTTTGACTTTTTCTTTGCTGAACTGATTCTGTGATATTTCCCCTTTGGTTTTAGGTGCTGGGTTTGTGTTTTCTGGTATTTGTATTTGTTTTGTAGTGCTGGGGTGTATTTCCTAAGAGTTTGTCTCCTTGCATCCACCCAGGAAGGCACAGTAGCTCTGGAGGCATCTCCTGGAATGCTGCACTGGGGCTGCCTTTGGTTTTGGATGGGAGAAGGGAGGCTGGGCACCTGAGTTACCCTGCAGCCCTGTCAGCTGCAGCAAACTTGCAAAAAGCTGCATGCTTTGCACACTTCTTTCCTAGGGCATTTTCAGAAGTGTGGCATTGTGTTACCTGGCTCTAAGCTGGTTTCTGCTGTTGCTGGGACACCATGAAAAGACCATGAAAAGCGGTGTTGTCCTGTCTGTTGAATTATGACTTCACTGTTTGATTTCATGATTGGTAGTGGCTGAGGGCATCTGACCACTGACATTTTCAAAATTCAAACAGGATGTGTCCTTTTTAATTTGTATTTTCTTCAAATACTATTCTTAGGCTCCTTAAAGGAGGATTTGTCATACTTTCTTCCAATAATACATGGAGCTCTGGGTTTTTTCCTAACTCTCCTAAGTTTTGGTAGATGCACATTTATTTCCTTAGAGGGTTCATGTTCTAGCTGTGCTGCTGAGGACCAGGCCATTCCCAAATTCTGTACAGGGGAAAAGCAGCACTGCTGTCCAGGTACAAATGGATTGGACAGATACAAACAGGACTAAAAGTGATGCACACTATTACACTGTGCCTTTTGTGTACTATTTATAGCTTTCTATACTCATGTCTTAATGCTCCTTTCTGGTTATTGGGCAGCTTGTTTAGGAAATTCATCTGTGCCATAAATACTGTATTAGGTTCTCCATGTTTATTTTGAAAGAGCATCTGAAATATTCATCACTTCTAGCAGGCAAGTGCTCATTAAAGAAAGGAAGCTTTGTAAGCTCCCAGTAATGGATACAAGGGAAGGAATATACTTAGTTTTCCTTAGGGTTTATATTGTGTTCTTTTCCCAGCTGAGCAGACACTTCTTTAATTTTATTCCTGCTAATGGAAAACCTATATAGAAGGGATTCATACTTAAAAATTAATTTGCCTGCATTTCCAAAGTCACATTTTACATCCTGCTTCACTTGCCATCATCCTTTTTAGCCACTTCCTGGTGCAGAGCTCAGAAGAACGGGGCAGTTGCACATGGCCTGGTGTTGTGGTGTCAGGGAAATCTCCAGGAGCACGTGCAGGGGCAGAGGGGAAAGTGAGGAAAGTGAGGAAAGCTCCCCACAGAGGATCAAAACAACAACAAAACAAAAGGAAGGAGAAAGAAAGGGAGGGGAAAATTAGGGAAGAGCTGGGGAGAAATCCCTTGTGATGTGTGCAGTGCTGGCTGATGCTGTGGCTGCCTGCACAGCCTGGGCTGTGTTTGTGCATCAACACTGCAGCAGTGCCCAGGTGCCGGCACAGAGCCCAGGTGCCAGCACGGTGCCCAGGTGCCAGCACAGTGCCCAGGTGCCAGCAGTGCCCAGGTGCCAGCACAGTGCCCAGGTGCCAGCACAGTGCCCACGGTGCCAGCACAGTGCCCAGGTGCCAGCAGTGCCCAGGTGCCAGCAGTGCCCACAGTGCCAGCAGTGCCCAGGTGCCAGCAGTGCCCACGGTGCCAGCACAGTGCCCACGGTGCCAGCAGTGCCCAGGTGCCAGCAGTGCCCATGGTGCCGGCACAGTGCCCACGGTGCCAGCAGTGCCCAGGTGCCAGCACAGTGCCCAGGTGCCAGCAGTGCCCAGGTGCCAGCACAGTGCCCACGGTGCCAGCAGTGCCCAGGTGCCAGCACAGTGCCAGGTGCCAGCAGTGCCCATGTGCCAGCAGTGCCCAGGTGCCGGCAGTGCCAGGTGCCAGCAGTGCCCACGGTGCCAGCACAGTGCCCAGGGTGCCAGCACAGTGCTCAGGGTGCCAGCACAGTGCCCATGGTGCCAGCAGTGCCCAGGTGCCAGCACAGTGCCCAGGTGCCAGCAGTGCCCAGGTGCCAGCACAGTGCCCACGGTGCCAGCAGTGCCCAGGTGCCAGCACAGTGCCCAGGTGCCAGCACAGTGCCCAGGTGCCAGCAGTGCCCACGGTGCTGGCACAGTGCCCAGGTGCCAGCACAGTGCCCATGGTGCCAGCACAGTGCCCAGGTGCCAGCACAGTGCCCACGGTGCCAGCAGTGCCCAGGTGCCAGCAGTGCCCAGGTGCCAGCAGTGCCCAGGTGCCAGCACAGTGCCCACGGTGCCAGCAGTGCCCACGGTGCCAGCACAGTGCCCAGGTGCCAGCACAGTGCCCAGGTGCCAGCAGTGCCCAGGTGCCAGCACAGTGCCCAGGTGCCAGCACAGTGCCCAGGTGCCAGCAGTGCCCAGGTGCCAGCACAGTGCCCAGGTGCCAGCACAGTGCCCACGGTGCCAGCAGTGCCCACGGTGCCAGCAGTGCCCAGGTGCCAGCAGTGCCCATGGTGCCAGCAGTGCCCAGGTGCCAGCAGTGCCCAGTGCCAGCACAGTGCCCAGGTGCCATCAGTGCCCAGGTGCCAGCACAATGCCCGAAGCCAGCACAATGCCCAGGTGCCAGCAAGTGCCCACAGTGGCGTGCCAGCACAGTGCCCAGGTGCCAGCAGTGCCCAGGTGCCAGCACAGTGCCCAGGTGCCAGCAAGTGCCCAGGTGCCAGCACGTGCCCAGGTGCCAGCACAGTGCCCACGGTGCTAGCACAGTGCCCAGGTGCCAGCAGTGCCCAGGTGCCAGCACAGTGCCCACAGTGCCAGCACAGTGCCCAGGTGCCAACACAGTGCCCCGGTGCCAGCACAGTGCCCAGGTGCCAGACAGTGCCCATAGTGCCAGCAGTGCCCAGGTGCCAACACATGCCCAGGTGCCAGCACGTGCCCACGGTGCCAGCACAGTGCCCAGGTGCCAGCAGTGCCCAGGTGCCAGCACGTGCCAGGTGCCAGCAGTGCCCATAGTGCCAGCAGTGCCAGCAGTGCCCAGGTGCCAGCACAGTGCCCACAGTGCCAGCAGTGCCCAGGTGCCAGCACAGTGCCCACAGTGCCAGCACAGTGCCCAGGTGCCCGCTCACCCTCTGTGCCATCCCCTCAGCAGAGGGCACGCCAAAGGCACACGTGACTCAGTATCCCCAGCTTTGGGCTGTGTATAAACACCATACCAGGAACATCCAGGTTTTGTTGCAAAGAGCTGATTGAGCACCCTCTTAATTTTCCTTTTCCAGATGTGCAAAGCATAGTCTTGTAATGAGCCAACTTGAAAACATTAAGTTGGCTTGGCAGACCTGCTGTTGCCCTTTTTATGATGCAGTTTTAGTTTTGCAGCTTAAAGAAACTAAAAATCCACTTTTTTGATCAAGGTCATACATGTGTTAACAAGGTTTAGGAATACAAGTGCTGAATTTCATGATGATGCTTGGAGTGAGCAAGGATTGAACTGATTTGGAACATTTATTCTAAATTATGGTGTATATTTTTAGTGCAGAATATCTGCCAAAATTTTTAGCTGGATGAAATTAAATTTTATTACTTTTTTCCCTTTTGAACTGAGATATGAGCAAGTCAATGGATGGAGTTGCACTGCAGTGGAAAGAAGGAAGAATGGTACAACACAAATTGGAAAGGATGCTGTCCAGAAAGGACTTCTCATATTTGTTGTGGTGTTTTCTTTTAATAGACTTTATCACCTTGGAGCATATTCCTTCAGTAAATCCCAATTGAAATTGCTTTGAGTATTAATTGAAATTTTCTTCTTGTTTTTTACTCCCTGTTTTTTTTGATAGGTAGACCTTACTTTTGGTATCAAAGCATCCTACACAAACCAGTTCACTTGTATTTTTAAAAATAAGATAATTAACTTAGCTGTTACCTGGATTTTTTCAACATTTTTTGAAAGAAATGTTCTCTTTTTCACCTTTATGGAGCTGAGTGTACACCTGTCTAAATGGGATTAAATCTTGAATATTCTTTGCTTTTGATAGTCATGCAAGCCCTTGATGTGAGCAGGCATGGTTGTGGTTGATAGTATTTTTAAAAATAAGATAATTAACTTAGCTGTTACCTGGATTTTTTCAACATTTTTTAAAAGAAATGTTCTCTTTTTCACCTTTATCGAGCTGAATGTACACCTGTCTAAATGGGATTAAATCTTGAATATTCTTTGCTTTTGATAGTCATGCAAGCCCTTGATGTGAGCAGGCATGGTTGTGGTTGATTGTATTTTTAAAAATAAGATAATTAACTTAGCTGTTACTTGGATTTTTTCAACATTTTTTGAAAGAAATGTTCTCTTTTTCACCTTTATCGAGCTGAATGTACACCTGTCTAAATGGGATTAAATCTTGAATATTCTTTGCTTTTGATAGTCATGCAAGCCCTTGATGTGAGCAGGCATGTTGATTAGCCGGATTCCTCAGTTTATTAACATAAGATCATGAACTGACTGTACTGGTTTTTTCAACATTGGATGTATCTGTTTTACCTTAGAGCTGAGGAAAGCCTGTTTAATGATGTAAATTTTTTCTTTCTGTTTTGCTTCTTGATGGATCAGTGCTGGCTAGTGGAGCAGTCCATGATTTTTGTGTTAGCACAGGGCTGCCTTGCCAATCCTTTCTGGGTTCCAGTCTGTGCTGCTGTTTGCCCCACAGCTCCCCAGAACACTGAGGGAAGAGAGGATACCTGCCCTGGAGAGGGGATTCTGGTTTAACTCCTTCATTGCTGGAGCAGAGCAGCTGTGAGCACAGTGCCCTCCTCAGGGATTGGTGGGGTGAGGCCAGGCTGAACCTCATGATCACAGTGGTTTTGAAGGGCTTGGCATGTTTTGAATTGTGATTTATTTGTAGGTCTTGACTCTCATGGTCTCTTTTAGTGTAGAGCCTTCCACTTCATTGTATTTAGAAGTGGAGCTTCAAAAAACTAGAAAATGTGTTTGTGATCAAAAGTGTCATAAAATATGCAGTAAAAGTAGCATAGCTTTTGGAAAGGGAGGAAAGTGCATGTGGAGATGAAGGTCAGTTGTGTAGGTGTGTTGATTGATACATTGTTTAGATGTTCTTAATGAGGAATTACAAAATAAACACAGGTTTCTCTTCCAGCTGCGTTGCTTTGTTGGCATTGTTTGCATTCAGTACTGCATAATGAGCTTTGTTCCATACTTGTCCTTGCTGTGTGTGGTGCAGACACTGAAATAACTGAGCTGGCAATGCCAGTGATCAGTTCCCAGTGTGCTGCTGGCCATACATTTATTGACAGGAACACCTAAAACACCCTTTGGAACTGGCTGCTCCCTGGTTAGGATCTGATCCCACATTGCCAAACAAGTTTGTTTATTGCTTTTAGCAATTGATGTGGGAGAAAACCATTGAGAGCCCTAAACCCTGAGTGGCAGCAGACTCTTAACATTTATGGGTTTGGTTTTTTTTCTTTCTGCCATGCTATACCAACAATCTTGTTTAGTGTTACTGATTATTTAAAAGTTAATTTAACTGATTCTATGACAGCACACTGGCATTAGTAGGAACCTTGCTTTTCTAGAGACCAAGAGATCTGATTTGTACTAAAATAAATTCTTAATTATAGGATTTCACTGGGGAGGTAAGAAGAATTCATGCTTTCTTTTTAAATGTTAAATGTATGAAATTTAAACGATATAAAGAAAAAGGAAGACAGCATTTAATCAACTAACAATAATCCCTTTTCATTCCTTTCTGTAAAATTAATTTATAGGCTATAGACAACAAGGCTGTCCTTGTTGTCCTAACAACTTTAATATTAAGGCTTCTAGAATATTAGGGGTTTTTGGAGCTGACTTACAATTGAGTGGTTTGTGTCTTGACTGAATTCCTTTCTCAGTGTTTTGTTGGTGCTGTCTGTATTGCATTATAGTTTAAGCAGTGCCCTGTAGTAAAATGGGGCTGTACATTTAATTTTCCTAAGAGAAGGGGTTTGCTGGACTTGTGAATACGAGGGCAGACTGCTGTGTGTTTGTTAATGCAGAGCATTCACTTTTGTGGCAGATCCTGTCTGAGCCCTGCAGTGAAAGCTGCTGCTCCTGTGAAGAGCAGGTGGAAGTTACAGCACAGATTCTGCCTTCAGCTTTACTTAAACCATAGGTGAGCAAGCTCTCAGGCAGAAAAGGAAACACAATTTGCCATTTTTTAGGCTTTTTTGCCTCATGAGAGTAAGCAAAACATAGATGAAAAATCCTGAATAGTCCTGCCTCATAGCCTGGTGCCTTAAGAGATCAGCATGATCATTTCTTTTTTTAATCAGAGTTAAGCTGCTCCTGTCACTGAGTTTTCTATTTCTAAAGAATATTAGTTACTCCTTTTTATCTTGTGGCCCCTCATCAGCTTTAAAACCAGGCTGGAATGGTGATGTGTGTCCTTAGCAGTTCTGGTCTGAGAGCTGCTACCAACATGTAGTAACTTGTAAATAATGTGATTGCTTATAAACAGGTGGTGGGGCACAGACTGTGGTCCTGAATTAAGGAGCTGAATATCTTCTGCTTAGATTACAGGAACTGTGGAAAGTTATGTTGTTAGTTCAACACTTTGGACTGAACCTGAAGAGAAATTGTCTCAGTTTGGTTCACATGTGGTAAACCCAGGAAAGACCACTATGAACACTTGTTCTTGTGCTGGGAGGTTGTAAGACTGTATCCTTTTGTTTGGCTGAAACATAATTTTTTAAAAAGATAGCTGAAAGGACTTGAATTTGAAAATGCCCATGGATGAAAAGTGTATCCAAACATCTAACAAGATGCTTTAAAAAATGCTTTACTCTCTCTGTCTTGTTGGCAAAAGTGCACCATAGTTCAAGGGCAGACTTCTCCAGCCTTAACTTCAAGTCATTGAGTCTTGTTCAACTTTTGTATGCTAGAACAAGGAGCCCTCTGTTATCAGCATTCTTTTCCACATAGACTGAGCAGGAGTTTGTGGCTTTTCAATTTTCTTTCTCTTTGCTAAATTGGAGAGAGTGAGTAGAGAGTGAACTTGAGGCTTTCACTTCAAGATGTTTCAGTCCTTTGTCATTGCTGTGCTCCTGGGAGCCCCCTCCAGCATATCAATGTCTTGCCTGAATTGGGGATGCCAGAGCAGGATGCTTTATTCTGCCAGCAGGTGCAAAAGTGCCAAGTGCAGGACTGAAAGTAAGCACTCTTTTCCTGATGGTATTGTTATTTATGCACCCAAGGACTCAGTAACCCTTTCAGCCATAGGGCTGTGCAGGAGTTTCTGTAGTTACTGTGCAGCTGATGATTGCCCATGGGAATGCCCCCTGCTTTCCAAGGTGCAAACCTGCCTTTTGTAGATGCCTCTTGCTAGCACAGAACATCCCTCTGGCTGTAATGGAATGGCTGGCCTGCCAGATTCATTTCTCAGGCATCATGCCTGTCTCTGAATGATTTGCTGTTTTTCTAGGTGTTAATTGGCTGCTCTGTCAGATGTTGCTAAGGAGGCTGCCCATGGCTGTGATTTGCTCCCTGAGCCCCTCTTTGAGCTCTTGGTGATTCTCCATTTGCAGGAAGGGCCAGGCAGCGCTTCCTGAACCCTGTGCTGATGCTTTCACAAACGAGTGAGCCACAGAGACATCAGCTAGGGTGGGTGAATTCAGAGACTGCATTTCTTTCATCTCTGCTTTTGAGCTAAATTGCACTGGGGCAAAGTTCTCTCAGGGAATACATATTGTTGCAGATTGTAGCATTTTTCTTTTCTGCCTTAATTGAGTGCTATATTTTCCAGAGCTGCCAGGGTCTCTTTGAGTGCTTGGTTTCAATGTTGATGACAAATGATTGAGTCATTCAAAACGCCAGTAAAAAACAAACCAAACCAAACCCAAAACCCAAGGAAAACAAAAGTGACCAGGCAAGCTGCTTGTTTATATTTGCTTCTGTGGCAGAAAAAGTGCTGCAATGTTTGGGGCTTTTTCTTTCTTAACAAATCAACTTTGGATGCCTGTGTAGAAGAATGAGGTCTCCTTCACCCTGGTTTTTCTTGCTCCTGTTTGTAGCTTTTACAAGACAGGTATAGGAGGTGATGGAAACAACAATTTGAGTTTGTGGCTGAGAGAGCCCCTTTCCAAGCAGCCATCCAATAAATACATTTCCATGGGAGCCGCCGTTTGAAGCCTTTGCAGTCAGAATTAGTATCCTGCAGTTTTTCATTTTGTAGTAAGTGTATCCTTTGGGGTCTGATACTGTAGATCTGAGCAGTCTCACTGAAGCTGGTGCACAGGGTGGCTGGGAGGGCTCTGCTCTGGTAGTGGTGTAGGAGAGAAAAGGAAGAGAACAAAGGTATAAAGACTTTGGGGCCATAATGTACTAATTCCTCCTGGAAAGAGACAATGAGGAGCTTTTCTGGGTGGAAGGTTGGCTGGTGTTTCAAGAACATGGCAAGGAGGATATAAATGTAGATTAAATTGAGACAAAACTGAGCTAGGCTGCAGCTTGGAGAATGTTCTTTGCTGTTGTGGCTACAGATATGGATATAAAAGCAGCAGCAGCTGGAGCAGACTTTGCAGGTGTGCTAGGATCCAGGGTGAAACGCTGCTTGCTGTGATGCTCAGGTTGGTGAGTGGGTGGGTTGATACTCAGGGAAGCTGGAAGTGAGTGGGACACCTCCAGGAAAGCCTGAATGTCGTGCCCCAGGTCAGGTTCCTTTCCCCAGATTTGCAGAAGCTCTTGTTCTCTGAGTTTCTGTCTGAACCAGCTTGTGTGGTAAAACTTGTCTGCATGGTTTTGCCCAGTCCTGTGCTGTCCCTCAGTGCCAGCTGTGAGCACTGCTCTCTTGCAGAACAAAGCCCCTTGTACATCAGGCTGTGTTACATTAACAAAGGGCCCCAATCTGTTTGTGTGCATTTAGATTTATAGAGAATGTGCCTTAGCTGGGGCACTGCAGGGGTGTGGTACCTTCAGTGTGCTGGTACCTGCTTCATTCCTGTGCTGAGATGGATGGGAACATTCCCCAGCTTCAGCTTGGCCCCTGCTCTGCTGTTCTCTGCTTTGGGAGCCTGCCTGGACCCCCTGCTCAGGCTGCAGCCTTGGGCAGCAACCCACAGCATGCTGCTGCTGTCTGCACTACTGCAGTAGTCACACATGCCATGGGGTCACAAACAGAAGTTTGTTCTTAGTTGTATCACTGTATCTGCCCTTAATTAAACAAAAATCCAAGAAGAAAATGTAGCTGTATTCAGGAGGTGACCTGTAGCTTCCACAGCATTCTCCTTACATCTGTGTGTTCTAAGCAGTGCATGGCTTCCTGCACAGCGCTTGGCAGAAGCAGCTGCCTCTCCCTGGTGCCTGTCCTACCCATGTCTTATCTCCTTGTCCCTGTATTTTGGGCCTGTCCAGTGCAAGTCCTCGATTCTGCTGAATTTCTGCAGGAATTTCTGCATGTACCAGAGAAGACAGCAGGGATAAATGCCAGAAAAGTAAATTGCTGCTCAGCTGGGTGGTGCTTTCTTGCCTCTTGGAGAGGCAGTGATACCTGACTGTTGGACCATGAGCCAAACACCTTGTTTGAATGTTAGATTAAATGCATTTGGGGTCTTCTCCAAACAGTTTTTCTGAAACAGCACTCATATTATATTGTGCTTTTGGCTCTCTGAGGAGCTGCCAGCTCTGTCCCAGCTTGGAGGGACACGTGGGGCTGGCTGTGTGGCTGCAGACCCTGCAGCAGGATCCAGGCTTACCCGTGGCACTGCAGCTGCCAGGTGCTTCTCACCCACTCATCCTTTTGTGCTGGTGGATGTGGTGACCCTGGAAGGGCTGTCTGTTGGGTCATCCCAGTTTTGGCACAAGCAGGGGGTGCAGTTATTGTGTGGGCTGTTGGGCACATGGGACCTGAGCAGAACCTGACAGGGAGGGCTGCCTGGGGGCTTTGGCACAGTTGTTGTGTAACTCATCAAGACTTGCTTCTAGAGGCATTTCATCAGTAGTTGGACAGGGCATCATCTGGTATTTCTCATTTATGAGAGCAATTGATTGTGGTGGTGTCCTTTAGTGGGGTGTGTGTTGTTATCACCTGTGGAGGTCTGAAAAGAGACACACAAATTAATGGGCTGCTTGCTGCTCAGATATGGGATTATCTCTGGGTTAACTGAAAGATTGCATTTTGATTGGGAGCTGGTGAATTCTGCATTACCTCTGGGGCATCACGTGTTAAAGGAGAAGTTCTAATGGTAAATCCAACTTCAGAACGTCAAATGCTTTGCTGTAAGTGGCTGTTGGTGTGTGCTGAAGAGGAATTCTTGTGAGTGTATATATGAGATAATATTTGGTTGAAGTTTCAGTAGAACAGCCATGGCCACAGCAGCTCTGTGGTTCCTCATGGCCCAGAGCTTGAGCATGGTTTGTGAGTGGCTGTGTCTCCTGGCAGAGTAGAGCTCTCCTTAATGAGAGAGGAAATGACTGCTATTGATCTGCTTTATTCCTCAGCTTTCATTGCATTTGTGTGAAAGCCTCAGGAACAGATCAGATCTGTGCTCACCTCCTGGGAGTGCTGTCACTGTTGTGTGGGGCTGTGATATCCTTGCCTGAGCTTCTCACTGGGATTTTCACTGGTGCAGGTTCAGGAATGGAGGATTGATTGTTCCTGGGTGTGTGCTCACCTCTGGGAGTGCTGTCACTGCTGTTTGGGGCTGTGATATCCTTGGCTGTGTTTCTCACTGGGATTTTCACATGCAGGTTCAGGGCTTGGGGATTGATTGTTCCCAGGTGTGTGCTCACCTCTGGGAATGCTGTCCTGCTGTTTGGGGCTGTGATATCCTTGCTTGAGCTTCTCACTGGAATTTTCACTGGTGCAGGTTCAGGGCTTGGGGATTGATTGTTCCCAGGTGTGTGCTCACCTCCTGGGAATGCTGTTGTTTGGGGCTGTGATATCCTTGGCCTGTGTTTCTCGCTGGGTTTTCACTGGTGCAGGTTCAGGGCTTGGGGATTGATTGTTCCCAGGTGTGTGCTCACCTCCTGGGAGTGCTGTCCTGTTGTGTGGGGCTGTGATATCCTTGGCTGTGCTTCTCACTGGGATTTTCACATGCAGGTTCAGGGCTGGAGGATTGATTGTTCCTGGGTGTGTGCTCACCTCCTGGGAGTGCTGTCACTGTTGTGTGGGGCTGTGATATCCTTGGCCTGAGCTTCTCACTGGGATTTTCACTGGTGCAGGTTCAGGGCTTGGGGATTGATTGTTCCTGGGTATGTGCTCACCTCCTGGGAGTGCTGTCCTGCTGTTTGGGGCTGTGATATCCTTGGCTGAGCTTCTCACTGGATTTTCACATGCAGGTTCAGGACTGGAGGATTGATTGTTCCAGGTGGGAACTGACCTCCGCTGGTGTGCTGCACTTGCTGTTGTGTGGATATTAATTCTCATGCTCAGACTATCCAGGGGATTTTCTGCTTGTCAGGAAAGGACTGATTGTTCCCAGGTGTGTGCTCACCTCCTGGGAATGCTGTCACTGTTGTGTGGGGCTGTGATATCCTTGGCCTGTGTTTCTCACTGGGGTTTTCACTGGTGCAGGTTCAGGGCTTGGGGATTGATTGTTCCCAGGTGTGTGCTCACCTCCTGGGAGTGCTGTCACTGTTGTGTGGGGCTGTGATATCCTTGGCCTGTGTTTCTCACTGGGATTTTCACATGCAGGTTCAGAACTTGGGGATTGATTGTTCCCGGGTGTGTGCTCACCTCCTGGGAATGCTGTCACTGCTGTTTGGGGCTGTGATATCCTTGGCCTGTGTTTCTCACTGGGATTTTCACATGCAGGTTCAGGACTTGGGGATTGATTGTTCCTGGGTGTGTGCTCACCTCCTGGGAATGCTGTCACTGCTGTTTGGGGCTGTGATATCCTTGGCCTGTGTTTCTCACTGGGATTTTCACATGCAGGTTCAGGACTGGAGGATTGATTGTTCCTGGGTGTGTGCTCACCTCCTGGGAATGCTGTCACTGCTGTTTGGGGCTGTGATATCCTTGGCCTGTGTTTCTCACTGGGATTTTCACATGCAGGTTCAGGACTGGAGGATTGATTGTTCCTAGGCAGAGGGGAAGAACCAAATGAGCTCTGTCCCTGCTGGTGTGTCTGCACTTCTCTCTGGGCTGGAAATATTAACTTCTCATGCTAACAGACTATCCAGGGGCCTTTTCTGCTTGTGAGGAAAAGAAATGTATCTTTTAGCATCCTCTGCAGTTCAGTAACAGGAGATAAAGCAGCACAGTGCTCCAAAGGCAGAGTTTAATTAAAACAATAACAGCTGATTTAATGACAATATTTTGCCTTCATGTGGAAAAATAGAATATGAAATAACTGACTCATGCCAGTGATATGATTCAGCTGGGGTTTTTTCTTCCTCATTGCATGTGGGCAGCTTCTAGTAATGTTAGGAAAATATGAAGTATGAAGAATTTTTTTTTTTTTCAGGCAAGTCTACCTTTGCTGCTGGGATCACTGCAGTTCTGTAGGGACACAGCACTGCACCTGTGCAGCACTAGCAGATCCTGGAATATCCTGAGTATTTCTGAGCATAGCAGTGCTTTTTGATCAGATAAAGTATTTTACTGAGGCACAGGCTGGTTGGGAGGACTGTGGTGGCACTTTTGTACTGAGTGCTGTCAGTGGATTCTCTATCAGATCTTCTCATCTCTGCTCATTGTGGATGAAGCCTTTTCCTTCCCTGTGCCTCTTATTACTCCCAAATTACCAGACTTGAGTTATTAGATTCTTCAATGTAGTGAACAATCCCTGTAATGATGAATGGAATACAGAATGTGGTGTTGTGTTGAAAATGTGCACTTGATGGGGAGTTAGTTTTCATCTCTTTGATTTTATGTCTGCAGCCTCCTCATTGTCTGATTAAATAATTCTTAATAAAAATTTTTCATGGTTGGGAATCTTCTGGGTTGGTAGAGATGTTAGATGTACTTTTGCTTAAGAAAGACCAACAATTCTACTTCTTTCTGAAGTCAAGGCAATTGAAATTCAGCTTTTGTGCAGGTATAGAGTTGTGGGGTTTACTCTTTTATGGTGGACCCTTAAATTATTTTCTGGCACAGTGACAGAGACCTGTGTGATGCATCTACCCCTGCCAGTGACAGAAAGGTGGGACCTGTTCAGCTGCTGTGGGTCCCCTAGAAATGCTCAGTGACCCCCTGGGGCTGGGAATCACTCACAGAACATCACCAGGATCCAGAGGAGCTCCAGCACTGAGCATTAGTCAGGATCTGTGGCCACTGAAATTCAATATTAATGCATTAAATAAGGAATCTTTCTGTATATATTATTGCCTTAGCTGCACGGGTGCTGGACATGTTTTTCCACATTTCTGTGAGAGGTTATGGTGCCCCTCAGAACATCCAGGATGTGCTGTGGATTCCTGGGGTTGTGTTTTATCAGTTCCAAGGTGACCACTGAGCTCCAGATGGAGCTGCCTTGTTTTGTCTGGGGGTTTGTGGCAATTCCATCTCCATGGTTATAATTAATCATAAATCCATTTTGCATTGATTTTCCTGAGTTTTGTCAGAAGTCCATGGTATGAGCACAGAACCATCTCTGAGTTAACTGAGTGGTTCATAGTGGTGGGATTTTCTGGGCACTGCTGTGAATTACTGTGCCTACATAGGATTCATCAGCCCCTCATGGTGCTGATATTTGATTTAGGATTCATCAGCCCCTCATGGTGCTGATATTTGATTTAGGGGATTCATCAGCCCCTCATGGTGCTGATATTTGATTTAGGGGATTCATCAGCCCCTCATGGCGCTGATATTTGATTTAGGATTCATCAGCCCCTCATGGTGCTGATATTTGATTTAGGATTCATCAGCCCCTCATGGTGCTGATATTTGATTTAGGATTCATCAGCCCCTCATGGCACTGATATTTGATTTAGGATTCATCAGCCCCTCATGGCGCTGATATTTGATTTAGGATTCATCAGCCCCTCATGGCGCTGATATTTGATTTAGGATTCATCAGCCCCTCATGGTGCTGATATTTGATTTAGGATTCATCAGCCCCTCATGGTGCTGATATTGGATTTAGGATTCATCAGCCCCTCACGGTGCTGATATTGGATTTAGGGGATTCATCAGCCCCTCATGGTGCTGATATTTGATTTAGGGGATTCATCAGCCCCTCATGGTGCTGATATTTGATTTAGGGGATTCATCAGCCCCTCATGGTGCTGATATTTGATTTAGGGGATTCATCAGCCCCTCATGGTGCTGATATTTGATTTAGGGGATTCATCAGCCCCTCATGGTGCTGATATTTGATTTAGGGGATTCATCAGCCCCTCATGGCGCTGATATTTGATTTAGGATTCATCAGCCCCTCATGGTGCTGATATTTGATTTAGGGGATTCATCAGCCCCTCATGGTGCTGATATTTGATTTAGGGGATTCATCAGCCCCTCATGGTGCTGATATTTGATTTAGGATTCATCAGCCCCTCATGGTGCTGATATTTGATTTAGGATTCATCAGCCCCTCATGGTGCTGATATTTGATTTGAAAAGCAGTCCTGCTTTTCTTTTAAGTGTAGCTTAAGGTTACAGGGGACTGAAGAACTCTTAAATGTTGCAATCAGATAAAGGAACAGCACTACCCACTGTGATTGAAAATTATTTTTAAAGGAAATTTAATATAAAAAAATATGAATAGCATAAGAAAAATTGGATTCCTGCCTTAATTAGTGTTCTGCATAAGTTTCTGCCTTAATTATTTTTCTTTTTACTTTGTATAACTCCTTACTTCATATCCATAATACTATCTTAAAATCTATATATATATATTCTTTCCAGGGCACAATGTTCTGACTCTGTCTAGATTTTGACATTGCTTCAACCACATGAACTGTATAATATCAGTGAAGATGAAGAACATATTTAACAAAACACTAAAATGTAGCATTTACTAAAATACAGTTTTGAATAGCTTGAATGAGAGACTGTGGAGAATGGAATTAGATGGAATCTAATTTTCCATCTAAATACAGAAGCTAAACAACTGTTTAAAGAGTAACTTCCAAGTGAGCTGATGTAAATTGGCTTTCTGTCATGTCTGCTTAATGAAATTAAGGTTTGTAATTATTTAAGGACTTGAAGCAAGAATGGTTGGTTTGCAGGATTAGCTAGAGTATCCAACCAAGAAATATTGGTTAAGCCAGTTTATTGGTCTAGCCAAATGAATGTAATTATGCCAAATTACTGCTGGACTTTGTAATATAATCTCTTGGATTTCAGTCTTACTTTTAACGTCATTTTTTTACCCTTTTTTAATCTGCTCATGCAAGCGGATTCAAAATGGAATCCTTACATCTCATTCTAAATGCTAACATCCTTTTTCTGGCTATTCATTTCATTAGTCTCCCACCACCACACTGAGCCAGTTTCCTCCTCTGTCCCTCAGCAGTGGGGAAAAATAGCTCTAAAAATGGATAGGGTCCTTAGCCTTCAGGTTGTTTTATAACTTCCTGTTTTGTTTATTTTCCAGTGTCTGTGCCTAATTAGGATATTCCTTGTATCTGTCCAAGTAGGGTTTAATTGCTGTAAATATGAAGCTTCTTATTTTGAATGTGCTCTGAGCAGCTGTTACAACAAGGGTTTTTTATTGTTGTTTTATAGGCACATTTAGAAAACAAAGCAGTCAATGGCCGCAGACCAGAACTCATGGAATGCAGTATATGTGGTCATGGTGAAAAATACAGGGTGAAGACAAGCCAAGCAGTGCCCATTGAGAATGTGCAGTGTAAGGAGAAGGAGAGCATGACTGGCCTGGAAGCAGAGAGGTGGGCACATGCAGAGAAGCCATCCTTTGGTGTCCATGTCAATGGTGACACCCACGGAGCTGTGACAGGCACCCAACACTTGAACCACGCTGAGCACAGCCCAGCCTCTCCCTGTCACCTCCCTGAGCCAAAAAAGCCCTCGGTGCACCCCTCCAGAAATGGCATCAGCACCCTGCATTATTCACCACCAGAAGCAGCTCCCTCACTGAACAAAGCCCCTGCAGAGGAAAGGACAGACCTGACAAGCAACTCCCACATGCAATGGCCAACGGGTGGCACTCTGAGTAACATAGTAAGCACTCTGACAAGCGGCCCTGGCTGTGTTCACCCAGAAAACCAAGGGGATGTTTCAATGAAAGAGGAAAACTGCACCTGCAGCATCTCTGAGTGCTCTGATCAGTCAGTTTTGCAGACAGGTTCCAGCTTGGATGTGCAAGAAAGCTTGAGTTGTCCTCTGCTGCCTGCAGGGGAGCTGCAGGCAGGGAAGGATGGCCTTACAGTACCAAGTGTGGAGACACAGCCTGACAATACTGCACTCCAGCCCACTTTCTTGTCCCTGATTAAAACCAGAAATTTAACTCTGGAGCAGGTTGTAGCTATTGAAGCTTTAACACAGTTATCTGAAGCTCCTTTAGAAACAACTTCACCAGCTAAAAGTGAAAGTACTGAACATACAGGAGAAACAACTTCCCACTTGCTCCACAGTTTTAAAAGGGATATCTCATCCTCCTTTACATGCTCTGCATTACAGGAAATCAAAGACACTTACTTACAGAACGAGCAGCAGCTCCTGGCTCACTGCGCTCACCCACAGAAGCAGCTCCCTAATAAGGCAGTGTTGTACAATGGCCAAAGTTCAGTGTCTGAGCTGTGTGATAAACCTGCCAGTCCAGCTGGGGAGATGTATAAATTACAGTCACCCTCAAGAGATACCAAACCTTTATCTGACCTAACATCTAATGCAGCATCGTTTTCGGGATACCATTCCAACAAAAGTTGTGTTCCTGATCCAGTCCCCCTCTCAGGGTACTGCAATGCTTCATGTGATGTCCAGCATTCAGGGGACAACATGGAAGCTCCTGGCCAGTTAGAGCAAAAGCCATCGTGTGGTGATGTGAAATTGGAAGGTGGTTCTTTGGTTAAAGAAGGAGGGATTCACAGCCAGGATGAAGAGGACGTGGCTGCACAGCTAACTCAACTGGCAGCCCTGATTGAATCCAACCAGACGAATCCAGAGCACAAGAACAACATAAAGGCATCCCTGCTTAATCTAATATCACATGAGAGGCAGCCAAAATATAACCAAGAAGTGGTGCAGAAAAAAGAATCTGTATTTTTTAGGCGTAATTATAGTTCCTTGCTGTTAAAGCAAAAGCAGGCGACCAATAAGAAAGGAAATGGTGTGCCATGGAAACAGAGACACAGAAAGAAGCCTCAAGAAGCACGCTATCAACAAAATAATCAAAACCAGCTAGAGCTGTTGTCATGCCAGCATAGGGAGTTGCAGGACATTTGGATATCATCAAAACTGCATAAGCTTGGTCAAACCATGCCACAGGACTCCAGGGTGGCTCCATCTGAAAAAAAATCTCCGAGAACCAAAGTACAGAGAGCGCTCAGTCAAAACACTTTAGCATCACAAGAAAAAACTAGATTATTTCTTCCACAAGCACAGATAAAATTCCACAGGTGCTTACCTGAGGCACCACAGGAGAAAAAAAAAGACAGGTTGTTTGGCTGTGAAGCAGTGAATGAGCAAATGAAAACTGTGGGCTCCAGCGACCCACTAGGTGCTGATCCAATGAAAAATGAAGTTGCTGCACGTAGCCAGCACAGCGACCTGTCCTCCCGTAATCCTCTGGCTGGCTCTCAGCTGAAAACAGCATCCTTGTTGAAAAGGCCAACTGAAAACCTACAGATGTTTACAGAAAAATGTAATTCTCAGGTACAGCAAACAGCAAATGTCAGTCAGGCGCCTCCTTTGCCAGCAAGCGTTAACCGGTGTGACGTGAGAGCTAACCAAGTGTGTAGTGAGAGCAAAGCCCATGGGCAGCAGGGGACTCAGCAGGCAGAGCCGAAGTGCCAGGTGCTGCCTGCTCCCTGTGCTGGGGCCCAGGTGCCAGGTGCTGCTGGAGCTCTCAGGAATGTGGAGTGTGTGGGTGAGGTGACCGTTCTGACATCAACCAGAGTGGGTGCTGACCACGCCCCGAGCACAGGCGACTCAGGGTGTTCCCCAGCAAAAAACACGCTCAGCAGTTTCCTTGAATCACCCATGAAGTTTCTTGATACCCCTACAAAAAATTTAATAGACACACCTACCAAAAAAGGACAATCTGAATTGCCAACTTGTGACTGTGTTGGTAAGTGGTTTTGCTAACTTTTGCCTGTACGTTTCAAATGGAGGTGTGCTCACGTTGCTTCCTCTAATGTGAGGAAGTGGATGTGACAGCTGTTGCACAGGGATCAGTGTTTCACCATGGGAAGACAGGAGGAATTTTCTTTCCCCTCTTTGCAACTTTTGCTTGGTGTTCTTTGGGCCTGCAGAGCGCAGCACAATTGAGTAGGTTTGTACTGCAGCTGGCAGCTTTAAACCCTCCACTTAATTTAAACCTGGAGGAAGGGGACTTTTTCTGTTCCTTGCTCTGCCATTGCTGACCTGTGCTTTATGTGCACTTCCCTGCATTGTTTCAGGTCATGAATTCGATGGTCTAGAGCTGCTTTGTGCCTGAGAGGGCTGGCAGCAGTGTCTCAGTGCATTGTTCTTGTTGCTGAAATCTGTTGGACAAGCAGGAGGGCATAGCTGGGGCGGCCTTGCTGCTGCCACTGTCAGTCCTGATGGCTTGGCAGAGTCCAGCCCAGGCTCCTGACACCTGTGGCCACGTGGGGACAGCTCAGGGCCCACTTGCAGAGTGCCTCTGGTGCAGCAGGAGGTGGCACAGCAAGCTGGGCATGGAGGGCTTGCCTGAGGGTGTCACACACGCTGTGCTGTCACCACAGAGGCACCCAGATGGAGGGACAGCTCAGAGCCTCTCAGCAAATGATCTGCAGGCAGATTGTCACCTTGCTTCCATGTTCTGAATCAGCAGAGGGCTTGTTTAGAGGCCTGGGTTGTGGTTTCTGTTCTGTAGGATATGACTATCAGTTAATTTCTTGTACTGCCCTCAGTTCCTCTTTGTCTGAAATGAATTAATAATGTTCCTACCAACAAGGACATTGGGAATTTTATGTAGTCACTGCATGCCAGCTCCTCTAATGAAAGTTTTACAGCAATGTTCTGCATTCTTTAATTAGGGTTTTACTTTATAACATTAAAAAAATGCTAGCAGAATCATTGGAGCATAAAATAATTTCAGAGTGTCTGAAGAGAAAAGCCTGTCATACTCTTTATTCAGGCTCAAACTTGGTGTTCTAATTTAATTTGGAAGGCATTTCTGTAAACTGTTTCTAAGTTTACTTTTAATGAGGTAAATCAATTTTTGGATGTGCCAACATAGTTTTCTTTACCTGTTTCCAGAGCAAATTATAGAAAAAGATGAAGGCCCCTATTACACACACCTCGGGACAGGACCAAGTGTGGCTGCTGTGAGAGAAATCATGGAGAACAGGTGAGGAAACCCCAGCTTTTAATGTCATTGTGTTTTTGGCTGTCTAAACAGGGAGGAAGTAGAGCTTTGAGAAAGGAAGTGCTGTGTTTAGCTTTGTTTTGTTGCACTTTTGTCAGTACTCATTTGTAAAGTGTTTTCTTGTTCAGATGGCATGGGTGAGCATGAGCACTGCAGGTCCAAACTCGTGTGTGCCTTCCCTGAGCCCAGGGCTGGAGGTCAAGTGCAGTGAGTTCTGAGTGCCCTTGAAGTCAATAGGAAGGACAGAGATCAGCAGCTGGCAGAGTAAGGTTTTCTGGTGTCCTACCTCTAAAGAAGCTGTGGCAAACTGGAAAAAAAAAGGTCATAATAGTGACTGATTGCACTGGGATTTATATGCAGATAACATTTCCTTAGTGGCAGAAGTTTATCAGAAGAGAGATGTCAAAAACTGCTCTTGCAAGTAGGGTTTTAATGAAAAAGGATTTTTTTTGCTTTATAAATACTTTGTTTTTCTTCTGTTCTAAGTAAAAATAAATTAATTAATCTTTTATTGAAAAAGTTTCATTTTATAATTGTGTATAGTTGTTTGTTTTAGTCATGAACTTTTTTTAATGCAGGTATGGAGCAAAAGGAAGTGCTGTAAGAATTGAGGTGGTGGTTTATACAGGAAAGGAAGGAAAAAGCTCTCAGGGGTGTCCAATTGCCAAGTGGGTAAGTTTTTATATTAAATCAATAAAGTTGCTTTGTGTGGCTTCAGATGATGTGTGTAGTCCTTGGCCTCAAATCTAATCTAATCTTTAATGAAGATCTGATTTTGATTGAAGATCTGATCTTTAATGAAGATCTGATTTTGATTGAAGATCTGATCTTTAATGAAGATCTGATTTTGACTGAAGATCTGATCTTTAATGAAGATCTGATTTTGATTGAAAAGCCTGCCTGAATGATGAAGGAAAACAATTTGTTCTTGTTTAAATTTAATGTATGGTGCTGTATGTTATGTACTGTGGTTTGAATGAGTGTGAAGGGGAGAGGCTGAACAGAGCTAGCAGGGATGAACAAGGGTAGAAATAGAAACACCCTGAGAGCTGGAGTGTTTTCTGAAATATGTCATTGGGAATTGGGAAAGGGAGAAAAGAAGAGATGGTTGCTTGGGGCAGTTGGAAAACTCTCTGGGAATGTTTTTAAAACCCTTCTCAGCTGCGTGACCACTTGAAGAAAAGAGAGTGATGGAAGAATTTCAGTCTCATATGCCAAGGGGTTCATGACTATTTTTGAGGAACTGAACTCAGTATTTGAAAATGTGAATGTTGTGATGATAGTTTTCACCAAAGTCTTGTCTCACATTGCTTCATAGGAGCCAGGAAATGAGGTAACAGACACAAGCTCCAGGAGAGAGCTTGGAAAGAATTGATTGTCCTTAATCTTTGCTGAAACCACTGAGGGAGGTAAAAAGTAGACTGGAAATCTTGTAAACTGAGTTTTGGAAAATAATGAAAGAATTTGGTTGTTAAAAGAAAATATGTATTGCTGTATTTAGGGATTTCAGAGTTGATTGGAAAAACTGTGAAGGTAACTGTACAGTTGGTAGGGTAGTGCTTGTAACCATGTGCCAAAATAAGGTTATTGCATATTGTGTGTGAGGGAATTTGCATGTTAAACATTTACTGCTTGTGCTTGGAACAGTCAAAATGTGTTTTTTATACTCAATACATAAACTGTTTTTTCAGAAGGGAATCACATATGGCTTGTGCTTCAGTTCATATTTAACACCAAATCCAGTATCCAAGAAAAAAAAAATTAAACTAATTTCATAAGCAACTGACCCATAAAGAATGGAAAGATTTTTCTCAGTGCTTCAGCTAAGTAAAACACTTAGTTTTAACAGAGGACAGGAGCTAAAATTTGTACCATAGAAAGAGTTGTGAGCAGCTGAAAGGAGGAAGGCATTTAAAGCTGTTGGGGTTGATTTTTCTGCAGCCAGTTTGTGTGCCAGTGCTGTGTTTGGTGTTGGAGTGAGCAGTGTGACAGTCACAAATCCCTGGGGTGCCTGCAGAGGGCTGGTTTGAGCTATGGGCACCTGCTCTCCAGTCAGATTTTCACTGTTTGTCTGTAAAATGTTTGTGAGAGCCAGCTTTAATGGTCATGTACCTGAAATTGTGGGGAGCAGTGACTTTCTCTTGTGTGGGTTCACACCTAAAGGGAGGAATGTTTTCCAGGTCTGCTGTTGTGTGTGACTGTGCAGCACAGGAGAAGGAAGGAATCCCTGACATCTCCAGAGCTGTTTCATCCTCTATAAATGCACATTTTGAGTTTAATGTGTTGCATTAATTTTTCATAGGCAGTGCTATTTTTAATCCTTTTATGGAGCATATTTGTATTTTGGCTCTAACCAGAGAAACCAGATGGTGAGGTTTTGTTTCAAAGTGTCTGGAAAAGCTTTGCTGTGCTCTCTGATACCTGCAGCTGCACAGGGACCTTCACTCACTCACTCCTTCCCAGTGTCCCTTGGAACAGACTCACTTCTGCTCCTGCCTTGGGGCTCCCCAGGGACTCTCCATGCTGAGAGCACTGGGATGGAGCTCTGCTGAAGCAAACAGCACAGAAAAATGGAACTTAACCTGTTGATCACATTCAACTATTTTTTCCCAATTAATTTTCCCCATTTCCACTAGATTATTTTATATTTTTGGTTTATTAGAAATATTTTTAAATTTTAAAATTAAAGGAGGCTTTCTGAAATACCTGTGTCCACACATTCTTCTGTTAATGACCATATTCCATAATCCAGATTTTCTCCTAAGTTATTTTCTCTTAATTGACTCCCAAGATGCACCTGGTGTGCTAAACACCTTTTGGGACGGGCTCCTTTCTTAGATTTCAGGTTGCCCTAAATTTGCAGAATTACTTCTTTCACTCTTTTAATACCAAGCATCTCTTTTATGCAAAAGAGATGTATTTTTACAAATGCATTATACACATTATACACGTTATACACGTTATACACGTTATACACGTTATACATGTTATACACGTTATACACGTTATACACATTATACACATTATACACATTATACACATTATACACATTATACACATTATACACATTATACATTACAAATACATTATATACATTATATTTTTACAATACATTTTGTACTGTATATTTTACAATACATTACATTTTACATTTTACAATAGATTTTATTTTACAATACATTATATTTTTACAAAATATAGTCGATTTTTAATGTATTATATTTTAGGGTGATACTTTGCCCCTCTGGATATGAACAAGAATGCTCCTGTTAGTTAAATATTAGTAAATATTGGCCAGGGTTGGAAACCTTGTGCCTGTTCAGTGTGTAGGTGTCAGACTGACTGGGGGATGAGCTTCTGATTGTTTTCACTGCATGAGGCAGCAACAACATTGCTTGACCTTTGATGGGGAGAAGGAAAAACCCCAAATTGTGTTGTCTCATTGGTTTGTCAAAACAGAATTTATAATAGAATTTTGCCACAGACTCCTAATGTGTGGATATCTGTGTGGGTGACAGGTGTGTGGTCAGAAAATAAAATAACTTCCCATCCTGGGACACTTGCTGGGGTGGATGGATGCTTCCTTCTTTTGTGTCTGGATTTCTGGTGCTTTGTCCAGCTCATCATCCTGCTGGGTAGTATTTTAGAGAAATGAAGCTCTGAATGCTGCAATGATTTCCTGTCACCCTGAGCAGCCTGTTTGTGCCATGACAGGTTTGGTGGGGCTGTGCATCCCTGGCACAGCCAGTGGGGCCTGCACTCACTGTTTGCTCAGGGGCTCCAGCTGGTGACAGATGTGCTGGGCTTTGGTTTCTCCTGCTCTGGGCAGGGGTGAATTCCAGTTACCTCCATTTCTGGGCAAGGGTTGGTGAATTTGTGAGTGGTTCATGGGCAGGGGTGAATTCCAGTTACCTCCATTTCTGGGCAAGGGTTGGTGAATTTGTGAGTGGTTCATGGGCAGGGGTGAATTCCAGTTACCTCCATTTCTGGGCAAGGGTTGGTGAATTTGTGAGTGGTTCATGGGCAGGGGTGAATTCCAGTTACCTCCATTTCTGGGCAAGGGTTGGTGAATTTGTGAGTGGTTCATGAGCAGCTCACTGCAGGCAAAGACACATCAGTGCTGACCTCAGAGGGGCTGAGATTTGGGGCTTGCTGCTTTTGGATTAAATCCATTTCCTGTGGCTTCCTTGGATCACCTAAGGTATCATTGCTATCTTTTGCCTTCATTCCGAGTTGCAATGCAATTTTTAAGGCTCCAGCTCTGGGGAAAAAAAAAAAAAAAAGAGGGAGAATAAATGACAAAAGCCCTGCAGGGCAGGCTGAGTTCTTTTTGCCAATATTGGTCTCTGTGGCTGATCAGTAGCACAGAGGTGCAGGAGCAGGGCAGTTCCCTCCCAGAAGACTCACTTGGTTTGCAGTAATTCACAGCTTTGTGCTTCCCTGGGCTGCAGGCAGTGTGTTTGTGTTCAGCTGCCTTTCATAAATGTCATCTTCTCCCTTTCCTTCCTGTTCCCTGTGCTGGAAGTTAAAATGCAGGCAGCAATGATTTCAGCCAGTGCTCCACTCCCAGCAATTCCTTGCAGTTGTTTTTGCTTTTCTCTGTTGCAGAGCAGTGATTTGGCATTTCCATGGCCCTTTCCATCCTCATGCCAGAGTCTCATTCCTGCATGGTAATGCCCAGCTCAGAGCCCTCTGTGTCCAAAGCCAGAGCCACAGAAATGCTGATTTGGGCAGTGTGAGCTGTCCCTGTGCATCAGCACTGCTGAGAGATGCTGCCTTGCCCACACACACTCCCCAGGCTGATGTGAGCATGGCTTCAGGGCTTTTTCCAGGGCTTTTTCCAGGCCTGGCTCCTCTTGGCAATCTGCAGGCCCTCTGCTGATAAGGTGGTAAAAATCAAACTGCAGATGGCATTTAATGCTGCACTTGTTTCATCCTTGAGTTTCTTTTGTGGGTGTCATCTGAACTTGGCAAACTCCTGATTTTTGGGGGCAGGGAATGGGGGTTTGGCTTTTGTGGGGTTTATTTATGATTGTCCTCCAACCACTTCTGTCAGGGCTTTAACTTCAGGAAAAAATTCTTGTGTGTCCCCTGTGAAGCTTTTCTGACATCGCAATCTTTCCAAACTTCTTGTTTGTGAACATCTGAGCCTTATCTTCTCTAAATGCCTTTTTTTCCCCCTTTTTATGTTTGGTTGGTTTTGGTTTTTGGATTTTTATTAACAATTGGGTGATCTGTTGACCTTTTGGATTCTGCTATACTGGTGGTAGCCCTAATTTCTTTGAAAATACCTTGTTATGGTGCTTTAATGCCTTTTGGAAGCTGTTCCTTAGACTCTTTCACTCATGGACTGTTTGCCTTTTTTGAGTTTTTATTTATAGCTTGACAGATCCTTATTTTCTTTATGCTGCCTGTTTATTAGTAGGCTGTATAAAAAAAAAAAAAAAGGGTGGAATAAAAACAGATAAAAATCCTCATTACAGTCCTATACAAACACAAACCTGATATTAGCCACTAAAAGTAATGTTTTTAGAGTAATGCTTTGATAGCCCACTGTTATAATCAAGATTTTCTAGATCACTGAACTGGTAGGAATTTGTAACTAAATGCCAGAAAGTACATTTTGTGAAGTGCTGAGTGGCACTCAGTAGTAATGAACTGTTCTGTAGATGCAGAGAAGATTTTTTTTTCAGTTTGCTGGTTTGGTTTGAGTTGAGAAAGTCGTTGAAAGTGGGAATTGAGAAAGTGAGGAAATGGAGAAGTTACTCCTGCTTTGACTCTCTGTTACTGTTAGTATTAATAATATTGTTAGTGTTATTATAGTACTGTTAATTATTAATTAGTGTCAATAATCCATTGAAGGAAAATGGCTCTGTGATGGTTATTTCTGTTCCTGCTTGGCAGTTCAGGGCTCAGGAGTTCTGGTGCAGCCCTGCTTGGTAGGGGATGCTGAAGCTGTCATGTAATTTGGAACATGACTGGGGAATTTTTACAATAGATTTGCAAAAGACTTCAAGGTAAATTCAGTGGACTGACTGTCCCCTGGACACAGGTGTAGGTGGGATGTGCAGTTCCATTCTGCCTTAAACAGCTTACTGTACTTTGTGCTTTTATTGCATTTCTTGAACTGTCTTTGTGATGAAGTGATGTACTCCACAGGAGAAGTGTTAAAGGAAATTATTTTTAGCAGATAGAGAGGGTGGTTGGTGGGGTTTTTTCCACTTTTTTCCATGGTGTTTTATTAAAGCATCACTTTCTTGCCAAGGTGTTGTACCACATTATGAGAGTGTGTGTAGCTGTGCAGGCATTATTTTCACTGTTGGCTAAATACAGAATTTGAGGAGTTTATTTGGGACAGAAATGTTTGTAACATCATCTGAAGCAAAGTTGTTCTTTAAGTAGAAGTGATAAAGTAAAAATGAAGCAGAAAACTATGTTAAGGTAAACAAGGTTAAGTATTATTAAGCAGCAAGAATTTTGATATTATCAATGTTTATTTAGAGCAATGTGACCTCTGAACAAACATCCCTGCCAAGCCAGGTGCAGTTTTCCATGGCTGCAGTGTGGCAGAAGGGGAAGCCTGAGGGAGTGAGGAGGGGAAGGGCCCTGGGAGCTGAGCTGTGGGTTTTGTGCTCACCTCTGCAGTGCTGGTGGTGTGATCACAGCAAAATCCTTATCCTGAGTGTGCTGCACCCTGCTCATCTGTAACCACTGCAAAATCCCTGAGTGTGCTGCACCCTGCTCATCTGTAACCACTGCAAAATCCCTGAGTGTGCTGCACCCTGCTCATCTGTAACCACTGCAAAATCCCTGAGTGTGCTGCACCCTGCTCATCTGTAACCACTGCAAAATCCCTGACCCTGAGTGTGCTGCACCCTGCTCATCTGTAACCACTGCAAAATCCCTGATCTGAGTGTGCTGCACCCTGCTCATCTGTAACCACTGCAAAATCCCTGAGTGTGCTGCACCCTGCTCATCTGTAACCACTGCAAAATCCCTGATCTGAGTGTGCTGCACCCTGCTCATCTGTAACCACTGCAAAATCCCTGATCTGAGTGTGCTGCACCCTGCTCATCTGTAACCACTGCAAAATCCCTGAGTGTGCTGCACCCTGCTCATCTGTAACCACTGCAAAATCCCTGATCTGAGTGTGCTGCACCCTGCTCATCTGTAACCACTGCAAAATCCCTGATCTGAGTGTGCTGCACCCTGCTCATCTGTAACCACTGCAAAATCCCTGATCTGAGTGTGCTGCACCCTGCTCATCTGTAACCACTGCAAAATCCCTGATCTGAGTGTGCTGCACCCTGCTCATCTGTAACCACTGCAAAATCCCTGAGTGTGCTGCACCCTGCTCATCTGTAACCACTGCAAAATCCCTGAGTGTGCTGCACCCTGCTCATCTGTAACCACTGCAAAATCCCTGACCCTGAGTGTGCTGCACCCTGCTCATCTGTAAGCACTGCAAAATCCCTGATCTGAGTGTGCTGCACCCTGCTCATCTGTAACCACTGCAAAATCCCTGAGTGTGCTGCACCCTGCTCATCTGTAACCACTGCAAAATCCCTGAGTGTGCTGCACCCTGCTCATCTGTAACCACTGCAAAATCCCTGAGTGTGCTGCACCCTGCTCATCTGTAACCACTGCAAAATCCCTGATCTGAGTGTGCTGCACCCTGCTCATCTGTAACCACTGCAAAATCCCTGATCCTGAGTGTGCTGCACCCTGCTCATCTGTAACCACTGCAAAATCCCTGAGTGTGCTGCACCCTGCTCATCTGTAACCACTGCAAAATCCCTGACCCTGAGTGTGCTGCACCCTGCTCATCTGTAACCACTGCAAAATCCCTGATCTGAGTGTGCTGCACCCTGCTCATCTGTAACCACTGCAAAATCCCTGAGTGTGCTGCACCCTGCTCATCTGTAACCACTGCAAAATCCCTGATCTGAGTGTGCTGCACCCTGCTCATCTGTAACCACTGCAAAATCCCTGAGTGTGCTGCACCCTGCTCATCTGTAACCACTGCAAAATCCCTGATCTGAGTGTGCTGCACCCTGCTCATCTGTAACCACTGCAAAATCCCTGACCCTGAGTGTGCTGCACCCTGCTCATCTGTAACCACTGCAAAATCCCTGACCCTGAGTGTGCTGCACCCTGCTCATCTGTAACCACTGCAAAATCCCTGATCTGAGTGTGCTGCACCCTGCTCATCTGTAACCACTGCAAAATCCCTGATCTGAGTGTGCTGCACCCTGCTCATCTGTAAGCACTGCAGCAGTGCCAGGAGCAGCTGCAGAAGTGCTGCAGATATTGCACATCAGTGATACTCCTGCAGAAATGACTTAAGAACTTTACAGGATTGGAATGACAGCAGCCTTGCAGAGCCAACTCTTTGATGTTGTCTGCCAGCACCAAGGAGAGAAAATTCAGCAAAGTGGGACTTATTTCCATTTTAATATCTACTAGACATGCTGAGAATAAAAGGCTGTAACATTTTCCAGTAAGAAAAGGGTTTTAATGGGATTTAGTGTGTGTGTTTAAGGGGCAATTAGGGAAAAGGAGGGCAGACTCACTTCTGTGACAAGCTGGGCCATTTGTCCTGCTGTCTGGCAGAGCAGCAGCAGGTTTGGACAGCACTCTGCACTGGTGGAAGGAATTGTATTATTAATTATTAAGGAATTAGGAGGGTCTTGTCCTGTGTTGAAGGATCTCCATACACAAACTCTGTACAGAGGCAAAATCTGCAGGTTAGAAGACTTGAAGGCACAGGGCTGTAAATGAGTTTCCTATTTCAGGAAATTACAGGGAGCATTAAAGTATGTTCTCACTTTCAAATCAATTCCTTATACCCTGCAAAGCAGACATAGTTTATTTTACTGAAGAAATTCAGAATGGACTGGAGGGAATACTGCAGTGGAGCCACATGGAGATGAAAAATACCTAAAAAGGACCTTTTTGTTGGTTCTGTTGTTTTGGGAGAGTTTATCCAGTAATTTACAGGAGTATTTAACACAGTTAAAATTTTGGGCTCTTTGCTAGCAGTGTCTGGTTTCTGTCATGTTGAAGTTAACACAGCTCCTGTGGTGATGGTAATTGGAAAGTAATTTCTCATCCATGTGGTAATTCAGCATCTGGGGCACTGAGCTTCTGCAGGCTGGCTCTGAGCTACTTTCACAAGTCCTGTACGTGCTAATTTAGATAGACTGGCTTATGTCTCAGGACATTTTTATTCACAGTGCTCTTATTCCTTGTCCTAGAGCTCCTGCCAAGGAAGTAGAACTCGAGCATTTGGACAGCTGAAGCAGGTTTTATTGATAGTGTAACTTTACTGATGCTGTTCATTGCAAACCATTTAGAAATGTTTGAAAAAAGTGGGAGACAGGAGCCAAACTGCTGATGATAAAATGTTGTTTAGGATAATGAAGAGGAGGGACAGGCATCATGAAGAGCAGGAAGGACTTGCAATCAGAGCAAATGGCCATTAAAATAATAGCTAAAACTCAATAAATACAAAGTCCCACAGAAAAACAGTGTTGTGGTTTATATACACAGTGATGGAGCACTGTTCATGCTCAAGATAATGGTTCATTAGACAAAACAGACAGCTGGGAATTATTGGGGAGGAGCAAAGACACCATGGAATAGCTGTGCCTCTGTGGAAAGTGTGTGTCCCTCAGGCTGGCTGGGTCTGGTCCCCATGTCCAGAGGGCCCAGCAGGGCTGGGAAGGGAGAGGAAAGCAGAGCTCTGTGGATCACCCTGGATCAGAACTAGAGGGCACTGGCAGGAGAGAGCTATGCAGGAGCAAAAGGCAATGGTTTTTTCCTGCACATAATCTGTATTTAAGCTTTCCTGGTAATTTAGTGGGGGGTAGATTGCTGCGTGGATTTAAAATTGAGTGGAGAAATGCAGAAAAGGCAAATCCTTAAGAAGCTGGGAGAGAGCACATGCCCTGAGCTGCTGGGGGTGGCTGGAGGTGCCTGCCCTCCCTGAGAGCCATCTCACATCCCATGAGTGCCCTTTTTGCTGCTCCTCCATGGGCAGCTGCTGCTGGCCAGGCTCAGGGTCAGGGTAAGGCTGGCCAGGCTGCTGCTCTGACCTCATTCTTGTACTCTGCAGTTTTAGAATCCCTTTCTGTCTCTTGACTATCCTTTTATGCAAAGGTGTGAACAATCTGAACTTCTCTTGTTTATCCCATAACTTGATGCTAAATTGCTGGAGCAAATTCTGCTGGATAAAGCACCTTTTCAATAAATATGCTGTAGATTTTGGCTCATGCTTTCTGGTAAGAAAATTGGGTAAGCTTAGACCTTTGTGGCTGTAGAAGAAGATGTAGCTGTGGTGTGTTGCCCCAAGAGCTGCTGATTGTGTTTGTGTCTCAGTTAGCTGTGGCTCACCTTGAAGGCTTGCTCACGTTCTCAGGTTCTGTTTGAGACTCTCTGGGCTAGCTGATAAATTGAATTACTTGAGTTGCTGCCTTCCCTTGGATGTACACATCCACAAGGACACCTGGATGGCTGCAGGAATGCAGGACATGGTGGGGTGGGTGCACAACTACAGCACCAGAGCCAATCTAAACCTTCCTTGGCTCAACTTGAGGCTGTGGTTGCATTTCAGTGTTACATAATGCTTCACAAACTTGTTACAAGTCTGTTTTGTTGATTATGTTGTTTTTTCAGTGTGAGTCAGACAGTCAGTCATGGTTAGCTTGTGTGGAAAAGCAATTGCAGGAGAAAGGTTTTTATTTTCCCATTCTAAAAACCTAGCTTTTAAGGTCCCCCACTTAACAAATGATTACTTTCTCATGCCTTTTAAATTCATTAGGGACCAAAATTAAACAAACTGAAGCATTAAGTTATTTACTTTATCACTGTTGCTAACTACATCACAGAAATCATGAGTAATACCAAAAGCCTTTGGACCCAAGGTTTGCCAGCTGATTTCTGCACTGTTCCAGAGTTCAGAGCTCAGTTGTCGTGCTCCAAACTGCTTTTCTGTACGTTGAGGGTGGCATTGCTGCAGATTTATTATTCCACAAGAGAGACTGAGTTCAGCCCTTCTGGGAGGATGTCAGGGGTAGCCTGAGGGAATTCTCAGCTGCCAGGGAAAGCAGCCTGGCTCCAGCTGCCCTGGCCCTGCTGTGTGCAGGGTGGGAGCAGTGCCTGCTCTCAGGGACAGGAGTGCTGCCTTTGCAGCCCCAAGGTGAGGGACTCTGCACTGTTTTGGGGTCCTGTAAGAATATTGGATTCTCTGCTATGGACATAATTGTTATTGTTAGGTTGGACGTGACCTATGCACATAATTATGGTCCAAGAAGAAAAAAGCTTTTTATTCTGCTTGTTCTCCGGCTTATATACTCTTAACAAAGTGTGATCTTAAGTCACTAACTACATCACAATAATTTATTCTTTTCATTGGTGCAAAGCAATTAGCATCAATGTAATTGGCAAAAGTTTAACAGAAATTTAATAAGGCACATATACACACCCACTTAAGCACGTAGTCTAGCTTACAGAAATTTTCATGTATCTTTTCTAATCAGTTTCCATGCTGATGGCCTTGTCTTCTTCCTTGCTATGTATGCACTTAAAAATCATGAATTATTTCTTCTATTAACTCAGCTTTCCATGCAGGCCAGCTGTCGAGCCTCTCCATACATAATGAAGCAAATTCCAGCTACATTGAACTCCAGAAGAGTGTGGTCTTGGTTTAAAGGAAGCTATAAATTTTCTTTGTGTTCACTTGTTATTTTTCCTGGACACTCTTTCTAGTTTAGAGGTATAAGAGAACTTCAAAAGGGCAACCTGGTGTTGTACAGTACCACACTGTGCTATTGAAGATACAGCCTAGAAATAAATTCTTTTAAAAATTAAAAAAGAGAAGTAAAAGCATCATTTCACACTGAGTAATAAAATTATATTGTTCTGGCTTGAAGGAATTGTGTTGCCTCAGCAATGTAAAACTCACATTGACATAGTAACCTGTGCTGTGCATCAGCCCTAACAGATTTCTGTAAACCTCACCTAAATGGGAACGAGTTGGATTGTTTCTCTTTCCTTATAAAACATACTGAACATTACCTAGCTTTAATGTGTCTTAAATGCAGCTCTGTTTCAGATGGTGGCAAAAACTTCAATATGTGGGAGTAGGGCTGTAATTGTTTCCCATTTTTATTCAGTGGTGTACTGTACTGTTCCATACTAGTTAGTGTGTGTGTGAGGAATAAGGTTGTTCTGTGTATCATACAGGTAGCAAAAGCTTCAGCACTCTGAGAACTTTAATGTAGGTAGTCTAGGGATGTGTTCTGAAAAATCACATTCCTTCCCTCACTAAGAGCACAGGCTGTTCCATCATTTTCTTCTAATTTTTCTTTGCAAGGTGGGAACCATCTTAGATATCTGTAACAGTGGTGGCTGCCCTAGCACATGCCTGTGTGTGCTCTGGGAGTGGGGTTTCACATAGGTAGGAGCCTTCTGGAGTGTTTGGCACTGTTTTCTGTCACATTTTTAAGGTAATGTTGGGTTCTCAGGTGATCTGTTGTCCTTCTAGAGGTTATCTTCCTTGTAATTCATCTTCTTTATTGTTTGTGTACAACACCTAAAATATTACTCCTCCTGGAAAATGTACTGCTATTTCTACTGCAGGGAAAAAAAAACAGCACAAAATCATGTTCTACACCAGAAACTACACCAGAAATGAGTGTATGATGCTGTCCCAGTCCTGCTAGTAATGGACACTCTCTGGGCAGCATTTCTTTTTTTTCTTTTTTTCTTTTTTCCTTCTCTCTTTTTCTCTCTCTCTCTTTCTTCTTTCTCTCTTCCCCTCTCTTTCTCTCTCTCTTTCTCTCTCTCTCTCTCTCTCTCTCTCTCTCTCTCTTTCTCTTTCTCTCTCTTCTCTCTCTTCTCTCTCTCTCTTCTCTCTCTCTCTCTCTCTCTCTCTCTCTCTCTCTTTCTCTCTCCTTTCTCTCTCTCTCTCTCTTTCTCTCCTTTTCACTCTTTTCTCTCTCTCTCTCTCTCTCTCTTTGAGGCTTTACTTCTTTCTCTCTCCCTTGTTTCTGTTTCTTTCTCTTTTCTCTCTGTTTCTCTCTCTTTCTCTCTTTTCTCTTCTCTCTCTTTTCTCTTCTCTCTCTTTTCTCTCTTTTCTCTAACTTTTCTCTCTTTTCTCTCTTCTCTCTCTCTTTCTCTCTTTCTCTTCTCTTTCTCTCTCTTTCTCTCTCTTTCTCTCTCTTCTCTCTCTTTCTCTCTCTTCTCTCTCTTCTCTCTTCTCTCTCTCTCTTCTCTCTCTCTCTCTCTCTCTCTCTCTTCTTTCTCTCTTTTCTCTCTCCTTCTCTTCTCCTCTCCTTTTCTCTTCTCTCTCTCACCCTTTTCTTCTTGCTTTTGCAGGCTGCCTTGTCCCAGGAGGACCCGATGACCCATGCTTTCAGTAACGCAGCCGTTGTTGCAGGTGATCCGGAGGAGCAGCGACGAGGAGAAGCTGCTGTGCCTGGTGCGTCAGCGGGCGGGGCACCACTGCCAGACGGCCGTGATTGTGATCCTGATCCTGGCCTGGGAGGGCATCCCACACCTGCTGGCAGACACGCTGTACGAGGAGCTGAGGCAGAGCCTGCGCAAGTACGGCTGTCCCACCAGCCGCCGCTGCGCCCTCAACGAAGAGTGAGTGCTGCTCCTGAGGGACAGGGGCTCACCCGGGACACCCAGGGTGCCAGAGCACTGCTTGGGGCTCAGCTGGGACACCCGGGGTGCCAGAGCACTGCTTGGGGCTCACCTGGGACACCCGGGGTGCCAGAGCACTGCTTGGGGCTCAGCTGGCACACCCACAGTGCCAGAGCACTGCTGGGAGCTCACCCCAGACACCCACAGTGCCAGAGCACTGATTGGGGGCTCAGCTGGCACACCCACAGTGCCAGAGCAGTGCTGGGAGCTCAGCTGGCACACCCACAGTGCCAGAGCACTGCTGGGAGCTCAGCTGGGACACCCACAGTGCCAGAGCACTGCTGGGAGCTCAGCTGGGACACCCACAGTGCCAGAGCGCTGCTGGGAGCTCAGCTGGCACACCCACAGTGCCAGAGCACTGCTGGGAGCTCAGCTGGGACACCCACAGTGCCAGAGCACTGCTGGGAGCTCAGCTGGGACACCCACAGTGCCAGAGCACTGCTGGGAGCTCAGCTGGGACACCCACAGTGCCAGAGCACTGCTGGGAGCTCAGCTGGGACACCCACAGTGCCAGAGCACTGCTGGGAGCTCAGCTGGCACACCCACAGTGCCAGAGCACTGCTGGGAGCTCAGCTGGGACACCCACAGTGCCAGAGCACTGCTGGGGGCTCAGCTGGGACACCCACAGTGCCAGAGCGCTGCTGGGAGCTCAGCTGGGACACCCACAGTGCCAGAGCGCTGCTGGGAGCTCAGCTGGCACACCCACAGTGCCAGAGCGCTGCTGGGAGCTCAGCTGGCACACCCACAGTGCCAGAGCACTGCTGTCACTGTGGGATCACACCTCACTGCTGGCCTTTCCTGGGGAACAGGCTCTCATGGGAGCTGTGTGTGCCATGCCCAGGGCTCTCAGTGTGTGCCATGCCCAGGGCTCTCAGTGTGTGCCATGCCCAGGGCTCTCAGTGTGTGCCATGCCCAGGGCTCTCATGGGAGCTGTGTGTGCCATGCCCAGGGCTCTCAGTGTGTGCCATGCCCAGGGCTCTCAGTGGCCATGAGCTGCTCCTGGCTCTGCCCAAACACCACCAGTGTGCCCTGTGCTCACAGCAGTGCTAACAGAGCTGCCAGGAAAGGAGGTTGTGACTTTGTAAAGTAGATGTGAGGTTGAACACTCAAAATTAGGATCATCCTGTGTGCCTCTGAGAGGAATTTAAATTGATTAGAGAATATGTTGCAGCTGCAGTGCTGCCTGTGTGCTGATTGCTGTGTAGCCCACATTTAACAGACTGAGAGCTGTATGGGAACCTGAATCTCATGGTTGTGCTCTTAAAGGGTCTACTCAGAAAGTCAAATCAATTTGGAGTTAATGATTTTGCTGCACATAACACAAGAACTATTGGATTTAGGGTAGTGTTAAGTAGCAGGGCTATTTTCTTGGTTGAAGATGTTATCCAACAGGATAAGTCAAAATGAATGCATGGCTGTATTTACATAGCTGTAACTGTTCATATTTCTGTCCCAAATTTGGGTGTTGGGGAAGTTGAGACTGTCTTTGTGGAGAAAAGTCAGCCCTCTACACAGGAGTATTTTCTTAATGGAAAATACCTGGTTAAGCCATGAATTTCACAAATTCCTTTGTTATGCTTTGTGTTATAAAAGAAATAGCAAAATAGCACTGACCTAAAAAAAGCCCAGACCCAAGAGCTGTGTTGCCAGCTGACCTGCTATGTCTTTATTTCCTTTTCTAGTCGTTCTTGTGCATGTCAAGGACTTGACCCAGAAACTTGTGGAGCATCATTCTCATTTGGCTGTTCATGGAGTATGTATTTCAATGGCTGTAAGTTTGCCAGGAGCAAAAACCCCAGGAAATTTAGGCTTCTCACTGATGACCCTAAACAAGTAAGATATGTTTTTTCTCAAAATGCCTTTTCTGATGATTTTCAGAACTAGACATTCTCCACCCCTTCTCTCTCCCACATGTATGTGTAACTGACCAACAAAGTTTTTGTGGCTGTAGTATTTAGAATAAATGACACTGAGATTTCATTCAGTGGAATGATTACTATGTATTTATATACCATAAAATGATGCTGAATGCTTTTGTGCATGCCTGTTTAGCTCACTGTGTAACTCTGTGTGAAATTTTAATTCTTTGTAAGTAACAGCCTTTTCTAGGGGCCAAGCTTGCAGCTCAGGGTTTCAGGCCTTTTGCCTTGGCACAGAAAATGTTGTACCTTGGGGTTGCACTGCTTTCCTGTTGTAGGACCAGCTGACAGCCTGGGCTCCCCTCTGTCACCAAGAATAAACTGGTTTTTTCTGTGGACAGCATGTTTTCTAAATAGTTTTGAAGGAATTAATACACTAAAATGAAGTGCAGTGAAATGATACCAAAATTGCTGCTTATGAGTGTTAGTGATGCCATAAATGTGAGGCAGCACAGAAAACAGTGATGGTTTATGTGAAGTAACAAACCTCTAAAAAAATCCAACCACGTTAGTTACTTTACATTGAAATATTTTCCTGAGGAAGGAATAAAGGTGCTGTAAGCTGGTAACTACTGCCTGGTGAGCAGAGACTTCTCAGGGTGACTCCAAAGTGCCTTTTGTTGTGCCTGTAGGTGTGTGTAACCCCATTCCCTATGGATCTCCTAGGTAAAAGTGCCACATCTTTGCTGGCACAGCTGGCATGTTTTGGGCACTCTTGGGGTTGCAGAAATCTTTCTGTGTACACACAGTGTGAAACATCCCTTCTTAAAGATGTCACTTGATTCACTGCAGGTAAATATTGCTCCCAGCTCCTGACTTGTTGCCCTGAAAGGGTTCATGAGGTATTTCTCATGCACATGAGAGCAAGCCCTCAGTCTCCCCTGAGCTGTGGGGTACTCACAAACCTCACTGGGTACTCACAAACCTCACTGGGGTACCCACAAACCTCACTGGGTACTCACAAACCTCACTGGGTACTCACAAACCTCATTGGGGCACTCACAAACCTCACTGGGGTACTCACAAACCTCATTGGGGTACTCACAAACCTCACTGGGGTACTCACAAACCTCACTGGGTACTCACAAACCTGATAGGGTACTCACAAACCTGTTGGGTACCCACAAACCTCACTGGGTACTCACAAACCTCATTGGGGCTCCAACCTCACATAAACCTCACTGGGGTACTCACAAACCTCACTGGGGTACTCACAAACCTCATCAGGGTACCCACAAACCTCACTGGGGTACTCACAAACCTCATTGGGGTACCCACAAACCTCACTGGGGTACTCACAAACCTCATTGGGGTACCCACAAACCTCACTGGGGTACTCACAAACCTCACTAGGTACTCACAAACCTCACTGGGGTACTCACAAACCTCACTGGGTACTCACAAACCTCACTGGGTACTCACAAACCTCACTGGGGTACCCACAAACCTCACTGGGGTACTCACAAACCTCACTGGGGTACTCACAAACCTCACTGGGTACTCACAAACCTCACTGGGTACCCACAAACCTCACTAGGGTTGAGGGGGGCTTCTGCCTCAGCACAGCACTCTGCCCCTCTGCCCTCCTCACTGAGCACCTTCCTGAGGCTCTGCAGCCAAACCCAGCTCTGCTTGTCTCAAGAGGGAATTTGTTTTATGAACTTCCACTTAATAGGAAAATGTATTTATTGGGCATCCTTGCACTTTAGGGATCCTGTTCCTTCTCTGTCCTTTGCCTGTGTGTTTAGGTTATCCCCTGTATGATGCTGTGCATGGAGCATTCTGTGCATGCATTTTCTCTGTATGCTGAATGAGAGAAGGTTAAGAGTGTAATATATTGAGGAAAGAATGGTTCCTAGGGTAGATATCCTCCTGGTAGGATGGATAATTAACCACATTAACTAACCACATTAACTTCACTGTGGTTCAGAAAACCTTGTGGTAGCCATTTACAGCTGATAAAGCTGGCTTTAGTACAAGTTAAAAATACAGCATCATCTTGTAATGTAACATCCCATTGAAAAAAGCAAAGTCTCCTGGTGTTTATGTTGGTGTTTACAGTGTGTGGTGATAAGTGTTTTTTTTAAAATAAGAAATAACAGCTTGCTTCATTTTGCACTATGCACTGTGAGAAACTGAAGCTGCAGTTCTCTCAAAGCTTGGTCCTTGGAAGAAAAGAAATTAGGGAGTCTGTCACTGCCCTCTGCTTTCCCAGTTGGTTGGTGGTTTTCCTGGAAAAGCAAAAACTTAGGATAAGAATTTAGGGATTGTTTCTACAAATAAGAGCTTAAATATGACACTGCTGTGGAAGCCCACCTAGCTAATTCTGTGTTTATATGGATCAGCCATATAAAGGGAATGTTATTTCTGAATCTAGTAGTTACTTCCATTAAGTCCTGATTTTGCCCCTCCAAAGAACAAAACAGTTATCAGAAAATGAGAAAAGTGCCTCAGAGAAGACCTAAGAGCTGAAGATAAATGCCATTAGGAGTTTCTCACATGGTGTCAGCACAGACTGAGGCTCCATAAGCAAAACACCAACAGAAGGCCTGGGCTTCCATCCCCACTCAGCTTGGGGTGTGATTTTTCTCCTCTGGATGTCACTTCTGTGATTTTGTGTGCAACACACCTCACTCCTTGGCTGCATGTGGAAAGTGATGCAGAAATCAGTTCTGAGTGCTGGGTTGCTCTGACCTAGCAGGTATTGTCTGTTGTTATTTGGCTGATTTCTGTTTAACAGCTTTGATGGGTTACTCATGCAAAAGCAGGCATTTATGGTTGGTGACAAAGGGCAGCAGAACAGTCAGTTTAATAAAATATGAGCTAGAAGCTGACTTGTTGGGCATGTCTAAACTGGCTGAGATTGTTTTAAAGCAAGCTGCAGCACCAAATGTTGCCTTTCCCTGCAGGAGGAACTTCTTGAAAACAATTTGCAAACGTTGGCTACTGATGTGGCTCCGGTTTATAAGAAGCTTGCTCCAGAAGCTTTCCAGAACCAGGTGGGTGTGTGAGATCCAGCTCTGATGAACAGTTTCAATCCAAGGAGCAGCCCCAGAGGGTGTTCCTGGTGGCTGTGCCTTTGGAATCCTGGTGCATTTGGCAGGTGTCCACACACTGCCCCTCTTTACTTGAGCTGCTTAAGCTACTCCTGGTGCTTAAGTAGTGCCATATTTTTATCTGTGAAAAATGCTGAGAGATAATGCTGTAAATAAAATGTTTTTCTATCCAAGACATTTGATTGTGGCTGACCTGATTATCTTACTGGCATCCAGCCACAGATGTTCCATATTTCACAGGAAAACATGAACCCCTGAGTCTGCTTGGCTGCCCTGATGGTGTCCCAGAGCTGTGGGTGCCTGGTGGGGCTGCACAGCACTCTCAGCACTCTCAGTGCCTGCAGTTTGCTCTCTCTCCAGGTGGAAAAGGCTGCCCTGGTGGTGTCCCAGAGCTGTGGGTGCCTGGTGGGGCTGCACAGCATTCTCAGTGCTCAGTGTCTGCAGTTTGCTCTCTCTCTCCCTGCAGGTGGAAAAGGCTGCCCTGATGGTGTCCCAGAGCTGTGGGTGCCTGGTGGGGTTGCCCAGCACTCTCAGTGTCTGCAGTTTGCTCTCTCTCCAGGTGGAAAAGGCTGCCCTGATGGTGTCCCAGGGCTGTGGGTGCCTGGTGGGCTTGCCCAGCACTCTCAGTGCCTGCAGTTTGCTCTCTCCCTGAGGTGGAAAAGGCTGCCCTGATGGTGTCCCAGAGCTGTGGGTGCCTGGTGGGGTTGCCCAGCACTCTCAGTGCCTGCAGTTTGCTCTCTCTCCCTGCAGGTGGAAAACGAGCACATGGGCCCCGACTGCCGGCTGGGCTGCAAGGACGGCCGGCCCTTCTCGGGTGTCACCGCCTGCATCGACTTCTGTGCCCACGCCCACAAGGACACGCACAACATGCACAACGGCAGCACCGTGGTACGTACCCTGCCCTCCTCACTGCTCCCACAGCGTGCTGCTGCTGTGGGCTCATTTCATTGCAGTGCTTTCACAGTTCACTGCACGTTGCCATTATCGATGCTCATTCTGTTTGTATATATTTGTTACTGTCTACGGAGGGCATGAGTTCATTTTATTGCAGAACAGATCAAAAGGGGGATGTGAGTGATCCCTCCTACAAAATACCTTCATTCTCTAAAGACTCCTGCTCCTGAGGAGAGGCCTGGCCAGAGGGCAGGTCAGTTTTTCCTGGGAAAGGGCTGATGCTAAAGGGAAGTGATTGTCTAACCAAGGAGCTGGACAGACCTCTGTGGAGGGAGAGCTAAAGCAAACTGATTAATTAGCAACTTACCTCCCCCAGGCTCACCAAATTCACTCTTTCTTGCACTGGGCACCTACCAGGTTCCTTGTTAGTGTAGATACAGGTCAGGAAGCAGACAGTGGAGCCAGGTGACCATTACAGTCTTTAAATCTCAGTATGAAAGGAAAACCCACAGATTGGTGTGGCTGTATTATATGCCTTGATGGATTACCAGTGAGAAAATTGGTTGGGAATTACTCAATTAAGTGATCTTTGAGAAATTAAGACCATAGTGTTGAAGAAAGAGAAGGTCAAGGCAGAAAAGATACAACTGGCAGTGTTCTTTGAGCAGCTGGAGCATCCCAGTGCTCTGAATAGTGAGGGTGACTTCTTGTACAGCAGTGCAGGTAACAACAGTAACTTCCCTATCTATCAAAGGATGTATATCTGCAAAAAAATTATCTGAAATCTCTGCTTACTCTAGATTTTTTTTTGTTTTAAGGAATGCAAACTGAATTATTGTGTTGCTGTGATTCAATAAAGTGTTGCATTTACACCTATAGTTAACACTGACCATTTCTATGTGACAGCAGTGAAATGACTGGTAAAGTTGTTTTAATGTTAATTTGTGGTTGTAAGGGGAGCAAAGGTCCATTCCTTTAAAGTATGGAAGCAGCTCTGGGAATCCACCAGGAGTGCAGTCATCAATTGACTGTTATTTTTGCTTAGTGTTGGCAGTATGCATTGCACAATTGCTTCTGAAGCATAGGAATTTGATGCCCTTAGAGATTCTAAACTTGGAAATGAGACCTCCTTGTCAGACAAACTACATTATATGCTCTTTGATGAAGTTTAGTTTAGATGTTCTGAGTGCTCCATTACCTCCTGAATTAGAGACAAGATGGCAGCTGAGTCTGCTACTCATTTTGCCATATGGATCCCAAAAAAGTCATAAATTATGGCCAGAAGCAGCTGGAGGGACAATTAAGCCTTTTTTGTGGAATTATTGGGGAATAGTTCTAGAACTGCATTTATCTGTAAGCACCTGCTGCCATTTCAGCTTCACATGGTCCTTGCTGGTGTTGATGCTTCATGGATTGTGTGTGGGTGTTTGCACGTGGTTCCAAGGCTCAGAAACATGGAACAACTTGTGCAAGGTCACTGTGTGCTCATCACTGTCACTTTCCACCCAGTTCTGCCAGATAATATCTGGCAGAATCTTCTGGTAATACCATAGGAAATGTGGTAAGGACAGAAGAAGAAATTAGTGCAGTGATACCAGCACCTCCTGCATTCCTGCCTGGTTCCAGAAGGTGGGACTGCCTACAAGGCTTAAAATACATGATGATTTCTTATAAATCACTGCTCATGATGGAGGGGATATTTACATTTTGTCTGTAAAATGTACTGAGTGCAGGTACAATTCTGAGGTGACAGCTCTCCCAGAGATTGCTTTCTCATCATGAACAGAATGAGAACAATTTACCCTGCACTGGAAACCTCCAGCATCCATCACTTTACTATGTTTCAGGGGTTTTTTTAACTGCTTGTCACACCTTACATTTTAAGGTCCCTACAGAGTGTACTTGTCATCTTGTTAGTGTTGTTAAGATTTCTTCCCTTTCCCCTTACAGGAACACAAAATCTTTATTTATAAAATTTAAAGTTCTTCTAGGCTAAAAAGGTTAAAGTAAATGCCTTGTGAGTTGATAATTGCAAACGCTGCTGGCTCTGTTATTGTGACACCTTTTTGTTTTCTCCCTTCATCATTGGTAAATCACTTTTAGTGCAAGTACCACAGGAATTCTGCATGGGCCACCCAAAGAAAAGGAAAACAGAGTCTATTCAAATTGTTTAAACCAGGCACAGACATAAGTTCAGCAAAGGACTTAAATTAGGTTAATAATAAGGAATAAGTTTACTGTACACTTAAAAGAATGTATTTTAAAACATTCTTGCATTTTTCTCAGTTGTGTGTTTGATCAGCTGCACTATTTGTATGTGACTCTGAAAATTAATCATCCTGTAAAGTTTGTGTTAGCAGTGGGAGGGTCTTGGAAATGCCCTCTGGAGATACAAGAGAGAATAGCAGACCTTAACCTACACAAATTGGGGATTGCTGTTACATGGTAATTAGCACTGAAGATTTGAGTTGCTAAACATTGTGTCTGGCTAGCGAGTCAAGCTCTGAATTGACCCTGCTTTTGGTAGAAAGCTGAAATCAAACACTCCCTGCTTGCTCTGGAGTACAATGACAGTTCTACAGAGATGTAAACTAATGTGTTTGTTGAAAGAAGCAGAAATAATTTCTGCCTACAAAGGGAGTTTTTAAAGAACCTTTAAGGCAATAAATGTACCATTCATTTTTACTTAGACTCTTTTGTCATCTCTTAAGTTCTCCTAAGGGCCACTGATGTGTGTTACAGCTGCAGTGTAGGGTGCTTGCTCCTTATGGATGTGAAGCTAAATGGGCAACACAGATAAAAGCTTTATAGCTATTGATGGAGGCTGTGGAATGTGAGGACTTCTGTTCCTTTATCAGATTAGCTGTGAAGGGCCATGTTCTTCACAGCTGTGGGGATCCATTCAAGGCACTGGCAGTGTTCTTTCTGGGGTTTGGAAGTGACTGGGACACAAAGGCTGCTGCTGGTTCTGCAGTTTGTGTGTGGGTGTTGCTCATCCTTGGGGCAGGGCCCTTGGTGCTGGGCTGAGGAAGGACACACCAGCTGCAGTTCTGCAGCAGACATTGGGAAGAAGGGGAGGAAGATAAATCTCTGTTTTGAGGGCACCTACAATCTGTAATTCATTACTGGCAGTAGAGCTAAGTACTGACAATCACCAGTCTGTCAGCAAACTCTTTGGGGTTCAGGTAAACCCCCAAACGCTCTGCTTTTGCCATGCCTGGGTGTATTTTGGCACATGACAGCACTGGCAGGGGGCTCCAGGCCTTGGCAGTGGCTGGCAGGGGGGCTGTGCGTGGTCACACCACTGTCTGCACCCCCTGCTCACTTTGGGGGCTGCAGCAGCTCCAGGGGCTTCAGTTGGTGCTTCAGTTTATCACAGACAGGAGGAAGATGAATCCCTGGGCCTGTGAAGAGGAATTTCTGTTTGATTTTTCTATTGTGCAAATGGAGAAATGTGAGAGGGTCACTCTGCTGACCTGTGAGCTCCAGGGAGCAGTTCTGGGCTGCACCTGTGTCTGATGGCACAGCCTGGGGGCATCAGGTGGGCAAAAGGAGGAGAAGTTTGGGGTTCCCTGCTCTGGTTCTGACCTGCATACTCTTGTTCAGGTCAGGAGAACAATGTGGTTTGTGCTGGCTGCAAAGGAAAAGCAAAGCAGTTTTATCCATGATGGTGGGCAGGGCTGCAGGAGCCCCTGAGCCCCCAGGGGCACCCACTGTGTCTCAGTGCTCAGGGAGGGGATTCCATCTCAGGAATGGAACCTGATTCCATCTCCCAGCTTTGGGAAGGCTGTTTGACTGCTGAAACCTGAATGGGAACCATCTGTTATTGCAACCCAGTGGAAAAGCTCCATCATTGCTGCATGTGGGGTTCAGGAGGACACAGGCACATCAGAGAGAGCCAGAGTAACACACTGGGAGCTGTGTGGCTGCACAGGGATGTCTGCAGGGGATTGCACTGAGTTCCTGCTGCATTTGATGTTTAAATGAAAAGAATAGTAATCAAGTTTCATAAACATGCAACTTTCACCATGACATCACTAAACCCAGAATAGGTGATGAGTTTGATCACCAAGCACATTGGAAAGCTAAACAAACCTTTTGGCCAACACTTCTTTGGCCTTTGAGCATCCTGGATGGTTTAGCTGCCTGTTCTGGAAAAAGCAGAGTAGCAGGATATGCAGCTTCATGCTGTAAATGGCCTCTAACAGACTTGATGGCTTTCTCATGCTTGTGTTTCATTTTGGTCAGTTTGCAGCAATGGAAAATTCTGCTTTTCACTTCTCAGCAATGGCTCCTAAATTCCTTAATGGAATATTTTGCACAGATTTGAATATTGGAGTATTTTTTTAAGCAGAAAATTCTGAATTGATGATTTACTACCTTTAGCTGTAAGTTTTTAGCTAATCTGTACTACCTGAATTTATGGCTGGTTTTCTCATATCATTATTTTCAGTTATCTGTTTGCCCTAGCACCCTTACTTTCATGTTAAAATATTTTAAGGGGATACTAACTGTGAAAGTATTAAAATTGGTGTTATGGCATTTAGGCTGTAGATGTATTGATCTTCAGATCTGGATACCATTTTGGTTATACATGAATTTCCTAATATGTGTTTGAAGTCAGTATTTAATATCCAGGGTGTGCTGGAGTTGACAGTTCTTGCAGCACAGTTGTGTCAATACAGTACAGCCCTCATCTTGTTCAGTTCCTCAGAACAGTTCTTCATCTTTCTTGTTCCATAAGATGTTGGCTTTTGCATGGAAATTTATAATTGTCAATTGGATGAGGGTCTCAATATTCAAAATAATAAATATTGTGGATTGAACCTTCAAGACTTCTTTCAGACTAGTGCCTGGGCCAGACACAGGCTGGACATGGTATTCTAAAAGACCACTGCCCATTTTCTGGTGAAAACAAGAGGCAGCCAGGCCCCTCCATGCTGACTTTATTACTGCTTTTGTTTATCATTTAGAAGGGGAAATCCTGGGGTGTTTCTGGGTCACTGCGACCCCGAGAATGTTAAAAGTCTCTTTTCCCAGCCTGGTGCTTGAAGGAGGAGTCAGGGCTCTTCATTTCTCAGTCTCAAGGTTGTTTATTGTTCTTATTGATAAAATTCTTTCTCCTGCCCTGATGAGGTCAGCTCAGCTCGACAGACAGAGGCACTCTGCCTGTCCCAGGGTGGTGTTATGTCTTTATACTAAAAACTATGTGTACAATATTTACAATTTACTTTCCAATACCTATCACCTATGTCAGACAGTGAGCTTCTACTCTAAACTAGTCCAAAAGTGCCACCATCACAGCAGGAGATGGAGGCCAAGAAGAAGAAGGAGAAAGGCTGGACACACCCAGTTCCCTCCATCTTGCCCCCTGAACCCCCATACCAGAAACCGTAAAATCTACTTTTCCACCCCATGATAACTTCACTATTATTCTACCTAAACTGTTGTGGCTTGCTGATCTCCATCTAAGGTTGATAATTTGCTCCATGGGCCACAACCAAACCACAGGGGCATTGTGGGCTCTGTGAGCCCCCTGGCAGGGTCTGGGCTGCTCAGCACAGCCAGAGGGATGCCCTGGGTGCCCACAGGGACAGTGCACTGGGCTCTCTAAACACACCATCCCTATATAATGATGCTCCCTGTATGTGCAGCCCTCTCACCCTCCCTGAATAAAGTGGCACCTGCTGGCCACTTTCAGCAGGTGTCACTGACCTTGGCAGGAGCAGAGTTGTCTTTGGGCTCTGCAGTGGTTGCTGTGGGCTGTGCAGTGTCCCTGGGCTGGGCTGGGGGCTGCATGCAGGGAGGAGGTGCCAGGCAGGGTGGGAGCAGGAGCCCTGCTGGGCCTGGGCTGTGCGAGCGTGGCTGGCAGAGCCCGCAGGCAGCGAGGTTCCAGTGCTGCTCACTGAACAACTTCTGTTTTCTCTGACTCTGCCTCCTGGTGCAGAGGCTGCCCAGAGGAGGTGAGTACCTCAGTGAGTGCTACAAAGCAGCTGCTGACTGCCCTGGAGCCCCTCTGCATCCTTCCCACTGCCTCCTGAAAAGCTCTTCCTCCTCTCTGCCTCCCACATTTCCTCCTTTTGCTGCTCTGCAACTGCCAAGCTTTGCATAGAGCTGTTGATAAGCCCGACCCACCATGTTTTTGGTTCAGGATTTTTTAGTTTGTGTTTCTGTACTTTTATTTTTCTAGAAATAATTGTGTGATGCCTTTATGCAAAAGCTGTGCTATGAAATAAAAAAATGTTTGGTTTTTTTTCATCCCTTAAATAATAACATTCTTCTCCCCTGGAATGTTAGGAATGGTGAGAAGATTGGGAAATTGGATTGACTGTTTATGATAGGTGTCAGATTGAGCCTGCAGAATGATGGAATGCTAAACTTCCATTTAGGGAATATAATTTCATCCTTGGATGGTGCTCCTGTTCCTTTCTGTGTGTAGTTAGTGACTCCTGTGGGGCAGCAGCTTCCCTCAGCCATGGTATCCATGTAGGGCATTCCAGCCATGTAGCAGTGCCTTGGGAATGGAGGTGCCAGAGCTGCAGAAGGTGAATGTTTGTGCCAGGGCTCAGGGGTGAATGTTTGTGCCAGTGCCCAGGGGTGAATGTTTGTGCCAGGGCTCAGGGGTGAATGTTTGTGCCAGTGCCCAGGGGTGAATGTTTGTGCCAGAGCTGCAGAAGGTGAATGTTTGTGCCAGGGCCCAGGGGTGAATGTTTGTGCCAGGGCCCAGGGGTGAATGTTTGTGCCAGGGCTCAGGGGTGAATGTTTGTGCCAGTGCTCAGGGGTGAATGTTTGTGCCAGGGCCCAGGGGTGAATGTTTGTGCCAGTGCCCAGGGGTGAATGTTTGTGCCAGGGCTCAGGGGTGAATGTTTGTGCCAGGGCTCAGGCACACAGAGCTGTTGCCATCCCTTGGGAGTGACCCCAGGGACTGCAGTGCCAGTGTCAGTGCTGCTCTCTAGGGGATGGGTTGGTGTTGGTAACAGCTGGAACTCAAGGAGTGCTGGAAAGGTTCAGCATTTGTAATGACAACAAGAAAACTATTGCAGTAAATTGGAATATTTATTCTTGTTTCTGATGTGAGCTCATCAAACTGGATGTAATCAGCACTCTGCTCTGGGCTCCAGTATCTCACAGCTCAGAATAACAGGAAGTAGGGCAGTGGCCTAAGAGAACATTTCCTGGGTCCTGTGAGTTAATTACAGTGGGGTGTTGATTTAAGAAAATGTTGAGAGAAGGAGGGAGTTAGAGCTGAGATTTGCAAAATGTATAGAGCGGTATGAGTGACGGTGCTGGTTTGGGGTTTTTCATTTACCAACCGAAACCAAAACCAATTCCAAATCATGGAATTAATTCCAGATCATAAACACTTTTTGTTTCATGCAAAAATAATTTTTCATATTTTATAATCCTTAAAAATGAATGTGAACATCAATTATGTATTTATGCATTAAAAAAAAAAAAAACTGGAATGCTTAGGAACTTTGCAGTATATTTACAGCTGAGATTATTTACCAAGGTTGGCATACTGTAAGCTGAGACAAAATTTCACTTTCTTGTCAAAGACATGTGCCTTGATCTTAAAATATGACAGTTTTTCTGTGTCATCACAGATGATGCTATTTGTCTGGCAAGTAATTTGTCCAATCATTTGTCAGCTGTTTGCATTAAAGCCCCCTGGTGTTGAGGCCTCAGAGCAGGAGTCAGCAGTGGAGGCCAGGATGAGTGCCTGAGCCTTGATGAGCTGCTGCCTTGTGCTGTGGATGATCTGTGGCCCTTGTGCCCCTGGCAGGTGTGCACCCTAACCAAGGAGGACAACAGGAGAGTGGGGGTGATCCCGAGCGACGAGCAGCTGCACGTGCTGCCGCTGTACAAGATCTCCCAGACCGACGAGTTTGGCACCGAGGAGGGCCTGGAGGCCAAGATCAAAGCCGGAGCCATCCAGGTGCTCACAGCGTTCCCCAGGGAAGTGAGGATGTTGGCTGAGCCTCTCAGAGCCGCCAAGAAAAAGAAACCAGACACAAGGAGGACCCCGAGTGAAAAGCAGCCATTAATAGATAAAAAATATTCAACACCAGTAAAACTGAAAACTGAAGCCCCAGAAAATCTTGGCAACGCTTTGCATTGTTTAGGTGAGTGATACTTGGGAAATTCTACCAGTCTGTTCTGATTCTGTGTTCTGTTACACATCTGATGGGAGGGAAAAGCCCCTTCAAAGTAAACCACTTGTATATTCTGCATTTTAGGGCTTAATGAACAAGTCACTGCAGCCAGTGTTGTCTCATGGGGCAGAATAAACCCCAGGTGACCACCCAAAAATAGTTTGTTGGTGGTCTGTGAACACCTATGAAATATTTCCAAGTTCCCTTATTCTAATAAATAACGGCAGTTTGACCATCTTGAAAGAACATTGTTGGAATGTTGACCTAAATAAGCCCTTGAATTTGTGTCACTTTGAAGTACAAGAGCTGTGTTCTCCATTCCTGTGGCAGACAATGGCTTCCTCAGAACTGAGCTGTGACCCTTCCCTGGCAATGGCATGGACACTGCTGCACAGCAAGAGCTGTGGAAAAGCCCCAGGTTTCATCAGGTGGCATGTCCCTTGCAGGGCTGTGGCAGGAGCAGGGCAGGGCAGGCTGCCAGCTGCCAGGGAGGTGCCAGGAGGCCCTGGTGGCTCCTGTGCCCGTGGGCAGTGCAGGGCTGTGCCAGGCTGGGCTGTGCCAGGGCTGGGCTGTGCCAGGCTGGGCTGTGCCCGGTGTCACATCCCAGGTGAGGCCTCCTGGGAAGGGCTGCTGCATGGCACTGGCCACTCCTGAGAGGCAGAAAAGAAGGAAGAGATGGAAGAAGCCATGGACTTAAACTCTGTGATTAGCTGGTGAAAAATAAATACAATTAAAGCACAGCCTGTTAGGAAGAAGAGAGGGAAACGAGCTCATCTGCTGTAATTTTGAATTTCATTTCATAAGAGACATCCAGACTGTCTTGGTTTGGAAAAACAGGTGCCTGCTAAGGAAGGCAGGAGCCTCCCCTGAAATGGAGAATGTGAACAACCTCCCCCCCACACACCAATTGCTATAAATTTTGAATTAAGGGGCTCTCAGGCAACAAAAATATGGGAGCAGGAATAACAGTTCTTTAATAGGGAAGAGAATAAAAAGATAAAATAAACAATGCAGTGAACTAAACCAACACTGCCAGAGTCAGAACCCAACCTGACACCCTGTGGGTCAGGCTGTTGGTGGCAGTCCCATTGGAAATGTGGCTCAGCCCTCCTGCAGTGTCAGGGGTGGTTCTGTTGGAGCAGGGATCCTGTAGAGAAGGATGGATTCTGCCTCTGAAGATCCAGTGGGAGAAGAGGCAGCTGCTGTTCCTCTGGGGAATGCTGGAGAAGCCGTGCTGGTGCTCCAGAATCTCCAGATTATATCCAGGTAGCAATGCTTGGCTGGTGTTCCAGAATCTCCAGATTATATCCAGGTAGCAATGCTTGGCTGGTGTTCCAGAATCTCCAGATTATATCCAGGCAGCAATGCTTGGCTGGTGCTCCAGAATCTCCAGATTGTATCCAGGCAGCAATGCTTGGCTGGTGCTCCAGAATCTCCAGATTATATCTGGGTAGCAATGCTTGGCTGGTGCTCCAGAATCTCCAGATTATATCCAGGCAGCAATGCTTGGCTGGTGCTCCAGAATCTCCAGATTGTATCCAGGTAGCAATGCTTGGCTGGTGCTCCAGAATCTCCAGATTATATCCAGGTAGCAATGCTTGGCTGGTGTTCCAGAATCTCCAGATTGTATCCAGGTAGCAATGCTTGGCTCCTCCCTCTGTGCTCACAACTCCCAATGGGATGCTGCAGTTCTTATCAGCCATGCAGTGACATTCAATAGCTGTTATCAGCAGTTGTCCCCTCCCAATAGATGAGTGATTGTGGTTACTCAGAGAGAGATAAGGAACTGCCTGCTTTGCAAAAGACAGCTGCCACACAGGTGGTAATAAATACATCTTGCCTTGCAATCTGGAACACAGACCCATGTAGAATTTTTAAGGGAAGGAATAACAGGTAAATGTGCTTCAAGAAGTCTCTGCATTTTGGGGGGATAACATTCAAAAAACAAATCCATTTGCTACACTTCCATAATTGAGTGCTGAGGGTTGTTAAAACTTATTTTCGCAGAACAGTCTCTCTCCTGATGTGATGGAGAATGCAATTCTCAAATGCTGTGTTTAAAATCCCTAGGGCAGAGGCCTTGCCCTGGGGTGGGGGCTGTTAAAGTCATTAAACACTTTGTGGTTTATTTCACAGAAAGGTTTTTATAGAGTTGATGTGGCCTCCTCATGTCCCCATACAGCTTTCAGTTTCTGCATACTAACTATTGTGCCTGTCATTATCCCACTTTGACTTTTGTGCATTCCTATGGGAGGAATGTTTTTAATTCATCACTGATTTATAAATTACTAGGAGACAGACTAGAAGAACGAATTATGCTTCTACACTGTGTAAAACAATGAACCATTCTGTGTATTTAGGGAATAAAGGAACACTGACAGTGCTCTGTGAGAGGAAGCAAGAGCTGTGTGGTGCCAGCTGCCAGCAGAACACGCACAGCCATGGCAGGGCATGGCAGAGCCAGCAGAGCCAGTGGAATTCTTCATTCCTTGGGCTCTGAACCTGCCCATGGTGAGAGCAGCCTGGGAGGAGCCTGGTCCCAACCCAGCCCAGCCGTGGCTGCAAACTGGTTCAGGGCTGACAGAAACTGCACAAGGATGCCTGCACAGAGACCTGAAATGGTGGGGCAGTTAGATGGGAAGGTGCCAGGCAGCCCAATCACATGACTCCAAATCCATTTTATAGGGATGGGTTTACCTGGAGCATCTTGCCAGATACTTTGTTTTTAAGGCAATTTCTGAGTCAGTATTGGAATGCATGAGTCATTGTAATGCAGTAACTGTTTCTGCTGTGATGGACAAGATCCATAAACATGCTTTTTCCTTTGATCATAATGTGGGGTTAAGGCAGGCCAGAATTTTAACTGATTCATAGACTGAATTTCAGACTGAATTTCATCAATTATGTAAAAACTGAAGGCCAGCAGTCAGCTGCTGGGAAGCATTTCTGTAGGCCTGGGCTGCGTGAATTGGGAATTAGTGGTTATTTAATTTTTTCTTTTATTTTCTTCATCCCTCAGTGAAATATCTTTCTATTTTATATACCAGCAGCCTGACTGGAAAAGGTTAAGGCATTAATTGAGCAAGGTTATTTTTTATATATATATGATAGGTATATGTGTATATGTGTGAGATATATATAGAGAGAGAGATGTGTACAGTCATAGAGATACTCCTGGAAAGCTAAAAATAATAATTCTGAAAAATCTGTATCAGTGTGCATTTTTCATGTTAGAAAGCAAGTATGCAAATATAAGAGAGGTATTTTATTGATTGAGAAGTACTTACAACTTTGGTGTGCATTTCTTTCTCCTAGGGAACAAACCAGATGCTTTAAAACCTGGGATAAAAATGGAGCCTTCCAACCACCTTTATGCCATGAAACATCCTTCAAACACTACTAAGAATTGCTCTTTACTGAAGCAGTACACGGCCTCCTCCCCCTTTAAGGTGGATGGTTTACATCCTTACCCATCTCTCACACACAAGTCTGGCCTGACTGCAGTGACTAACATTCAACAAGATTTTTCAGTTCCCTACGGGTATTTTGAATGCAGTACCAAGCAACCTCACGTGCCACCTTACGTTAGCTGCAAGAGCTTTGATGTGTCAGTGAAGGATTATACTGGAATTGTGCTGGACGAGGAGGTGAACGGCGTGCCGCCCGTTCTGCCCCAGGTCACTGCTCCAGGCCCCCCGGGCCACACAGAGCCCCTGCCCACGGTACCTGAGCAGCAGCCAGACCAACAGAGCTGCCAGCTTCAGCTGGACACCTGTGCCCCCCCAGAGCCGACCAGCTCCTGTGACCCAGCGCTCCCACCGAGCTCCCTGGCACAGGACGCCCTCGCACCCGCCGCCAACTGCTCCCATGGGTGCCCCCTGGAAAAGGGCAGCTCCCACGGGGGACAGAGCTGTGACTTGGACTGTGCTGATGTAAAGCAAAGCAGTGCACTGGGACAGGCAGCTGATTCTGAAGAAAAGGCTGAGGAGTTGTGGTCAGACAGCGAGCACAATTTTTTGGATGATGACATTGGTGGGGTTGCTGTGGCACCTTCTCACGGTTCTATCTTAATTGAATGTGCGAGACGTGAGCTCCACGCTACCACACCAATCAAAAAACCCAACCGCAATCATCCCACGAGAATTTCTTTAGTTTTTTACCAACACAAAAATTTAAATGAGCCAAAACACGGTTTAGCCATGTGGGAAGCAAAGATGGCCGAGAGGGCGCGAGAGAAAGAAAAGGAGGCGGAACGCCTGGGAACGGAGAACGCCGAGCTGGGCTCCAGCAGCAGGAAAGCAAAGCAGCCGGGTGAAAACAGAGATATCTTTTATGAAGACAACGAGTTCAACCAAATTCCATCGCGCAGAGCGCTGACAGTGACCAAGGACAACGTGATCACCGTGTCTTCGTACGCCCTGACGCGAGTGGCAGGGCCCTACAACCACTGGGCGTAGCGTGCTGGGGCCGGCACACGCTGCTGCTTTCAGGGCTCACACAGAACCAGCCTCGTGTCCTTTACTCTTTGCTCATCTCAACCATTCTAAGGCTGAGGTAAAAACAAAAAAAAAGGGGGGGGATTTCTTCTTAAACTGTGACTTTAACATTTGGTGGTGCTCAAGCACATTTTAAGCAAAAAAAAAAAAAAAGTTGTATAGTTTTAATACATTCTAAAGAAAGATTTTGGTTAGGTTATTAACCTTGATTGAATCATTCAGTTTATTACCTTTAGGAATTTATATTTTGGTGCTTTAAATCGTCTGTTTACTACAAAAATCATTTATAGCTATTTTAACAGGTTCACATTTTATGGTGTTAAATCAAGTTATACAGTTATAGCTCTACACAGCTCTTGGTGCTTAACCACATCAAACAGTTAAAAATAAATAAGCTGAATTATTACTTCATGGTGCCATTGCTTTAACAACTTCCAACCATTGCTGTATAGTCCAAATTACAGACCAATCTTTTAGAAAACCAACTAATTTTGTTCTTTAGATTCGTCAGTAGAATGAAGTTATTGGTAATGATGGCTGGAAGTTGTTTCTAAGCTGTAAATATATATTTTAAAAGCACTTTCTATTTTTAAAATTAACTTGAAATAGTATAGTATAAGGATCATATTGTCTAAGGTTTGTGCATACTCTACAGAAGAAATGATTTTGTTCTTGCTGTGCAGAGTTCCATGGTGTCACAGGTGCAGGATGTATGCTGACAGCATATGTGGTTGTTTTCAACTTGCCCTTTTTCACTGAAGATTTTATGTGGCATATAAACAAGCAGTTATGAATTATAGAACCTTTTTATTCTTTTCCAAGAGAGTGTACAAACGTGGAAGAGGAGATGTCTGGTCAATCTGTGTGTTGCTATTGGGAGTTATGAATATTACCTGGTTTTTTAAGGCAGCATTTGTTATGGTTTCTTTGAGCAATAAGTGCATCAGTCTCATTTGTTTCCAGCCTTCTAAGTTAACATGGCAGCCAAATGTTCCTAATGCCTCAGGGGTAGGATTGTTTTGGGATAAAAAGCTACCCCCTAGAGTTGCCTTATTGTGTTCTGATAGAAAAAATTAATTTGGGAAAAATACAAAGGAAGTGTTGGAAAACAATCAAATTTCTAATATTTAGCAGCAAAGTTTTTGTTAATAACCTATCTGTTATATTCACCAACTTTCTGAGTTCAGTTTTTTTACAAAAATGTTTTGTAAATTTTTGAAGCAATTTATACTTTTGACATGGAAACGGTTAACACCCTTCCTTGAAATTTATGTTCTTCATTTCTGTTGAGAAAGTGACATATCACAAAAGGAGAATTTGCTAAACCAGAGGAAAAACAGACACTCCATTGCTTTTAAATACTGTAGCATCCCACTCTTCTTTCTGATTCTCCTCTCCTGTGTATTTCTTGTTTAAACTTATTTATTGAAACAAATGACCAAATGACAGCATAGCTAAGGACTGACCTCATCCTGCAGCTTCTTCCAGGTGGGCTGGCTGGGGGCAGGAGGAGCTGTGTGGTGCTGTGCCCTCTGTGCCTCAGCCTGTGGGACGTGCTCATCACATACTTGACACAGTTCTACCGTGGTGCTGCTGCCCAGAGGAGTGTCAGCTGCCTGGATCTGCTTCATTTCCACACAAGGTGCTTTTCCCTGGAGGAGCTGAAGTGCAGGAGCTCCGTTGCAGTTTGGTACGAGGCGCGTGGGTGTTGGACACCCAGAGCCAGTCAGGACCTTGGTGCTACAAATCCTTTGGTGCAGGGCAGATCCAGGAGACTCCTCTGGAGCCAGGGCTGCAGCAGCAATCCCTGGGGCATGATCCTGCCTCCAGTTCTGCACATTCCTGGCCAGGCTGACAAAGCTGGTAATGGCAGAGGGTGGAGGAGTTGAACCAGTTCTTTGGATCTTACCTATTTGAAGTAAAACCTGTAAAAACCGGGTATGCTGCAAATTTTAGTTGGAAGCTTAATATTAGTTCTTCAGATAGAGGATATGAAGGGATTGTAAATAATGATGAAACAGAACCAATATTATGGCATTGTTTTGTACCAGCAGTTTTATGCTTATTGACTATGTAATATACAGTATACATCAAATCATTTTGGTATTTTGTGTGCCTTAGATTTCCATTTCCAAACTTGTATATTTTTGGTGAGCCGAAGATGAGCAGGAATTGCAGCTGCCCATCCAGTCAGGGGTGCTGTACATTCCACAGCTGCTCAGCCATGTTCTTGTCCCACCATGCAGAGATTCATTTCTTGGTTTCACTGAGAGCCCTGACAGCTTCAGTTTCTGCAATGCTGTAATTCAGCACTCTGCTGTGACAGATTTCCTACACAAAGTTGGTAAGCTACAGAGCCATCTCTACCTTTTAAATGTTCATACCATTAAAGTGAATCATTTTTACTTGAATCTTCTCCTACAAATGCCCACATTTAACTTACTGGAAACTTCAGATTAAAATGTTCCATTGAAAAACCAGCAGCTTCCCTCTAAGAAGTGAGGCACTGCAAGGTGGATCTGAAAGGATCCCTTCAAACAGGTAGCCCAATGGCAATTCTAACAAAGAAATGTGTATGTTAACATAATTAATACTATTAACTGATAGGTGCTAAACTCACAGTTACTACTTCATTAATGTTACTTACATGAGAGAAATATATCACCCACACAACAGCAGATCACCCACGGTGCTCTTCCCTTGGCTTTCACCTAAATTGCTTTTTCAGCATCTCCTGCCAGGCAGGTTGGGCACTTCCACCGCCTGCTGTGGTTTGAGAAGCTGATCCTTCCTCTTGCTGTACTGCAGTATAGGAAATGCAAATATTTACTGCTTCTACAACTCTGTGCTATTTCTTGTAACACTTCAGGATATTTATCAGTCTTGTACACAAATTGCATTGTTTTCAGTAAGGTTATCATTTTATAACAGTGTTTATCTCTTGAAATCTTCCACTCTGTGGGTCTGTTCTTTCCTTTGCAACCCACACAACCACTTGTAATTTGCTCTTAGGTTTTAACCCAAGTCCTTCGTGGATAGCCAGACCAGGAGCTGGATCAGGAATGAAGGTAGCTGGCTTGGTCAGACCTGCATGTTTTATTGGGTTTCCATCAGCTGGCACAATGTTCTGGGTGAAAATCCTGCCCATGGATTCAGTGTGGGCTGGCAGTGGGGTGTGCTTGTCTCTGGATCAGTTCTTACAGTGTGCCAGGAAAAACTGTCATGATCAGCACAGGGCACCTCTGACTCCCCAGCATTGTCTCATCCCTCTGTCCCCTGGCTCCAGCTGCACTGGGAGGGAGGAGCAGGGCTTGCTTGGCTCCCTGGGGGACTCACTGCCCTTGTGTCCAGTTAAACAGTGATTTACTGATGGTTCACATGCTGCTGTATTGCAGGAAATAGAAAGAAATATTTCTATACATACTTTAGTCACAAGATCCAAGAAGCTTTTTAACTGCTTACAAATACTTGCAGCTTCCAACCTGTAACAGTTGTATTCAGATTTTTTAAGGACTTTCTAAGAATGTTAACTGCTGGTGAAGGTCCTTGTGTTACCTATGACAGGGCTCCTCTAGATGTAGAACAGAAATAACTTGAGTTAATCTGGAGCAACATTTTGTGTTTAGCATGGGTAAGTGACAACTTGTCTAGTACTCAAGATTCTACCATACAACTGTATGGGTTTTTTTAAAGAGCTTTTTAATTTCATTGCAGTATTAACTGAATATGGTGGATTAAATCTGGGTCCTGTTGCAGCCCTGCTGACTCCAAAGGGCTCATCCATGAGGTTTTCAATTGGATGGATGTGGACCAACATTTGTGCCAACTCAGAGTCAATCTTGCTCTTTCACTTCCCTTGTAGCTTCTCTAATGTTGAAATTAGCTCCATTTATCAAGCAGTCACCAGCTTTGTGATCCATTTATACATCTGATTGTTTCTTTTCCATAGACATCCTGTCATTTCTAGGCTATCAGGAGGGAATGGCTGCGCTCTCAGATACAGAAAACTCAATTGCACGGCCACTTGCATGCTTTGTGTGTTAACACCAGACACATTCAGGCAGTGTGGGAGAAACTCCTTCTGGCTGATTGTGGTCACTGAAATTCAGCTTAGGGTCTTTGTGATGTCTGTAGCACTTACAGAGGAGGAGCAGTGCATCACTTTTGGGAATTGCTGCTTTAGCAGGGGTTGATGGGACTTGCAGGAGGAGGTGTGGAGGGAATGTCTTTGTGTGGTACTGCCCTGCAGTGTCAGTGTCACAGCACTGCTCTGGCCACTGAGGTGTTTCATTGTGGGGATCGGGTACAAATTCACCCCTTTCTGCAGTTCCTCCACAGGCAGAAATCTCTCCTTTGGTCTCTGCCTGATAATCTGGTGTAAAAAAGCACCAGAGGAGGGAGAGAGTTGGCCCCCATTGTCAATGTGCACACACAAACAAGGCAGCAAGTGCTGCTGTCATGGGCAGCCTGCTGCCCTCTGCCCCAGCACGGGGAGCACAGGGAGCTGCTGGTGCTGCTGGTGCTGCTGGTGCTGCTGCTGGTGCTGCTGGTGCTGCTGGTGCTGGTGCTGCTGGAGCTGCTGCTGGCACTCCATGGTCTCCAAGGCCCTTTCAGCCTTGGTGGCTCTCTGCACAGCACAGCTAAATCGCAGGCAAAGCTGTGAAGGTACAGTTGGGTTTTGAGTCAGCCTTCTGTGTACATGTGGTTGCCATGGTACTTCTTGATACTAACACTTCTGTTAGTCCATCTGACTTTAAATTCAGTGGCTTATTTTGTCTGTGACACACTCAACATTCTCCTTGAATTTAAACAGTGGCCAGTGGCAGCAGTCTAGAGGATGTGGTTACTTACTCTCAGCAATTCAGGAAGTGGTTTCAGTCTCCTCTGGGATTACCTGATGTTTAGCCAGCCTTTCCAAGTTGTCCACATTCTGCTTTAGGATGTTGCTACAAAATTGTGATTACATCAAGGAAGGAGTTTTACATTCGAGGTTTGCTGAAAGGCCAAGGATTTCTAATAGAACCTGATCAGGCACCAGGCTACATATGGATCACTTCCCCTAAGGAGAGGTTGAATAGTTTCTGTGTTTGTACTTCCCTGTTAAAGCCTTTCTGGTGCTTTTAGAGAACAGGCAGAACTTTTTAATACTGTCACATTCTTGACTGAATTATGAAGACTTAGTGTTACATGATGTTGAGTTGTGTCCCTGAAAATCACTTAGCATGGCTGGTGTGGATTAGTGGGTACCACCTTTACTCTGTGCAGCTCTCACTGGATTCTCTGGCCAGCTTTCTCCATTTTTGGCTCAACTTTTGGCTCTTTCCAAACCATCAGCTGTGCTCAGTCATTGTCACCTGCTGCTGGATGCTTTCAGTGCTTGTAACTCCTTCAGGGGTTTCTCCCTTCACAGGCCTGGCTCAGCACTAACGCTGCCAGCCTGCCCGTGAGCCCCTGCACTCTGTCCTGCTTGGGAATCAGCAGTGGCACACTGAGCTGTTCTCCTTGGACTCTCCCCCTGAAATCCATTTCTTTTACATCCAGTCCCCTGGAACAGGCTGCCCAGAGAGCCTGGGGATGTTCCATCCCTGGAAGTGTCCCTGGCCAGGCTGGACAGGGCTTGAAGTAACCTGGAGTGGTGGAAGGGGGTGGAAGGAGGTGAGCTTTAAGGTCCCTTCCAATCCAAACCAGTCTGATTCCTTGATTTTATATTCTGGATGTGACAGCTCCAGGGTTTTTACTTCACATTTTCTCATACAGAGCCTAGAATATTACAGGTGGGATTTTTTTAATGTCCACTTCATAATCTGTCACAGCCACTGTTTTCTTAGTTTTTAAAATCAAATAATCAGTTTTCCAGTTAATTTTCAGATTTTTTTTTGGTGCAGTTGTTACAATCTGTTCTTGTATCTGCAAGTAGCCAAACAAAAGAGACTTTGCAAAACCATCATCCCCTGAGAAGGACAAGTCATTCCTTCTCAGAGTACAGGATTTCTTCCTGTGGGTTGCATCTCTGAGTCCTCTTGTCTTTTGAGTCACTTTTAACAGCTCTGCTCCATTCCTGCCACCAGACAGCTGCTGCAGCCCTGCATGATTGCAAGAGCAGGAGTGTTTCTTTGCATCTTCTTTAAACCTTAGCTCAGTCTTTGTGAGATATCCAGTGTATGTTAAATGCCTGAACTAACACAGGACTGCTTGGAAAACATGTTCTTCCTCTGTGGCAAAAAATGGAATTGAAGGAGCTTGGGAAGAAAAGAAGGTGGTTACTGCCTTTTATTAGAGGGTATTGAGGTGGCAGTATTGATGTTTCTTTGTCTCTCTGAGAATTAAGACTTTAGGATTTTTTCCAATCCTGTTCCCAGTTCACCATCCCAGCAACTGCTCATGGTGCTCAACCCTGTACTGCTAAGCTTCAGCTGTAAAAGGTACAAGTTGTTTCTTGGTGCTGTATCCTTAATTCCTCCAGACAGTGTATTTCCCTTTCTTCTGCTGGGCCATAAAATGGCATTTTCCACACACACTTGTGTTCCAATGGCAGAATCTTCCAGCAGCATCCCTGCAGTGGGGTGCTCAGTGCCTGAAGGTGACAGGTCTGTGTGACCCCAGTGGTGCTTCTGCCCACACCCTGCTCCCCTTGCAGACATTGCTCAGAAGCTGCAGCTGTGGGCAGGGCAGGTGGGCACCAAACTCCAGAGTTACCCCCAGAGCAGCTGAGCTGTGCCCCTCTTGGTGCTGCTTTGGGTGTTCAGTCGTGCAGTTGTTGGCACAGAACATTTTAATGCTGTCGTGGAAAGTTTTGTGACCTGATCATTATTTTACATGTATATCTGTATTTTTGTTCTATTGTAATGGGAAAAGGGTCTAGGGTTTGGGAGTTGTCTTAAAGCAAGAAGGGAGGCCCTGATTCTTATTTGTGCTGCTGTCCTTTGCATTGCACTGGGAGGATGAAGGGGATCCCTAAATGGAGCTGGCTTACATCCTTTGGGGTATCCACCACACTGATCAGAGCATAAAAGGGCAGTAGTATAAATAAAAGCAAACAGTTAGCAAATGACTGGTTTGTACAATCATCTGAAATGAATTTCATGGTGTTCTTACTGTGCACATACTGGCCAGTAACATCCTCATGTTCTTAGTTTAGAAATAGAGGTTGAACAGACCTGCTTGGGTTTTACCAGGTTTGAAATATTTCCTTATATTGGCTGTCCTTTGCCCAACACTGTCTACAAAGACAATGTGCTAAGAGATTTGTACCTCTAGGTAATGGCCAGCCCAGAAATCTCACAAAATTATCCAAAATGCTATTTTTATGGTAGTTCTTCTTAAAATACTTGCTAGCCTTTATCATAACTTGGATCCCTTTTACTTGATGATATAAGCTGGGGTTGTGACAATCTACTGAAGTCCCCTGTGTCCTGACTGCACCCCAGCTGTGTGCTGTGTCACTCTGTGGGTTTGGGGCACAGAGCTGAAGCCAGCACCTCCTGCCTTCCCTGACTGTGGTGCTACTTGGCAGGGAGAGCCTGGCACGGCTCTGCTGCCCGAGTCCTGCAGAGCTCCCTTGCTGCCCCTGCAGCTTCTGTGGCAGCAGCAGCCCCGCTGCATGGCAGGGATGCAGAGCCAACTTCTCCTTCAGAAAAAGTGTCAGGAAAAGGAAATATTCAGGAAATGTACTTTCCTTCTGAAATTTGTACACTGCAGAGCCTAATGAGAACAGATTTTGTAGCAGCCTTGTGGATGCCTGTCTAACCCCTGCCACTCAAAAGGCAGCAGCTGAACTTCATGATGCTCTTGTCCTCTAAATGAAAAAATAATTGGAGTCCAGAAGAACAAATGGGATATCCCAGTACTGCTAAAAGAAAGGCAGTTCTAACCAATGCAAACATTCATACATTTCAGTTTGTAAAGAGAATTACTCTATGGTTATTTGCTCAGTTTGGAAGAGACAGCTCTCCATAATGTGACAATTTCACGCCAGGTCACAAGTACTGATCAGAATTTGCTGTCATTAGGAAAGAACATGAATTTGTAAGGACATGCTGCACTGACATGCAGTGGCTAATGAATTCCTTCCTGCTTTGGGAATATAACAGATTATGCCAAAGCAAAAGAAAAAAAAGTCATTGTTTTTTTCCTTCTCTCTTTCTTCTTTTCAATCTTTCTTTCTTTCTTTCCTTGGGATGCATTTGATATTTATTTTTCAACTTTGAGTTTGAGGTTTTCTTCCCAGTTACCAACGTACTGTATTGAAATCTGGAACATAAAACTAACATTTTTAAGCAAAAGGTGATGTACAGGGAGAAAAAAATCAGAAAGAAAAAGCACTTCATTATGTCACAGTATTTCCAGGAGAAAGTGTAAAAATTACTTCTTTTCTCACAAAAACAAAACCATTTGGGGCCTGATTCTTCCCTGGTGTAACTGAGCCCAGCTCCCTGAGGCTGGTGGAGCTGGGCAGTTGTGCTGGCTGAGAAACTGAACCTTAAAATCTTCTTTGCAGACAAGGGAACCCTTACCAGCAGTACTTGAAGACTTGTGAGTTGTGACTGCATGTTACTTGAAAGATCTAATTAAGCTATGTTTTTTGGTGCAAGCAGTTGTTGTACATGATTTCATGTTTATGTAGCAAGATGCATTGAAATGTTGATACTAGTATTGAAACATACATGTAAAAATTGTCGTTGTGGAAATTGTCTGTTCTGTTCTATTTTTCTTGTGTGTCTCATCTGTTTAGAACGTAAAACTTTCTTTTTTTTTTATTGTCCTAACTGAATAAGGCTAAATGAATACTGTAATTGAAAATATATTTTAAATCTTGTCATGAGTTTTTAAAAAGACTATTACAAATTGTATCATTCCTGATTACACAGAACTTTGTGGGTGGTTTTAAATAAATTTTATACTTCTATTTTGCACTTAGTTGTCTAATTTTTCTTTCCTGCTCTTGGCAATAATAACCACTGTCATGTGTAGAAATTTATTTGTTAATTAGCAATACCTACAGGGCTCCACCCAGAAGGGCAGCAGGTTCTGGGTGGGAAGGGACAGGCATAGAACCAGCCCCTGTTCTGCCTCTGCTTCGGGCTGGACTGACCTGTGCCCAGAGCAAGAGGAGCAGCCAGAAAATCTGAACCTCATTTTCTGACTGAAAAGGACACAGCAGTTTGTGAACACATCTGTACAGGGCCTGTCTGGCAGAGCAACTTCTGGGAATCACTGTGGCATTGAATTCCAGCCACTGGAAATGTTCCTATCAGGTTTTATTTGCTGCTATCAGAGGGTGTGGCTGGGGCTTCACTGGCATGGCAGTGCCCAGCAATGCTAAACAGAGTCCCTGTTGTTCAGGTCTGAAGGAAAGGAGAAACACAGCTCTGCTCATACCTGCTGCTTTTCCTTCTCCAGTATGTGCAGCAGCAAAAGAAGCAAAAATCACCTTCCAGGTAAGTGGAGTCTCCTAGAGAGCAGAGGAATGCTGGTGTCCTGTGGCTCACCAATGGCCTGGACAGGAGCTCCATCACTGTGTGATGTGTACCTGCACTTCTGGGGATGGATGGGTGTGTGTGGGTACATCCAGCAGGGAGGCCTCTCCTCTCCTGTGTGAGCTGCTCTTTGCAGGGCAGTCCCTGCTGGGCTTTGGCAGCAGCCTCTCCCTGCCCAGCTGCCCCAGCCCTCCATGAACTGCCCTGTTCATCCTTGTTATCAGGCTGTTATCAGTCCCACCCTCCAGGGTTCATGGCAGTGAGGAGCCCCCAGCATGCTGGCCTAACAAAGCCCAAGGGTTTCTAAAGTCCCTCCAAGCCTTGGGGCACACCAGGAGCAGCATTCCTGAGGAGGAGCCACCCATGAGGAACATTTCCCATTCCCACTGTGAGGTGCTGCCAGCCCTGGGCTCCCCTGGCACTGCCAGGCAGGGCTGGAGCGTTCCATGAGAGGGGGCACAGCTTCCCCTGTGCCCTGTGGGACAGAGCCACCCCAGCCTGAGCTGCCCTGGCACTGCCAGGCAGGGCTGGAGCGTTCCATGAGAGAGGGCACAGCTTCCCCTGTGCCCTGTGGGACAGAGCCACCCCAGCCTGAGCTGCCCTGGCATCCCTGCTGCTGCCAAGGCAGCCACCACCTGGGTATCCTGGATCTCTCATGCACATTATGCAAGGTAACAGAATGTTCATGTAGTACAATTGCTTGCTTTGAAACTCTTCAGCCTTAGATTGCAGTGCTGCTAAAACGGTGTTAATTGTTAACAATTAATTAAGCTGCAAAATGAGCTTTTTTGCTGGTGCTACAGTTAAGTTTTCTGTAGTACTCCTGCACTGCTACACATCACAGAACACCAGGATTTGCTGTTCAGCAGTGCTAATGTTGGTTCCTGCTGCTGATGGTTTACATTCAGAAGGGTATTCACCAAAATATTGGGGTTTCTGTGCACTCTGTATATCAGAGCAAGCAACACATTCAAATGTGATGTAAACACAAGCAAGGTAATGCTTCAGTGAGTGTTTTGGTTCAGGATGCAGCCTAGATAGTCTAAAATAAAATACCAGCAATCCCCATCTGTGTTTTTAATCTCAGACAAACTAAAAAAGTATTTAAAATGTGGAAATTTAAACCCAGCTATTTCAATAACCATTGGCTGGAGCACAGTTCCCAAGATGGGCCTCCAGTTCCATGTCCACTATTTACTTCTGGATACTCTTTTGTGGTACATACCACTGATACAAAATCCTTATTGTTAGCATTTGAGTTCTTGAAAATGTCCGTGTCTTTTTACACTTACAATCCTGCTGTCCCACGTGTACATCTCCATTTGTAACACAACTGGGCAGTCCTTCCATGCTGGTTGATCCTTAGGGAGTCCTGAATGGCTGCTGCAGCAGTGATGTGGCCTTTTCCCAGCTCAGAGCTGCAAACCTTTGTTTCCTGTGCTGTAAGAAGTGAGCAGGTGAGTTTCTCGTGAGCCCTGTGTTTTACACACGGGCTGTTTGTGCATGGGGATGGCTCAGTCCCTTCCCTGCAGGAATCCCTTCAGGAAATGAAGCACTGAGCCAGTGCCTCACCAAGCAACCCTCAGTGCTGAAGCCCAACTCCCCTCCAGCACAGCAGAAAGCCCTGCAAGGCCTCACCTGGATTGTGGATCCTTTAAGGGTGGGAGTTGTTGATTTTTTGTGCTGTTCTGTCAGGGGAAGGGGCTGTGAGCGGTTCAGGTGTGGCACTGCATAACAATCCTCCTCAGCCACAGCTCTGCCTGGGCAGGCACTCACCAGAATTCAAAAAAAGAGAGAAAGCCCAAGGGTGCTGTGTGTGGAGTGCTCTCAGCAGGGCTGTCAGGGGCTTGGAACCCCCAGAGAACACAGAATTCCCTTAACATGCAGCTGCTGTGGCACCTGAGCAGGCAGCAGCAATCACTTTTAGTGCTCCTTTGCTGTCTTGGCTCAGCCTTGGTGAGATATCCAAGTATTGTGGATGTTAAATGCCTGAACTAACACAGGACTCTGTGGCAAAAACTGGAATTGAAGGAGCTTGAGAAGAAAACCATTAAGGTGGTGCCTGCCTTCGATTAGAGAGCATTGAGGTGGCAGCATTGCTGTTCCTGTCCCTGCTGTCCCTGCCTGGCTCCTGTTGCACACAGAGGCTCTGGGGCTGCTCCTCCTGGCCATGGCAGCTGAACTGGCAGTCTGTCCTGCAGCAGGAACTGCTCTGTCTGTCTGTCTGTCTGTCCTGCAGATGGCAGGGGCTGAGCACTGTGGCAGGGTGGAAGGGAAATGGCTTCTCAGCCTCCACCTCCTGCTTCCCAAGCCATGGAGCTGAGGTTTTGAAGTGGTCAGGATGGTTCTCACTGCTCTCCTTTGTTGTGTGTGTATATTTGTGCCCTCACTGGGCTCTCGTGGGCTGGGTTACCCCAAGGAGAGAGCTGAGAACCCTCTCTGGGTGTGCAGGAAAACCCACAGCTGAGAGACAAACCCACAGCTGAGAGACAAACCCACAGCTGAGAGACAAACCCACAGCTGAGAGACAAACCCACAGCTGAGAGACAAACCCACACCTGAGAGACAAACCCACACACCTGAGACAAACCCACACACCTGAGAGACAAACCCACAGCTGAGAGACAAACCCACACACCTGAGAGACAAACCCACACCTGAGAGACAAACCCACACACCTGAGAGACAAACCCACAGCTGAGAGACAAACCCACACACCTGAGAGACAAACCCACACACCTGAGAGACAAACCCACAGCTGAGAGACAAACCCACACCTGAGAGACAAACCCACAGCTGAGAGACAAACCCACACCTGAGAGACAAACCCACACACCTGAGAGACAAACCCACACCTGAGAGACAAACCCACACACCTGAGAGACAAACCCACACCTGAGACAAACCCACACAGCTGAGAGACAAACCCACAGCTGAGAGACAAACCCACACACCTGAGACAAACCCACAGCTGAGAGACAAACACCACTGAGAGCAAAACCCCACGCTGAGAGACAAACCCACAGCTGAGAGACAAACCACACAGCTGAGAGACAAACCACAGCTGAAACCCAGCTGAGACAAACCCAACAGCTGAGAGACAAACCCACACACCTGAGAGACAAACCCACACACCTGAGAGACAAACCCACACCTGAGGGACAAACCCACAGCTGAGAGACAAACCCACACCTGAGGAACAAACCAAACCCACACCAAACCAAACCCACAGCTGAGGAACAAAGCCAGCACCCCCTGAAGGTGCTGAGGGCTTGACCCCAGGCCCCTGCTCCTGTGCTTCCTGGGCAAGTGAATTACAGCTCTTTTTTTTTCATGTGATCTTATGAAAATCGCCATTCACTTGGGTTTGAAGTTTTAAAATTCCAAGAGTAATAATATGGTTATAAAAATAGTGATATAATTAGGGTAATAATAATTTGAACAATTGGGATTAGGACAATATGAGACAATAAATACAAAGAGTTATGGACAGTTTGGGTGCCTTTTCTGGGCAAAATAAACCCGAAAAAGGAGCCACATTAACAGAGGATTAACCCTTAAAAACAACAGCCTGTTGCATATTCATATACTCCATACATGATGTATAAATTTTATTTGAACAAATTATTTTGTTTGGTCAGTGTCAATTTTTTTGTTCTGAATCATAATGGCATCTTCAGGGCTGAGCAAGGTGGGAAGAACTCGATAATGGAGCAATAAATTCTCTTTCTCTGAAAGATTCAGGGGTTTTGTGGCTGCTATTTTGGTGGGAGTCCTCTCTTTAAGAAAGGTCTCTCAGTATAGTTTCTATTTTAACATTATGTTATAACCTAAAACTATATTTAACACACTACTAAAAAAATGAATACAGCATAATTATCTAACATAACACAGATAACATTCATTTGAATATTTGCCAAAAGCCAATCAGAAAACACACATTTTTCACAATCTTCACAGATCCCAGAGCCCCCCAGGCTGGTGGGGACCCCAAACCATCACATCTTTGGTGGAAAACAAAGCCCAGGTTGGATTTCCCAGCACCTGCCCAGCTGGGTCTGGAGAACCTCCAGGGATGGGCACTCTCTCAATTCCTCCACTGAAAAAAAATTCTCTCTTTCATCAAGATGAAAAATTTCCTCTGTGCTTCTGGTGTCTATTACCTACAAAATAATTAAGAATTTAGTGATGCCATGACATATTTACTCATTTAAAACTTTGTCAGAAGTTTGTTCTCAATGCACTTAATTTTATTGCAGTATAGCAATAAAATATTGCAATATAGCAGAGCACAAAAGCTTTTCTGTCCTTACTCTGGGACTCTTAAAAACAACCAACCAACCAACCAAATAATTGTTACTTGCAGTCAGCTAAACCTGAGCAGGTTGGTTTAATTCTGTTACATCCTTCCTGTATTCTTGAGGGGTCTGGCCAGTTCAGAATATATATATATATATACATAAAATATATATTGTCAAATACTTTGTACAGCAGTATGCAATAAAGTTCAGCTTATTGTATTTCAGACTTGAATTTTGGATTAAATTGTCCAATGCACTTAAGAGATAGTCTGGGGGCCTGGAATGATTTTAAGAAACAAGACCAGAAGTGCAGATATTTTTCAGATATTTTTCCCTGCCACTTCCAGTACAGCTGTTTTTCACCCCAGCAGCGTGGTTTGCTTTGAGCAGAGGATGCAGAGACCTCAGCAATTCCAAAGGAATCATTGCTGTGCTAAAAATGGGCAAAACCTGCCAGGTCATGGCAGCAGTGTGAACCTGGGGAGGGAAGTACCAGAATGTTCTGCCTGAGGCACAGGAATCAGGGCTGTGGTTCCTCCTCTGGGGCTTTCCTTGAGAGCCTTTATTGTCTGATAGAGACAGCCTGGGCCAGAGGAGTGCAGAATACTCACAGCACTCTGATATTCAAAGTCCTGCAGCCTTTTCCACGTTTAATCTTGTCTCCAGGTTAGAGGGTACAGATTCTGCTTTGGTGAACTGGCTGAGCTGGATGGAGTTGTGCCAGGAAGAGACAAGGCATCAAATGTGCAGATTTTAAAAGTAAGAACTATGCTTCTGAGTGTAAAACATCTAAACCCTCATTTAATTTGAAATAGAATTTAAAAGGCAAAGGCAGATCTGTCTTTATGTATAAAGAACTAGCAGATGCTGGCAGAAATTTACTTGCACCTAGTGATCTCCTGCTTCTTTATCCAGATGCCTCCTACCAGATAACTCACCTCACTGCAAGTGAGTTTGATGCTGCTGCTTCAGGATTTTATTTCATCACCCACTTCTGTTTTTAATGACAATGTAACACTTCAAAGTCCTATTTTCATTTACGAAGCGCTGACTTAGTCTCAAACATAGGTAGGAATTAATGTCTCTATCTCGCTTCAAAACAAACTCTTGTGAAAAACTATTTATGTGATGGAAAGCTGTTTGTAACAACCCAAGGTCAGGGGTTCCATCAATGCCTGCATGAATCGGCCATTCACTCAAAGAGCCGGACTCGACGATCCTTTAAGTCCTTTCCAGCTCAGACTAGGAAAGGAGAGAAATTACTCTTGCCCAGAACTCCTGAACTGCTTACTGCACTGATCCTGGCTGCAATTACCGTCCCAAAGCATCTTAAGAGCTTTGATGTGTCTGTGGCGCGTCTGCCCTGCCCTCACCTCAGCTGACCCCCGTCCCCACAGAGCGGCCCGAACGTGTGTGCCGGCTACGGGAGGGGGCTGAGGGTGCCTATCTCGGACAGGGATGGGGCCCGCTGGGTGTGTGTGAGCACTGCCAGCCCCGGTGGGGCGGAGGGGCCCGCACAGGGACCCCGAACCGTGCCCGAGCCGTGCCCGGGCCCGCGCTGCCCTCAGGGCGCTCCCGCCGCAAGATGGCGGCGCCGCGGCCCCGCCCCGCCCGCCTCGCCCAAGATGGCGGCGCGGCCCCGCCCCCGAGCGCGCGGGCCCCGCACGCGGCCGGGCCGGGCCGGGCGCGCGCCGCCTCGCGCGGTCGCAGGCGTGACGTAGAGCGGGGCAGGGGCGCATGCGCGGGGCGGGCGGCGATGGCGGCGGCGCGGGCCCGCGCAGGTACGGCGGGCGCGGCGCGAGCGGCCGGGGGCGCGCGGGGCCGGGGCTGCCCCGGAGCGGGGCCGGGCAGGGCCGAGCGGGGCGGCGGCGGCACCGGCAGCGGCACCGGGGGGAAGGAGGACACGGAGGAAGGGGAAGGGGCGGGAAGGCCCAGCTTCCCGCCCGCCCGGCCCGGCGCCGCCGCCTCCGCCTCCCCTTGCCTTTCTGCCGTGCGGCGCTTTCCGGCGGGCGGCGGGGCCCGCACACGCGGCCGGCAGCGGAGCCTGCCCGGGGTAAAGCAGCTCTGGCGGGCCCCGGGGGAGGCGGCGGGGCCGGTGCGGGCCCGGCCCGGCTCGGCTCGGCCCGCGTGGTGGCCGGGCCCGGCCCCGCCGTGCGGAACGCGAGCGCTGCCCGGGCACGGCCGGGGAACAAACGGCGAATGTGAACTCGGGGGCCGCACAGGCACCTTCCTTTCCCGGGGCCTGGGAATGGGAATTTTCGCGTTTTCAGACGCGTTTGTCCCGGTTTTAGAAGTGGGAGATGGCGATCGGGCCTTGGGAATATAAAATAACTTGCCTTACAACTTTCTGCGTTCCTCATCCACGACGCATGTTCCCCACCAGGCTTTAGGGATGTAAAACTAATATTTGGAGACTTTTTTTTTTGCGTGTGTGTTTTTTTCTTTTCTGATTTTGACTTTTGATTTTTATGGTTTGGTTTGGTTTTTTTTGTCGTCTGGGGTTTTTTTTTTGTGTTTTTGGTTTTTTTTTCCTTGCCCTAGGATTAAAATAACCTGCCGGTATTTGTTTCAAAGATTGCAGCTGCATTTTATTTTATTTTATTTTATTTTATTTTATTTTATTTTGTTTTATTTCCCTAGATTGCAATTACGGAAGATAGACACCCGGGCGGTTCTACCTTCTGCCATGGCTCAGTTTGGAGGACAGAAAAATCCCCCTTGGGCTACTCAGTTTACAGCCACGGCGGTGTCTCAGCCAGGTCAGTTTACACTCGGTGTTTGAGCCCTGACCCCTCGGGGATTTGGCGATTCCATTCTTGGCTGTGCACTTCAGAGTGGCACGGTGCTGACTGACTTATCCAAAGTCTATTTAGGTGCTTTAAATCGGGAGTTTTTTCCCGCAATGGAGACTTTAAAAGTCGTTTCCTGATGCTGTCTGTTGGTTTTGTTTGTTATTTGGGTTTCTTGAGGGGTGTGAGTAAAATCCCAGGTGAGTTTGTATTGATTGTTTCAGCCAATAAACAACATATCCAGTTAGTCATAGCCCAAGATGTGTAAATCAAATTACCTCCTATTAAATTACATGGTTCTGGCCTAAATAATACCAGCTCTAGTAAGGCATTACAGATTTCCTAAGTGCTGCCTGAGTTTCATTTCCTGGGCAGCCTGAATCGATGTTTACACATTATTTTATTCATTTGTTTTATTAATCGATTAGAAATAATCCATATCGTGGGAATTTGTTACTTGGGTGGGAAGGGAGTTATTTCTTTTTTAATGCTGAGTTAGAACTCAGATGTCCCTATAAGCAGAGGTATTGCTGGGTTTGGCATGGAGTTCATGTCCCAGCTCCTTTGTCAATGCCAGCCTGGCAAAGCTTGGGAATTGTGACCGTGTTCACAGGGGTCTGAGGATGAGGGAAGAGACAGGATCTGACTCCATGGTTCAGAGGGTTGATTTATTATTTTATGATATATATTACATTGGAACTATACTAAAAGAGCAGTAGAAAGGATTTCATCAGAAGGCTGGCTAAGCTAAGAATGGAAAAGGAATGGAATGATAACAGAGGTTTGTGTCTCAGACAGAGCCCGAGCCAGCTGACTGTGATTGGCCATTAATTAGAAACAACCACGTGAGACCAATCCCAGATGCACCTGTTGCATTCCACAGCAGCAGATAATCAATGTTTACATTCTGTTCCTGAGGCCTCTCAGCTTCTCAGGAGGAAAAATCCTAAGGAAAGGATTTTCCCTAAAAGACCTCTGTGATGGGGAATGTGTGACAGTTTTGGAGGTGTGTGACATCTCTGGGGTGGGAATCCCTCTCCTGTCCTGACTCAGTTCCTTTCCCAAGGTAAATCCTGTGTCTGCAGTGATTCCCATGGCACTGCTGCACTCACACTGTGCATCCCAGGGAGTGACTGACTGCATCCTCTTCCTTCCCTGGGCTTGTTCTGCCCAGCTGCTGTTTCAGTGCATACTTGTTCCCCTGCTCTTTTAATCTTTAATACAAACCAAGAGCACAGGAAGCATCTTTTGGGAGGTGAGCAGTGCTCTCTGACCCTGCTGGGAGCTGAGGAACAGTGTTTGTGCTTGAGCTTGCCCCTTTCAGTGTGAAGTTGTGGCCTTCAGGGAGGCTGTATCCCCAAGGAGGAGGTGCTGAGAGCTCAGGTGTGCTGACCAGCCTCACCTGCTGCTCAGCACCCAAGAAATGGTGCAGATTGGCTTATCCTTGTGAACCTCAGTGATAGTAAACTCATTTTAGAAACATCCTTTCAGAGGGCTGGCCAAAGCTGTTGCATGTATTTATGCATGCCAGCTGTTTTTATCCAAGTGTCAGGTTCCTTCTCCAGAGCTTTGAGGTGCTTGGCTATGAGGGAAGGAGATCTGGATTTTTGTAACACAAACAACATGATATATGGTTATTTTCAAGCTCTCTGAAGCAGTGAGTGATGGTGCTAGAAACCCAATTTGATTGTTACAAAAAAGGTAGGATCAGTGTTGGGGGTTTGTGTTTTTCATTGTTTTGGTTTAGGGATTTTTTTAAAATTTCTGATGTGGAGGCTGTCTTGGCCATCCCTGGTGAAGAAGTAACTAAATGAGTGAAAGCTGTTAATTATTAAGGTGTGGCACACTGGTTGTGGACTGAGGGCTGTGTAATGAAGGGTCTGTGATCCCTCTGGGAGGGTTTATTAATTACTCTCTGAGGAATTAGAAGAGGGATGTGCAATTCCAGGTGCCAGCAGAGATGGATGTGTGAAGGGAAACTCCTACATGGAACACAGTGAATTTTTGCCTGCTCCTCATCTCATGCTTTTGTGCATCACAAGGCTAAAACCAGAATAAAGCCCCCACTGTGGTAGCTGAGCATTGTTAAAGAATAGATTAAATCATGCCTACTACAGAAAATGACTTTAACTTGCATAATGATGCAAAGGAGAATTCCCTCCTCCTCTCTACTTTTCATTTTTGTGTCCCAGTGCTTGCCCTGTGCATGGCTGTGGTGAAAAGCTGTGTGGTTTTATGGAGCTGTGGTGCTGGGGGGTGCTGGCCCTGCTGTTCTGCCTGGTTGTGAGGATTTCATGGTGCAGGGATGGTGCTGTTCCTGCTGCTGGCCCTGAGTGTCAGCCCCTGAGGAGCAGGAGCTGTGCACAGGGTGCTGCTGCCTGTAAACACATTTGTCCCCTGACAAATGAGCCTGCTCTGTGTGTGTGCCTGTTAAAGGAGTAGCTTGTGTGGTGTTTGTGTTGCAAGTGTGTGAAGCTTGGAAGCCCAAGGCCACAATGTCACCATTTCTGACAGCTGTGAGCAGTGTCCCAAGCCCTGCATGGGGCACTCCTTAACTGTGATTCTAATAAATCCACATCACTGACCGAGGGGACATCTGTAGCTCTGTATTTTGAAGATGCTTCCCTAACTTCTAAGGATCTTTAGGGTTTAGATGTAGGAAGAGGGATACTGAATACTGTCTTTGTGTTGGTTGCAGTGTCTATAACCTCACCCAGAGGTGCAGCCTGGAGCCCAGGTTCTGTCTGAGCCTGCCAGCTGGAGGTGCCACTCAGTGTTTGGTGCCAGGGGGGGTTGTTTGCCCTGCATCTGAAGGAAGGCATCTCCATCACTACTTACTGAGATGATTGCAAACCCTGAGATGCTGTTGTTTGCCACTGCAGATGCTTGTGGCAGTCAGCTGTGGATTGCAGACTCAGCCTGATTCATTCTCTTTCTCTTGTTTTTCTGTGTGATTTTTCCTTTTTGTTCTCTTTCTTTTTTCTTTTTTATTTTTAACTAGTAATGCAAACTCAGTTGCCTAATTAATTGGAGCCTGTTTGACCAAGATGAGTACACAGATGAAAGGCAGTCAGATGAAAGTCCTGGAATACTTTGGGGCAAATCAGTGGCAACAAGATCCAGCTTTGAGAAACTTGTTACTACAGGTGTTATCTTCTGAGAGGATCTTGGCTGCCTTTTGTCTTTGCCCTTTCTCAGTAGGTTGATCTGCAGTGTTGTAGACTATAGATACCCAGTTAATATTAAATGCTCAGTGGAGATGGCAAAATTTCTTAGTTTTTTTCTTAGTTGACAAAATGGGATAAGGGTCTTAGGGTGGGCTGGGAATTGCTTGAGATAATTCTGGGTTATGCTGAAGTGGAAATTGCCATAGTGATGCTGAATAGTCCCAGGATCTGGTTTAGGGAGTAGGCATTTTTGTTGGTACACAAAGTAGGAGAAAACTTGTGAAATTTTTTTTTTGTAATGCTTCCCACCTCCATCCCCCTGTGCTGGGACAACTTTGGGATGGAACTTTGGACTGAGTGACAGTAGCTGGCATAGTCACACACGTTCAAAGGTGACAGCAGGCAGCAGATTGCTGCACTAATGGGAATTTCTGCTCGGTGTGTGGAAGGAAGAGGGGAAAGATGAATGCACTGACTGAGCCAGCAGAGTGTTCCAGCCAAGAAAAGTCCCAGGATACAGCAGCCAAGCTTGTAAATTGTATTTAAAGGTGTGCTTAAGGTGTGTTAAGTGAGACAGTGGTGAGGGTCCAGTTGAGGGTGTCCTTCTGGATGGTCCAAGCTGCACATTCAGATTGCAGCTGGTGATCAAGCAGGAGGCAGGAGGATGAAGACAGTGGAGGGTTTGTCAGGAGAGAAGCCTCAAATTTTGTTTGCTGGCTTCTAAAGAAATGCAAATTTTGGAATTTTCCAGGGGGGAAAGTTAATGATATGCTGTACACTGTAGAATGCTTGATTTCACTTTTAAAATCCTGTTACTTCCTGAAATGCTTGTGTGGCAATATTTGATAGAGATCATAGTGATAGGAATTATTTTCAGTGCTGTTTATGTATTTCATTCCAAAGTTATGAGATGATCAGTGCCATCAGCAGGGTCTGCTCTGCTGGAAAGGGCAGTGTGCTGTGGTGGGAAGGGTGACATTATTATTCAGGACCTGTGGAGGGGTTCAGCATTATTTATGGTGACAGTCACCAGCTACAAGCAGGGTTTTACAGCATCCCTGGGTCAGGAGTGAAAGGTTCCCTTTGCATCAGTAGGAACAGAGCACAAACTCTGCAGGAACACTGTAAATCTGTTCCTCATTCCCCTGTGTGTCTGAGGGCTTTGGAAGAGAGAAGAGCTGTGTTAATCCTGAATGTTGCTCAGTTCTGAAGATGGCTGCCTGACCTGTTTTTGCTGGCAGTGTGTTTCCCTGCCCAGTTTCTCTCTGGTTTTATTTAAACATGTGCACTAGGCTGATAGTTTAATGAAGTGATATTTGATCATGCAGCTGCCCATAACTTTTTACAAAACTCCTGCCAGAGAGGGAGCAGGTTTCCAGATAGGTTTGCAGCTTTTTGCTGAGATTTGCATTTTGCAGGGCTCTTTGTCACCCAGGAGATCCCTCTGTAAACCTTGAGCATACCTTGTCCAGAAGCACAGCCTGTGCATAGCTGCTCCTCATGATTTGCTTATGTTCTGTGGTGAATTAAAAGCCAGCATGACAATAAAATAAACAAATCTTTCCTTCTGGGCAGCACAAACCCCTCCTATTGAGAGCTGCAGAGAGCTTGAGTCCCCTTATACATGCAGACTGATTAAACTCTGTTGTTCCAAGCTGCTCCTTCTCCACCAGCCCCCCTTCACAGGGCACAAAGACAGCACTGAGTGAGGCAAAAACTTGGTGATTTCAGAGCACACTTTCCATGAGCCTCTGTTTCACAGATGCTGTTACAGTAAAGCTTTCTCTTGCCCTCAACAGAATGCAATGTATTCATTGACAGAGCACAGCAGCAATCTTCGTTTGGCTCATCCAAATAAAGGTTGTCCAAGGAAGTACACGGGGGAGGGGGTGGGTGCAGGTGGAGATGACAACTACAGAGCTGGAAAATCATGAGCATGGAAGCAGAGATGTGTAATGGTCTCTGCTCCCCTGCTGTGGGTCACTATTGGTAGATGAATTTAGAAGAGAAGCTTGGTAGATGAATTTAGAAGAAAAGCCTCTGTGACCGTGTTCACAGGGGTCTGAGGTTGAGGGAAGAGATGAGGATCTGACTCCATGTTTCAGAAGGCTGATTTATTATTTTATGATATATATTACATTAAAATGATACTAAAAGAATACAAGAAAGGGTTTCATCAGAAGGCTGGCTAAGAATAGAAAAGCAAGAAGAATAACAAAAGTTTGTGTCTCGAACAGAGAGTTTGAGCCAGCTGACTGTGATTGGCCATTAATTAGAAACAACCACATGAGACCAATGACAGATGCACCTATTGCATTCCACAGCAGCAGATAATTATTGTTTGCATTTTGTTCCTGAGGCCTCTCAGCTTCTCAGGAGGAAAAATCCTAAGGAAAGGATTTTTCAGAAAGTATCATAGCTACAAGCTTGGTAGATGAATTTAGAAGAGAAGTTAGTGGGCTGTGATGCTTTGTGTTGAATTTGGGAAGTTGATCCACTGTAGGAGTGTTGGGGAGTGGGACAGTCAGGACGTACAGAAATGAGAGATTTTTTTGAAGTTAGGTTGTGGAACGTGGGGTTTATTGCAATGGGCCTGGGTGCAGGGCCCTGCTGGGAGCTGCCAGACACAGCTGGAGCAGGATGAGAGAAGAGAGGGGCAGAGAGGATGAGAGGGTGAGAGAGAAAAAGGCGTAAGAGAGTGAGGTTCCCATTACAGTACAATAAATCTTCTGTGTTGAATATTCTGATTCTCACTAACCAATCTAGTACAATATACAAATCCTATAGCATTTCCATACAGCCTGTAAGAATCACTGCATTACCATACTGTGCTACATTTTAAACCCTAAAAACTCCTCTTTGGGCCCCTTCTGCCAAGCTGTAGGGTCTGCTCTGACCCTTGGGCCTGTCTGCAGGCAGAGGGTGTTGTTCCATCAAAAGGGGATTGCTTTCAGTTTGGCTACATCATTGTTTTCCAGTTGTTCAGTAACTGAGGGATCTCAAAGCTTGCTTTCATTTCAATCTGGCTTATAGTTTCCATATTCTCAAAATCTTTTGCCAGGCAATCATATTTGTAAGGCTTTCCTGTTCCATCTTCCCCACCACAATGGTCTCTGCTCCTCTGCTGTGGTTCACTAGATGAATTGAGAAGAAAAGCTTGCTGGATCAGTTTAGAAGGGAGGGTGTTGGGATGCGATGCCGTGTGCTGTATTTGGGAAGTTGTTTCCCACCTCGGTGCTCGTGGCCGAGGCGAGCGCCGCGCGTCCTGCGTGAGGCGAGGCGGGCCGGCCGCGGTGCTGCGGGCGCTCACCGGCCGTGTCCCCCCTCCCTTCCCTCCGTGTCTCCGCAGCTGCCCTGGGCGTGCAGCAGCCCTCGCTGCTGGGAGCCTCCCCGACCATCTACACGCAGCAGACGGCGCTGGCAGCCGCGGGGCTGACCACGCAGAGCCCCGCCAACTACCAGCTGAGCCAGAGCGCCGCGCTCCAGCAGCAGGCGGCAGCCGCGGCCGCGGCCCTGCAGCAGGTAAAGCACCCACCGCGGCCGGCGCTGCCCGAACTGCGGCCGGCTAAAGGACCCAGGAGGAAAGGAGAATGGCAAATGGTGAACATCGCAGTGTGAACCTGTCTCTTATCCATGGCGGGATGGGCGGGATAGATGGCAGAGGTGGAGTTCGTCAGGGGGAAGTTGGGATGGGGAGGAGCTGAGTTGTAGCGCTTTGGGAGAATGGGGGTGCTGTGTCTAAGCTGAGAATCTCAGTATCTCCCATCTCTCTCTCTATCTATACATATCCTTTATGGGATTTTGCATGATTTTGTAATGTGCCTTAAATACTGTCTTAAGCATCAGGCTTAACCAAAATTGCTGACTTTAGCTAGAAAGAGAATTAGTGGGAAGTTGGGCTGTAGAGGAGCCGATTTTTAGCCCTTTGGGAGAATGGGCTTTGCCTCATCTAAACTGAGAATCTCAGTATCTCCCACCTCTCTCTCTCTTTATATATATCTATCCCCTTTATGGGATTTTGCATGGTTTTGTAATGTGACTTAAATACTATCTTAAGCATCAGGCTTAACAAAAATTGCTGACTAGCTAGAAGGAGAACATCAGGGCCCACTCTAAAGGCTCAGAATAATTGTTATGAAAATTATATACATTGATATGATGAAAATTATATATATTGACATTATGAAAATTATATACATTGACATTATGAAAATTATATACATTGATATTATTAGTTATTTTTAAATTAAATTTGTTAAAGGTTAATTGCTTTTATCTAGAACTCGCTAAGCAGGTAACTTATATTTGATGTTGTTGCAGTAATAATTCTCCTGTTTATGAGATATTTTGCTTTTATCTGTTTCAGCAATATTCACAACCTCAGCAGACTCTCTATAGTGTACAGCAACAGGTTTGTCTGATTCTTACTGTGTACATCACAAATAACTTTAAAATAATGTTGATTGTGTGTCTTGTAGGATTTGTCTCCGAAATCATCCTCATGTGGGAAGTTGTTAAAGAAACTTAAGTAACATAAAGAAACTTTGTGTGGCAAAAGAGAGCTTGAAGTTCATAAACTTGGAAAGATGTGTGCAGAATGGAAACCTGCCTACCTTCCTGCAAAAACAAATTTTAGAAATACTTTCTGTTCCATGTGTAAATGATTTTCTGCTGAACTTTGCTCCAAACAGGGCCGTGTATTTTAACTGCTGGAAAGACGCTGTCCAAAAACGTTCCCTTTTGGATTTTTATTATGATCTTCTAACTTAACAGGATTTTTAAAAAGAATAAAAGTACAAGGGAATTACATGCCTAAGTTGTTCCAGCTGCCAAAATTTTTTTGGTATTGCTATTAACTTTCAGTTAAAAAAAAAGTAGTATTTCTCCTTTCTGTATAAACCTGGGTTATACAATCTCAAAACTAACCCCAGAGGCACAGTTTTACAGATGTGCAAACTGCTGAAATGACCAAGCCCTAAAAGACTATTAACTGACTCAGATTAAGCAAAAACTCTTACTTGTAAAGAAGAGGTAGAATTGTACAATTTCCTTAAGCATATCAAATTAATTTATAACTTTATTTATTTTAAGTTGCAGCAACCTCAGCAGACCCTTTTAACTCAGGTTAGTTTGGCTTTATTGTTTGGTCTTCATCCCCAAACACAGATAATGCAAGAGTGCAAATTTGTGACATCTTGGTATTTTAATCTGTAAAATGAACTAATATGAATGAACATTTTATTGGTACAGGTTTATTTTATCCAGATGTTAAAATATGCATAGCCTTGGTTTCAAAAATTAATAGCAACCACTCTTCCTTAATCTTGAAGGGAACATGTGTGTTGATGATATTTTAATTTTTTTTTTGTTTGAACTTCAAGTGTCCATTTGTTTTGCAGTAAATAACAAATGGGGAAAATCTTTCTCTTCTCTGTGAAGGAATTTAATTTCCTGTATTAACAGTGTGTGTATAAAGAGATTTAAAACGAACCTTGCTGAGCTTGACGGGTTAACACATTGCAAATTCCTCTAGTTCCATTTTCACTTGAACTTTTAAACAGGCTTTAAAAAGGTAAAAATGTTTGACTTGATTTCATTATCTTAACTGTGTTCTGCTTTTGTAAGGGGAGTACATGACCTGCTGAGCTAGGGAAGGGTTTGTGTTGTCCTCAGCCTTTACTGACTTCTAATTCCAGGTGGGATTTAAATGCAGAATGACCTCTTGAGCATTTATTCCTAGCAAAGCTGGGAATTTATCTCCAGGCCCACTGTGTGTGTTGCCTGTAGGCAGTAATGCATCTTCATGCTTTTTGTCTGGACAAGGTACATTTTGTAGACAGTGATGCATCTTCATGCTTTTTGTCTGGACAAGGTACATTTTTGAGGGAAGCTGACTCTTACAAAAAGGGATAAACAAAACCAGTCTTCATTAAAGTAAGAAACATATCATCTTCAAAAAAACCAACAACCCGACAAAAACCACAAGAAACTTCCACCATCTGAAATATCTGTTCTAGGTGCTTTAGTTAAACTGCAGTTTGTGTGGCTGGAGGAGCTGCTCCCTGGCAGTGGCAGCCGAGCCAGCCCTGAGCTTTGCTCTGTTTTACCTGAAATGTCAGTTCTAGGTGCTCTACTCACTTTAAACTGTTATTTCTGTGGCTGGAGGAGCTGCTCCCTGGCAGTGTGAGAGCACTGAGTGTTCCTTTGTTTTACCTGAAATGTGCATTCTAGGTGCACTAATGAAGTTAAACTGTTATTTCTGTGGCTGGAGGAGCTGCTCCCTGTCAGTGGCAGCCGAGCCAGCCCTGAGCGTTGCTCTGTTTTACCTGAAATGTGCATTCTAGGTGCTCTAATGAAGTTAAACTGTTATTTCTGTGGCTGGAGGAGCTGCTCCCTGGCAGTGTGAGAGCACTGAGTGTTCCTTTGTTTTACCTGAAATGTGCATTCTAGGTGCACTAATGAAGTTAAACTGTTATTTCTGTGGCTGGAGGTGCTGCTCCCTGGCAGCATGGCAGCTGTGCCAGCCCTGAGCGTTGCTCTGTTTTACTTGAAATGTCAGTTCTAGGTGCACTACTCATTTTAAACTGTTATTTCTGTGGCTGGAGGTGCTGCTCCCTGGCAGCATGGCAGCTGTGCCAGCCCTGAGCGTTGCTCTGTTTTACTTGAAATGTCAGTTCTAGGTGCACTAATGAAGTTAATCTGTTATTTCTGTGGCTGGAGGAGCTGCCCCCTGTCAGTGGCAGCGGTGCCGGCCCTGAGCGTTGCTCTGTTCTGCCTGCAGCCGGCGGTGGCGCTGCCCACCAGCCTGAGCCTGTCCACGCCGCAGCCGGCAGCGCAGATCACCGTGTCCTACCCCGCCCCTCGCTCCAGCCAGCAGCAAACGCAGCCCCAGAAGCAGCGAGTCTTCACGGGAGTGGTCACCAAGCTGCATGACACCTTCGGCTTTGTGGATGAAGATGTCTTTTTTCAGCTTAGGTAAGCTGTGAGCGCTCACCTGCGGATGTGATCACTTTGGGATCCATCACTTTGTGATGCTCTCAGGTAGTCAAAGGTGGAGATGGTTGCACACTAATTCTGTGTGCAGTACTGTGTTGTTTTCATTCAGCAGTGAAAGTCAGAGAGGTTAACAGATGTCTGAGGTTCTTTGTGGTGCTGTTCACAGGAGTCCCAGAACGAGGGAAGGGATGAGGATCTGACTCCATGTTTCAGAAGGCTGATTTATTATTTTATGATATTAAAACTATACTAAAGGAATAGAAGAAAGCGTTTTATCAGAAGGCTGGCATGCAAGAAGTGGAATGATAACAAAGGCTTGTGACTGACTGAGAGTCTGAGCCAGCTGACTGTGATTGGCCATTAATTAGAAACAACCACATGAGACCAATCCCAGATGCACCTGTTGCATTCCACAGCAGCAGATAACCATTGTTTGCATTTTGTTCCTGAGGCCTCTCAGCTTCTCAGGAGAAAAAATCCTAAGGAAAGAATTTTTCATAAAATGTGTCTGTGACAGTGCTTCGTGTGAACTTTTGAATTTTTTTAATACAAAGCCCAAAGCTGGGAGACCCAGGGGTTACTAGCTTCATGTAACAGAAAATTGCAGAATTTGTGGGTGATTAAAAGCACAAAACCTACTGTCTGCATGTCTTAACTTGGTGCTGTTTGGGGAACTTTTCCCTTAGGGCCAAAGACAGGGAATTACTGAGTTCCTGTGCATACCTGAAGTAGGTAGCACTAACAGTGAATTTGGGGGTAGATTCTCTTCCTGCAAGCTTTTTTTAATGAACCTTACCTACTTTCTCCTATCTTCAAATGAAACATGGAAAAAACCAAGCTAAAAAAGCCTCTCACACACATTTTCTGTAACATTTGCAGCGCTGTCAAAGGCAAGACCCCTCAGGTGGGTGACAGAGTTCTGGTAGAAGCCACGTACAACCCCAACATGCCGTTCAAATGGAACGCCCAGAGGATCCAGACCCTGCCCAACCAGGTGGGTGTGGGGCAGGTGCCGGGGCGGGGGCTCAGCTGCAGCTCCCTGCTGACCCTCGCTGTCTCCCCAGAACCAGAGCCAGGCGCAGCCGCTGCTGAAGACGCCGCCGGCCGTGCTGCAGCCCCTGGCCCAGCAGACCTTCGGCGTGCAGGCCCAGCCACAGCCACAGTCCCTGCTGCAGGCACAGATCTCTGCAGCCTCCATCACACCCCTGCTCCAGACACAGCCTCAGCCGCTGCTGCAGCAGCCACAGCAGAAAGGTGCTCCTTCAGTGAACTTCTGGGGGCTCACTGTGGTGGGAGTGACGGGGGTGGGACAGATGGAGAGCAGAGATCTCTGCAGCCAGGTCAGGAACTTGGGGTTTATTGCAGAGGGCCTGGGTGCAGGGCCCTGCTGGGAGCTGCAGCCACAGCCCAGAGCAGGCCCGAGAGAGAGAAAGAGGGGTAAAGAGAGTGGGAAAGAGGATGAGAGAGCGAGGTTCCCCTTACAATACTCTTCTGTCCTGAATATTCTAATTCTCACTAACCAATCTAGTACAAGATACAAATCCTAAGCATTTACATACAGCCTATAAGGATCACTACATTACCATACTGTGCTACAGTAATTTTAAACCCTAAAATCTCCTCTTTGGGCCCTTCTGCCAAGCTGGCAGGGTCTGCTCTGACCTTGGGCCTGTCTGCAGGCAGAGGGTGTTGTTCCATCAAAAGGGGATTGCCTTCAGCTGGCCACACCATTGTTTTCCAGCTGTTTACTAACTAAAGGATCTCAAAGCTTGCTTTCATTTCAATCTTGCTTATAGTTTCCATATTCTCAAAATCTTTTGCCAGGCAATCATATTTATAAGGCTTTCTTGTTTCATCTTCCCCAACAATTCTGGTGCTCAGTGGGTGATGGTTGTTTTCTTGTTAATCAGAGGGTGGAAGTAATAGCTGAAATAATGTGGAGGGGATTGGAAATGTCTTCCTGCACCTTTGTGCAAGGCACTTTGCCTGCGGTAGCTCAGAAATCACCTGGTTAGTGAAGTCCCCATGGACTCCTGTTCATGTTAAGATTTTGTAAGCCAAAAGCAAATTCAGTGTAATTTTTATCCTTTCTCAGACAAGTTGGGGAGTTGAAAGTATTAGTAGCAGTGCAGTCCTTCAGCATTTTCTGCAGTTTCCCACAAAATCAGGTCTCACAGTTGTGTTCTTAAAGCTGTTGTTTCTTTGCTTATTAATTTCAGTTAGCCAGGTGGGCATCTGAGAGAAGAAACACTGCCAAACATGGCAAATCTAAAACAAAGGTTGAGAAGTCTCTTGAACTTTGAGTGGCTAAGGAATCAGTGACAGAAGTGACAATATTAGGACTGGTCTTAACACAGTAAAAGCAAGGGCAGAAGAACCAAAGCAGAATTGTTTTGCATAAATGCTTACTGCAATTTAATTAGTCCTAGTTGTTCATTGGTGTTTAGTAACATTTGCTCCACTTAAATCACTTGCTGAAATGTCTCGAGGCAAAGGAATTACCTGCCGAGGGATTGGTGAGCAGTGTAATATATTGATTTAGGAATATTTTTTCAAGATGCCAGTTATTTTTATGTATGAATAGCCTTAAAATGAGGATTTCAGTTTTCCTTCAGTAAAATGAGTAGGTAGTAGTATATCTGTAATTTAAGTTTTTGGAAAGGCTTAGCTGTTTATTAAGATGAATTCTGTGTGCTTAGGTTATATTAGCTTCCATCTCAAGAAGATGCTTTTAACCAATTTCATTTGGATAGAGTGTCAGCTTGCCTCAGTGAAGAAAAGCTTAGGTCTCTTGAGTTTCTTAGGGGGGCTGTTAAAGGATAAATGTAAAATCAGAAAGTGAAGCAGCTGCAAGCAGCAGTGTTGGTGCTTGCCCCGTTGTGCATTGGTGCTGTCCATGCTGTTGCAGGTGGTTTGCTGCAGCCCCCAGTCCGTCTGGTTTCACAGCCACAGCCAGCCCGAAGACTCGACCCACCATCCCGATTTTCTGGCAGGAATGACCGAGGTGGAGACCCCATGCCAAACCGAAAGGATGACAGGAGGTAGGTAGACCAAACTGTGATCCATAAAGAGCTTTCCTCACCCAGAGCTGAGCTGCCTGCTCCAGAGTGGGTCAGCAAGAGCCACAAGTGGTGTTACCCTTAGGATTTAGTGAAGAGTTCTTATCTACCTGCAAGTGAGGAGTTGTGTTATCAGTTTGTCTTGTGAAGAGACTACTGAAACTTCTTCCCCTTTTTGAGCTGTGTCTGACAGCTGTGCTAGAAATCCCTTTGTGTTACACTTGCATAAACACTTCGTTGTGTGTGTTGTGTTGCTGCAGCCGCGAGCGGGAGCGGGAGCGGCGCCGGTCCCGGGAGAGGTCCCCGCAGAGGAAGCGCTCGCGGGAGCGATCGCCGCGGCGGGAACGGGAGCGCTCCCCGCGCCGCCCGCGCCGCGTGCTGCCCCGCTACACCGTGCAGTTCTCCAAGTTCTCCCTCGACTGGTACGTGTGCCAGTGTGCCATCGTGGCCAGCCCGCCCGTGTGGGAGTGCTGCGTGATGATCCTGACTCTTAACCTTTGTTAAATGAATTTTCCTTACTTTCTCCCATCTTTAAATGTAAAAAACCTAGCTAGTCAAGTATATAATGGCTAAGAACCTCATATGGTGAACTTGTTGGATGTTCTGTGTTGCTTTAGAGTGCTATTGCAAAATAGCTTTATTGCATTGCTTAGTGAATATTCCCTTGTTGGTTTTTGGCTGTTTGAAGGGCCTGGAAAGGCCCGGGGTGGCCTTGGGGCAGCCGCGTATCGAAGGACGAGAAGAGGCTTCAGTTCTTCTTTCGGTTTTTATGTTTATTAATTGTTTATCTAAAAGATTTTCTTTCGGCCCGACAGAGCTCTGCTCAGCAGCCAGCCATGAGCACACTGTGCTGCCCTCCGTACAGCCACCTATCTTTATACCCATGGTTACGTGTACAATATTTATCATTTTTCCCCAATACCATTTATTCTTATTGCCCAGTGCACTTTTAGTAATGACCAATCCCAAAGTGCCACCATCACCACAGAAGATGGAGGAGAAGAAGGACAGGACACGCCCCAATTCCTCCATCTTACTTCTCTAAACCCCCCTGTACAGAAATCCTAAACCCTGTGTTTCACTCTCTAATTAACCAATCCCTTCACCATTCACCCCGGTGAAACCCTCCTATCCTCATACAGGTGTCGTCTCCTGTGTAGGATCAAAGTCCAGCCACCAGACACTTCTGGAACATTCCAGGACTCCCGAGCCCCCCAAGGGTGGTCTCGGTGGCTCGGCATCTCAGGACTCAGATCCTGAGATCCCACATTCCCTAACATGCAGACCCCTGAATGGGAAGAGTGTTTAATAGTTACATTTTAAACTTCATCCATGACATTCAAACGTAATATTCTTGAGATGTTATATATCCAGCACCAAATATCCAGTGGTTGTATTGCCAGTTACTGCACCTCTTGAGTTGATAATTCTGTATCTTTACACCCTGCCTGTGTTGCAGCCGTAGCTGTGATATGATGGAGCTGAGGAGGCGTTACCAGAACCTGTACATCCCCAGCGACTTCTTTGATGCTCAGTTCACGTGGGTGGATGCTTTCCCTATGTCTAGACCCTTTCAGCTGGGAAACTACTGCAATTTCTACGTAATGCATAGAGAAGTAGATCCTATAGATAAGAACGCTGCTGTCCTCGATCCACCTGATGCTGATCATCTCTACAGTGCTAAGGTTTGTGTGCTTTTCCACTGATAGCACTGTTCATTAGAAGTTTTTTTATCAATAGGATGCAAAAGGGGGTGTAACTGAACTGAAGACATTCTGCAGCCATTTAAGCAAAGTACAGCGTTTTAAACTTTTCAGTAAAAAACTAGTACGTAGAGCTTAAAGAATCACAACTGAAATTGAGTTTTTCTGTTACTAGAGCTGTGCTCAATCTTGTGCTTACAGAGGGCTCTTCCATTGTCTGCACCCAGTTGCAGTGATGTGATTATAGGAAAGAAAGCCAGCTCCTGCAAGGTCTCTGAATGATTTCTTAGGCAATTCATTTTGAGTACTTAATGGAGTCCTTTTTATTCCTTCAATACGAACTTGATGGAAAATCTTGAAAGCAAGAAGGAGTGATGATGTTTTAAACCTATTCCATTGCTGAAATAATCTGTGGAAAAAAATAACTGAACTCTTTCTGTGCAGTTTGTGTTATTCTGTTTAGTGGTATTTTTGTTTCCTCATTTCCTGTTCATCTCAATATTTATTTTTTTGTTTGAAGTAGGTTGAGATCTGTCTTTAACATGTAATACTTCTAACACAGATTGGCAAAATCTCAGACCTATTTTAATGACAGACTTCAAATGGAATAGGTTTTAGGGAAATATTTTGATAAAGGGGTCTTTTATGCATGATTACAGCCCTTGATGCAGCATATTTTGACATTCACATAGAGAGACTTAACTAAGTTGCCTTCTGTGTGCAAAACCAGTAAAGCTCAAGTATCAGACATGCTGGTTTTTCAGTCTGTTTGTGCAGAGCAAGAGCTGCCTTTCAGAAGGCTGAGCTTCAGAACACAGTCAGTAACTGAGGAGGAGCATCCTGTTTTATCACACACCTGTTTGGGGTGTGGAGCAGCCTTGCTCAGTGTTGGTATGTGTGTTGGTGCTCGTTGTTGATCAGCTGCAGTGAGACCTCCACCAGACTGCTCTGACCTGCCCCACAGGTGATGCTGATGGCCAGTCCCAGCATGGAGGATCTCTACCACAAGTCCTGTGCTCTGGCTGAGGATCCCCAGGAGCTTCGGGATGGATTTCAGCATCCTGCTAGACTTGTAAAGGTAAATATGCTTCCATGCCAGACACTTGTGGCAAGAAAGGTTGGTTATAGAGCTTTGCTGGTTTTGACAGTAGGAGAGGAGCTGGTAGACAGCTGAATGATGATTTCATTTTTCCTCTGAAGAGACCTAGTTTATATGTCAATTCTTTTTCCTCTTAATAGGAGCTTCACATTTACTGCTTTGTTCCGCTTAGTCAAACTAAACCAATTAACTTTGTTAGCTGCTTTTTACAAGCACTCACTGATTTTGTAAGGGCTCAGCTGTGAAGAGAATACACGTGAAACAGCAGTTAAGCAGTTGTTGTGTTAAGTGAAACTTAACCATTAAACTGAAGGAGCTGTAAGTGCTGTGGTGTTTCAGGACAACAGACTTGTTTTGCAGTTAAATTCTAACTTACAGCACACAGGAATACTTTCATTTATAGGTATGATGCTCTTGTGGTCTCACCTTCTGTAGCTTTTCTTCTTCACTTTTAAGCAGGCTCATCTCTAAATGTGTATCAGAGTTAAGGCACCATTTAAGTTACTGTCTGTCTTTTGGGTTAGAAAGCTTTGAATTGCAAAGGGACAAGCCTGTACCAGTAAACAACCCTGATGGAAAATCTTGAAAGCAAGAATGAGTGATGATGTTTTAAACCTATTCCATTGCTGAAATAATCTGTGGAAAAAAATAACTGAACTCTTTCTTGACTGATTTTCATTTTCAGATTTCAAAGTAATTTCACGATTTACTCACGGATTTCAGTGTGTGTGCTATGAAATATTCTTTGCACTTTGGGAAAATGACCTTCTAACCCCTAGCAGGGGAACATTCAGAAGCCTCTTTTTGTCTAGTTTTTAGTGGGTATGAAAGGCAAAGATGAAGCTATGGCTATTGGAGGCCACTGGTCCCCCTCACTGGACGGGCCTGACCCAGAAAAGGACCCCTCGGTGCTGATAAAGACGGCAATTCGCTGTTGCAAGGCTCTTACAGGGATTGACTTAAGTGTGTGCACGCAATGGTAAGTACTGCATACTGCTCTGCACTGCCAAGTTCAATGTAGAAATAAATACTTGTCTGTTACCAGGACTTAAAAAAACAAAACAAAACAAAAAAGGCTGGAAAAACCCTTTTTTCTTTGTCAACTGCTCTTGGTAGTTCAGGTGAACTACTCAAAGGATGTTCTGTTTGGTAATCAGCTTGATTGGTGCCAACTGTGCTGAATACTGCATTAAGAACTAATTAAAAATTCTGGGTTTATTTTGACATGTTATACTGTAATTTTTTTAATGAATGTGCGTTGAAAATATTTTTCATTTTGTGCATAGCTGGAGAGGATCGTCAAGAGAACTTCATTTCATTATTCTTTTGTTATAAATAAATAGCCGTTTGTTATACAGCCATATTTTCTCTTGATGAGTTTCTGTCCTGCATTAACACTCACTGTGGTTGTACCAATACCAGGAAAGCCTATTGTATGCTAAATTTGAAGTTCTTCCACAACTTCTGTTTGCACATAAAACCTGCTTGGGCTAAACAACGAGTTTTATGAATAGCATTTTGTCGATTTTCCTCCTTTTCAGTCGCGATACCTCTTTACAAGTGTGCCAGAAGAGAAAATATGGCTCCCATAATTTTTTTCTTTAGATAAACCTCAAGGTCTTGCAGCAAAATTTCTTTACTTGATGTGCTACAAGTGATCTAGGCTCTTGAGAAATGTATTGTAGAATTTTTTTTCCAACATGCTTCTTCCCTTGCAACAGGTACCGTTTTGCAGAGATTCGCTACCATCGCCCTGAGGAGACCCACAAGGGGCGTACGGTTCCAGCTCATGTGGAGACAGTGGTTTTATTTTTCCCGGATGTTTGGCATTGCCTTCCCACCCGCTCAGAGTGGGAAACCCTCTCCCGAGGATACAAGCAGCAGCTGGTCGAGAAGCTTCAGGGTGAACGCAAGGAGGCTGATGGAGAACAGGCACTGAACGCTAATCCCTTTTTCTATTTCTGCTTCTCACAGGCACAGGAACACAGGCACAAAATGCACACCACACACTACACAACATACATACACAGGAGGAACATAACTGGTAACAATGACTGGTAAACCAGCTTTCAGCAGTGTAGTGGATGTTGCTTTTGGTTTTTATTTCAGCTAGTTCACTAACTGTAAATGTGTATGCTGATATCACAAACGGGATTAAATTGTGCTTACGATGCGCAGACATCTTTATCGTAGACGTAGTTGCTGGAATCTGGGACCAGTTGTTGAGTGAGATTCAGTTTATGAATAGCTGTCTTCAAACATTTTGCCATTTTCTGAAATTTCTAAATTCTCTCTCGTGGCCAGTTCTAATTGTGATATTTGAAATTGAACAAACATTAGTCCGAAACATCTGAATTTCAGGCCATGTGGCTGATCAGCATCTTGGAATAAGGGAAGGTCTGACTGAACAAAGAGTAATTTGGGGCATTTAAAATGTGGGGGAAGATCACCCGCTGTGTGGTTACTGGAGACCAGCAGTGTCTGTGTAACCCCAATATCCTTTGTGGTGTTGCTTATCACCCTTTTGTGTTCCACAGATCTGGCTTGTATTGGCTGAGTGGCACTGTGATCATTTATAAAGTGGTAGAATGTGTGTGTGAACTTGTCTAAATAATAACTTTAGGAGAAGACTATCTGAAACAGTTGTGACCTTGCACAGATCAGCAACAGAATTTTAAAAAATAACTGAAATGCTTTCAAGCTTTCTGAAGGATAATTTTGAAATTTTGTTTGTCAGGATGAAGAGGAAAAGGATGATGGGGAAGCTAAAGAGATCTCTACGCCTACACACTGGTCTAAACTGGATCCAAAAACAATGAAGGTAGCAAACACTTCTGAAAATTTGTGCTTTTTCACTTTTAAGACATGACCTGAAATGCAGCAGTGTGTTCCCTTAACTGAGCAGGAAAATTCAGTAGTGTTTTGCTGAATTTATAGGTACCAGATGTGGTATCACAGTGTGCAGGGATGACTCCTGGTTGTACAAAGTGAAAGCAGCTAACTAAATGTGTTCTGAACTTTGTGCAATTAAAGGATATCACCTATGGTACCTGAACTGGAAAACAAGAGTTCTGCTGTAATCTGCCAGATTACTACTTACACTAGGAAATGTGGGGTCTAAAATAGTTTAAAAATTGTACATTTTTGTACAATTACTGCCTTTTTAAACTCTGTCAGGAGACATAATAAAAACTTTCCTCGAAAGCAGTAGTAATAATAAACTATTTTACTGTAACAGAATCCTTTCCCTGCCTCTGTGAAAAGTTCCTCAGAAGGAAGTGTTTTGCAGAAAACATCAATTTAAATGCAGTGGGTTTTTTTGTATCAGTAACTATTAGTGTTTTTCAGCACACATTTAAAAAGTTCAGTTGACTTTTCAGAGCTGTTGATTTTTACCTCACTTTCTCTGCTAATCCAGTGTTCTGTGGTGTCTCTGCCTGCTGCCACTGACAGAATTTTCCTTTGCCAGGTGAATGACCTTCGCAAAGAGTTAGAGAGTCGAACCCTCAGCTCCAAGGGCCTGAAATCCCAGCTGATAGCTCGGCTGACAAAGCAGCTCAAAGTAGAGGAGCAAAAAGAAGAGCAAAAGGAGCTAGAGAAGTCTGAGAAAGAAGAGGAAGAGGAGGAGGATAGGAAATCTGAAGATGATAAAGAGGTTAGGATTTGGACATACTTGGTTTAAGTCTTAAGTACATATGAAATATATTAAATATTTGTATAAATATGCATAAGCACAAAAAGTAGAGGCATGTGCCTACTTCTGCTGGGATTTGTTGTTCTCAGGTTACTGTACAGGGAACTCTTGCTTGAATTGGGAAGAGCTCTTGGCCAGTTTCAATTATTTTGTGTCAGCCAAATCAGCTCAAATCTGCCACTGCACTAAGGGTGTCTGAATTAACATTTGACCTTAAATCTACGGAAAAATAAATGCAAGCCTCCTGAGAAAAGCCATGCTCAAGATGAGTGAACACACTTAACACTACCTTAACTCCTTAAACCTGCATGAAAAGCAGTTTTAGTTCTTTTTGCCTCTGTGTCTCACAGTCCAGCTTCTTCGTGTGGCAGATGGTTTGCTTGGGTTTGTTTGGGTTTGTTTTCCCTTATTATGAAGATTTAATCTTTGCTTTTGGGTACTTGCTGTGTACTGGAGTTTCTCAGTTTTGTGGTCTGTAGTTGCAGTGCCTGTCTGGTTTGCTTCTTCACAAAAATTGACAAAATCTATGCAATGAGGCCAAAGCTCAACCATAGAAAAGGGGGCAGAAATGTCTGGAAAATAGCTTGTGCTTTTGTTGCTTTTAAACCTGCTTTTTTGTATGTTACCTGCTAACCTGTATGGGGTGATTGGAAGTTTGATGTTTTTATACATCTCTGTAAACCTTGTTGAGGGAGGAAAGGCCAGTTCTGCTTGCTGATTCTGTCAGCTGCTGCTGCCTTTTCCCACAGCTGGGATGGGGTTCAGCTAGCTTGGGTTTCTTGCCACAGCTTCCTTTAGGATTGAAGGGGAGCTGTGGTTGTGCTGGCTTTTTATGAAGCACAAGCTCTGCCTTGACTTTCTTTGCAGTCAGGAGACTTCAGTATTTGTCTCTTGGCAATCAGTAAGGTGGTGGCATTTTACATTTTGTTACCCTTTGTTTCATTTGCATCAGATATATCTATAGAGATTGCATTTCCCATAATCAAGAGTTAGATAAGTTGTCATCTGTAGCTGTTAGAGCTGTGTTGGGTGTCTTTGGAGAGGTGAGGTATGAACTTTCTCTTCCTTTGTAAGGAATAAACACCTCTGTGCTGTGCAGCTCTGTGTTCCTTCCAGCAGCTTAGGCTTTCCTTTGCTCAGGAAAGCAGAGAATCCCAAAAACTCATGTAGAGGCTGAAACTTCAGCTTTGGAGTGTGGTGTTGGTTTCCAGGACGAGGTGAGAGATGAGGAATCTGACTCTGTGTTCTCAGAAGGCTGAGTTATTATTAATTTATGATATTATATTGGGTTATGTAATGTATATTATGTTATGTTATATTATAATTATTGTATATGGTATGTTATATTTATTATATATGTTATACTATACTATATTATACTATATAGTATAGTATAGTATTATACTATATTATTATACTTATTTATTATACTATATAGGTATATATTCTATTCTATTAATATAATTCTATTCTATTATATATTATATTATACTATACTATGCTATACCATATTATACATTATATTATACTATATTATACTATATTACATTATACTATATTACATTATACTATATTATATTATACTATATTATATTATACTATATTATACTATACTATATTATATTATACTATATTATATACTATACTATATTATACTATACTATATTATATTATACTATACTATATTATACTATATTATATTATATTATACTATATTATATTATACTATACTATATTATACTATATTATATTATACTATATTATCCTATCCTATCCTATACTGCACTATACCTAGTGTAGTAAATCTAGTGTAGTCTATCTGCTATATTTTATATTATAGAATGCCATACTAAAACTATACTGAAGAAAAAGAAAGATACAAACAGAAGGTTTAACAAGAATGATAATGAAAAACTCGTGACTCCTCAGAGTCCAACACAGCTGATGGTGATTGGTCATTAAGTAAAAACAATTCCCATGGCACCAATCAAAGATGCTCCTGTTGGATAAACGATCCCCAGCCACATTCCCAAGCCGCCAAGCGCAGGAGCAGCAATCAGATCATTATTATTTCCATTTTTCTCTGAGGCCTCTGAGCTTGGCAGGGATTTCCCAGAGCACCCCCAGTGCCACTGGAGCGTGGCCCACGTTGCTGTTGTGTCCCTGCAGGAGGAGGAGCGGAAGCGGCAGGAGGAGCTGGAGCGGCAGCGGCGCGAGCGGCGCTACGTGCTGCCCGACGAGCCCGCCATCATCGTGCACCCCAACTGGGCGGCCAAGAGCGGCAAGTTCGACTGCAGCATCATGTCCCTGAGCGTGCTGCTGGACTACAGGCTGGAGGACAACAAGGAGCACTCCTTCGAGGTGGGGACACGCTCTCAGCTCTTCTTGTTTCTCTCCGATTCTCCTGTGAAGGTTCCTGGGTTGCCACGGCTTTGGTTTGTGCTGCAATAGGAATGCACTCAGTGCGTGGCATCCAGAGGAATGGAACACACAGGTTTTCAGATAAAGTTGTGTAAGGATTCCACGTTCAAAGCAGATAGTAAGAAATCTGACACTTGATAAAATTCTGATATGGTGGGAGTTGCTAAAATTGCACCTTTTCGGGGATCTCTGGGTCAGGATGACCCTGATGTGTTAGGGAGTCTCTTTTCCCAGCCCAGCAACCGAAGGAGGAGTCAGGATTCTTCTGTTCTGCTTGTCAGGGTTGTTTATTTTCTGTTATCTATGGCAGTCTTTCCCTGACCCACCAAGGTCTGTCCAGCAGCTCGGGTTGAGGCACACTGACACTTTGAGCGTTATCTTTTTATACTAAAAACTACCTGTCCATTATTTACAATCATTTTCCAATACCTATCACCTATGAGATAGATAGATAGATAGATAGATAGATAGATAGATAGATAGATAGATAGATAGATAGATATAGATATATATGTTTTTATACTAAAAACTACCTGTCCATTATTTACAATCATTTTCCAATACCTATCACCTATGAGATAGATAGATAGAGATAGATATATATGTTTTTATACTAAAAACTACCTGTACATTATATACAATCATTTTCCAATACCTATCACCTATGATATATATATATAGATATATAGATATATAGATATAGATATATATGTTTTTATACTAAAAACTACCTGTACATTATTTACAATCATTTTCCAATACCTATCACCTATGATATATATATATATATATTTTTATACTAAAAACTACCTGTACTTTATTTACAATCATTTTCCAATACCCATCACCTATGTTAGACAGTGTGTTATCTTTTTATACTAAAAACTACCTGTACATTATTTACAATCATTTTCCAATACCTATCACCTATGATATATATATATATATGTGTTTTTATACTAAAAACTACCTGTCCATTATTTACAATCATTTTTCAATGCCTATCACCTATGAGATATATATATATGTTTTTATACTAAAAACTACCTGTACTTTATTTACAATCATTTTCCAATACCTATCACCTATGAGATATATATATATATATATATATAGATATATAGATGTTTTTATACTAGAAAACTACCTGTCCATTATTTACAATCATTTTCCATAATTATATAAGTTTTTAATACATGTTTTCAAACTTTTTGTCATTTTTCTTCTTTATGTGCAGGTATCATTGTTTGCAGAACTCTTCAATGAGATGCTTCAGAGAGATTTTGGTGTCAGAATTTACAAAGCACTGATTTCTCTCCCAGAGAGAGAGGACAAAAAGGACAAAAAAAGCAAAAAAGATGAGAGAAAGGAAAAGAAAGAAGAAAAAGATGATGAAACAGATGATCCAAAACCTAAAAGAAGAAAATCTGGAGATGATAAAGATAAAAAAGAAGAGAGAGATGAAAAGAAGGTCTGTAGTTAGTTCATATGCAGTCTAGCCTGTCTGGATAAATTTTAGTGTTTCTATTTCTATTTTACATTGCTCCTTTCAGAAACTCAGCTCTTGTAATGTTAGTTAATTGATTTGACTTTTTGATCTATTTAAATATGCTTCAATTATATTCAGTAATTTAAAATTTTTACAGGTGTATTGGGAGTATTTTAATATTCATCTGTATCATATAAATTTGTATTTGTGTTCTTAGATGACTTATGTATGTATGTATGTAATGTAGGAAATTTTGACTGGCAGTAAGGGTTTTACTTTGCTGGGTTTTTTTGATTCTGACTAGATAAATATTCAGGAATTTTTTTTCCAGAGGGAAGATAAAAGGAAAGATGATTCTAAAGAGGAAGAAGAAACAGAAGAGGACAATAATCAAGAAGAATATGATCCAATGGAGGCAGAAGAGGCTGAAGATGAAGATGAAGGTATCTTGAACTATGACTTTTGTGACCTTTAACATTTTTTTTTAATCATCACTGATGATGTTCTTTCAAGCTGGAGAATGCACTGGAACTAGACAATTCAAAATTGCATTATTAAGCTGATTTTATCCTAGGAATTTTGACCAGTTCTATATCAGATGTAAGTGCCTTTGGGCAGGCCCTGTATGAACAGGGACTGTGAGGAGTACTGCACCAGCCTTAAAGAGCTGATGCTGATCTCTGGTTTCCAGAATAACTCCTGTTTCCTATAATTTATCTGTAAGAGTGGCCTGGGCTTGTCTGTTCTGTACCAGTGCTCTGCTGCTCCCCAGAGTCTGTCCTGTGCCATTCCCAGTCAAGAGTTGCTGAGAAAACCCAACCATGGAGCCACAGAGGTGCAGGAGAAAGCAATTGGTTCTCAGAAAAGGGTTGGCAAAATTAGCCAAGTGTTGTAATACATAGTTTTCCCCAAGTTTTCCTCACAGGGAAGGTGAGCTTAAAGCTGAACTTGGCTCATGATTCTCTGTGCCAAGACTTGCATGGGAGGTGCAGAGCTGCATGCCATAATCCATCCCAGCAGTTGTTTCATTTCTATCTCTCTTTCAGTCTGGTTTTACTGTACTGCCTGCCTTTAGACAAAAAACCTGCCATTTGTCATTGACATCTAATAACTGAGGGGATCTGTAACTTCTTGGAGTGTCTAAGTCATAGGAAGAGTCATCTCTCACTCAACAGGAGTCTAAACATGTGGTTTTAATTACATAGTGTGTATGGGTTTATTGTATGAAATATTTGAGAGCAAATAATACTGAATTTGAATAACCATAGCTGGGTGCAGACTCTGCCAAGCCTCATTAGGGAGAATTGTGGTAATTTCCTGCACACCACTGAAATAGATGGGGATGTGGGCAGCACTCATTTTGGCCTAGTTTGCATTTGTCCTGTGTGTGAAACAAACACAGGGAAACAATTATAAATGGCTTATGTTAAAATAAGAGAAAAATCAGAATTTAACAGCGCTCACTTGAATGCATTTTTAAATTATTTTTCGGGGAAGCATATTGCAGATGTTTGGGGCTTTATGTGGACTTTTATAGTGGCAGCATGTATTCTGGTAATGGTTATACAAGGGTGTGCTGTGGTATGTTGAATTTTCTTTCTGTTTTGCAGATCGGGATGAAGAGGAAATGAACAAACGGGAGGACAGAAAAGAGGGAAATAAACATTGCAAAGAGAGGGCATCCAAAGATAAAGTAATTAACACCTTTCTTAACGACTGCACACACCTTGTTAGAGGTGTCCTAATTCCAGCTTAGCTCTATTTTTATTATAAGACCTGTTTTCCCTTTGAAAGCAGCTGTTAAGTAAATGATTGAGGGCAGAGGTGATGTTTCCTATTTTATAATTAAATTAATTCTATGACCATTTTTTACATACTAGCATGAACAAAAGGAAATTGTGTCTACCAGCTATCACTATCCATTGTGATGTATTTCTTCTAAATACTGAAAGATTACTTTTCATATATAGCTTAAATTAGTCTTAAATAAGATCTAAGTAGGTAATTGATAGTAATATTAATTACTTGACTTAAAGTAACAATAAAATAAACAGAGAAAAAACTTTTGTTAGGTCAGAAGTTGGTATATTTTTGGAATGATATTTTAACTCCCTAATGATGCCATAATCACTTTTCTCTAGGAGAAAGACAAGACCCAGATGGTGACTGTTAACAGGGATCTGCTGATGGCTTTTGTTTATTTTGATCAAAGTCATTGTGGGTACCTGCTGGAGAAGGACATGGAGGAGATCCTGTACACTCTTGGACTTCACCTGTCACGTGCTCAGGTTTTGTTTACTGCTGAAAAACTTCCCAGATGTTACAGCACTGGTTTAACTGGGATAAATGTAACTTAGCTTCTACAGGCTTTGCTTGCATACCTGATCTCTTATTTACAATGAAATGAGAGTTTAATCTTTTGTAAGTTGACTGGGAGTGAAAAGGTGAAGTTTGCAGTTTATAATATGCCCATACTGTATATGTAGCTTTTGTCTCTAAATTGTATTTATTCTTTTCTTATTTTTATTCTTATTATTTCTTATTTTTGCATTTTAAGCCCCAGTATGTTAAAATTCAAAAAGCTATGCAATTTCTTTTAAGTTTTCCAAGCTAAACCATTCTTGTTTAGGTAACAGGATGTCTGGGTATTAAATAATTATTAATTATTTTTTTCCATGTGTTGTAGGTCAAGAAGCTGCTCAATAAAGTAGTGCTTCGAGAATCTTGCTTTTACAGAAGACTAACAGACACTTCTAAAGATGAGGAAAACCAAGAGGAGTCTCAAGAGCTACAGGAAGATATGCTAGGTGGTATTTTCTTTTCCCCACAAACTTCCAGAGAGTTATTTTTATGTGATAATGAGAGTTCTGAGGTACTTGATTTCTTGTAGAAGCTAATTGAGCCAGTTTGGAAAAGTAAATCTTTGGCAGTTCAAAAGTAACAGGGTTTTTTTGTGCTTCCAACATATAATGTTGCAACTCTAGGATAAATCTTAATGTCTTGGAACAGGAAAGAGGACAGAGGCTAATGCTAATATTGATGAACAGCATTCCTTGTTTTGAAGTCAGGAGGCTCAGAGCTGCAGGTAGTAGAGTGGAGCCTGAGTTTTGGAGACAGTTCTTGCAGGAAAGAGGCACAGAATGATGTCTTGAAAGAGAAAGCTGCTTTTTGGCAGGGGGGAGGATTGGGGTCAGGAGAAGGAGAGAGAGAAGTGTGAGGGATAGAGCAGCAACCTTGGGTCTGTATTTGTTCTCCTGAGCAGTGTCTGGGGTTGGTCTCTGGGATGATGCTGTGATATTCAGGAGCATCATTGAGAACTGTCTGAGGTTGGTCTCTGGAATGATCCTGTGGTTATTTAGGACACAGCAGCAGCCTTGGGCCTGTGTTTGTTCTCCTGAGCAGTGTCTGGGGCTGCTCTCTGGACTGACCCTGTGGTTATTGAGGGTAGAGCAGCACTGAGAGGTGTCTGAGACTGGTCTCTAGGATGGCATTGTGGTTATTCAGGGTAGAGCAGCACTGAGCAGTGTCTGAGGTTACTCTCTAGGATGACCCAGTGGTTATTCAGGGTAGAGCAGCACTGAGGTGTCTGAGGTTGCTCTCTGGAATGACACTGGTATTGAGGATACAGCAGCAACCTTGAGTCTGTATTTGTTCTCCTGAGCAGTGTCTGGGGTTGGTGTCTAGAGAATGATATTGTGGTTATTGAGGAGAGAGCAGCACTGAGCAGTGTCTGGGGTTGGTCTCTAGGATGACCCAGTGGTTATTGATGATGGAGCAGCAACCTTGGGCCTGTGTTTGTTCTCCTGAGCAGTGTCTGGGGTTGGTGTCTAGAATGACGTGGTTATTGAGGGTAGAGCAGCACTGAGATGTGCCTGAGGTTGGTCTCTAAAATGATGCTGTGGTTATTGATGATGGAGCAGCAGCCTTGAGTCTGTATTTGTTCTCCTGAGCAGTGTCTAAGGTTGGTGTCTAGAGAATGATATTGTGGTTATTGAGGAGAGAGCAGCACTGAGCAGTGTCTGGGGTTGGTGTCTAGAATGATGTGGTTATTGAGGGTAGAGCAGCACTGAGATGTGCCTGAGGTTGGTCTCTAGGATGGCATTGTGGTTATTGAGGGTAGGGCAGCAGTGTCTGAGGTCACTCTCTGGCCTGACCCTGAGGCTATTGAGGATGGACCAGCACTGAGGTGTCTGGGGTTACTCTCTAGAATGACCCTGTGGTTATTGAAGGTAGAGCATCACTGAGGTATCTGAGTTTTCTCTCTGGCCTCACCCTGTGTTTGTGGAGCACAGAGCAGCACTGAGGTGTGTCTGAGGCTGCTCTCTGGAATTATGTGGTTATTGATCACAGACCAGCACTGAGGGGTGTCTGAGGCTGCTCTCTGGCCTCACCCTGTGTTTGTGGAGCACAGACCAGCACTGAGGTGTCTGAGGCTGCTCTCTGGAATTATGTGGTTATTGATCACAGACCAGCACTGAGGGGTGTCTGGGCTGCTCTCTGGCCTGACCCTGTGTTTATGGAGCACAGAGCAGCACTGAGGTGTCTGGGGCTGCTCTCTGGGCTGACCCTGTGTTTGTGGAGCACAGACCAGCACTGAGCAGTGTCTGAGTTTGCTCTCTGGGCTCACCCTGTGTTTGTGGAGCACAGAGCAGCACTGAGGGGTGTCTGGGGCTGCTCTCTGGGCTGACTGTGCCCTCCCCTGCAGGGAACCGGCTGCTGCTGCCCTCCCCCACGGTGAAGCAGGAGTGCAAGGCCGTGGAGGAGAACGTGGGGCTCATCGTGTACAACGGGGCCATGGTGGACGTGGGCAGCCTCCTGCAGAAGCTGGAGAAGAGCGAAAGGGTGCGGGCAGAGATTGAGCAAAAGCTGCAGCTGCTGGAGGAAAAAACAGGTGGGATGTTACCTTGAGGGCAGTGCTTACAGGGGTGCATGGCACTGAGATTTCTTTAGTAGAGAAATCAGTTTGGGTGATACTTGTGATTAAATTGTATCCAAGTTGAATGCAAGACTTTAAATGTGGTCAGAATTAAGTATTATCAAATGGTAATTCAATGCAGTTTTTAATGTTCTTTAAAAATTAGTATTATGGTGTTGCAAATAGAATATTAAGATGCAAACTACACAGCATTGGAAGTGACTTGACGTTTTCATTTCTTCCCTTCCTAAGATGAGGATGAGAAAACTATTCTACAACTGGAGAATTCTAACAAAAGTCTCTCTGCGGAGCTGAAAGAAGTGAAAAAGGACCTTGGCCAACTGCAAGAAAATTTGAAGACCTCAGATGATAAAAAATTGCAATTTGAGGGTCAGCTGAATAAGACAATCAAAAATTTAGCTACTGTTATGGATGAAATACAGAGTGTTCTCAAACAGGTAAGAATTGTTTAATTCTATTTTTTTATTATTGTAGACAAACTTCTGTAGACTAATTATTGAAACAAACACTTGAATATAAAAACAATTTTGACATGAATTCAGGGCAGGAATATCTTAACATATCTAGAGAAGAAGCTTAATGTTTGATTGAATATTTAAAGATAACAAATTAAATTAAATGTGTTTTTTTCTTAACCTGCAACATATGTTCCTGACTTCAGTGTTTTTAAAAAGGTATAACTGTTCATGTAGATCTCAAACTATCTGGATGTTTTCTGGTCCAAATCTGCTCCTCTGTTTTACTGCTCAAGAGTGCTTTCACAAGGCAGAATTCAACTATTTCAGTATGTGGGAGTATCTCAGTAAAATGAGTTTTAAGCAAAACCCAGAAGCTCCAGAGCATTTCTGCTCTTCAGTTTTTCAGGAAGATCCTGGAATTGGTTATAACTAAATGATTAAATTCACACAGCTCACACAGTATCTTAAAGATACAAACAGGATCTGTCTCATAAAACTCATAAAGTATCTGCTGCTTTACAGTTTGTGTGAGAAATGTAGATTCTACAATTCCTCTCATCCTCTCAATTTTTTCTTTTGAAGGATGTGGTGAAGAGCGAAGATAAAGATCAGAAATCCAAAGAGAACGGAGCAAACGTATGATAAACTGCTGCTGTTAGAAGAATGGTGTTACATAATGTAATATAAATCATGATACCAGAATGTATGGGAAGTGATGCATGTTTGATTTTAGTAGTATAAATATCTTAGTTCCAAAAGATGTATAAAGTTTTATGAATGTGTCTGCTCCAGAAGATTGCTTGTAATTCTTAGCATTCAAGTTGAGACACTCCTCGAGTGAAAATAATTTTGCATTGCGAAAAGTTTTAGGATGAACTTTGTTATAGTTTTAACCCTAATAAAGTTCATCAAGGTAACAAACAGTAGCAAGTATTTAATTACCAAATGTTTTTCATTGAAGTCTAGTGAAATCAAATTTTTCATTATTTATAGACTTGCCATTTTTCGGTTTTTGTCTTTATTTCGGTCTAATTAGTCTTTTTAAATTCAAATATAAATCACAAAGTAGCATGCTGCTTAATTTTACAAGTAAAGTTTTTTTTAAAAAACAGCTTCTTGGATTTTTATTTTTTTTTGTTTCACTTGTCACGACTTTTTTTCCCTTCCAAATATACCTTTCTTTCCCAAAGCTGCTGTATTAAAGCCTTGTAATAATACAGCAGTTTGGATGAGTTAAGAAAGCAATAGAAACCTACCAAAATACTGGTAGAGTTGTGAGATTTATATGGAAATACACGGGCCTGGTTTAAATGTGTTTCATTTGTGTTCACTAAATTGTTCTTACCTTTGGATTCATATAACTACTCCTTTTGAATAACAACTGCAGTCTGTTAGGATGCACAGCTGGATGCCAGGCCAGCAGATGTGAATAATGCCTTACCTGGAGAAAAGCTGCCAGTGTCAGCTGCCTTGGGTTTTAAATTTGGACTGCCAGGGTGGGTGATGGCTGCTGGGACTGCAGTCCAACCACAGCTGCATCCACAAGGGAATTGCAGAGCAGCAGGACACAGCTGGTTTGTTGGGAAGGGGTGAGGGGCCTTTCTTTGTGCTCACACATGGCCAGAGATGGAAACTCACAGGTTTGTGTGACTTCCTTGGCAAAGGCAACTTACTCAATGTGAAACAGCAACACTTGTATTTTGGTGCAACTTTCAGGAAAATTAAGGGGTTTGAAAGTTGGGACAGAAGTGTTTTCTTACAGAAATGGTTAATTTTAGCAGATGTTTTCTTTTTTAGCCTAGATGTCCTAGGTAACTAAATACCTGTTAGGAAAGTCCAAGTGCCATAATATGTATGAATAACCTACATGGAAACTCATGTAGCTTTAATGAGATACACATTAAAATGCCTGAATTTATGTTCAAAAGAGTCTAAGCTGGTGCTTTTATCCCTTACCTTTCTTGGCTCTTTTGGGGCTAGACAAGTGAAATATCTTTCATTCAAGTAACATGCACAAGCTTCCCCCTCATTCATCTCCTTTGAGTCTTGTATAATACCTGAACTGTTCACAGTCAAGCAGGAAATACTCTAAAAACATGAATTGTATATAAGCACACAGAAAAGACATGCTTTAAAAATTGGAGATAACATCTCAGAATGATTGAATGAAGATGGTGATAAATTTATCTTATGAAAAGCATTATCTGTGGTGTACAGATGGTGTTAAATTCTTTTGTAATCAAATTCTATTTTTCACCTTTACCTTTGTACAGATTGTTGACTGCATGTTTAATTTTTGACACTGAGCACCATTTGTGTAAATGGACTTGAAAGAATTGCATCTGAAATACTGTGTTCTTGGATTTCAGCAGTATGTGTGAACATACAAGAAAATGAGTCTAGAATTTAAGATAAAAACATTTCAGGCACACTGAAACATCTGAAATATTTTGCTTGGGTATTTTTACCTTAAACTGCTGAGCTGGAAGCAGTTTTAGAACAAGCAAGCCTCCTTATCTCATTCAGTGAGGGCCCTGTGAGACACTTGCTAGAGTGATACAGATTTTTACAATATTTAACAAAAAGAGTATTTGTTAGAATTACTGTAATCTTTATATTGATTTGATGTAATAGTGTTTCAGATACTATGTACAGTCTGCATTTGTGTTGGAAAGGAAATTAAATGGGTAAAGAATAACAGAAAAACAACCAAGGAAAGGTTTTAGAACCTGCACAGAGCTTGACCAATGTCCTGAAGCACAAATAATCTGAGGGAGAACAGGCTCCTCTTACAGCCTGTGGGACTTGCTGGGCCAAAGAGCACCAAGTTCTGTGTGTGACCCACACTGATGCTGTGTGTTAGCTAAAGCTTCTTGCTGTTATTCCAGAAATACAACTGATTCTAAGGAAAATTGAACAGAGTATCAGTAGTGGGGGGTTGGAGAATCAGTCTTTTGTCTGTTTTGATTTATGAACAAAGTTTTTGTGTTTCATGTCCACGTTTCCCACCTTACAGCCTTTGTGTTCTGAGTTTATGTCCCAGTTACTGGCAGGAGGCTGCTGAAGGTGAGCCTTGGCATCCCACCTGTTTGGACTCCTTCAATCATCACAGATGCTCTGTAGGACGTGGTAACTCTTGGGCTGCTTTGTTCTGTAGAGAGCCCTACTACAGCAGCCCACACATGGAACCTGATCTCTGGTTATAGACTTATTTCCCTCCCTTTTGCTAGTTTGTCTAATGAAGGCAAATTAATGAGTTGAACCCTTCCACAATGCCATTCAGCCCCGTGGATGTCTGTGAATGAGGCTGAAGGAAGATCCAAGTGCCACGTGCATGCAGGCTGGCCTAGGATAACACAGGCTCCAACATTGTAAAGCCTAGTCCTGTAACTTCTCTTCATTTCAGTGTTTAACTGCTTTGAGAGAGAGGAATGGCTTCCAGTCCCTCTTTAATATGCTCTGTGAATATGTTTGGTCTTATGTAACAGTTAAATTTCACTGATCATTTGTCAGGAATGTGCACAAAATGTGTTTTTCTCTTGCTTTTCTGTACTGTTTGTGTACCCAGGTCAGGTTCTTCCCTTGGATGCGTTCGTTCAGTGCAGTTTCTATTTTAAAATATAAAAGAGAAAAGAATTCATTTGGAGTGACTGAGTCTTACAGCCAGCAGAAGATTGCAGAATGTGTAGGTGGCACAGTCACTGCACTTACACTGGTACCTTCAGAGAAATGGGTCTAGAACTTCAGCTGGGACTGCACATTGCCATGGAGTGTGACAATAAAGATGCCATAAATAATGGATACTTTCAGCTATCAGAACTGCCAGTGTTCCTGCAACAAGCTTTTATGTTTCTGCACACTGGGTCTCATTGATGCATTGCACAGAAATTGTAGTAAAAAGTTCTAATAACAAAATGCATTGCTTTCAAGTAAAACCAATTTCCCTTATTTATTCATCCTCTACATAATCCACAGCACCACCATACAGAGTGTAAACAAACCAGAGCTTTGGAACACCAAATCTCACCTGCCATTGTGTGTCTGGTACCATAATTGTGTTTTGGAATGTTGCTTTTGAATTTCTAGGCATTTAATGCCCGAACTTGTCTTGAAAATGTGATGCTGCTTTTGATTTCTCGTATCCTGCTGCTTTTAAATTGTCTCCAACAAGTGAATTCTAACGGGTTTGAGGGTTTGGATCAGGGGCCCCACAGCAGGTGTAAGAATCAGAACCTTTGCAGGTGTGATTTATGATGCTCCAAGTTGTTGTGTATAGTCAAATATTAGTTCAGCTCTCTTTTATTCTTTTCTTTAAAAGGACAGCAGAAAAATGCTGCTGGGTAGATTTGTTGCATGCTGCAGTTGGATGTTTATTTGTAGAAATTTCCTGAGCTGGATTCCAGCACAGGTGCCACATTCCCAATGCCAGGTGTTCTGATGGGAATCCTGAGCTGGATTCCAGCCAAACTGACACATTCCCAATGCCAGGTGTTCTGATGGGAATCCTGAGCTGGATTCCAGCCAAACTGACACATTCCCAGTGCCAGGTGTTCTGATGGGAATCCTGAGCTGGATTCCTTCCCAATGCCAGGTGTTCTGATGGGAATCCTGAGCTGGATTCCAGCCCAGTGCCACATTCCCAATGCCAGGTGTTCTGACAGGAAATGGGTTCCCAGGTTATTTTCTGAGGGACACAGTGCAGGGATGATTGGCTCAGTGGCTGTTCACATTTCATCACGCACAGCTGGGTAGGAGGAGGGGTTTGGAGGAGCAAAAACTGCAAGGAATCCCAGTCTGAAATCTCCCCACCCTGCTTTTCAGCAGATATCTTTCAAGTACCAATTTGCTTTTTTTGGTGGTGTACAGGATTTGAGTTTCAGTGGGGTTTTCTTCCCTGTATCGCTTAAATCTTTTTAGTTTTCCTGACACAGGATCATCCAGTTACATTCCTGTGTTATCATGCAAGGGGCAGAGACAGCTGGAGAAGTGCAGCCTTCATTTTTGGTCCCTTTTTAGCAGGGTGGGTGGTAGCCAGCAGGTCAGATGTAAAAAGCAGGAATTGCTGCCATTGCTGCCACATTTGTTGCAGGAATGAGCAGCTGGAGACAGAAGTGCCTGGCAGTGCTGCTCTCAAGGACACGCTTGTCTCACAGACCAAGCTGCTGTGCTGTAAAACACAGAGCACCAGGTGAAGGAAAAAAGGGAATTTTCCCTCCAGGTATCAGGTACACGCTGGGCAGATGCCTTGTTACACTCCCAGCTTGGACACTAATAGGAGCTGGAAGGGCTCCTGTCTGTTCCACAAGGGGTAATTTATATCTCCCATAAAAGACTTTCCTTTTCAGCCTCTCTCCTCATGCCTTGTTTTGTTGGAGTGCTATTCAGGTGAGTTAAACACTTCACTAACATTAAATGTAACTATTAGAACATTCATGTTGTGAAGTCTTGGGGAAGAGTTTGCAAAAGCAACTTCAGGGTGTTCATAAATAGAGAAAATGCTGCCTTTGTCAAGTATCCTCTCTGGTATAAAAAAGCCATATATAATGTGACTAAACAGGTGAAAATACAGATTAGCTGCTTACCACTATTGAACCTGATTTTTTTCTCTTCATGTTCCTCCTGAAATCAAGCTAAGAACTTTTTTTTCCCCTTTTTTTCCTTTTTTTTTCTTCTTTGAGTGGAGGGGGGATGTTTTCATTATAACAAGGAGAGGAAAAATGAGTGACTGTTGTACTGGGACACTTCTGGATGGCAGCACATCTGTAAATTCTCAGACCATCCATGACATCCAGTGATATGCTTGGAAAGAATGTGCAGTCAGCATTTCCAGCCTGGTGATTTGAGCATGTAGTGATGGGCACTACAATGTATAATGCTGTTATTATTATATTTTATATATATTATAATAGAGTCACACTATACCAACTCTGCTTTTGTCCATGGATTTCATGGACAAAATAGATTATATTATATTATATTATATTATATTATATTATATTATATTATATTATATTATATTATATTATATTATATTATATTATATTATATTATATTATATTATATTATATTATATTATATTATATTAATGATGTGACTTTTGGGTAGTAGTGGCTCAATATATAGTATTGGTAAAAGGTGGCTGTGCAGATGCTGTTCTGAGCAGTGAATAATTTTGTTATCTACTTCGCCCTTTAAAGAAAAGGAAGATTAATCCACTTAAGGTCTTATTTTCAATGAAGACAGATGAAAAAAGATTTAACACAACATGGAATTTAAGAACCATAAAAATTCCTTAATAGCACAGTGAGTTGGACACCAGGTCCCTCTGTGAAGGCAAGCTGTGCCCTTACCCTGTCTGGCAGGGATTTTGCAGGGGGAATTGGAAGGTGCAGAGCTCTGCAGGACAGGAACAACCTGTGCCAGTGCTGTCACCAGCAGGCAGGGCAGGGCTGGAGCTTGGCCCGGGCCCTGCCAGCCCTTCCCCAGTGTAATCTGAGACAGGGCAGGAGATCTCCCCGATCCTGGGGGAGAAGGGGAGGGAGCCTTTTGTCTCTGTGAAATCTCAGTGCAAAACAGAGGCGGGTTCCTCAAGGCCAGAGTGGGGAGCAGCAGGGACAGGGGGACAGCTGGGCCAAGGCTTGGCTGCAGGGCAGAGGCACAGAGAGCCAGTGCTGGAGCCCCCCGGTGCCACCGACTTCACTGGATTTCACTCTTCTGTCTGCATTGTGCGTGTGTGACCCCGGTGGTGACATCCTCCCGTGTGGAGCTGCCAGCAGAGGCCTCACCAGCTGGAGCACCAAACCACTCTGAGGGCAGGGTAACTCCTCCTCTGGCACTCTGTCACTTGGGAATCCTGGCAGGCAAAAACCCTGTGGCCAGGCTGCTGGGAAAGTGGTGAGCAAGCAGAGCACCAGCAGGACAGCTTTCTGAGAAGGCACAGCTTTCTGCAAAGGCACAGCTTTCTGAGAAGACACAGCTTTCTGCAAAGGCACAGCTTTCTGCAAAGGGACAGCTTTCTGCAAAGGCACAGCTTTCTGCAAAGGCACAACTTTCTGCAAAGACACAACTTTCTGAGAAGACACAGCTTTGTGCAAAGGCACAGCTTTCTGCAGAAGCACAGCCTTCCCATCAGTCTCACACTGGGCAAATTGGGTTTGCTGTTTGCTGATAGCCTGGTGACTGCTGAGTGCACTGCAAGGGTGACTGGGCCCTGGGTATTCAGGAGAAATGTGGTAGAAGCAGGTGTGCCAGGGTTCTGGTGTTTTGTTTCCTGGAAGAAGTGGCTGGATTTAACGTGTCTGGAGCCCCAGAGTGAGATGAGCTGCAAGGTGCATTCATAACCAGCGGAAGACTGAATTAGGTTCATTCTTTGTGGATGTTTTAAGCAAAGCATTGGAAAGAACGCTGGGGCTGGATGGGATGGATTGAGTCAGCACAAAGATTCCTGAGCCAGAGCTCCAGAACGTGCTGCTGCTGCTGCTGGAGAAGGTGAAAAGGTAAAGGGGGAGGGTGCAGGGCACCGAGGGAGGGGTGACAGCTGCCCTCTGGGGCAGGCACTGCTACTCTGAAATCAGCAGCTGCTTTTAGTCTTACATCCTCTGGAAATGCTCACACAAACACACACACACACAAAAAAACCAACCCTACAAAATGATCCTTATGATCCTTTAAACCTTTTCTAAAAATTTATAATGATGAAATAGCTAAGAGGAAATCAAGCTCAGATGCATTCAAGTTGCTACCCTAAATATCTAAATATTCACATTAGTATTTACTACATCATGCTGCTGAATGTTTATCCATCGTTTTCATTTGCTACCTGCAATTAGTACATGTGCAATTGACTGTTCTAGTGACCTCTGCAGTCTATAAAGAGACCAGGCTGCAATGAAGGGCTTGGTGTGCACACCAAGTACAGCTGAATGTTCTTAATGAAAGTTTGTCAAGAAAAGTCCTGTGAAATGTGATTGCAGAATACACCCACCAGCACCACAGTTGTGGGTCAGATTAAATTACTGCTCCTGCTACTGACTGCTGCCTCACAGCCCTTCAGTTTCACTCGGGCCATTGGTTTTGGTCAGTAAATGCCTCTGCAGTTCGGTATGCAGGGGTCATTAACCCTGGAGTGTGTTTTACTCTCGGTCCGTGGGGTTTGTGTCGGTCTGTCCTGCAGAATGCTGCTCTCTCTGTCCGACCTCCAGCAGAGGCAGCCACCACCCCAGCACCGCTGCAGTTCTGCACTTTTCAGAGTGCTTTGGGCACGGTCAGTGAGCGCTGCTCTCTGGGGAAGGTGCCACAGGAACACCGAGTTCTCACAATCAGCCTAGGGCAGGTGAGGGACACCCGAGCAGGGCAGCGCTGCTTTGTGGCAGCTCAGACATCATGGGAAGGGTTTGTGCTTTAACTTTGCCAGGATAAAGGATGGGAAGCATTGTGTGCTTTGGGCACGGTCAGTGGGCACTGCTCTCTGGGGAAGGTGCCACAGGAGTTCTAACAATCAGCCTAAGTGAGGTGAGGGACACCCGAGCAGAGCAGCGCTGCTTTGTGGCAGCTCAGACATCATGGGAAGGGTTTGTGCTTTAACTTTGCCAGGATAAAGGGTAGGACGCATTGTGTGCTTTGGGCACGGTCAGTGAGCGCTGCTCTCTGTGGAAGGTGCCACAGGAGTTCCCACAATCAGCCTAGGGCAGGTGAGGAACACCCGAGCGCTACTTTGTGGCAGCTCAGATACCAGCGTTCAGATGTGAAGCGTTTGTGCTTTAACTTTGCCAGGATAAAGGATAGGAAGCATTGTGTGCTTTGGGCACGGTCAGTGAGCGCTGCTCTCTGGGGAAGGTGCCACAGGAACACCGAGTTCTCACAATCAGCCTAGGGCAGGTGAGGGACACCCGAGCGCTGCTTTGTGGCAGCTCAGACACCAGCGTTCGGATGTGAAGGGTTTGTGCTTTAACTTTGCCAGGATAGAGGATAAGAAGCATTGTGTGCTTTGGGCACGGTCAGTGGGCACTGCTCTCTGTGGAAGGTGCCACAGGAGTTCTAACAATCAGCCTAGGGCAGGTGAGGGACACCTGAGCGCTGCTTTGTGGCAGCTCAGATACCAGCGTTTGCATGGGAAGGGTTTGTGCTTTAACTTTGCCAGGATAGAGGATGGGAAGCATCAACAACCCAACCGGGAATGCTGCAGTGGAGACATCAGCTCTCCAGCTCAGTAGTAACTCCTAGATACTTGGTGAGGTGCAAACAAATCTCTTTTCATTTGGATTTCCAAGGGTTAGTAGGGATTTACATAGCTGTTATATTTATTTGTACTTTTCCCTGACTGTAGCTCTGCAATCCTCTCTGTCTAGGGATGAATTATATCATAATTCATATCCATTCATATATCTTCATTCAATTCTATCTGGACGTGCATTTTACTTCATTTCAAGCAGGACTGGATGTTAGATCACAAAAGCTTTTTGTTGAAGCTAACTAGCAATTCTTCAAGAAAGAATTCAAAAACTGCACTTTTTGTCAAAGCAAGAGAAATTGCCAACTTTTGGAAGACTGAGGAATTCTTAATGATACATTTCAAAATGTTTAACAGGAAAATATCTGATGTCTAGCCTGTGTTATCCTTGGCTAGCTCAACCTCATTATTATTTCTTAACACTGTTTAACTTCAATCACATCATTCTTTTTTTCCTGCCTCTGGTATTTACCCTTCTTTCCCAATAATTTCTATAGAACAGCCACTCCCTGTTGCAGCCCCATTTTCTGGCTATACAATTTCTCTCTTCCTCACTAATTTCTCTGGTAACTTCACCGAGCTGGTAACATCTGTTAATGCCAGCTGGAGTTCATTTTCCCTAATCACAAATTCACCTGCTGCCCTCTTAACTCAATCCAGGTGTTAAAGAGAGGAGTTACAAGGAGCCAGAGTGCTTTGTTGGTCTCCATCTAAAATGCAGTAACATCTATAGGTGTGTTGGGAATGGTTCTCTCTTGTTCTAGTTAAGTTTTATATCACTGGTGAAAAATTATATGTTATTGCTGGTCTCCTGGGCATGATTTAGAGAACTTGACTCTGTTGGTTTTTACCTCCTTGTTCCCAGTAAGCTCTTTTCTGATGCACAGGATGGCAAGTTGAATACAAACGTAAGTTCAATAAATTAATTACATTATTTCCCCTATTATCCTGCCTCTTGCTGCAGAAACAGGCAAAGGAGTTTTTACAACTTAGAATTCTCTCACTTGTCTTTGTGAATTTCACTTTTTCTGATAATTAATGTTGAAGTGATGTTTTCATGATTTTACTTAAATTTCTGGAAGCTTTACTGAAAAAAAATCTATTTGAATGTCTTTATTTAGGTATTTTCTGATTTCAAATTATATATTCTATATATAATTTATATTCTTTCAAAAGTCATCATAATGGCCATTTTTCTGCTCTGGGTTACTTTTTTCACATTTCTTATATATATTTTGCTCTAGAAAAGCAAGTAGCAAGTTACACAACTGAAATGCAAAGGAGAATGTTTTATTGGGGTTTGGGTTTTTAAAAGAAATTGCCATCTTTAAAAAATGAAGCTACTGGTATCAGATTTGCTGTCTGTATTTAACACAGAGAGATTTGACTGCATTTTTAATCGATCTGCTCTCATGTATCTGTTTGCAATAATGAGAAATTCAAGAAGCCACTTGGGTTTTTCATGTTTCCTGACTAAAGGCTGGGATGTTGGGAACCCAGCAATGTGCTTCCTCGGAAACCTTTCCTGCACGTGTAGCAATAGCAGCATCTGCAAATTCCAGCAGCGTTTGTGAAATGTCACAAATACCTGGGTGTAGCAGGCGCCAGAAATAGAAATCACTCAGCCTGCAGTACCTGTATCCTTGGTTATGGTACACGAAAAGAGTTGGGAACGAGTTTCCAGACTCATGAGAACAATGAGCTTTTGAGGTTTTTCCTTTGAAATCCACCCGCGGTTGTTTGCTGGGCAGCAAGGGGCGTTTGGCACCGCGGTGGATTTTGCCCAGTCCCATTTCAGTGCAGAATTACCCAGACCCTGCTGCGGGCTGGGTTTACAGCCCTGGGCACCCCGAACTCCTCCTCAGGGCTTATCTCAACAGCATTCCTGGCTGTTGTTTCTATCAGAAGACGCTGTGGTCCCACAGATCGCTGCTCTTTATCCCAGCAGCTCAAACGAGCTTTGTTCTGGAGAAACACCCCGGGGCACTGGAATCCTGACTTTACAGAACAGGTACACCCGGACTCATACTGGTCACCAGAACTTTAATCAAATAAAGGGGAAATTCAGTCCCAAAATCTTGTAACCTACACAAACTGCCCTGCTTTTTCCCAGATAAAATCCAGAAATCTCTCTCTCTGATGGGGGTCTCATATAATGAATGGTACACACAGGACTGGGTAGGAGCTTTTATATTGTGCTTGGGATGTGGAGGGGAAGGGGAAAATCACGGCAGTTAGAATTTTCCTCAAAAGGTGAAGCGAATTTTAAAAACTCTTGATCTGATAACTCAGCAAACTCTGTAGGAATGCCGACACCTCTCTGTGGAGCATCTCCCGTGCTTAGCTGAGTTTTTCAGCCAATTGTTCACCAAACGAGGGGCGAACTGCTCCGTGCCACCCTTCCTGTCCAGCCCGGGGGGATGCACGCAGGGAATTGGAGCAGGGCACTCTCAGGTGAGATTAGACACAATTACAAACCCTCGATTTGAGCGCACTGACCTCCTGAGCGTTCGCAGAGGGGCACTGGGGTGACACTCCAGGAGGATGGGTCTCAGTAGCTGCTGGCTTGCTGTCCTTGGCGGTCACCAGCTCTTTCTGCCCTCCCAGCCTGCCCGCAGCATTCTCCTTGTGCCTGAACCGCCCCACTCCTTTGTGCTTCCTGTCGACTAGAAGAGAAAATACCAAAATGAAACATTTTTGCTTGGCCTACAGAGGCTGGATTTGCTGTCTGTTCAGCATCTCTCTCGCAGAACTATAAATTATTCACAAGGAAAGTTAAGAAAGCCCTGTCCTTTCCAGCTAGGCTGGAGCTGGGATGGGCATGCAGACTGGGATTTTTCTGTGCTGGTCACCTTTTCCAGTGAGGGCTCTGCTGCAGGCTGGAAATTTCTGTCTCTTGGGAAATATCCTGTTGGAGAGTGACATTGAAAGGACAGTGCACTTTTCTGTGAAGTGTCAAGTTTTATACGTTTTTGCTGGAGGTATTGAATGAACTGGAATGGGACCAGACAAGGAATTGTTTTGTGCTCTTGTTTGTGCATTTGTAGAGTTATCTGATAGGTCCAACTCCTCACTGTTCCTTGTGTGACTCCTGAGAACATAAGGAGAAGAGAAGCAGCTAAAAAATGGGCAGATAATTCCTGAAGCTGCTTTGATACACAAACAGAATCCCCATGATAGGAGAGGGATGGAATTGAATATCCTGAAAATGTTCAGCAACAGCTTAAGGAGTGCAGAGCACATGTTGTGCAGAACTGTGGCCTGCAATAACCTTTCAAAGAGCTGGCACAGCTTTGGGGAACTCTATCATTTCCCAGGTGTGACTGATTCAGTGTGCCCTGCCTGGCTGTGGGGCTCCTCATGCTCAGCTTCTCTGCACCAGCTTTTGGGAAGAGTTACAGCTGGGTATGTGAGCATTTCCTGCTTATTAGCAATTCTCAGAGGTGTTTAAAATGAGAGACAGATTCCTGTCCCCCAGCTACCTGGCAGGCTTTTAGATTTGTTTTCTATTGAGTAATTTAAATTTGTGCACAGCAATGAATGCCAGTGTCAGCTCGGTTCTGCTGCACATTTACTGGGGCCACAATGAAACTGTGGCCCTGGTTTCTGTCTGGCCTACAAAAGCTCTCTGGAGTGGATATTGTCTGTCAGGCACTGCAGTTGCACACAGGAACACACAACTCTCATGAGGATGGTGCCTCATGGGATTCCTTTCCTTTGGAGTCCCTTTCTCCCAGTGTCTTTCATCCTGCCCCACAAACAGGGATTTGTTTGTAGGTTTGCAAGTCAAAGGAGAATAATTTTGTATTTCAATGGTGCTGCTTCTGTGAAATGTAACTCACAGCATGCGGTCATGCTTTGCATTGAGCTGGTTAGGATTATTTAGAATTCGGTGTCTTTTTATTTTTATCAGGCCTGAAAAGAGTGGGTGACCTAAAATGGTGTTTTATTTTGCACTGCTGTGGATAGGCTGCCAAACATGAAGAACAGTTCGAGTTTCTAACAGTTTTGTTGTCAAACGCTGCTTAAAAAGTTATTTTCAGTAAGGTATGTGATTCAGAACTTACTTGCATATTCCGTTGTAACTGGGTTTTACCTGTTATCACAGCTGTTCCAGTGCTAACTCTGCTGATATATTTTAAGGAGGAAAAAAGGAAGAAAACATTTGTGCTCTTTGAAGGAGCTTTTTATCCACCTTGCTATTGTTTGCTTTTGATCTAATTCTCTTTTTGCAATAATTGTGTAAAACTTAGATTATTTCATCATGTTTAGTACCTAATTCTAGCTGGCATTTAGCCCTTACCACTGACATCAGTTTAGTGCATTTCCATATAAATTTCCATATAAAATTCTTAGCAAGGTGTTAATCCTGTATGACAAAAGCCCTTTCTCAGTAGAACATGCATTGCAGTAACCCTAAATGCTGTACTCAGATTACTGACTGAACTCACAGCAGCAAGGTACCAGGGCCTGTGATGTTCTTCAGAATCCTCATGCATTTACCAGATCTGCTCAGATTGAATCATTTGAAAGGTATAATCTGTAAAATCCCTTGTGCATGCAATTCTTTTCACACTACCCCAGCAGTAGTTTCTAATCACACTCTTTAGCAAGTACCACTGAAGAGAAGTATATATATTTTTTACAATAAGCTCCATTCAATTTAATTTACTCTGATTTTTTTTTTTAATAATCTGTAAGCAGATTAGCTGGAATGAATTTGGTATGTATTGTGTATTTCTTGGTGCTAAAGACTTTCAGCAGCAAAAGCTATTGCTTCTGTCTTTTGGGTGAGAAAAGAATTTTAAGAAAATAGGCTGAGCAGTGCTATATCCTCAGTCTTTTGAATTCTTGCACCTTGAATCATGAAAGGCAGATCTTAACTGCCTTAATGCTCTTAGAATCAGGGTCATTTAACAGGCCTACTTTTTTCTGTTTCAGTCAGATGAGGCAGTAGTTTGTGTTAATATAATGAAGTTAATGAAATAAACTGCATTAGTTTGTAGTGCTTCTGCTGTGGTTTTTGATATGGTGTCAGGATCAGAGACTTCATTTCAAGGCTGCTTTTAGCCTTTTCTCTACTGCCATCTTGCTTTAGCACACATCCTGTGCAGAGCCCCAGCACTAACAGTGAGCCCATGTTGGGGTCCCCAGCTGCATCTGGAGTTCAGCTATGCAGGAAAAGTTAATAGAGGAGCTATTTGTTTGAGAGCTGAAGAGAAAACCAGCAGTTGTGTCACATGGATGCTGCTTGGATGGTCTCACAGTGTGACCTCGTTTCTGTAACTCAGTGTTACCCCAGAAAGCCTGGCAGCTCCTGGAGGGCAGCAGTGCCCCTGTGCTGGGTCCCACAATTGTTCTACATTTTCAGCATCCCACAGACACATGCACATCTCTATAATTTCCTTTGGAGGCTTCACCTTGGTCTGTGGGATTCAACAAGCCAGTATCTTCACGGTAAGTGTTCTGCCAAAGTGGCTTTTGAAAAAGTATTTACTATTTACTGAGTCCTCTGCAACACAGTGGAGTTGCTTGGTTGCACTGTTGGTCTTCTGTGACATCCTTTTGGCTGAAATTTGGATTAACTGAAACATGGAAAGGGTGTTTTATAGCACTAAAGCCATGGAGACAGTATTGGGAACTGCAGAATAAAGTCCTTGAGTTCAAACCAGTGCTGTTTAATCTGCAGTGTCCAAACAATTCCTCTGAGACTTCTTATGGTGGTAAAGATGCTGCTTTTCATTTCTAAACAGGTTTGGTTTGTTTTTCCCTGTGAACCATAAATTGCAGCCTAATGAAAGGGTGCAGAAAGTTATTTTCTAGCAAAGGGGACATCCTTAAAGTTGGATATCCACTTAGGGAGAGTGGAAGAAAAAGTGGCTGTGCACATCCATCAACTTCCCAGGCAGGTGTGAAGTTGCCCCTACAGCATTAAAGTCCTGTTCTCAGCTGAAAGGAAAACCTCCCTGCCATGGGATTTGTCCCAAAACAAGATCTTGGGCCTGTTTAGTTTCGTGTTATTTGTTATCTCCTTGCAATGAATGTTTTGAATCAATCTGTCTTTTCCACCAAGCCTGACACTAAATGCTGAAACAGTTAAAGATGACCTTCCTTGCTATCAGCTGTGCTCTGTGTGCTCAATGCATACATGAATTGACTTAAAAGCCATCACCATGCTACATTATATGAAAAATAATGATCTGCAGTGCTGCTACTCATAGTAGAATTTTTTCTGCCAGTTCTGCAGTGAATGCCCCAAAGGTGGCTGTGCTTATGCAGTTCTGCTTGTTGGCTTTTGTGAAATGCAAGTCCCTGGGCACCCTGGGCTGTGCTTATGCAGTTCTGCTTGTTGGTTCTTGTGCCAGCTGGGGTGAAATGCAGATCCCTGGGCTGTGCTCTCTTGGCCAGTGCATTTGGAGCTGCATTCCTGCCTGTGTGCTCAGTTTGTGCAGTTTGAAACCTGCTCCCAGGATGCTCTCAGCACCCACCTGGACACATCAGTGGCCTTGCTAAGGGCTGAAGGGGTTAATCTCTTTGGAAATTAGAGATATTCCACTGGCAAAAGCTGACCCCCTGTGCTCTGTGGTGGTGCTCACAGGGCTCCCAGGATGAGGGAAGAGATGAGGATCTGACTCCATGGTTCAGAAGGCTGATTTATTATTTTATTATATATATATATATATAATATTAAAACTACACTAAAAGAATAGAAGAAAGGATTTCCTCAGAAGGCTAGCAAGCAAGAAGAAGAATGATAACAAAGGCTTGTGACTGACAGAGTCTGAGCCAGCTGACTGTGATTGGCCATTAATTAGAAACAACCACACGAGCCCAATCCCAGATGCACCTGTTGCATTCCACAGCAGCAGATAACCATTGTTTGCATTTTGTTCCTCTCAGCTTCTCAGGAGGAAAAGACCCCAAGGAAAGGATTTTCCATAAAAATGTCTGTGACAGTGCTCAGTTTAGGAAAACTGTACCACACTGAGTGTATTGGTGTCTGCTGTGTGATTTGTTCCTGTCTGGGCACTTGGGCAGAGGTTGCAGGAGAGAGCTCTTCCTGTTCTTCCTTGTTCTCACCATATCTGCCTGTGGGGGTTTTTATTATCTGGTGAAAGAAATTATGGCTCTAGGTTGCCATTAGCACTGACATTGGAGTAAGGATTTCATGATGGCTCTTGGGTAGGAACCTCAGAGAGCACTTAGAAGTCGTATTTCCAAAAATTCATAACACTTGCACTTGGGAATAGAGTTCACACTTTCATGTGTTGTTGGGAAGGCAGAAAAAGTGGTTGCCTTTTGTTGGTTTTGTTTACTTCTTATTATTAAGTTGCACGGCATCATCCTTTGAAAGTTGCAAGGAATAAAAAGTTAATAAGAACTTAGTAAGGATAAGTTAATCACAGAAAGTTTGGGACTGTAAAAACCAGAAATTGTGACCAAATGGAGGGCACTCTTTGCCTAAATGTCCTGAGTACTTGTGCCAAAATAGAGTTTCTCTGTTATGTACTTACAATTGAAAATGTTAATTTTAACTGCCTTTATAATCTATATAGAATTTTTATTCATTACTAAGAACACATCTTGTAAACTCATCAATGTTCAAAAAGGGTTTTGCTAGAGTTCCCAACTTGCTATGATGTTCTTATTAACATTTTATTCCTTAAAAATCTTTAATATGTGATTTTTGCTGTAAAATGTGATTATGATGCACTCTAGTCTATAGAAAATTCTTTAGCTATAATATGTGATTTTTGCTGTAAAATGTGATTATGATGCACTCTAGTCTATAGAAAATTCTTTAACTATATGTGATTTTTGCTATAAAATGTGATTATGATGCACTGTAGTCTATAGAAAATTCTTTAACTATGATATGTGATTTTTGCTATAAAATGTGATTATGATGCACTGTAGTCTATGGAAAATTCTTTAGCTATGATATGTGATTTTTGCTATGTGATTATGATGCACTCTAGCCTATAGAAAATTCTTTAGCTATAATATGTGATTTTTGCTATGTGATTATGATGCACTCTAGTCTACAGAAAAGCAGAAGCCTTGCAGTTGGCAGCAGTACTGCTCTTGCTTATGATCTTCTGCAAAATTGAATTACATCAAACAAGCCAAGGCTCTCATGCAGAGGATCTGTGGCATCTTTTGTATAATCCATTCCATGATAGGTTCTCCCAGCTAGAGAAACACCAATCTTCTATTTCCACACGCTGTGTCTTCTCTGCCCATCAGATGTTTTAGGGTTTTTTCTGGAATGGATTTACTCCTAGCCCTTTATTGTTCTGCAAACAGTTTACCTGAACTCCTAAGAAGAAAATTGAGTGCTGTTGTAACAAATGCTTCTCTGTTCAATTCCCCAGAATCAGCCTGGGTTTCACCCAGATCAACTTGTCTTGTGTGTAATTTTTCTGAATAGCCTGAAGATGCAACTGTTAAACAACTCAGTGAAAAATGATAATGCTCACATTACAGAGATGGAAGAAAAATCGCTTTGTGCTACTCAAGAGTCTCCAGAGGCTTTTCTGTGTGCTGAGTTCTGTTACCCAATGCTCACATTACAGATGATTTCCCACTCTGTGACCAGTAAGTGCTCCAAAAAGGGCATTCTTGGGTTTTAGGTGTCCAGGTAATGAGCAGAGCTTGAGCAGACTGATGGATAGTAAAGCAAGCTGAAGGATAAGAATAGCAGAGCCCTGGGCAGCTGCTTTAGTTCAGGTGGCTCTGCAAAAGCTGCAGAGATGGAGGGTGGGAGGTGCAGGGCTTGCTGCATTCACACCAGCAGGGGAGAATTTGGGTTCTTGGCTGCTGTGCCCTCACAGAGGTGTGAGCAAGGCCCTCCTGAGACTATGAAAACACCAGGAAGGTGATTGTCATCACATTTATGCAGAGTAAGTGATCAGGGCATTCTGCAGAGGGCTTTGAGCTGTAAAAGGGCAGACACTAAGGAGCTTTAATGAGAATGGTGTTCTGGTGATCTTGCATCAGGCCTATGAGGCACAGCTTGCACAAATTGATAAATCTTCTCCATGTGCAAATCCAAGGGATGCAGCTTTTTAGTATTTCCAATGAACTTGGGAGACTGTTTGAAGCACAACAGCAGTTATTTAGCTATGCAAAGTAAATCTACAAAGTTTTTCATAAGAACTTGATAGATACTTGTAGGGGTGCTGCCTGGGCCTTATCAATATCACCAATGATCTAATTCTTGCTTTCACAATTTCAGATTGTATTTCAAAGTCAGGAGAGAATGATATCTAATATTTATATTGTTAGCACTTGTGCACTATTGACTCTGCAACATTTTACACTTGTGTTCAAACATGGTTTTAGATTTTTTAAAATTCCTTCAGTATCAAGCTAGCTTTGGTTTAATGCTTTGAATATTATTCTGAAGCAGCCTTCCCTGAGTGGAGGCACGGGATTTGATGCTGCAGAACAGATACACACAACAACAGCAAGATAATAACTATAAAGATAATGAACAAATTTTAATTACACTTGGTATTTTACTCCTTAGCAGCCTGGTGCTCTGCAGGAACAAATGGTCAAGTTGGCAGCAGCACAGTGTGCCCACAGCAAACTATTCACAGGAGTAATTTCTGAATGCTCATGGCCTTTCCCATAGCAAAAGAAAGCTTGCAATGCTTTCTGCACCTGCAAGGAGTTTCCTAGCAACACCACCGGGCAAACTGTGTGCCAGGATTTTCTTCTCAGAGCTCTTTTTGTTGAATATAGCAGCAGTTGTAAAACAAAGGTCAAGAGCAACTTCAGCTCTTCAAAGCAATGTTGTGCATTACATTTACTCAGAGGAGTGTTTGTGTTGCAGTTCTCTGCCTGGAGGATAAATATTGGGTTACAGTGTCATCCAATAGACAAGGGTGGTTCAGTTAAACGTGAACACAGCTTAATCTAAAATGTCACTTTTTACTTGGGGAGATTCCTGTTAGTGTTTAACAGTGGGTTACCCTGTGAAGGAAGCAGAGTCCCTGCTGCCTGCCAGCACAGAGCATCACCTGGGCAGGAACAGAGCTTCAGTCTGACTGCAAAAAGAAGAAAGGGAGTTTTGGTTTTTGTTTTATCTGGGGAGGTGTCTGCAGTCACGGTCTCACTGTGTGCACGGAGCTCAGGTGAGTCCCTGCAGGGCAATCCTTATTTCAGCTGCAGCACACACAGGTACCAGGTCAGGAGTGCCTGCTGGGCCTGTCCCAGAGTTTATCTGGGTGTTTTAATGGATGGGGAGTTCAGGTGAGGGACCCCAACCCTCTGGGCTGGGCTTGCAGAGCTACTGGGGAAGATGGGCCACACTTTTGGTCCCTCCAAACTTCTGCTTTTGTCATGCAGAATAAGAATAATGCTTTTGTCTCTTATCAGGACAGATAGTGAGGTAGCCTAAAAAATGCATGCAGTTGTAATAAGAGTTTTTGCTCTCTACCCAGTTTACTAAATAATCTCTAGTTCTAGAACCCAGTCTAAAAGTGGCATTTTACCATTTGTATTCAATTTTATGTGCATTTATATTCAATTTTTATGACAAGGGACAAAGCCTAATACTTGTATCTTTTTCCTTGTGTTCTGGCTTGGTGAAAGCATTTTGTACTTAGATCATTGGATGTTGACCTTTTCCCCATTAGCTACTTGGAGAAATGCAGGTTCTGCATGGTTTAACGTGTAAGCAGTCTTCTAAAAAATCAGCAGGCATCAGAAATAATTCTGTCTCTCAGCTCTCTGTTTATTAACCCAAATTATGGCTTTGGCTGGAATTTTATACCAAACAAACTAACGTGCTTAAGGCAACCTTGTGTTTCCTTCATTGCAAAGGCTCTTGACAAGTGCCAGCACCACCTCCCTCCTCTCACAAATATTTCTGAGTAATTTGCCAAAGAAAATTAGCTGGGGATAAGGGAAATTTTCAGTGGAAATCTTTCAGAGCTAATAGAAAAAAAAAATGCACAATTCCAATCAAAAAATTTTCTTTTCTTTCAGGTGATGTGAGCCCTGCTCTGATGAATCCTCTCTCGCAGCCAGGCTCTGTTCCTTTGGCACAAGGAATATGCTGGACCATATCAGGCATGAATGCAGAGCATGTGGTGGTCACTCAGGAAACTCTAATGGAGCAGTTACAGAAAAATTACCCAGGTAACTTCTTTGTTTCTCCCTCCTTTAAAAAAGTGGCTGTACCATCAAGCTTGAGTTTCTGATGTTGGATCAGGGAATGCTCACAGGCAAAGCTGGCAAGGTGAAGGAGGAGTGAACAGGGAACTGGTGGATAAATGAATGTGCAAACTTCTCATCAATCTGTGAGTGTCACTGCACTGACTTGAATGCAGTCCTTTCCACAGATTTAATGAATCTTTGAGAATCTGAGGGAGCTGGCTGTAGTTAAGAGTGTGCCCTTTTAGGGGGTGGGGAAGCACAGATGTGGCATTTAGGTGCTAGACATGGAACAGCGTAAAATAGACTCTTAGATCACAGAGACTGCCTTTAAGAGCCAGGAACACAGCTGACTTTGCCAAGGGACTGGGTAGGAGTCTACATCTGGTGTTAGCTATCAAAAACTATAACCAGCCTCAAATTCAGGTTTGTTGGTTGTATTCTAACTCTTTCCTTCCTGAGAGGAAATTACTTACACTAAGTGATCTTTAGTTCTTCACTTCTAGCCCAACTGGTTGGAGCATGGTGCAAATAATGCCAAGGTTGTGCATTTGATTCCTATACAGACCAGTCACTTAAGAGCTGGGCTTGATGATCCTTGTGGTCCCTTCCAACTCAGAATATTCTGTGATTCTGAGGGGGTGGCAGCCACTTCCCTTAATATCTGAGAAATATCCCATTTCCCTTAGATGTGCAATATCAAAGTGTTATTGTGATGGAGACTTTGACCAGGCTCATTCTGGCCTTCTCAGGAGGCTGCTTTGTCTGATACTGAGCTGCTTCTTTTGAATTCTCTTAATATTACACCTCTGTGAATGTTACAGGCTGATCTGGTGGGCATTTTAACCAGTGGGAAAAATATTAATGCAACCCCACAGAGTGGCACAGAACCATGCCAGGAGTGTGTTGCACTGTGATAACCACAAGGCAGAATGTGTAGGTCAGCCAGAAGTAGCATTCTCAAAGTTTGTAGGGTCTGGAGGTATTTTTGCTGTGTTTTCACCTTGCTGGAAGTTCTGAATTTGGTGGGCAGGAGGTCAGCTGTGACCAGACTAAGGACTCTGAGACACCTGATGGAAAACTGCAGCTGAGCCCAGTCTCAGTGAGGTAATAAACTGACATCTGACCAAACTACACCAGAAACTTCAGAGTGTGATGAAAGCCATGTTAAATAACATGCCAGGAGGGAAATGCTTTGAACAAGAGGTTGTTTGCTTTGTACCTGGCAGAAAGTCTCTCTCATGAATATCATGTTCTGACAGACACAAAGACAACATCCTTGCTCCCTCACAGAGGTGCTGCAGTGGCAACACAGCTAAATGCTTTACTATTTCATTTTCAGATTATTTTAGGGCTGTTGTACGAGAGAGATCTTTTAGCCAGCATCCATTTTATTTGAAAGCTTGTTACTGATTTGAAGTATCTGTCTCTTTGTTCTAGGCATTGCAGTGCCCTCCCACAATGCATTATATAATATCCTTGGTGCTCTAATTAAGGAAAGAAAAATCTATCACACAGGAGAAGGATATTTCATTGTGACTCCCAACACTTACCTCATCACAAATGGTGCCACAGAAGACAACAGAAGGATCCTGTTGGAGGACAGCTGTTGCTGTTCATCCCCTTCCATCACTGACCTGGTAAACATGAAGGGCTGTGCAGACCTAGTGAAAGAAAGCACTCCTAGAGAACCCTGTTACAGATCCTGCCATTGCTTCCCTGACCAAAATCAGCTCTGTGAGCAAAGGCAAGGGCAGGTGAGGAGCCATGGATCTATTGCAGAGGGACAGAGAGGCTGCAGTGAATTGAAGGCTTCAGTTCCAACTCAAGTCATCTCCACATCTGCTGAGAACCATTCCTGGGACACCATCAAATCCCTGACATCTGTGAAAGCAAAACTGAAAAGCAAAATGTTTGGCCTTGGCCACGTCTGGAGAAGTGGTTCTAAGCAAGAAAAACACAAGAAGGAGTACTCCACTTTCTCAGGCCAGTTTCCTCCCCAGGAGTGGCCAGTCAGGGATGAAGATGACCTGGACAACATTCCACGTGATATTGAACATGAAATCATCAAGCGAATTAACCCCACTCTTACCGTGGATAATTTGATTAAACACACAATATTAATGCAGAAGTTTGAGGAGCAGAAAAAACGCAGCAGTGAAGAGAAAAAATACATCAGTAATGGTACCTTGGCTGAAGTGCCAGCACTCAGGCAAAACCATCTCTCAAAGGATTGTATTCAAAGGGCACCAAGAAAAACAGCAAAACACACCAGGAAAACCAGATCAAAGAGGGAAAAGCAGATGAGCAGGAAATGTCACAGACAGAAGGTAACACCCCACAATGTGCAACTGGCAGAGAGCTTTTCCCTGCCCAACAAACCCCAGGAGCCACCTGCTGCAGCAGTGCAATCCCAGGGGATCTACAAGAGGCAGATTAAGAATCCTTTCCAGGGTCTGCCATGGAGAGCTCGCAGCTTTCCTGCCAGGGGGCACCAGGGTGGTGCCAACAGCCAGCTCCAGTGCCAGACTCACAACCAAGGAAGGGCTTCCCAAAGGCCACAGCCCTCAGGACCCTTTGGCTGTGAACCTGAAAGGCTGGGGGCAGAAAGTGAGGCTGGCAAAGCCAAGCAAAACAACCCACTCCATGCTCATAGGTCTGACCTTCAAATAAAACCAGACAGTTTCAGTGAAAGTGGTGGCTATCCACAAGGCAGTAATGTGCAAATAGGTAACAGAAGGAGATACTTCCTGGAGAGTAATATTTGTGAAGAAAATGTCTATAAAAGAACAATAAAAAAGAAATCCCCTTGCTCCTACACTGAAGATAATGGAGTGTGCAAAGAGGATGCAATATATAAAACAATATATAAAACCAGATTTCCATCCCACCTGAAAGATGAGCATTGCAGATGCAAAGCAGACACTGTAGGTGAGCTCTTAGATCGAACAGCCAGTGACTTTCAAAATGTCCATCTTTCCAATTGCACAGCCAGTGTTACCCTGGCCCCCAAAAACGGTGTGACATACAGAGCAAAGACTGATACAAAGAGTGAACTTCTATTTAACCATCCTGGATCAAGGGAGCTGGAAAGGGAAGGGTTCACTGCTAACTCCCATCTTCTGTACCAAAAGGGACACCATGGTGCCACCTGTGTGTTTTCATGAGGCAAGAAAGCAGCACAAGTTCTGTCCTGCAGGTAGAGATAACCTAGGACAGAAATGTTTACAAAAATGAGGTTTGATAAATTCAGTGTTAAACAGTGTTGTTTGCAGGCTCAGCTCCCACAGATCTCCCCATGTGACACTGGATATTGTCACAGACTCTCCAGCTGGACATAAAGAACAGAGATCCAGCAGAAATTTAAAGCAGAAAACACCATTTGACTTGCTCCCAATGTGTACATCACCTGGGCTTTCACAGTGTACATTTTGCCTGTAACTACAGCTGAAAATCCCTTAATGGAAAATAAATTGCTATGAAACAAACTTTTATACAGAGACCACCAAAATTTAACTAAATTGGCAAAAATCTATGTTAAAAGCTACATCTTTTTTTTTTTTTTAACAGCAACACATTCTTAATATCTTAAATGTGTGGTATTTAACTGTAATTAAACCATTGGAGTCCCCATTAGATTTGTACTGTCCCCTGGAGAAGGCACAAACCACAAACTCCAGTTTCTAAGGGAATCCTGCTAATTGTTCATCTTTCCCTTGGCTGTGCACCCTTCCAAGCACATTTCCTGTGCATTACTTGGACATGAAGACTTGAAATCTTCAGCAAAATGTATTTTTCAGAGGATCATTTTGACTGTGTGTACATATGCCCATCGGTGGCACTAAAAACCAAGCCAGCTCAGTTCATCTTTGGAATGTGGAGTCTGATTTGTAATAATTATATTGTTTTAGGTGGACTGAAAAGAAGATGAAGCTTCCTGCCAAATTCTAAAAGTACAAATAACAATGCAAAAAGTAGGACAAGTGAAAGGACAATTGCAACAAATTTTTGCAATTGCTTCCTTCATCTAACTCTGGTTGTGAATATTTGATTATTTTTTAATGAGGTTGGAAAACTTTCCCCTTGTAACAAGGTAACCATGGAGCTGGTCACATCAGTGAGGCAGTCTCTAAATCAAAGCTGTTAAAATTTTTGATAGTGTTTGGAGAGGTCATGTGTCTTTTGTTTGCCCTCATCTTTAATTATTTTTTTGTGTGTCCTCGTGATAATAAAAGTGAGAACTGGCATTCTTCACTGAGACCACAGCACTGACCTGCAGGGGGTTTGTTTCTGCAATAGGAACTGCTGTTGGCTGTTTCACACTGTAACTCTGCAAAGTGTGAAATCAGCACGTGCTTCACTTTCCCCGCTAGAAAACAGAACAAATGAACTGCACACGCACCTGGTGCTACAACATTTCCTTCACTGCCAAGGTTCTCTGCCCGTGTCCTGCAGCACCCTCAGCTATCCATCCTCAGTGTGTGTTTGTGTCTGTCGGGCAGGGTTTGGGCTCTGTAAATGAAGCTTTGGCAGAGCCAGCAGCTGAGGTGCCACTGCTGTGGGTTTGGGCTCTGTAAATGAAGCTTTGGCAGGAGCAGCAGCTGAGGTGCCACTGCTGTGGGTTTGGGCTCTGTAAATGAAGCTTTGGTAGAGCCAGCAGCTGAGGTGCCACTGCTGTGGGTTTGGGCTCTGTAAATGAAGCGCTGGCAGAGCCAGCAGCTGAGGCCGGTGCCACTGCTGAGGGCCAGGCCCTGCTCTGCTCCTGCCCTCCCATTCCCTCAGGAATCCACATCCCCGCAGCTGCCAGGATTCCTTCACACATTTTCCTTCACACATTTTACTTCCCAAGGCTAATTTGGACTTCTTCCTCTCGATTTATCTACGAGCAGGTTGTGCAGGGCTCATGCTGCGCATCACCACAGGCTTGTGGGTTTTAAATCTCAGTCATTAGGTCACACTGCCCTTTCCTGCTTCAGACTTTTCACTGCTACCGAACGCCTCTCTGCGGTAGTTTCGGAGGCTGAAGCCGTCAGTTTGTAAAGCTGCCGGAGGTTTGCTCTGGGGACGGCAGGGCCTGGCGGGGCCGCCGGGACGAGCCGAGCCCTCATGGCAGACCTGTCATGGCGGCCGCCCCCTCCCAGCGTGCGGCGCGCGCAGGGTGCGCCGGGACTTGCAGTCCTCGCGTTGTCCCCCGGGGCACGCCGGGAGTTGTGGTCCCGCTCTAACGGCCGCAGGCGATTGGCTGCCGGACGGCGTGGCCCCGCCCCCGCGCTGCCGGATCCACCGTCCATTGGCTGGTGGGCGCCGGGGCCGCTCGGAGCGTGACGCGCGGCGGGCGCGCGGCTGGTGCGGAGCGCGGCGTGGCGGAGCGGCGGCGGCGAGCGGAGATGCCCGAGGCCACCCGGTGCAGCAGCAGCAGCGGGGCCGAGTCGGGCTCCGACTGCTCCATGGACACCGAGGGGGTCCCGGAGAGCGGCCGCCGGCGGCACAAGGTACCAGGGAAGGGCTCCGGGTACGGCCTGGCCGCGCCCGCCCGCTGGGGCCGGCGCCCGGCGAGCCCGGCCTCGGGTGGCGGCCGCCCGCAGCGCCGGTGGCGCGGGCCGGGCCGGGCCGGGCGTACGCGGCGCGGCCGCGGGGCGGCCCCGGCCGAGCGGCCACGTGCGCGGGCGGGCCGGGCCGAGGCCTCCTCGCCGCGTGTCGGGGCGGCCCCGCCGGACGCGCTGGGCCTGCCGGAGCCGGCCGGGAGCCCGGGACGCGCCTTGCCCGGCGCCCGGAGCGGGGCAGCGCCCCCCAGCCGAGGCCCGGTGGTCTCGTGGTCGGTAACGTGTCTCCTGAGCGGCGGCGGCCGGCAGGGAGCTGTTGCCTTGTGTCAGCCACCGCCCCCGTCAGTAACTAGAACGTGCGCTTGAAGCTTTAACTGTTCTGCGCCCTCTTCTCTGTTCCGTGTCGCTTGGATCCACGAGCGTGTGTTTTCATTTGCTCTGTGCCTTGTCAGAAGGAGAAAAAGGAGAAGAAATCTAAACGCCGGGACAAGTTTCAGAGGGGAAAGACTCAGACAGATGACAGCGAGGAATCGGATGAGGAGCGTTATGCCCCGAAAGCCAAGAAATCAAAGAGTGTCAGTAAACAGAACGGTCACACGAAAGAGGAGAGCGTGGAGAAATCGAGATTGTCCTTAAGCAGCAAATCCTCCCGCAGGAGCCGGCAGAGCAGTTCCAGTGAAACGTCAAGCGAGAGCGACAGTGAGAGCGAGCAGGATCAGGTAAAGCTCATGGCTGGTTTTAGTTATAGGGATGTGTTAGGGCTTTTAACTCCTGCAATGTAGCACACCCAAATTTAGAAGGGTTATATTGAATTTCATCCCCTTTTCCAAATCAGTCCAAAGTGCTGTAAAATGTCAAGATTTAAAGTCCTTGAATTGCTCAGTCTGCTAAGAATTTTCAGGAGTTTTTAATTATGAAAGTGCTGAGGTGTTGGAGCAGTGCATCGTGGTTTCCTCACTTCAGCAGCCTGGTGCTGTGGGGCTGTTGCTGGACAGACAGATTGCACTGAGATAGAGTTAAAATATGATCCAGCATCACGAGGTGTGTGTGATTTTTGGGGTTGTCCTGCACAGAGCCTGGAGTTGGACTTGGTGATCCTTGTGGGTCCCTTCCAATTAATGATATTTTATAATTCTAATTCATTGTTTGCAGTTTTGGTTTGAGTGTTTTGCTTCACTGTGGTGTTAGATATGAAACAGCCTTAACCTACAGATCACTTTTGCTAACTTTGTCCAGGTTTGAAATAAGATGTTAAAACAAGGCTCTTTAGCCACAGCTGTGACACTGTCCCTGAAGAGTATGACACCAGTGCCTGTGCTGAATTTACTTGAATTACCTTGAATTTACTGACAGTCATGTGATATTCATGTGGAATCTTACCTGAGTTATTGTTTACCTAACAGGAGCTGACTGGAGAACAGAAGGAGGGTGCTTTCTCCAATTTTGCTATTTCCAAAGAAACTGTCCAGCTTCTTCAAGGTAAGTTTCTTGGCAAGGTGTGACCATAGAATGTTGTGTTTTTATGCTCAAACCCCCGTGATCAATAAGCTTTGAGATGTGCTCTGCTCGTGCCCATACCAGCAGGGATGCTGTGCAGCAGCCATTGATTGCCTGCTCTAAATACACCTTTGAGCACACAATTTCCTGTTTGCAGTGTTGTCCAGTTCAGCCTTTGCAATAAAATTCTAAACTACACGAGCCAAGGAAAAAAATTATATGTGAGAACTTTTCAGTTAAAGGTTATTTTGGTGTGAATAAAGGAAAACCAATTATATTTAGTATCTGAATTAGTAAAAATTAAGAACAGAAGGGATTTTGAGGTGTGAATTATTTGAAAGGAAGAGGTTTTCACAGATAGCTGAGGAGTATTGCATAAATAAAGGCACAGTGCTGACAGTCTCTCATAAAGGCTGATAACTTCCTCTGTCCTAGCTAGCACTGTGTCTGGTGGGGTGAAGTGGCAGAATAAAACTGACAGTCCCAGGGCACTCTTTGCACATGACTCATCTGATCAAATAACTCAGTGGAGGTGATGATACACTCCTGACATACTTTAGAGTTGATGGCAGTTCTTCTTGCAATAATTTTGCAATGATGTCCAGTGAAGAGTATGAAAGAACAGTTGTAAAATGACCATGTTAAGGAACTCTCTTGCAATTGCCCCAGCTCGAGGAGTGACGTACCTGTTCCCTGTGCAAGTGAAGACCTTCAACCCCGTGTATTCTGGCAAGGATGTCATTGCTCAGGCACGGACTGGGACAGGGAAAACATTCTCCTTTGCCATTCCCTTGATTGAGAAGCTTCAGGGAGACTCACAGGAAAGAAGAAGAGGCCGTCCACCAAAGGTAACTGTGCCTGCCTAGGATGGTGATTTGCTTTGTCTGGCATCTGAATGATTCAGGTATTTCAGGTCTGTGCAGGGCTAAGCTAACCCACATTAAAGGGGATTTGAAAGCTGTGTCCACTGCATCCTGTGCTGCCTCCCAGCCTCTGAGGAAGAACAAGCAGCTCAACAGCTCTATCCACTTGTCAGTTCCTTTTTCTGCCACAGGGAGACCAAAACTACAGGTGGACAACGTGTTCCTGTGTAATTCTGCTCAGTCACGTTACCAGTTGAGGGCTAGTGGCTCCTGGATGCTTATTTTTCTCCTAAATTGCTAACAGATTAGTTACTAATTGTAACTTGACAGCTTGTTAAAAGCTGTCTACTCAAACATGTTTCTTTCTAAAACACGTAAACAGTGGGAGGTTTTAAAAATAGACTTAGTTTCACTAGGAACACCACCAAATGTTGAAGCTTCTGCTCCAGGGAATGCAGATTTGTTATGAGCTGTGTTCATTCTGCTAAGAATACCACGTGTGGTTTTTCACTGAATTCCTGTGATGCCTCCAAAAAACCTAGAGAGGCCAAAGCTCATTAATATTTTCTGTTTAATAATTTAATAACATGCTCATTAATAATTTCTGTCAGTTTGTTCCATCTTGTCAGTCATCTCACAGATCACCTGAAGGGCCTTCCAAAAGTAGCACTGGCAGTTTGGTGTGCATCTGCCTGTCACAGTTCTAAATAAGATTTAAGTCCCTCCTATCCTGTTCAAAAAGAAGTTAGCCTGTCCTAAATGAGTATGTGTTCAAGAGTTTAATGATGTTACAAGAGACTTGAGCAGTGTGTTTCTCCAGTGTGTTTCTCTCAAATTTTAAAAAGATTTTTTTAATATTTTACAAAAGGTCAGATCTAAATTAATGATGGCAAGTCTAGTGATTTCTTGGCAGAAGCCATGCTGAGAAAACATCTGTTTTGTCATTTTTTCTCTGCAGGTTCTAGTTCTTTGTCCAACAAGAGAGCTGGCAAACCAGGTTGCCAAAGATTTCAAGGATATCACAAGGAAGCTGACAGTCGGTTGTTTTTATGGAGGAACTCCCTATAATGGACAAAGTAAGTGACTCTTAGGACTAATAATTTAAATATTATTGGGTCTTTCCAGACACACAGTTATAGCTCAAAAGCTGGAGACTATTAATGGGAAATTCAGCAGTTCAAAGTGTATCTTCTTGTGGAGATAAATAGCTGTGGTTCTCAGTTTATATTCTTGGTGTTACTTATCTCCTCATGTACCTTAAATAAAAATGGAACAGTATGCTGTGTGTGTAACCTGTATCTAGGTTTAGATTCTTGGAAACCCATTTTCATTAAAGAAGTTTAGTCTAGTTTAGTTAGCTGTGACTGGGTAGGTGTTTTTGCATGTGGTAAGGGATATGTAGAGGATTTGTAAATTGTTGTGATAGCATAATTTACTGCCTTGGTGATTGTAAACAAGGAATGAGAGTGAGCTCTTTCATTGTGATACATCTTGAGACATTAGGGATGATTTTTTTCAGAACCTCAGGAAGGAGTAGATTTCAGTAATTGGGGTAGTTTAATAAATATTTTTTCAAAAGTCTCCAGTTAAAGTAGATAATTTGGGAGGAGCTGACTATTTCTAAAGAATATTAAAAGAAGCTCACCCTTGCTGCTTTAAAGCACAGGGAGAGGGAAGGGTGGTAATGGTAAGTTCTTTTTTTTTCCTTCTGGAAGAGCAGTAGATTTTCTACCTTACATTTTTTCCAGCTTTTCTCTTCCAGTTCATCATTTGTTCTCACTTTTGTGAGGAGAGTACTTATGAATGGTTTAAGAAGCTGTTGAGTTGTGTAATAACTAAACCAGAGAGTGCTCCCTGGCTCACTGCTGACTGTGTGTTCCCTGTTTGCCAGTTGACCTGATGAGAAGTGGCATTGACATTTTGGTGGGCACCCCTGGTCGGATCAAGGACCACCTGCAGAATGGCAAGCTGGACCTCACCAAGGTCAAACACGTTGTGCTGGATGAGGTTGACCAGATGCTGGACATGGGGTTTGCTGAGCAAGTGGAAGACATTTTACGAGTTGCATACAAAAAGGGTAATCTCAATATTGAAGCAAATATTAAGAAATATTAATAATAATTTAGTTGGCAGAAATTCAGGTATAAGGTGATTTTGTTTAGAAATGACTGAATGTTATTGTGAATATGTGAGAGTCATTCACAGAGCTTGGAGTCCAGTGCTTAGGGGTCTGTAAATAAATGTCTTTGGCACCTATCTTTAAGTTGTGCTTAGACTTCTTCAAATTCACTGCTTGAAAACAGACTGGAGTAACTTTTTCATAATCTTGAAATGATTTAGACTTTCTAGAATATTTTTTACTCCAGGTGTTGGTAATGCATAAATCTAAAAAGCTCAATTGGCTTCCTTACATCAGGTACTGATATTTATCCTCATTTTTAATCACCCATATAATCAACTTGTGTACATCTGTTAGGTGAAATGTATGAGGTTTGTGAAGCATTGTTTTGTTTTTTTTGTTAAGATTCTGAGGACAATCCCCAGACACTGCTGTTCTCTGCCACTTGCCCACACTGGGTGTATGATGTGGCCAAGAAATACATGAAGTCCAGATATGAACAGATTGACCTTATTGGGAAAAGAACTCAGAAGGCTGCTACAACAGTAGAAGTGAGTAAGCTCATGTGAAACATTTTCAGGTTTTTTCCCTTTTCTTTTCTGCTACAAAAGTCACCTCTTCCTAAGGTGCATTGTCTCAGTGATGAAAAAAAATTCAGAATTTTTTCCAAGCATAAGGCACCTTACAGCTGGTCAAGTTGGTTTGGGGTTTAGGATCTGTCTTCTCACATCACAAGTAGAAAGAAGATTTTCTTGTCAGTTTTGTGGGTTTTCAGAGAAAAGCAGAACCTGAATTTAATCAAGCTGTAAGAAAAAGGCACTCATGAACATCAGCCTGCTGCTTTTAATTCTCCATGGACATCCCAGCTGGCTTCTGGTGTTCTGTATGCAAGATACTTTTATTTCAAACTTCCTGTAGTATCTCACCTCAGCAGCCCTTTGCTTGCTGTGCAGTAAATACCATAGCAAGGAATATAATACATATATGGAATATAATATATATATAATACATACATGCTAGAGGCCTGATTTTCTCTCACTGTAATTATTTTGCTGAACATTGGACTAATTTTGGTGGGCATAAATAAGAACCTTATGGATTTTGGATGTTCCAGGATCATGAGTTAGCACATTGTCTCCATCAGGAAACTGTATAACTCTTTACTATTTCTGTATTTAACAGTTCCAAATATATTTTAAAAGAATTTTAACTTTACAGAAGCTAATCACTGGAATTTTTTTCTGTAGCATTTGGCAATAGAGTGTCACTGGTCTCAGAGAGCTGCAGTTATTGGAGATGTCATTCAGGTCTACAGTGGCAGCCATGGCAGGACCATTGTCTTCTGTGAGACCAAAAAGGAGGCAAATGAACTGGCTCTGAATGCTTCAATCAAACAGGTATTTATCAGGTGGATTAAGTAACAAAACCTGTCAGAGATGCATCAAGCCCATGTTGATACCAGACCTATGCTGAGTAAGTTTTAAAGAGAGAGTTTCAAAGTGCATAGGGCAGGCTTTTGTGTGTGGCCAGATAGGATTTCACTCTTTCTCATAGATATAAAACAAAAATTGTAGATTATTAATTTGACACAGCCAAGCATTGCATAGATGCTGTGGATGGCAAGTTAGGGCAGGGTTTTCATATGTCTCAGTAATTAGACATGAGCTGAGACACACATTGTCTCAGTTCTGTTTTCCTGCCATTAAAGGCCTTTGAGGTATATGAATAAGAATTACTAAGTACATATTGTGAGACACCTAAAATATGAAATCAGGGAATTCAGTTCTTCTTCTTTACCTTGCCACTCAGTACCTATCAAATACCAAGATTTTGTGCCCAAAACTGACCATAGAATGGAGCACTGTCTTGGATTTTGGTATGACTGTAAATAATACTGTTTTTCAGGATTGCCAGTCGTTGCATGGTGACATTCCTCAGAAGCAGAGAGAGATCACACTGAAGGGTTTTAGAAATGGTTCATTTAAAGTTCTGGTTGCAACCAATGTAGCTGCCCGTGGTTTAGATATCCCAGAAGTTGACCTGGTTGTACAGAGCTCACCACCAAAGGTAGGAGACTGTTATGTTGGATGTTTTGTAATAATCTGTACTCTTGTTTTCAAGTGGTATAATGCTACCAGCTGATGGTATTGATCACACAGAGTTCATCAGCTTTGTGCTTAAGGGAGAGAAACATCCAGATACGTAGAAGTAGTTTCTTCGAGGATTTTTTGGGAGTGTGTCAGTCCCTAGTATGTTTAAAAATTATTTCGTTAAAATGTCTTCTTTTGAGGCTGTTCAAAGCCTTCCTTGGAAGCTGGGTGTGGTGATTGCAAGGCTGGGAGCAGTGGGAGGAATGATTTTCTTGAATGGGGGTGAATGTGAGGTGTGGACCGCAACCATGAGAACATTGGTGCTGAAATTCTGAGGGTTTAAGAGAAACAATGTAATGTTTCAGTGAAGAAGATACTAATACTTGCAAAAATGCTGCTGTGGATGTGCAGGAGGGGAATGGGTACACACACTCCAAATGTGGGGTGATGCATAAAGAAAAGTTGATCCATGCTCATGGCTTTGGTTTTCAAGCCATGATTTCTAGATGATTATGGAAAAGCCTGTTTGGTCGATATTAGTGAAACAATGTTTTATGATTTAATTCTGTGATGCACTTGCTGTGCATTGTTCAGGCCTAGCTGTAATGGCTGCTGTGGGTGCTGTGATGCAGTGGACTGATGCAATGGCAGTGCATTAGGTGACTCACAGGCCCTCCCTCTGTTTCTGAAGGATGTGGAGTCCTACATCCATCGCTCGGGGCGCACGGGCCGCGCCGGCCGCACTGGGATCTGCATCTGCTTCTATCAGCGCAAGGAGGAGTACCAGCTGCGACACGTGGAGCAGAAAGCGGTATGGCACAGCTTGCTTCTCACTGCCACGCTCCTGTTGGTTAAACTGCACTTTATAGAGCACCCAGAGGAGCCTTGGGTACCTTGAGGAGTGGCTGCAGTGCTCAGCACAGCAGGGAGAGCACTGCAGATTCTAACACCCACTGCTTTTCAGCAAATGCCACTAAGGCTGTCCTTGTGGGAATGAGAAAAAACTCGCAGTGTTTCTGTGTGGTGTTCACCCTGGTTATCATCTGTCAGTGATGTGCATATGTGCAGCTCTCCTGAGAACTGTTACTTGCATTTTTGCACTTTGTGCAGTGTTCCATATGCTACTTTCCTCAACAATTGTGTGGTTGTGATGAGATGGTTTATTCCTGGCACATAAAGCAGTGTTACATTTAGACTAAGGCTCTGTAATTTGTACTTAAATCCAAATCTATTAGACTAAAAGTAGTAATTTAAAATTTGTAGGACTGTGTTTCCCCCAGAAATGTACCAAAGTGGTTTCTGTTTTCAGTCTAAAATCACTGAGTCATTTAAACTGACCTGGTACATAAAAGCCTTTTAAGTGTTACTGTTTTCCTGTAAGCTTAACCTTACAATTTTCACTAGGAAAAATTGGAAATTTAAAGGTGAAAATAAGAAGAAAAATGACAGGGTTAAATGCTTGTTGTATTGGAGTTCAGCACTGCTTCTTTAGAACTGAATGATTTTTGGTCTGCAATTTTTATTTGTCTTTTGGCTTTTAAATTTCAGGGCATTACATTCAAGCGCGTTGGTGTTCCTACTGCAACAGACATAATAAAGGCTTCCAGCAAAGATGCCATGAGGTGTGTTTGGGGACTCAAGCCCTGCTGTATCCTCCTGCCTTCTTCAGAAGGGCTGTTTGAATTATTCTTTACTGTCTCTTTGAACTTTCTGTTTGAGCACTGTTGAAATCTTGGGCTACTGTGATTTTTTTTCTATTCCAGAGCCTACTGGTGCATAAATTGTTCGTATTTTTTTTGCTTTAACTACTTAGGTGCCTGGATTCTGTTCCTCAGACTGCTATTGAGTATTTCAGAGAATCTGCTCAGTTGCTGATAAAAGAGAAGGGACCAGTTAATGCTCTGGCTGCAGCCCTGGCCCATATTTCGGGTGCTACTTCCATTGAGCAGCGCTCACTGCTGAACTCGGATGTGGTAAGGAAGGGCCTGTGGCTTAAATCTTGTCTTGAAACTGGAAGGAAGCAACACACCTCTGTGTTGTGTGAATAGAGAATTATTTATCTCCTGACCATTTTGTTTAAGGACTACACTTTAGCCACTAGGAACTACTGGTTTTGTTAAAAGCAATAATATAGTGGCTGTAAGGATACCTGGTGTCCTGAAACACTACCTACTTGAAGATTTAATTATAAACTGTAAATTGGCAGGTTTCTCCTGTCTGATATATGCTGAAGCTTATTCCTGTGCCTGAGTGGAACATGCCCCGTTTCTCTTTAGGGGTTTGTTACAATGATACTCCGTTGCTCTGAAGAAATAAGCAACATGAGCTATGCCTGGCGAAGGCTGCGGGAAGTGCTGGGCGATGATATTGATCGGAAGGTGAACAGGATGTGTTTCCTCAAGGGAAAAATGGTAACTTTCTGGTTTGTTTCTTTGATACTGGGCTCTTCTGAGTGCAGCCTTTTCTTAGCAATTGTCAGGGGAGCTGTTTGGTCTTTTTCTCTATTCCAGGCACTGTTGATGCTGGGCCTCAATCTGTTTTTTAGTGCTTAGGGCTCTGCTGGCATGCTCAGGAGGTAGGATAATGCATGGCTGTGGGGATAGCAGAAAGGGTGCAAGGTATGAAGCGTGTTAACTCTGCCTTAATGACAAAACAGAAAAGTGTTTCTTAGGACAGTCAGTTCTAAAAGTGCCTGCCTGTCAGGTGTAGAATTGTGGGCTCTCTTGTTTTTAGTTGCAGTCACTTAAAATGCTTACCTTGTATGCATTAAAATGATTCTTTCTTTTTAGGGTGTGTGCTTTGACGTTCCTGTGGCAGACCAAAAAGACATAGAGGTACGTTCATTGCAAATTCCGTGTGCAGCAGGCTGAAGGTGAAACTGGCTGGGCTGGGTTAGGCTGAAAACATTATGTAGCCTTTATCCTGCCTTTCCTAGTGGCAAAAGGGATTGCTAGGGAGGAATTAAAGAACACAACAAGCTCACAGTGTTTCTTTTCTAAGGCATTCTCCCGTGACCAAAAGTCTGTAACTTGAAACATTAGCACTGACAAAAGTGGTGCTGGATTCATCTTTGTAGGCTGCAAGCTTTAATCCCCTTTTCTGTATTCCCTGCCTCTGGTTTTCACCCAGAATTCTCTCCACAGTAAAAGGAATTCAGATTTTTGCTTGGTAGCCGTTAATATAACCAAAATTATTGATCCCTTCAGTTAGAAGCTTGAACCCCATACATCAGCTCACAATTTTACTTTTTCAGTTGGGCAGGTTTAATGATTATTACATACCCTGTGTCTGCATTCCTAGAATTTTAACCTGCTGTGTCTGACTCCATTCCCACAGGCAAGGTGGGAAGATTCAAAACACTGGCGTTTGTGTGTGGCCACCGAATTACCAGAGCTGGTGGAGTCTGCACGAGGAGGAGGAGGAGGAGGAGGCAGTGGTGGAGGGAATGGCCGAAGCTTCTCCAGCTCCAGGAATGGTCGGCGTGGTGGCTCTGGTAGAAACAGGTTCAGGAGCAGAGGCCAGAAACGAAGTTTCAGCAGAGCCTTTGAACATTAACTTCAACAATTCAGAAGTGAGAAAAAAATGGGACTGAAGTATTTTATATTACATTACACTAGGCTGTTTCTGTGTGTCCGTACCATTGGAGAAAATACTTCATTAAGATATTTTTTTTTGTCAGTACTACTTTGCTCATAAACAAGGTTCTGTTCATTTAAAAAAAAAAAGTACAAAGGAAAAAAAACCCAAAAAACCTGCAAGAAAAAAATAATTGTTTCTTTTGTTTCTCATATTGCTCTTTGAATCTTTCCATAATATGTCTGTTGCGTTCAAAACTGTAGCCTGGTTCACTGTATAATACATAGATCTGAATTGCTGCTCAAACCTGTACATTTTCTGACGAAATTAAATATTATTTTACAACTTCATATTTTGTTGTGACGTATTTGAAGCAGTATTTTATAGGTGGAGATGTGGGAAGGTGCCAGACTGGGGACTGGCAGCAGGAGCCCTTGAAAGAAAAATAAATCCATTTGGTTTTTATTTTGTGGATTTGTAATGAAGCTCTTCTTTCCCTAAAACATAGTAGTTAGTTTCTGTCCCAAGTTATCACTCCTTATAAAATGGGGGTAGGAAAAGCAGTTTCAAAAGCATTAGGGGAAGCCTCCTGAGGAGCAGGACCTGTGAGAGAGACCCATAACCCTGTGAGTGTTGCAAAATGTGGAATATGTCAAGTTTATCACGTTGGTAAGGATGTTCTTCAGTGTAAGATCTTAGTATGTTTTCAAGCCTATCAGTGGAACGAATAGCAGCGGCCCTTACTCAAGGACATCCTGGAGCTAACAAGCTTTAAGGATAAAGTGAATCAGTATGTTGATGTGTACAGTGTTGGGTTGGCAAAATACTCAAGGTCCGCATATCCTATGGGTGAACAGTGTTTTAGTATTGTAACTAAAAATCAGGGCTGTGGGTCAGAAAGCTGCCTACCTAGGGGGTCAAGTCCCTTTTCCCGAGCATGAGGAGACGTTGTCTGGGATCACTTAACTGGTATGGAAAGCACTAACCAATCCCTATGGCGGGGCTGTGCTGGGCACCTTGCTAACCCTGAATTTCTGTGTGTGAATGATGGTGGCGCCACACTTGTGCAACGCCACCGAGCACCCGGCCTTGCGCAGCTCCGAAATCATTGGGGTCTCTCAAGTGTGTGGCATTATCGGCTTGTTGCACACCGGGGAACGAGCCCGGTTTGGTGGGCAACCAGGGGAGCCCCGTGAGAGGAGCTGTGTGGAGAGCAACGTGGGGAGTGCACGTGAGAGCGTCCGTGGGGAGCTCGGAGGGAGCTCCGTGGAGCGGATTGTGCGGAGCGTCCGTGAGGAGCGGTCCGTGAGGGAGCTCCGTGGAGCGGATTGTGCGGAGCGGTCCGTGAGGGAGCTCTGTGGAATGCACCATGAGGGGAGCCCCCTGAGAGGAGCTCTGTGGAGCGCTCCGTGACGGAGCTCACGGCGGCGGAGGAGCTGACGGAAGGCGCGGGGGCGGCGCGGCGGAAGGGGCGGTGCGGGGCGGTGCAGGGCGGTACGGGCGCGGCGGCCGCATGGGGGCCGTGTTGGGTCGGGCAGCGCAGCTCGGGCTCCCCGCGGCGCGGGCGGCGGCGGTCCCGGCCAGCGGCGGCGGGCGGCGGCTGGGCTGGCTGTGCGGCGCCGGGGCGGGCCCGCTGCTGCCGCTGCTGGCGGCGCTGCCCCGCGGGCCGGCCCGCCCGCCTCACTTCCTGCGCGCCGGGGCGGGGCGCGCATCCTGGGGCCGCCGCGCCGAGACCGGCCCCGCCACTGGCAGTGGTAGCAGCGCTGCCGCCGCGCACCTGCCCGCGGAGCAGCCGGCAGCCATGCCCGCCGCCGAGCCCGAGCACAGCCCCGCCGAGCCCCAGGCGCCCGCCGCCGCGGAGTCGGTGCGGCGCGGCCGCCGGAGGAAGGTCAAGGTGGGAGCGCCACGTGCGGCCGCGGGTGCGGCCATTTTGTACGGGCTTGGGGGGCTTGAAGGGGCTGGGGCGGGCAGGGGGGAGGAAGGGGCTCCGTCCCTCCCTCCGTGTGACCGCGGCTTTCCCGCTGCAGGAGGAGACGCCGGGGAAGAAGGTGAAGCAGCAGGTGAAGGCGAAGCGCCGCGGTAAGGCCGAGGCCGAGCAGGCGCAGCCCGAGGAGAACGGGCTGGGGGATGACGACTTCGAGCCTCCCGTGCCCAAGAAGACGAAAAAAGTTCAGGAGAAGAAGAACGGCTTGGTAGGAGAGAGCGACGCGTCCCAGCAGGCGGTGAAATCTGCCGCCGCTGTGAGCGGCAGCGTGACATCCCCGGCTGCCCGAGAGCAGGACAGCGACGCCGAGGTACGGCTGTTTGCCGGCAAAGCCTTTGTCTTGGTTAATTAACGTTAATTAGTGGGTTTAATAACGCGTACTGCGTGCTGTGGGGAAACTTGAGTTGCGGGGCAGTGTGGGGGAGCACGAGGCATGTGTTGTAGGCACATTGTGCCGCGGCCATGCGCTTGTTCCTGGGCATGGGGAACGCCGAGCATCCTGCCCGGCATCCTGCCTCTCATCCGGCTCGGCAGCGCTTGCACCAACGCGTGGGAGCTTCTCTCTCCGTGTGCTTCCCCCTCCCGCTAAATCCCGAGCGGGTAAATGTCCTGCAGGGAAGGCGGCTGGCCAGGGAGCAGTTTCCGTGTGTGCTGCTCTTCGTGTCACGGCTTGTTGGTGTCCCTCAGCACAAAGGTTTCTGCACAGGCAGCCGCGGACCAGAACCGTGCCTTGTGCTGTGATGGTTTTTCTCTCTCTGGTGGCAGCACCTTAGAAGAGGAATTGGCCAAGTGTTCTGTAATGGAGAGCCACAGTTATGCTCATTAATCCACACTTCTCACACAAACGTGCAAGGGCCTCTGTGGTAGTTTTGTGTCTAAGGTGGGAACGTGAATCAAGAGAGCTTTTTGTACCTCAGCTGTAACGATGTGATCTATTGTGTCTCTGAAGTAAAAGCCAAATTTTGTGTTTTGAGTATTTACTCATGTGTACAGTAAAAGCCAAATTTTGTGTTTTTGAGTATTTACTCGTGTGAAGTTCAAAGCTCTTTGCATGATGTAACACATAGAGGGAAAATCCTGCTTTGCACAATGAATTGTGACACCAGATGTGTTTTATTGTGAAAAGCAGTTTTCTCGTGGTTTCAGTGGACTTTTAATTAAGATTTTTAACAAATAGTTTCTATTTCCTGACTTGCCAAGCATATATGTACAAGTGCCTACATCAAAAAGATTTTCTTTTTCACTGAATAAAAAGTAGGTATCTGGTTAAACTGTGGTTGTGAAGCAAATGCACAGCTTTTATTGAGTGGCTGTGTATGGTATGTTCTATGCTCATTTTGGAGGGATGCTAAATATTTTTTCTGGGTTTTTTTTAAATCATATTAGGAGCTGACAGAAGAAGCAAAAGAAGGCGCCTTCTCTAATTTCCCTCTCTCACAAAACACTATCAACCTTCTCACAGGTTAGTTCATTTCTGTAAGTGTTTGGTCAGAATTGTGCTCTGTTACTTGCATAAACCAAGGGTAAATACTCCTAAATTGTGTTACATTTGTATGGTAAGGATGGCATGAACAGTCACTGTGGATTCAGAGAATCTGCTGTTAGTAGAAAAGTTTTCTGGTTTGTTCAATTTCAGGTGCCTTAATATGAGATTATTCTTCATGGAGTGGTTATTCTTAGATAGACATTCTAGAGACATATTTCTCATCAGCATCATTCTGTGTATCTTCACTTCTGCTCCTGTGTCTGCTGCCTACAATATTGCTTCTTAGACAAGCCTAATGGAGTTTTGTGTGTGAAGAATATTTGCCTTGTGTGAACAGATTTTCAGGTCTTCAAATGGATTGTTTAGTTTCACAAATAGTTTGGTGCATTTTCATCTCTCTCTGTGATTAGTTTTGTTGAGGAAGCAATTGCTGTAGGCTTCTTGTCCTCTGTGTTGGGTAGATGAACAATTCTTGTTTGTCAGAAAAAATTCTCCTTATTGCTTTCTGTTTTCCTGTTCTGAAGTTTCTTTTGGATGGCTTGTTTCACTTCCACTGGGCAAAATCTCTTTGAAGTTTGTTTTGAAACAAGCTGCATCACCCTCTTGCCTTCAAAACCCAGCTACCACAAAATCTTGAGCTGCATCAGAAAAAACATGTTGGATTTTTTCCTTCCTCTCCTGTTGCCTTAAACTGCACATAACAAAAAAAGACTGTATTTCATCGTGGCTACTCAACTCTCACTGTGTAGGTGGAATATCTTTTGATCTAGAGCAGGAATAAAACACAAAAATATGTGGTTTTCTTCTAAACTGCAGTTTCTGTTGTGTGCAGGGTTTGAGGTGGTGTGCTCTTCATATTTGGGCAATTTACATATGAGGACTTGTAACTGTTAGTTCACCTTTATGAAACCTGTCTCAATTTTCTTACAGCCCGAGGTATAAAATACCTGTTCCCTGTGCAAGTGAAGACTTTCCAGCCCATCTATGATGGCAAAGATGTGATTGCTCAGGCTCGGACAGGAACTGGGAAAACCCTTTCCTTTGCCCTTCCTCTGATTGAGAAACTCCAGAGTGTCTCACAGGATGGGAGGAGAGGCCGTGCACCAAAGGTAGCTCACACTTCAGGTTTGCACCAAAACCTTAGAGCATGGCACGTTTTGAAAGTGATTTTACTGTTGCTTTGGGGTTTTGTGTTGGGGACTTCTTTGTCCTTTGCTGGTTTTTGGAATAGTGAGTGGTTTGCTCAGATCAGGAGGTAGAGTGACAGAGTTTAGCAGCATCACAGTAATGACACACTCTGTGTTTGGGGTCCCCAAACAGTCAGGGCACTGCAGCAGTGCCTGGAACTCCCAGGCTGCTGTCCTTGGGCACACAGGGCATGCACCTTTGGGCTTCAGTCCCCTGCCTCTTCTGAGTGAGTCACCTGCATTGTCCCTGCTTGCTGAGTTGTTTCTCACTGTAAATTCCACCGGGAGAACTGAAGGCTTTTGGGGTTTTCCCCCCCCTCTCATATCTGGATCCTCAGGAGATGCAAGTGGAGTTTACCAGGGATGGAATTGGCAGCCTGATGCCAGTGATCAGATCCCCATTCCCATGCATGTATTTATCATTAGGCTGCAGAACTGTATACACTCTGCAGATTTGTTGCTTGCCTGAAAGATTTTAAGAGATTAATTCAGCTCTTTGTGCTTTTGGTTCATTCTTAAATGTTGGGGGTGTTTAATTTGTTTTAGACTTAAGTGCCTCTCCCTTTTTTAACTTAAACGAAAAGAGGGAGAGGGGAAGGGTAGATGCTGAAGGAAGGCAGCTTGGTGGAGAAAAGGAGGGATGTATGGCTGGAATGCATCATGCTGTGTGTGTATCTTTAAAATCTAACTGCACCAGATTTACTGGCTGTTTCTGCCCTTTAAGGCTGAGCTGCACCTTCCTTGCCCTTGGTAATGTTGCTGAAGTGTCTTTTACCCGACTTTAGCATAAGAAAACCAAGACAACAGTAATTTTCTTTCTTGTAGCACTTTCCCTTGTTCCCTCCTGCTGGCTCAGAGGCTCCTTGTGGCAGGGAATGTTAATAACTTCAACATAAGCAAGAAAATTACTGTTGTCTTGGTTATCTTGTAGCACTTTCCCTGGTTCCCCCTTGCTAGCTCTGAGGCTCCTTGTGGCAGGGAATGTAAATGTTGCTGGGAAGCTGTGGGCACCTGTGCAACAAGTGTAGTGTGAAGATGGGAGTGCAGGCTGTTTGACATGAAGTGAACTCTTTTCTCCTACACCTTCTCCCAACACAGCTGCATTTTTGTCTGCTTTTCTCTCCCTTCAGGTGCTGGTTCTTGTTCCAACCAGGGAACTGGCCATTCAGGTAGCCAAAGACTTCAAGAATTTCACAAAGAAGCTGTCAATTGCTTGTTTTTATGGAGGGGCTCCATACAAAGAGCAGCGTAAGTAACTGCCAAGGAGTTACTCATGGGTTGGAGCTGACTTTCTCCAGTTGCACCCCATAAGTAAAAATGGACTTTTTACTCCCTCAGACTTTGAGTTCAGTCAGGAACTCAATTGGTGTGGCTTTCAAAGCAAGCACACAGCCTGGGTTGAATTATTTTAGTTCCAATAAATCTTTAGGGAAAAGAATGGTTGTAGTTCTGTGAAGTGTCTAGTCCTGTTAATTTCTTCTGTATTGTGTTTTTGTGTGGACACAGAGCAGGACTGGGTGACAGTGCACAGAAAAGGGAGAGCTGTGTATGTGCCTGTGGCTCTGTGTGTCTCCAGAGGTAGCTGTGACAAAGATTATCTGGAAAACACAAGTGTTTCCATGTAGCTCTGCAGGTTTCTAATGCCAAATGATTGTTGCTTGGAGATTGGTATTTCCTGTAACTTCAGTGAGGTTTGGCTGCTGCTCCTGACAGAGCAGCAAGGACTGCACTTAACTTCTGTGTCTGTTACTGTGGATGTTGTGCTTTATGCTGAGGTTAAAGGCAGCAGCTTCTTGCTGCTGGAATGAAAATTGTTGCTGTTGCTAACTTTTTATCGTGCTGGCTCTTCTGACACTGCCCTTGTTTCTGTCTTCCAGTTGATGTCCTTAGAAGTGGCATTGATATTCTGGTGGGAACTCCTGGCAGGATCAAAGACCACGTTCAGAACAGCAAGCTGGAGCTCTCCAGTGTGAAGCACGTTGTTTTGGATGAGGTGGATCATATGTTGGACATGGGCTTTGCTGAACAAGTGGAAGAGATCTTGGGATCATCCTATAAGAAAGGTGAGCTGAGACATCAGGGCAGGAATAGGGGGCAATGCAGAAAACACAGTTTTGCTGCTTTAGCAACTCTGGGTGCACCTCGAACTTAAATTCTCTGTGTGATGCTAGAAAAGGGGAAGGTAGAGTTGGAAAAGGTTCAAAGAGAGGTGACAGAAGGCTGAAGGGCTGGAGTGGCATCTCTGGAAGGAGTAGAGTGAAAAATAAAAGGGAAAAAGCAGCAAACCCAACTCCTTGATCCCTAATGTTCCTTGTCCTGAGTGAGGTGACTTGAGCAGAGGGTTGGGGTTTGGTCTGTCTGTACACTTGTCACCACACACAGCTGACAAGGGAATATTTGCACTTTTGTGATGTAGTAGATATTCAGCAAAGCTGTCAGGTACCAGGTATGGTGCAGGAGGAGGTTATTTTAATGTGTGGAACTCCTTGCCACATTTCACTAGTGCCAGAATTTCTGAAAAGGCTTGAAATATTAGAAATAGAAATCACTATGGCTTTGAAAGCCATGAAAAGCTGATTGCTGGCAGTGTGAAAGACTTGGTGCCCACAGAAATTTGTCAGTGTGAGAGCACCTCTTGCTCTTTTATCAGTTCTCAAGTGTCAGAGTCGATGGCCTTTCCTTGCAGGCTCCGAGAGCAACCCGCAGACGCTGCTGTTCTCTGCCACCTGCCCACGCTGGGTTTATGATGTAGCAAAAAAGTACATGAGAGCTGAGTATGAGCAGATCGACCTGGTTGGGAAGAAGACTCAAAGGACAGCCACAACTGTGGAAGTGAGTTCTGCTGCAGGGGCTGAGAGCAAGTGGCCTTGAGAAAATGGGTTGTGCATTGAGTTCATAAATGGGTGTGTGGAATGGCTTTGCACATGGTTGACACACAGATTTTGTAAGCAAAGCTTTCATGTGGGACCTATCATTTGCAAGCTTAAAAAATTAAAACGCTTTTTTTGTTCATTTTGTCTGTCCTGTGCATGGCTTAGATTAACACAGGTTTCTTGTTTCTCTCCCAAACAGCACTTGGCCATACAGTGCCGCTCCTCTCAGAGGGCAGGAGTTCTGGGGGACATCATCCAGGTCTACAGTGGCACCCATGGCAGGACCATTGTCTTCTGTGAGACCAAAAAGGAAGCAAATGAGCTGGCCATGAATGCTTCTCTCAAACAGGTACTGGGGCTGAGAGGAGAGCAGTGGTTGGGGTTTGCAGGGGTGGAATGCCCTGAAATAAATAGGGGGTTGCAACTGTGTGGAGAAAATTGTTTCTGTGCGTGGTTGTAAGACTTGTGAAAAAAGCTGTTTCTAAAAATTCATCTTTAAAGTTTAAACATCCTCTTGGTAGAGATTATGAATTTATTCCTTTGGCTTTAAAATAGTGCAGGACATGGATCAATAGGAAATACACAGCCTATGCTGAATAACCAGGAGATAGTAATAATTGTAAAGTAATAATTGTAAGAAACAGGAGCTAGTGTAGCAGACATGTCCCATCTTATATTAGTGTGCTTTTTGGATTCCCATCTCTTAATGGCATTTGATGTTTGAACAGTCATTCAGGAAAATCCAACTAATATGGTAGAATGGAATAAATGCCCTGTTGCCCTTGGAAGGTTTGCCAAGAGTTTGTTTGGAACACAGTGATCTGTTGAGCAGGTCTGTGCTTGCTTGAATTACTGCCCTTTTTCTGAATGTGAGGAAAAGTGCTGCATATTTTTCAGAGAAAATCCTGTTTGATGCCAAGTGCTTATTTATGGAGAGCAAACAGTGCTGGGAATACATGGTTTGCCTGGTATTAGAGAAATCTCATGTACCATCCCCATTCAAAACTTGCAGCAATAATTTCTGCCTGTTGGCCATGCTGCTTTCACAGTAAATCCCAGAGAAGGATCCAGCAAAGTAGGATGCTTTGCAATTATTTTCTGTTGCTCTGCACAGTGTTTTGGGGTTTGCAGTTAATGTCATGTTAATGGCTTGTTTTACTGACAGGATGCCCAGTCCCTGCATGGTGACATTCCACAGAAACAGAGAGAAATCACATTAAAAGGCTTCAGGAACGGTGTGTTTGAAGTGCTGATTGCAACAAATGTAGCTGCCCGTGGTTTGGATATTCCTGAGGTTGACCTTGTCATCCAGTGCTCACCACCAAAAGTAAGTCATTAAAGGAAACTAAAATTGGATTAATTTTTTTTTGTGCCAGAATGGTGGGTTATTTCTCTGTTTCATCAGAAGTGTGTTCTGTTCCAATTAATTTTTGAATTAATGAATTTTTTGTAAATGCCTGGCCTAAAATTTTGTAGTTACAGTTTTACAGTTTGAGCTTTGATTAAAGTCTTGGGTTTTGTTTACTCTGGAAACTGGTAAGATCTGTTTTGACATTGTGAAACTTTCCCGAAATCTTTCTGAATGTTGCTGAGTTTCATAAAAATCTTAAAATATTTCTGCTGCTTTTTTAATCTTTTGAAACTCCAGTGGAGCTTTTTATTTAGAAAACTTGCAATGTCTGTCAGCAGTGTTGGTTAAAGCTGAGCAGCCTACTTTGGGTGGGGGAGCACATGCAAACCTGAGTGATTTATTGTAAGTTTAGGTATAAACACATAGTGTATCACTTCTTAGGCTTCTGAATTTGGGTTGAGCTTGTGTTTAATGTGAAATGTCAGCAGTTTAAATAACACACTGCCCTGAATTTTGAAGGATGTGGATTCCTACATCCATCGCTCCGGGCGCACGGGCCGGGCCGGCCGCACCGGCATCTGCATTTGCTTGTTTCAGAGGAGAGAGGAAGATCTGCTGAAGCAGGTGGAGCACAAAGCGGTGAGTTGTGCCTCAGAGCTTGCTTAAGGAAATTATTCAGCTCCTAACAGGACCCTGCCTCCCTTAGGCTTGGTAATCAGGGGTGGCTGAGCCCAGAATGGGAGTCTCCAGTCCCATAAAGGAGCAGGCCTGAAGTGCTGGTGTTTGGTGTTTGGAAATGCTTCTGTGTGGGCTGTTCTTGCTTTGCCTGAGTTTTCCCATGCTGGCAGTCCCCTGTGGATGTCAGCAGGCAGCCTGGGACAGGAGTGCCCAAGGCAGACTGTGCCTTGCATCACAGTCTGCATGTACATTGGAGTAAAGTAGCTCCAGATTAACAAAGCTTTATTTTAACTCAGCTTTGTTTTGGCTTTAGAAATGACTTAGCAAAGAATATGTTGATCTTGCAAACAGTAAGTAGAGATCTCAGTAGTGTGATTTAGGCAGGATTGAATTGGACACTGCTGAAAATACCTTGAATTTGTTTTCTTGATTTCAGGGTATTACCTTCAAGCGTGTAGGAGTTCCCTCTGCTACAGATGTCATTAAAGCTTCAAGTAGTGATGCCAAAAAGTAAGTTTATTTGCTTGTTCTTAAAGAAGGTTTCGAGATGTTGTTGCTCTAGATGCTTAGAGCTTAATGCACAGTCAGGCCTGTATGTGAGCATGGCTTTGCCTGTGTTGTAGGAGTCAGCTGCTTTGTGTATAGACAACATGAGATGGTATCAGTACATCTCTGTGTGCTCAACACAGACCTTTCCATAGCACATTATGTTCTCTAAGTTTTTGCAAAGAATTAACCCTTGTTTATAAAGTCAGAAATGAGTGACAGAAGAGGGAAATGCTGTCGTGAGGGGAAACTGATTTTGTCTGCTCACATGACATGGTGGAAGCAGTGTGCAAAAAGCAATACTTGGTATAATGAGGAGTTACTCTGCAGCAGTGAGGGTTGTTAGCCCTGGCTTGTGTTTCCTTGTGTTGTTTCTGAGGGCTGTGGCTTTTATTCCATGCAGCTCTGTTTACATTTGCTGCCCCTGTGGTGGAAATTGCCTTGAAGCAGGTTATTATAATTAGTGAGGATTTGGCCATGGTGGGTATGGTGTTGGGTTCACTGTGTGCTGAAAAATGATGGGAGGAGCTGTTGTACCAGAAATGGCATTACAGAATGAGCTGTTCTTAGTTTCCTGTCTTTTTTTCCCCCCTGCCCTTTTCAGAAATAACTGATTTAGGGTATGTCTTGAACATGGCTGCTCTTCACAATGGCCTTTTCTTACCTCTTTAAACCCTTCTTGTTACTGTGTAGGTTGCTGGAGGCCGTTCCTCCCTCTGCAGTGGACTACTTCAGAAAATCAGCTGAAGAGCTGATAGATGAGAAGGGGGCAGTGGCTGCCCTGGCTGCAGCCCTGGCACACATTTCTGGGGCAGCTCACATCCAGCAGCGCTCCCTGCTCAACTCCACGGCTGTAAGTGATGGTGCACCCTGGTGACAGGGATGGATGCATGAATTGTTGTGTGGCATCTCCTTCCCAGGCTTTTTCAGCTGGCTTTCTGAATTGCTGTTACCCCCAGGCTCCTGCTGTGTTGCTTGTTCCTTAGCTGGAATCGGCTCTTTCCAGGAGAAACTTCAAATCAGTCATTTTTCTTGTGATGAAAATGGCAAGATTTTCTCCAGAGAATGAAGTGACAGAAGACTTCAATCCTCTAAGAGAGTTTAACTAATGACATTTTACAAGCAAATAGATTAGTTCGTGCTGTTGTAGTTTCCTCTTTATCAAGAACCTTGATAAGAATCTTCTTCATTTGTCATATTGCAAGCATGGCACGCGATTGCCTGATCTCAGAGAGATCTTGGCTGAAGGAAAGTACAGCACTTCTGTTTTCTAATGCATTTATGGAGAATGTGGCCCAGGGCACGGTGTGGTAACCCAGTTTTGCAAGAGTATCAGTTTGGGGTTTTTTACCTGTTCTCCAGCAGCAGGCTCAGCCTTGTTTAAGGTGTTTCTCTGTTTCCTGCAGGGCTTTGTGACCATGGTGCTGAAGTGCTCCATAGAGATGCACAGCATGGGCTATGCCTGGCGGGGGCTGAAGGAGCAGCTGGGCGAGGAGGTTGATAACAAAGTGTCTGCCATGCGTTTCCTCAAGGGGAAGATGGTGAGAGGGGCCAGCCCTGGCAGTGGAGGGATGTGGGGCTTTGTGAGTGTTCACATGTCACCAGTTTGTGCAGGGACTGAGGTTGGAGTGCTGAACTACTGGTACAGAATGTTGGTACTGCTCTATCCCTACTCAAACTCATTTCTCAGGAAATTATAACCTATCTTGAATATGCTGTTTATGCATATGCTATTGGAAAAAAAAGGCTTTGATATTAGTTGAGTGCTTTAAAACACTTACTAGAGACATTACTCTTAAATGATAATGCAGGAATTGCCTCCTAAAAAAAAGCATCAGAAATAAATATATGTCACAGACATGTTTTCTGAAAAATCCTTTCCTTAGGATTTTTCCTCCTGAGAAGCTGAGAGGCCTCAGGAACAAAATGTAAACAATGGTTATCTGCTGCTGTGGAATGCAACAGGTGCATCTGTGAGTGGGCTCATGTGGTTGTTTGTAATTAATGGCCAATCACATTCTGGCTGTCCAGACTGTCTCAGTCAGCCACAAGCCTTTGTTACCATTCTTTTTCTGTTCTTAGCCAGCCTTCTGATGAAATCCTTTCTTCTTTTAGTATAGTTTTGATATAATATATATCATAAAATAATAAATCAGCCTTCTGAAACATGCAGCCAACATTCTTCTCTCTTCCCTCATCCTCAGACCCTGTGAACACCATCACAATTATGTAGTGGGATTGGTTATTGAGGCCTTTATTCTTTCATTGTAAATTTGTGCCTTTGTTTGTTTGTTTGTTTTTTTAGGGCGTGTGCTTTGACATCCCTGTTGATGAGCTGAGTAACATACAGGTATGTTTATATGTACTAGACTTACTTCTGGCAATGTCAGTCTGAACCCCACTGCCCCTTCCATTCTTACCCTGGGCTTACTCTTCCTATTAGCCATGTTGAGCTTGGCTGAGCTTCTAATTCAAAATCTGCCCTGATTGGGGCACTAGGGGCAGTAGCTCAGAGTGGCTTTAAAACCTGGTGATTTGGAAATTGGCAACTGCTGTATAAGACTGAGTGTGGGGCGGTTAGGGAGGTTTGTGGTTTAATAAGGATTTTGCATAGGCAACAGAGTGATTAGAAAGAACACAGCATGATCATTAGAAAATACCCTGCTGTGCCTCTTCTCATGTCCCTTCCTATATTACCTGATTTCATGAAACAAAACTCTATGGTCGTTGGCTAGCCTGTGCTTTGGCCTCTCCAGTTTTCTGTAGACTTCATTCCCTCTTGCCTCTTGTGATTGTTTATCCTTTGTCACAGGGCTGTGTGTCCCAGGGGGGTTCTGGCGGCCTGTTTTGGCAGGGGTGGGGTTTGTCTGGAAGGCCTTTGCATTCAGCATTGCTTCTGATGCCTTGCACGCCCCTGCAGCACGTAAAGGTTGCATTGCTGTGCTTTCAGGAGCAGTGGAGGGACACACGGCGCTGGCAGCTCTCGGTGGCCAGCGAGCTGCCCGAGCTGGAGGAATATCCCCAGGAGGCAGCACGAGGCTTCTCCAGGTTCGGGAACAGCAGGCAAGGAGACTTCAAGAGAAACAGCTGGTTCAAGAGTGGAAATCGGGGACTTTAACAGAGCACTTGCTACAGATAACGGGACTGAGCTGAATTTTATGAGGCAGTAAAAGCCTGTTAGACACTCCTCTTTGTCTTTATTCCTTGATAAAGCAGCCTGGCTTTGAGGATGGCGAAAAAATCACGTTTGCTGAAGTGACTGGGTGTTTTGGGAGATTGTTTTTTTGCCCAGCAAGGTAGCTGCTGCCTGTGAGGGCATCTGCGACCCAGTGGTGGGTGTGCCTGGAAACTCAGCCCTGCGAGGGAACAGAATTCATCCAAACACGGACAGTGACCGTGAGGCAAGGGAAACTCCTTGCTTCTTCAGCAAAAAAATCGGGTTCTGAAATAAATATTTTCAGAAAAATTGTCCATCGCGCCCTGAGCGCGGTTTCTCGGCAGTCGGTGTCCTTGAGGCGCTCCCTCACGGCGGCCCTGAGGGGCGGGGCCACGGCGGGGGCGGGGTCGGTCACGTCAGGCGGGGCGGGGCGGGCAGCGGGAAGATGGCGGCGGCGGCGGGCGGAGGGTGGCCCGCGGTGTGCGAGAAGTTCCGCGCCGCCCGCACGCTCTCGGCCGTGGAGTCCCTCAAGGACCCCGAGACGGAGCCGTACCGCTCCAAGTACAGCGCCCGGGCCCTGCTGCAGGAGGTGAAGCAGCTGCTGAGCGCCGCCGAGGAGGGCGGCGAGGCGGTGCTGGCCGTGCGGCGGGCCGTGCTGGAGTACGAGCTGGGCGTCAACCACACGGACACCGAGGAGCTGTCGGCCGGCGACGAGCACCTGCAGCGCTGCACGCAGCTCCTGGAGCCGCACCGCCTCTCCCCGGACTGCGTGTCCCTCTACATCCAGGCCCAGGTGCGCTGCGGAGGCCGCAGGGGCCGAGCGGGGCCTGGGGGGTCCGGGCTGGCGGGGCCTGCGCTGCGCGGGCTGGGCCGGAGATCGCTGCCACGAGATCCAGGGCCTCTCGCATCCTGAAAGATGCTGCTCTTTAACCTTAATAAACACCGCGGCCCCGGCCTTAGTTCTTGCGGGAATGAATCATTCGCCGGTGGTGGTTGTTGGAGGGATGCTTGTCTGGTTTGAGCCTCCTGCTGCTGCCTCTGGGCATGCGGAGCATCTGAAATGTGTTCTCATTGTTGATAGAGCAGCCTGCTCTTCTGGAGAGACCGAGGCAAAACTTGTGAGAACTGTGCGAGAATAAATTAGAAAAAGGCCTCGCTACGTCCAGAATTTATTTGTGATACATTAACTCCTTGGTTGTCATAGTGATGCTGGGAGATGCTTTTGTTGATGCATTATCCTGAAGCGATAAATTGTTTGTTTTTCAGCATTGCCTGTTACATTGTGTCCCAGATGCATAAATACGGTTTTGTTGGTGTTTGAAGTAATAATATTTTCTCTTTATTCTGAAGAAAGGAATAATCAAAATTAGTTCTTACTACATGAAGATTCACAGAAGGGCCTTTACTGATCACTGTCATGGTAGCTGGTGCTCAGCGTCTGACTCTAGACAATGAAATAGTTTTCTAGTACATGAAATAGAGCAGTTATTTGGATATCTATGTCAAAAATGGTTGCCCTAATTAGAGAAGGCTCCGTAGTGCTTCCTCACCAAACTGTAAGGAGTTGTGGGCTGACATGGAAAGGTGGAGGTGAAATGATGACATTTTTGATTTAAAAGCAGTGATTGCCATCAGTGGCAGTGCTCCTCCACTTTTTGGGATGCCTGCAGTGTGTTACCCTGTCCTGACTGCTGTTTTGTAGCAAGAACCATTCCTTTTTCCTTGCTGGGCCTCTTTCTTGAGCCCCACTTGAGCTTTCTGAGCTTTTGCTCAGCTTGTGTTTGCCAGGCTGTGTCTGCTGGAGTCTGGTGTGTTCCTGTGCATGGCCTTGGGCAGAGTGTTCAGCTCATAAACAACATGTGATGTGCTGCCTTATAAAAACAGGGGAATGGAGCTGAAAGGGCCACAGGGCTGGCATGCAGCTACACAGTCTCGTTATTTTGAAGATTTTTTGGGGTTTTTTTTAGCCCTCTTGAGTTTTGTAACCGCGCTGCCTAGGATTTAAATTAGCACATCAGACATGGATCATTATTAACACCATCTTATTAATAAAAGTAGAAGTACTTTTTGTCAAAGTTGGGTTCACAGATGCAGTTGCTTTCATTTAAATTTGAAGGCAGTAGTCTGTAACTTTTGGACCTCAGAGGTTCCTTTAATCTCTTTCCATTGTTGAAAATATACAAGCATTCATTCCTAGCATATTTTTTTCTTGTTAATTTTTTTCTGTGGAGTCATGTTAACAAATTTCTGATTTCTTGTCTCTTTTTATGATATTTGTATGTGGTAAAGGCTGCATGAATTGGATGCAGAACATTATTTGAACACTCTAGTCCTTCTGTAGCAGAGTAAACAGAGAAGGACTGTGAGGTGCATTTTTAATGTGAAATTTGCTGTGTGAAAATCCCCTCCCTTTTGAGCCACTCACAGTGAAAATGTGTGGGCACAATTTCTGCTTTTTGAAATCCATTGTATTAGAACACACACATATATAAGGATGAAGACTGATGAATTGTTTGGAAAAAAAATGTGTATTTCAAATGGAATGTGACCATTTTAAAATTTTCTTCTACTTTTAGAACAACCTGGGGATCCTGTGGTCTCAGAGGGATGAAATTGAAACTGCACAAACGTACTTGGAATCTGCAGAAGCCTTGTATAATCAATACATGAAAGAGGTACAGTGTCAATGTCATGGCAGCTCTTCCTTTCACCTGCCACCTGCAGGTTAAGTAACCTTTGAAATAAACATGCAGTGGAATTCTGAGTTTCTGTGCTTTATGCTGGCTGCTGTGGTACTTTTGGCAAGTGATACAAGTTGTACTGCAGTGTAGAACAAGGCAAATTAGAGCATTGCTTGCTGATTTCAAAATAGAAAAAAAATTTGCTCCAAAATAATGGTCCCTTTAGAAAGCCCTTTAATAATCCAAAGTTAATGCCTGGTAGAATTTGGATTTTAATGAGGACTATCATTAAATGTTGTCTTGGAAATGCAGTAGAAATATCCATTGCTTTCAGTGGGAAAAGGAAGCAAAACTAATATTTGCATGGTTTGCTGTGAGTGTGCAGGGGCAAGCAGTTCAGTTCCATATCCAAGAGGACAATCCCACAGACAGCTGACCCTCTCATGCATATTAAACAACCTTTGGAGCTCTGGATGCTGCTGAGGATCCTACAAAGACTCCCTTGTGCTATTTTTAAGCTCTTTGCAAAGCTGTTCCTACACTGAGTTGCCCCAGGGACGGTTCTGGAGTGAGCTGAAAACATTTGTGGCCTTCAAGAAGCAGTAGCTGTGTCTCAGCACAGCTGAACGGGCTGGGCAGACCTTAATTTCATGAAATTACAGGTTCAGTTCAGGTTTTACCATGAAATTGGTTTCGAGTACTGATTATACTTGTGGAGACTTTTAGGTTTTTTATTTTATTAGTTGGTTACTGCCCTCTTTCCACCTTTGCAGCCCCAGTGATGGGAGAGGTAATGGATCTAGAAGAAAGCCTCACTTGTCAGCTTATTTCCTGCCCTCAGGATCAGCTGGGCTAACCAGAGATGCTGCATCTCTCTAATTAATTCCTGATGTTCAACTTTGATATTTACACCCAGCCCCAGCTACCACATGGCTTCCAAAAGCATCTGGCACTTGCTCCAGCTGTTATGAAATATAAATGGTATAATGCATTAAAGTGCTGCCAGGTACTTCACATTTGCACTGTAGACTTTTCTGAAACTTGAAATTTTTGTTAGTAGTGGTTACTGAATGTTTCTTCTGGGGCTTTGCTGCCTGACCAGGTGTAGTGGTTTTGGTTTGTTAATTTGAGATTTTTTGGTTAATGTATTAGTGACCGTGCTGGGGTTTAGTGTTGGTTGATGGTTAGTGTATTTTTTTCTTGTTGTGAGGTAGGATTAGGAGAAGGGTGAAGTAGGTTTAAAAGGGAAAGAAGAATTTATTAACAGCAATTAAAGGGTGATAAGAATAGAGTAAAACTTTTAGAATACTTCTGTTGCTGCCAGGTGTCCCCAAGGGGTAATAATTAGCATTGGCTCCATGACTCACAGAAGGCTCATCAATCACTTTCTACACTTATTAAGAAATACTTATTATACTTATTTAAAAAACCCATCACCCTTACTCATGACACAGGTGGGCCCAGCTGGTCCTGGAATCCAAACACCATCACCAGTGGCCAACCAAGAAACCTCCCTTAGGAAAGCAAATCTCCATAAAACATTCCACATGTGCACAACAGCAGGGGCAGCCAGTGGAGATAAGAATTTTCTCTTTCTTTTCTCTGATCTTCTCACAGCTTTCCACAGTGCCTGGGAAATTGTGCCTTGCTCTCTGCACCCACACTCTTCTCCTTAGAACTTTTTTATTCTTACTGACAATGCAAAGAAACAAAAGCTAAAATTTTAGTCAGTTTACTACAAATTTTAAAAAAATCCCAAATTTCTTTTGTTTTTAACATTTTTTTTTTTCACAAAAACACACACAACTCTCTAATACTAAAACCCTTCCATCAGTTTTGTAAGTACTTCCCATACAAACCAAAGCACTGGGGTTATTCAAACCTGCTGATCACTTGCCACACTTTCCCCCAGCATTATTTACCACTCACAGTTCAAGGCATTGTGCAGTCAAACATAGCTGTGCTTTAAGTCTGCTTCCTTTTAGAAGAAACCACAGGTTTATACAGTGATGTCAGCAGTTGTCTTTCCCAAATGATAAATCTGTGAATGTAGTGTTTGTGACATTCCCCATTTCCAGGCTGTCAGGGAGTCTTTGGTGACTGCTGATGATGGAGGCATTTTCCTGAGCTGATGGATTTAGTTCTTTACTGGCTGGGTCCAATTAACTCACAAATTGGGTGGTGTCTCCCCCTAAAGCAACACCAAGGCTGATGAAATCCACTTAGAAGGGAGAGTTGCAGAGCTCTTTCTGAGGATAAGTAAAGGTATAATGCTTGATATCAGATCTGTAGATATGCAGGAAGGAGGCAAGAATTTTGCTTACTGTGTCATTTCAGTTCTTTTCTTTGCAGGAATAGCTCTAGTCTTGCCAGAATAGAGTCCAAATCTTGTTAGAATGTTTGTATCTGAAGAAAACAAGAGGAGGAGTTAGACATTCACCTCATAAAAACTAATGAGGTGCAAAGACCTACAGATTAAAAGATCAGATACAAAAATCTGCGTGCCTCTGGTAGGTTAGACATGCTTTAGTTCATTTGTTACCGTGTGTTTCAGGTACATTTACTCATTTTTTAAGGTGAATAAAACACTTCTGTTAAAAGCAAGTAAATGAGTCTGTTCAGGGATTTTTAATGAGAAGCAGTACAAACACAGTAGGTGTTCATCTCTGTGAAGTGAGTGTGTTCTCTGCCCTTGTTCCTGCTCCTACCTCAGTCTGCATGAACTCATGAAAAGTATTTACTGAAGCTGATTTTTATTTGTTGCCTTACTTTCTCTTGGCTAAGAAAGAGATGGGGTTAGGAAAGGCTGGTTGGTGACATTAGTGACAATTGTCTTAGGGCAGGTGTGCACACAGCAATGCCCCAAGGTGTGTATTTGTCTGTGTAAAGGTCTGACAGAACTCATGGCCTGAAGAGCAAAAAGCTGCTTCTAATGATGGGAACTACCACAATTAATTAATACTTGCATGTAGGTTGTGCCTGATAGGAACATTCAGCAGCTTCATCCTCCAGAGACAGTGTGGCTTGGCTGGTTTGTTCACCTGGGTAAATGATCTTGCCAGCTCGTGGGCTCTGGGGGTCCCTTCAGAAGAACCTTCCCAGCAGCTCTGCTGAGCTCTCAGCACTTGCTGTTCTCTGCACGACTTCCTCAGGATGTTTTCTTGCTGCTCAGCACTGCAGCTGGGCAAACAGATATTTCACACTTGAAGGCTTGGTGTTAAATGGATGCCTCAAAGCCCAGAATGTTACTGCACAAACCAAAGGTGTCCTGCAGGCTCCAGGCTGAGCATCTCTGGTGCAGGCAGCGTGCATTGCTTTAAAGTACATAAGCAGAAGCCTCCTGCCAGCTGTGAGCTTTGTCATTGCATGTGGAATTGTGCCTTTCATCCTCTAAATCTCCTGAGTGTTGTGGAATTGCTCTGGAGAAGGGGCACTGAGCTGGGTTATGTAAAGCTTTGTTGAATTTGGGATTGGCAGATGGTCAGTGTTGTGTAGCCAGGAGAGGGAGCACTGTGCCAGAGGGAGAAATGCAGTTTGCTGAATGTGCCCTGTACCCTTGCAGGATGGAAATCCTCCCCTGGATCCCAGTGAACATTTCATGGCAGAAGAAGAGAAACTCACAGACCAAGAAAGATCCAAAAGGTGGGCGTTAAGCAGCATGCTTTTATTATTATTACTGGTTTTTTTTTTAATGATGAGTTATAGGAATGTGCCCTCTGTTGACAGAGTGACAAAACTTAAAAAGGAAATAAGCCCAGAAGTTTCTCTCCTCAATTAAGTGCAAAGCCACCTCCTAGGCCCAGGGGACTTCACCTCAAACTTAAGGATAGATAACTGGACAGGAGCCAAAAAGTCCTGCCTGGGCAATTTACTAGAAAAAGAAGAGAGCAAAGAAACCAATCACTTTTGTGATGTGTTTTACCAGGAGCAAAGACCTCCTGCACCTGGCTCAGTTTTCTCTGTTTGTTATTTTGCCTTTTGTTAAACCTTTTTGTTTCCAGCACTGCCACAGAAGCCACCCTGCTGATTTTGATGCCTCCAAGGGTAGGTGTGTTATAGGCCTCCAAGATTATTAGCCCTAGCTCCAGGAGGCTGCTCTAACAATGAGTATTTAGGGAGGGAAGCCCACCGTCTGAAGAGGCTGTTGTTGTTTTTCCAGGTTTGAGAAGGCCTACACACACACTCTGTACTACCTGGCCCAAGTGTACCAGCACCTGGAGATGATTGAGAAGGCGGCTCAGTACTGCCACACCACGCTGAAGCGGCAGCTCGAGTACTGCGGCTACTACCCTGTGGAGTGGGCACGGAATGCTGCCACCCTGTCCCAGTACTACCTGTCCAAGGTACCCTCGGGCTGTCCTGGTACCCCTAATGTCACTGTGCCTGTACCCCTAATGTCACTGTGCCTGTACCCCTAATGTCACTGTGCCTGTACCCCTAATGGCACTGTCCTGCTGTGCCTGTACCCCTAATGTCACTGTCAAACATCTCCTTGACACAGAGCTCCAAATGAACTGAAAATGGGTGTGACCGTGTTCACAGGGGTTCCAGGATGAGGGAAGAGATGAGATCTGACTCCTTGTTTCAGAAGGCTGATTTATTATTTTATTATATTAATAATAATTCTTTAATTTGTGTAGTTTTAATATAATTAATGTATTAATTTGTGTAGTTTTAATCTAATATTATTAATATAATAAATTAATATTTTATTCTTTTATGATATTAATAATCTTATATTAAAACTATACTAAAAGAATAGAAGACAGGATTTCATCAGAAGGCTGGCAAGGAAAGCAAAGGAATGGAATGATAACAAAATCTTGTGACTGACCAGAGTCTGACCCAGCTGACTGTGATTGGCCATTAATTAGAAACAACCACATGAGCCCAATCACAGATGCACCTGTTGCATTCCACAGCAGCAGATAACCATTGTTTACATTCTGTTCCTGAGGCCTCTCAGCTTCTCAGGAGGAAAAATCCTAAGGAAAGGATTTTTCATAAAAGATGTCTGTGACAAACGTGCCCCTATAAAACCACAAGTTGTGTTCTGACACAAAGCATCTGTCAGGTTTTGTCTGAAGAGGACATGGTGGCTTTCCTGTGGGGTTGTGATGAACAGGGCTGTAAACATGAGAAAAGCTCTATAGTTAATGAAGTATTAGCAGTGATGTGATGTTCATAAGTAAACTTTGGAGTTCTAATAATTGAATTTAAAATTCTTTCTTACATTGTTCTCTTACTATGAAATTTGAAAACAAAAAGCATCTCTTGAGGGCCAAGCTATGGCATTTTGTTTACAATAAATGATTATCCTTTGTGCCTTAGCATGTGCTCAAGAGTTGTTTGAACCTATGTGAACATGAAATGAATATGTGAGTTGGCAGCTGTTTGCCACGTGTTGACTCTAAACAATCCACTGTTAGGAAGTGCTTCAGCTTTATTCAGGAATTTCTATATTCCAGGCTATTCAGATGCTTAAAAGGATTCCTGCCCTACCTAAGGCAGTTGATGCTAATGTCAATAGTAACTCCTAATTTCCATATCTTTTTGATGCATTGATAGCAGCAGTTATTTAACAGTGCACTGCCAAATATGGGTAAAGGAATCGAGATCTGACTCAGTGTTGTGCCACAAGGCATCACTTCCTTCACCTCAGGGCAGCCACAACACTCAGAGCTTCAGTGTGCATTGCCAGGGTTAAAGGAAAGGCTTGGTGTTGTGGCTGTGGTACAGAAAACACAATAGAAAATATTGCATTCACTAGTAGGTGTGGAAAAATTGTGTTTTCTTCCAGTGCCTGGGCAATATGCTCCAGAGCCTCTCAGTTCTGTCATTTCCCTTGTGGTCATGTGTGCTCACTCTCTGAGCTGAGGGGTTTGGCCAAGTGACAGCAACCCTGCTAAATGCTGCTCTGTGTGTCTGTGAGCTGCTCACAGCCTGTACATGCTGCTCTGTGTGTCTGTGAGCTGCTCACAGCCTGTAAATGCTGCTCTGTGTGTCTGTGAGCTGCTCACAGCCTGTACATGCTGCTCTGTGTGTCTGTGAGCTGCTCACACCCTCTAAATGCTGCTCTGTGTGTCTCAGTGTGGAGAGCCTGGTTTAAGCATGGCTTAAGGAAAGAGGCCATGAAGGTATTCAGCTGAGGGAAATATAGAAGCCTGCTGTAAAGCAGCCTTTTCCAGGCTTGATCTTGTAAATAATTAGGTTCTCAGCTACTTTTTATATAAACAACAAGATTCTCAGACCGTTCTGTCCTTGGCTGCCACTGGGAACAGACGGCCAGTCTGGGAATAGATATGAAGGTGTTGAGAACCTTTCATATCATGGTGGGAACACTGATCTTGGTTTCAGTAAACTAACTTCAGGTATTGTAAACAAAAGGAGGAGCTGAAGTTTTCTCTACAGCCTGTCAGGAGCTCAGATTTTGCAATATGCATGAACTTAATTAACACTGTTATAAAAAGTGACTGATGGAGTGAATGAAACGGAGTCAGATGCGAAATCAACGAAGGTGGTCGCTCCCTCACTTCAACATCTCAGGAGCTGCTCACACCCTGTACATGCTGCTGTGTGTGTCTGTGAGCTGCTCACAGCCTGTAAATGATGCTCTGTGTGTCAGGAGCTGCTCACACCCTGTACATGCTGCTCTGTGTGTCTGTGAGCTGCTCACAGCCTGTACATGCTGCTCTGTGTGTCTGTGAGCTGCTCACAGCCTGTACATGCTGCTCTGTGTGTCTGTGAGCTGCTCACACCCTGTAAATGCTGCTCTGTGTGTCCCAGGAGCTGCTCACAGCCTGTACATGCTGCTCTGTGTGTCTGTGAGCTGCTCACACCCTCTAAATGCTGCTCTGTGTGTCTGTGAGCTGCTCACAGCCTGTCCATGCTGCTCTGTGTGTCTGTGAGCTGCTCACACCCTGTACATGCTGCTCTGTGTGTCTGTGAGCTGCTCACAGCCTGTCCATGCTGCTCTGTGTGTCTGTGAGCTGCTCACAGCCTGTACATGCTGCTCTGTGTGTCTGTGAGCTGCTCACAGCCTGTACATGCTGCTCTGTGTGTCTGTGAGCTGCTCACAGCCTGTACGTGCTGCTCTGTGTGTCTGTGAGCTGCTCACACCCTGTACATGCTGCTCTGTGTGTCTCAGTGTGGAGAGCCTGGTTTAAGCACGGCTTAAAGAAAGAGGCCATGAAGGTACTCAGCTGAGGGAAATATAGAAGCCTGCTGTAAAGCAGCCTTTCCCAGGCTTGATCCTGTGAATAATTAGGTTCTCAGCCACCTTTTATATAAACAACAAGATTCTCAGACCGTTCTGTCCTTGGCTGCTACTGGGAACAGACGGCCGGTCTGGGAACAGAGATGAAGGTTTTGAGAACTTTTCATATCATGGTGAGAACACTGATCTTGGTTTCAGTAAACAAACTTCAGGTATTGCAAACAAAAGGAGGAGCTGAAGTTTTCTCTACAGCCTGTCAGGAGCTCAGATTTTGCAATATGCATGAAGTGAATTAACACGGTTATAAAAAGTGTCTGATGGAGTGAATAAACGGAGTCAGATGCGAAATCAACGAAGGTGGTCGCTCTCTCACTTCAACATCTCAGGAGCTGCTCACACCCTCTAAATGCTGCTCTGTGTGTCTGTGAGCTGCTCACACCCTGTACATGCTGCTCTGTGTCTGTGAGCTGCTCACAGCCTGTACATGCTGCTCTGTGTGTCTGTGAGCTGCTCACACCCTCTAAATGCTGCTCTGTGTGTCTGTGAGCTGCTCACAGCCTGTACATGCTGCTCTGTGTGTCAGGAGCTGCTCACACCCTGTACATGCTGCTCTGTGTGTCTGTGAGCTGCTCACACCCTGTACATGCTGCTCTGTGTGTCTGTGAGCTGCTCACAGCCTGTACATGCTGCTCTGTGTGTCTGTGAGCTGCTCACACCCTCTAAATGCTGCTCTGTGTGTCTGTGAGCTGCTCACACCCTGTACATGCTGCTCTGTGTGTCTGTGAGCTGCTCACACCCTGTACATGCTGCTCTGTGTGTCTGTGAGCTGCTCACAGCCTGTACATGCTGCTCTGTGTGTCTGTGAGCTGCTCACAGCCTGTACATGCTGCTCTGTGTGTCAGGAGCTGCTCACAGCCTGTACATGCTGCTCTGTGTGTCTCAGTGTGGAGAGCCTGGTTTAAGCATGGCTTAAAGAAAGAGGCCATGAAGGTATTCAGCTGAGGGAAGTATAGAAGCCTGCTGTAAAGCAGCCCTTCCCAGGCTTGATCCTGTAAATAATTAAGGTTCTCAGCCACCTTTTATATAAACAACAAGATTCTCTGTCCTTGGCTGCTACTGGGAGCAGACAGTCAGTCTGGGAATAGAGATGAAGGTTTTGAGAACCTTTCATATCATGGTGGGAACACTGATCTTGGTTTCAGTAAACTAACTTCAGGTATTGTAAACAAAAGGAGGAGCTGAAGTTTTCTCTACAGCCTGTCAGGAGCTCAGATTTTGCAATATGCATGAAGTGAATTAACACAGTTATAAAAAGTGACTGATGGAGTGAATAAACGGAGTCAGATGCGAAATCAACGAAGGTGGTCGCTCCCTCACTTCAACATCTCAGGAGCTGCTCACAGCCTGTACATGCTGCTCTGTGTGTCTGTGAGCTGCTCACACCCTCTAAATGCTGCTCTGTTTTTCCAGGAATGTTTCATGGAGGCTCGACACTGCCTAGCAGCAGCCAGTGTCATCTTCAGCCAAGCTGGGCAGGTGCCATCTGCTGAAGACTGTAAGTTTATAAAAGAGTTTTGAATAAAATTCTTGTGAATTAAGCATCACTGAAGTTTAACAACATGTACAAAACTTATCCCAGTGTTAATTTCCTAAAATACTTTTCAACGGAGTTGAATGTTTCTGAAAAGTGACTGCTGCTACAGCTCAGGGTTGGCTCTGTAGAAAAAGTGCTTGTTTCTGGTGTTTCAGAAAGCAATAATCTAGTAAAAGTAAATTTAAAACAATATCCACTTCATCCATTTGGCTTTGTACACGTGCTAAAAGTGCAGTTTGCCTCAGTGATCAGAGGGCAGGGATTCAGTGAACCACACCAGATGTTCCCTGGGAAAAGCTTTAAAAAGGGAGCAAAGCTGCAGCTTCTAAAGCCCCAAATGCAGCGGGTGCTTGTGTTGTGCTGGATGCTGCAGCCTCATCTGGGGCTGCTTTTGGAGCTGTGGCTGCTCTCCTTGTTCTTTGGGCCTTGATGCAAAGGAGCAGCTTGGCAGTCCTGTGTGAACAGCAGGAGAGGAAACTTCTACAGATCTGACCCCAGTTTTAGGGCCCTGTGGTTCCATGGTAGTGTCATGCTCTGTTTTAGGGCTGGCTTTGCTCATCTACAGCATTTTTGTGTCTGTCTTGGGCTTCCAGCTGGTGGAGCTTTAATTCATGGGGAGGGAGCAAGTATGAGCCCACTGAGTTCTACCTTGCACCACAGAGGAGGAGTGATGGTCCCATTTGTTCTGTGAAATATTTGCTTATCCTGCCTTCCCTTCCTTTGCATGGCACAGAGCTGGGCTGTGCACTTGCAGAAGGTTCTGATTTACAGAAGGACCAGTACACAGTCAGCATTTCAAGCACTTTCATTTTATCGTGTTAATTGGGATATAAACTAACACAGGCATAATTAATAAATGTGCCTTTTCTTAGATTAGCAGCAGTTCTTAATCCCTTAATAAGAAATTCATTTGCTGTAATGAAAGATAATGAGTGCAGTGGGTCTGGGTGTGAAGTTGGCTCTTTATTTATTTGGTGATCAGAAGTGCTGCTCTCCTGTAGGAATGTCCTCTCATTGTTCAGCTACCTCACTGCCTTCTGCATGGAGACTGGGAAATGAGGTTTTGCTGAAATCTGGTTTATGAAAATGTCATCTTGAGACATCAGCAGTGCTGCTGTGATAGTGGGGAGACTCTGGGGAGAAAAATACAGAAGTTAGAGCTAATAAATGTTATGTTTGTACCAGGTAGCTTAACCAAAGGCAGTTCCCCCTGTTTTGTTCCCTTTTTTGGTAGCAAGTCTGGGCCCCATTGCAATGCAAATGCCCTCACCATCCTCAGACACAATTACTGGGCAGGCAGCTGAAGCTCAGAAAATGAATTATTATTATTATTATTATTATTCATTTTTTATTATTATCCTGATTTCTTTCTCTAACTACAGAGAGACCTGGAAACTTTTTCCAGTAAAACACCTTGAAGATGAAAGGTCTTTTTAAAGATACATTATGATCTATTTATTTTCAGAACTCATACATGACAAAGCCTTGTTAATCTATATGGGTTTCTACCAGGAATGGCAGTTTACAGAACTATTACATAAACTAACATGGAGAACATGTTTCTGTCTAAGCATGAGGAAAATTAAATACAAGTGTATTCTTTATATGGAACATTTGAGGGTCTTGCTGGAGTGCTGGACTTCTCATAAAGTTTTTATGTGTTTATGTCCATTCAGCAGATGAAACAGAGCCAGACCAACAGGACCTTCCAGAGAGGAAAGCTGAAATTGCAAGGTGTTGGATCAAGTATTGCCTGAATCTTCTGCAAAGCGCTCGGAAATTGCTTGAGGTAACAGAAAATTGTTCTGTGGCTGTCGTTGTCTAACAGCAAACTGAGGCTGCTCTGCTGTTTGCAAGGGGAGTCAGTAACAAGGAATAAGCAAAACAACAAATGCTTGCAGTGTAGTGAGTGTTTCATGGTATGGATTGATTTAAAGGCAGCACTTGAGAGTAAGCACAGGTAGGGGAGCAGCTCTGCAGAGTGATCAGTGCATTGCTTGTATGATTTAATTGTTATTAATGTAGTTTTATTTAATTATTGTTATTTAATTCTTTATTTTTGTGCAACTTCACAGAATTTCCTCCTCTCTGCTGCATTTTCTTGCAGCTTGATTTGATGTTGATAAGATTTCTGCTTATTTAACTGCTAGTAAGAACGTTGTCTTAATATGCAACAGTTTTCTGTGCTGATGTTCTCATTCGTCCAAGCATTTGATTAATTCAGATTTGATTCAGTTCACTGAATTTGTTTAAGTATTTCTTCAGGTGTTTAAACCAGCATTTGCTGAAAGGCTTTGTGAAGCAGAGCCCTTGGGTTTAACATTTATTCCTTTGCTATTTTGTCACACAGGGTAGGGAGACTGAACCACCTTAGTTTTGTGTCTTTTCAGAATTGATAATGCAATTTACATTATTATTTTGTTAATATAAGGCCTCATATATCAAAGATTTCTCTTTTGTTGTGTTGCTCACTAGTTTACATTTCAAAGGTGACTCAAAATGATTCAGTCTCTCTTCATAAGGCAGATTTGTTTCAATTAGCATGCTTTCTCATTTCAGGATAACATAGGAGAGCTGGATCCAGACAGGCAATTGGAGCTTAAGGCCCAGAGGAAAAAGGAAGAGGATGAAAAGGAGAAGGGCAGGAAGAAAGCTGTCCTTTTTGGGACAAGTGACATCTGTGACTCTGTCCTGGCCATGGAGGAGAAAGTGAGCAGCGTTTATCCCTTAGATTTTCAAGAAGCCAGAGAAGTGTTCCTGGTTGGCCAGAACTATGTTCAGGAGGCAAAGGAGTTCTTTCAGGTGGATGGTTATGTCACTGACCACATTGAAATTGTGCAGGATCACAGTGCTCTGTTCAAGGTCCTTGCTTTCTTTGAAGAGGACTATGAGAGGCGCTGCAAGATGCACAAGCGTAGGATAGACATGCTGGAGCCCATCTACACTGACCTGAACCCCCAGTACTACCTGCTGGTCCGCAGGCAGCTGCAGTGTGAGCTGGCTGACACCTACTATGAGATGATGGATCTCAAGGTGGCCATTGGCAACAGGTTAGAGAAGCTAGATTCACACACAGTTAAAAAAATCAATTCTCTGGCTCAGTTTGCAATCAAATACTATGAGCTCTTCTTGGATTCTTTGAGGAACCCTGATAAGGTGTTTCCTGAAAAGCTGGAGGAAGATGTTCTCCGCCCTGCCATGGTGGCTAAATTTCACATTGCACGGCTCTATGGTAAGCTCATTACTTCAGATAGCAAAAAGCAACTGGAAAACATGCAGACATCACTGGAGTATTACACATTTCTGGTAGACTATTGTGAGAAGTATCCAGATGCTGTCCCTGCCGTTGAGACTGAACTAGAACTCAGTAAGGAGATGGTGAATCTTCTCCCAGCAAGCATGGAGAGGCTGAGAGCAAAGGTGTCTTCATTTGTGTAAATGCTTGCCTGGGAGGCAGTGGCACAGCTCCCCAGTGATTGATAGAGGTCAGGGGCATCACCCAGAGCCTGCACCAGTGTAACCCTGTGAACAGCTCTCCTGGTCCCTAGCTCACCCACACTAATGGTGTCAACTCTAAATGTAAAGTAAAAGTCCAGCTCATGCTTTGTACTGTGTGTCCTATATGTAAATATGGACCTTTTCTCCCTCACAGCTTTTTCTTTGGTGTATGGTTCAGTTCTTAAGTGTAGTGCTGTATGAAAATAGTTTCTTTTAAGAGAATCTTCTTCTCTAAGAAATTTTGTTCTTTTAAACCTGAAGCACGTTCTTCCAGCTAGAAAGCATTTTATCTCTTTTAAGGTTTGTCCCCAGAAAACTTTATCAATGTGAAGGGAACTTGTTTTCAGTATTTATTTTGTATGTTGCTTGTTGTTCTTTTCCCTTGTTAATCAAAACCCAGTTGATAAAGACTCAATAAATGGACTAGCTTGGCTAAATGTTTCTTCAGAGTCCTTGGAGTTCTGTTTCCTGTGTCTTACTAAGATACAGTATATGTTTTTAATTTTGACCATCTTCAGTAAAAACACATGAGCAATTGTAGTGCCAGAAGCCAGAGTAAGAAAGGAGACAGATTTCTTTGTGGTGGGAGACAATGCTGTGCTCTTAACACACCGTGGAATATTCACAGGTCACAGGTCCTGGGCTCTGCTGCTCCTGCTAGAGCCTGGTGCCATGGGAGGCTTCTCTTGGTGCTGCTCAGGGAGTTCTTTGAGCAGGGAGCTCTCTGAATTGAAGAGATGAAACACAGGCAGAGCAGGAGGGGATGGGCAGAGCCTCCAGGCACACTGGGACTTTGTGCACTAGGGTGTTGTCATCTTGTTATCTCCTTATCTCAAAAGTTCCAAACCTTCTTGGTGTTTCATGGGCAGCTCTCAGAGCACTGACTCTTCCCAAAGCAGCCACTGACCCCAGCTCCCTTCTCAACACCACCCCACTCTTTTATAGACCCTTCTTCTCACTGGTTACAGCTGTGGCCTGGTAAAGTCAGGTGCCACAGACATTTTTTCATAAAATCTTTTCTTTTAGGATTTGTCCTTTCTGGGAAGCTGAGGCCCCAGAAGAAAAATGTAAACAATTATTATCTGCTGCTGTGGAATGCAGCAGGTGCATCTGTGACTTCTCTTCTGTGAGTGTTTGGATTTACTGACCACTCACAGGAGAGATTGTCCTTGCTTTCTGCCTGGACACAGAACCTTGTTTTTAGATTCTATTCTATCCTTAGCTTAGCAGCTTCTGAACTTTTCTCTCTATTCCTATTAGTATAGTAATAATGTAATATATATATCATATATCAATAAATCCAGCCTTCTGATCATGAAGCCAAATTCTCGTCTATCTCTCTCACCCTGAGGAACCCTCACAAGTCACTACAATAGTCAGGCCTGCTCCTAATCTTGGATAATTGGCCCAGCTGCAACTGCTTGGGGGTGAGATTCCTTTATACACAATCTTTATTTTCTTGCATTCTATCCCCTGCAGCAGTGCTGCCAGGGTGGGAAGGTGTTCACAGCACCAGAGGGCACTGAGGGAGAATGGTCCAACAGCTGGATTCTTCTGGAGATGGAAGGGGAGGAAACATCACGTTTGCTTAAAGGGTGTGAGGGGAAAGCAGGCACATCTGAATGGTAAAAATCCCTTCTGCAGGCTGGACTGCTAACCACAAACATACAGGCCAACAAAAAGTGGGTGCTGGAAATGAGCAGCTGCTTGTGTGCCTGTGGAGTCAGGGAGAGAGTGCGTGCACGTGCCTGGGTGTGTTTTTCTGTTTTACTAAATAGTTGTCTAGTCAGCCTCTAGGAGTTTCATTTCTGCAGTCAGATCTTTAATTCAGATTTTCCCGTGGCCTGAAGTAAGACAGCCCCAGTTTCTCAGTGGAACATTTCTCAGTAGGCTCTGTTGCACATTGTTTTTGTCTGATTTCAGTTAAAGCTAGTGTTTTAATTTTAGTGATTTCAGCTAGCTAGTGTGGTAAAGCTAGCACTTTTACCACAAACAAAAAGATTAAAATGACTTTTAGTTTCATATTCAAGTAGAAGGCAGCAATACATGTTTGGAGTATTGTTTGGGGTTTTTTCCTTCTATACTTTGAGCAACTTTTGTAGAGCATCATCATTAGTTTTCTTGTAATTTGGAGGAGGATAGTTTGTGGGCTATCCTAGCATAAATTATTTTTTTTCCTTCAAATACTGGTCTGAAGTAAGTGTGAAAAATGACCTGCAGGAAACTGCAAAGCTGAATGAAGTGCAGGGTGATGGATCCTTTTTAACCATCAGATTTATCCCTTTTAATAATTTGATGTATCCCTTTAAACCATCATCAGGTGTGCAGAGAAACTCCCTGAATCCACCAAAACCACAGAGAGAGCTCAGCAGACAGGTTGGAGTGGGTCCAGAGGTAAGAAGGATCAGAGCTTTTCCAGCACAATCAGTGTGATTGGAGAGCTCTCTCCTCTGGAGATGCCCAGAACACTTTGGCTTTCCAACTTTTAACAAAAATATATATTTCTCATAAATGCATATGGAGTTACAGAAAGCAATTATGCCAGTTCATCTCCTAGACTAAATGTTCAAGGCTCTGCCAGTTAATTCTATTTTATTACTGGAGGCTGCATCTGCCAGATGCTCAGCACAGAGTACTATGCTGTGCTTTTAAGGCATATCTTTTTAAAAAAAGGCCCTTTGAGTAATTCCTGTTTGTTCAATGATTTGAGAGAATGAACTTATGTAAGGTTCTGTATTTAGTTAAAAAAAAAAGGAGGTGGGGAGCTTGTTGGATTAGGCAGCAAAGCTCCCTTCAGGAATGTTGAGTTTTAACTGTAAAGTATGTGTGAGGTCAGGCATTTATTTCAAAGATTAATTGAAGATTAGGTTCCTGTGAACTCTGTTTAACCTGCATTTCTATTCCTTTCTGTACAGCAGAAACGTCTCACAACTGAAACCTCCTTTTTGTTGTTCTACTTGTTTTTTCTCCTTAGCCAGCACAAAGCAAGCGAGATTTACAAGAAGCCCCAGTTTCTGCAGAATTCCTGTCAAGTGTGAGATCAGAGCCATTACCTCAGTGTACTTCTTCAAATGTAACACTCATGAGAAGGGATTTGGTTTGATTAAAACCATTTTGGGTTTAATTGAAGTGCTAAATTCTTATGCTGGCTAGAGATGTGGTAGGTGTCACAAAATGGAGTGATGGGCAGGGTTGTTGAGAAAAATGCCAGTCACCTGTTTTTAGAATTTTAAAGGTTTAATAGTAATAAAATTGTTATAAAAATGGTAATATAATTAGAGTGGTAATAATTTAGACAATTAGGATTTAGGACAATATGAGACAATAAAAACAAAGAGTTACAGACAGTCCAGGTACCTCTTTCTGGGCAAAATAAGCCCGAAAAAGGACCCACGTTAACAGAGGATTAACCCTTAAAAGCAACAGCCTGTTGCAAATTCATACACCTCATCCATGATGCATAAATTCCATTTAAACACAGGATTCTGTCTGGGCAGTGTCAGCTTCTTCCTCTGAATCCTGACTGAGTCTCCAGGGCTGAGCAAGCAGGAAGAACTCGATAATGGAGCAATAAATTCTCTTTTTCTGAAACATTCAGGTGTCCTGTGAATGCTATCTGGTGTGAGTCCTCTCTTTAAAACAAGTATCTTACATAGCACAGTTTCTATTTTAACATTTTGTTATAGCCTAAAACTATATTTAACACACTACTGAAGAAAATGAATACAGCATAACTAACAGAACACATATAATATTCATTTGAATATTTGCAAAAAGCCAGTCATAAAATACACATTTTTCACAGGCTCGGTGTGGATGGTTTCCTGCTCTGTGAGCACATCAGGTGTGTCAGTGTGATGGTGCTTTCACCTCCAGAAACGCTGTGTGAGCCTGGTTAGCCCTGACAGCAGGCAATGAGAAACAGCATTGAGTTTTACTCAACACATGCCTTTCCCCAGCTCACTTTTGTTTTGGGGTTTCCTTTTCCCTCAGCACAGAGGGGGCAAAGAAGACTTTGCTTGCGTGTTTGTACAAAAGGACTGAGATGGTTGGTGTTTCCTGGATGTTTTCTGAGGAGCTGTCCACTGCAGGATGCCCAGATGTGCTCCTGCAAAGGAGGGTGTAGCTGCTCTGGCAAAAACCCTTGTGCAGTCCCAGAATTACAGAACCAGAGGCTGTTACGAGAAAGCCAAGTGCATCAAGCTGTGGTGGGGAAGCATTTGTCAACTTTCTTTCCTCTTCTATTGCAACATCCGTGGCTATTTTAGAGCTGGCTACAAATGATTAATTTTTAGTTTGAAAAGTGCTTTTACGTATTTCCTGGGAACTCTGTCCCAAGAGCCTCCTCGAGCTGTTCCATTTTGCAGTTTGGTGCTTTTAACTCCTCCTTGTCACGGGTAGGTGCAAAAGCAGTGGTTTCCTGGTGAGAGCTGTTTGCCTGGCTGCCTTTTTTCCAAAACCATGGTTTGGCTGTGCCTCTGCAGCTGAAGGGCCAGGCAGAATGCTGGGATATGAAGCACAGCACCTTTGGAAAACGTGTTGCTTCCATTCAGAAGAGAAAATGTCTGTGGTACTGTTTGTTTGGGAAAAGTGACTGATAAATTGGTCCCTTAACACCAAAGGTTTTAATGATTTGGGTGTTTATAGCAATGTTTTAAATATCTAGTGCTTGAGGTTTTGGCATCTGGCGTGCACAAAATACAGCAAAGTGTTTTTACTTGCTCATTGCTGCTGTGAAAGAGATTTGCTGGTTGGCATTGGACCAGGATACAAGGATTCCTCTATCTGAGTTTTTAATGCAATTTTCTGCAGAAAAAAAAGAGGAATTGGATGAGTGATCAGTGAAAGACTGGGACAGGCATGTGATGAGTGAGCTGGTGCTAGTCTGTGAATACTGTAAGAGGAGTACAAAGTGCTTGTGTCAGAGTTATTCTGAGATCTGTGGGTGAAATGCATTTTTTTCAAAAAAAAAAAAAAGGAATGAGCAAGATGATTTTCTGCATACTTAAGTGTCTTGGAATGGAGCAAGAGCCAAAAGTTCCCAGGCAGGGTCTCAAAGCACTCTGAGCCCTCTCTGGGTTGGCAGTGGGTTCAGGTAACAGCAGAGGATTTTCACAGCAGCTCATCAGAGAATGCAGTCAGGTGGGCCCAGAGCCCCCTCCCACCTCAATTCCAGGAGTTTTTCAATAACAGAGGCAGGGATGAATCATTAGAAGTGATTTCTAGTGCAGACAAGGAGACAGAAATTGAGATGCTGCATTGTGCCAGCATATGGTCTGCAGACAAGGAGGGGACAAAAACCCCGACATAATCCCCTGCTAGCAAAGTTGATTCTGAAATCAAATCAGCCCAAACACCAAAGTTGATTCTGAAATCAAATAAGCCCAAACACCAGCTCTTCTCCACTTTACACACAGCTCTGCTTCATGGGGAGACCTCCACAGGAGAATCACAGCTTCCAGCTCCTCTTCATCTCCCCACATTTGCTGAGGTCCTTTCTCCCCACCCATGGTGTGAAGTTTGTCTGTGTCACCAGTGGTGCTTGTGCACAGAAATAAATTTGCACTTGTGCGGGCAGTGCAGGCAAGGTGAGCTGCTTGGGGTGGATCTGTGGGCTGACAAAAAGCATCTAAAAGCTGTGAGTAGCTCACCTGTGTGAGGCTGTCCTGGGCTGGAGAAACCATCTGATGGAAAAACAGCTGTGCCCAATTCCTGGGTAGCTGGGCTTGAACCAGCAACCCCAACTGGTTCAGAGTGAGAACACATTCCCTGAGAAGCAGTGCAGGAGCAGGGCATCAGCTTTGCTTTGGAAACATCTTTGTGCCACCATCCTTCTCTCCCATGTTAATTCCTTCTGGGTTTAGGGGCATTTCCCCAACTCCTCCTGTGTGACTCCTTGCTCCACTGTGCAGGCCCTGCTTGCACTGTGGGGCTGCTGCTGCTCTGGATGGAGCTTTAAAGGACACTCAGCTGCTGAAATCACCTCCCTGATCAGTAACCAGAGCCTGGCTGCAGTGCCATGCCTTAACAAGCTGCTGCTTTTGAGCTGGAGTCCTGGAATTGCCAGCCAAGCCTTGCACTCCAGCAGGTGGAAGCAGAAAGCATCAGCAGTGCCAGCAGCAGGGAAAGCTGCTTTTCCCACCTGAAGGCCAGGCCTGGTGCTTGGTTAATGTTTCTGGGACACAGGGGACATTGCTGGTGGGGAAAGGTCGTGGGCAGCTTCGTTGTGCTCAGTTTGGTGCAGCTGTGGCAAACCAGCAGAGATCTCCCCCTGCACTTGCTGACCTTCACCATGGGAAGAAAGGAGGAGTTGTTGTGCTGGGAGATCTCGACGGCAGGAGTGCCTGATTTTGGGTGATAAATTTCCTCAGAGCTTTCTTACAAGATCCAAATCTTATCTGCAGGGCCCAGGCGCTGGTGCTGCCCTCAGAGCAGAGGGGGTGGCACGAGGGGCTGGGGGTGCCTGCTGCTGCTGGGCTGGGCACAGTGCTGAGCTCAGATGTCACCCAGGTTAAGAATTAATTTTTCCTCATGGCTGGATTTAGAAATCCCCCAGCTGGAGCCAAACCTCCCTCTCTGGGTTGCCAGCTCTTTGCTGTTTAGAAAAGGAGAGATTTTTGGTTTCAATCCCCAAAGGTTGGTTGGTTGGTTGAACATGAGCTGGTGGCAAAAGGCATCCCTAAATTCAGCTGGGCTGCCTGCCTGGAGGGGAGCTCACTTCTGAAGGGCATCAAGGGGGATTTTGGGCATTTAACAGGGCAGCTCATGGGTACTCCCTGAGAGGGACCAATGTGCCCAGGGCTGTTGGATATCCAGGATATCCAGATCTCACAAATCTCATCCCAGTTCAGCACTGAGTGTCAGGACAGAGAACTGTTCTGCCTTCCCAAAATGCAAGATGGGCAAAGCAAATGCTCCTTGTGTTGGACCCAGCTGCCATTCAGGCACTCTCCCCTGTGCTCTATCCCCTGGTTTTTGTTTTTTTTCTTTTCTGTTGCCATCATTCTCTCTTCACTCTTGTTTCCAGCCCTGCTTGTAACAGATGCAGCCCTTTCTGCACTGGCTGCTCCCAGAGCAGTGACCTGTAAAAAATATGTATTTCTATTTTCTCAGCAGAGCAAATGAAGAGCTGAGCATCACAGGCAGGGCCCAGTGCTTCAGGAGCCCCCAGCTGCTCCATGGGATGAGGTTTGAGGGGTGCAGGGCTCAGCTTGGATCCCCATGGAAGCCAGGGCTGAGCTCCTGTCAGCCAAGGCAGGGAAAGCTGACCCTGAGAGCAGAGTGACCCCATAGCAGTTGGGCTTTATCTGATTCCTGAGCACTTGTCTATCAGAAAGTTCTTTATCAGGGCCGTGCCTGCACTGATAGTGCCTTGCCTTTGGGCCTCCCTGATAAGCAGCAGGCCTGGGGGTGCCCCTGCACCCATGGGAGTCCATCTGTCCATCTGTCCATCTGTCAGGAGCACAGGCTGCAAAGCAAACCTGTGCTGCCTGCTGAGGAGCGGCCTGACCCTGCTGGGCCCCACTGCTGCTCTGCACCAGGCTGCTCCCTCAGCAGAGAAGGGCTGTGTCCAAAGGATTGGCTGAAACACCCCTGAGGAGCCCCTCTGGGATTTCCTTTGCCCTGGCCAGCAGAGATGGTGTCCTTGTGCCCTCCTGCAGTGCCATCCCCATTTAGTGATGTTCTAAATGAGTGATTGCTCCTGAGCCAGCTGGGAGATACAACAGCCCTGAAAGTTACTGCTAAGGAGCAGCTCCACACTTCAGAGTTTATTGGAGTTTAAGGCTACTCCCAGATTTTCCAGGTAGATTTTTTTTCTCAGGGGTCTGGGTGCACAGTGTCAAGGCAGCCTTCTCTCCTCTCCCAAAATGAATGCCTTACAAAAATGCAAAGCAAGAGCTTTGCAGGGTAAGAAATCTGCTTTGCATGTGATTTGAAAATAATGGCAGCACTTCAGTGCAGGGGCTGTAAGCAAGGCTCCAGGAGCAAACTGTGCTCCCAAATACCTGCTCCTCATTTATTTGCTTCTTTCTGTTGGGATATTTTGTACTTCTGTTGGGATATTTAATCTTTCAGTTTGCATACACAGGATCCAGGCAGGAAGAACATTATCCTATGAATCTTTCTCACAGTTTATAGAAGGCAAATTTGAGGTAGCTGACCTTGGGATGGTGACTGAGCTCTCCTTTGTGGATTTAAAATATTTAACTTAAAATCCTGTTTCTCTGACTTGAATCATCCTGATAAGTGTCATAGCTCATGTGCAAGTGTTTTTCTTAAGGTTTGGGATGTTTTAACACATACTGAGTTTAGCTCTCTGGATTGTTGTTTTTCTCTGCCTCATTCAAAGGAAAAAGTAAAAGTTTGGTGTAACCTTTCAGGCAGTGTTGTGGCCTCAGGCAAGAGAGATGGGAAAATTCAGAGATGGCATTTCATTGTATGGAGTGGCCAGCAGGCTCCTGGGCACAATGGCACTCAAGGGCAAGATGGCCGCACAGCCCAGGGCAGCAGATGAGGTGCACTCCGGTAGGAGGTGGCAAAACTCTGTTCCAGAAGCACACTGGGTGTGTGGGCACCAGCAGGGTGCAGCCGGGCAGGAGATGGGCACTCAGGGCGGGAGGTGGGCACAGCCTCAGGGCAGGAGGTGGGCACTCAGGGCAGGAAGCATCAGGGCACGGAGGTGGCACAGCTCAGGCAGGAGATGGGCACTCAGGGCAGGAGATGGGCACAGCCTCAGGGCAGGAGATGGGCACTCAGGGCAGGAGGTGGGCACAGCCCTCAGGCCCTGTTACACACATGAACGTGAGCTAGCGTGAAGCATTTGCCTGGGACTTCCCACAGCTACCAATTGCACAGCGATCTCGTTTCCTGAGGCTGCTGCACACCCAGAAACACCCAACCAAACCGTGTGGCACAACTGCCAGCGCTGCAACCCCCCATCAGCCGATGGCACAGGGCAGATCACTGCAGATCTCCTCCAGACACAGCAATTTGCAGCTCCCCTACCGCAGCCTTTGGGGCCTGCACGGTGGAAAGTGCTCTGGGTGTGGGAGGGCAGAAATAGCCAGCGGGGTTTGTTTCTCACACGGGGGTGCTGTGCACAGGGGAGGTGTGGAACAGGCCAGGGGTGAGCAGTGGGAGTGAGAGGGGCTGGGCACGGGTGGGTTCTGCTGCCCACAGCGAGTGGGGACTCATCACCTCCCTCCCGGGCTGGCACTGCTTCCTATTGATGGGAAGGGAAGGGAAGGGAAGGGAAGGGAAGGGAAGGGAAGGGAAGGGAAGGGAAGGGAAGGGAAGGGAAGGGAAGGGAAGGGAAGGGAAGGGAAGGGAAGGGAAGGGAAGGGAAGGGAAGGGAAGAGAAGGGAAGGGAAGGGAAGGGAAGGGAAGGGAAGGGAAGGGAAGGAAGGGAAGGGAAGGGAAGGGGAAGAAATGAAAGGAAAGGAAAAGGGAAGGAAAAGAGAAAGAAAAGAAAAGAAAAGAAAAGAAAAGGAAAAAAAAGAAAAGAAAAGAAAAGAAAAGAAAAGAAAAGAAAAGAAAAGAAAAGGAAAAGAAAAGAAAAGAAAAGAAAAGAAAAGAAAAGAAGGGAAAAGAAAAGAAAAGGAAAGAGGAAAAGGAAAGAAAAGGAAAGGAGAAAAGGAAAGGAAAGGAAAGGAAAGGAAAGAAAGGAAAGGAAAAGGAAAGGAAAGGAAAGGAAAGGAAAGGAAAGGAAAGGAAAGGAAAGGAAAAAGGAAAGGAAGGAAAGGAAAAAGGAAAGGAAAGGAAAGGAAAAAAGGAAAGGAAAGGAAAGGAAAGGAAAAGGAAAAAGAAGAAAAAGGAAAGGAAAGGAAAGAAAGGAAAAGGAAAGAAAGGAAAAGGAAAGGAAAAGGAAAAGAAAAAGGAAAGGAAAGGAAAAGGAAAAGAAAAGAGGAAAAGGAAAGGAAAGGAAAAGGAAAAGGAAAGAAAGAAAGAAAAGAAAAAGAAAAAAGAAAAGAAAAGAAAGAAAAGAAAAAGAAAAGAAAAGAAAAGAAAAGAAAAGAAAAGAAAAGAAAAGAAAAGAAAAGAAAAGAAAAGAAAAGAGAAAAGAGCTGATGCTAAAAATACAAAGTAGAAATGAGGGTGCTAACAAAAGCCACGGCAGCCGAGTCCTTGCGCACCTGCCTGGTTTGAGGCTCCTGTTTGTGCAGTGCCCGAGCAAAGCCCCATGTGCAGGGGCTCAGGGCTGCACACACAGCTCAGCCCCTCCGGCGGTGCTAAATCCCAGCCTGGAGAGGCAGGGAGCTGCTGGAGTCTCCCGCGCTGCTCTGTGCCTTTGGTGGAACACCGTGCCCTGGGGAAAGGCACTGCTGAGCCCAGAGCCCCACTGGGGCCTCTGTGGACTTTCCAGCACACAAAAATAGATTTACCACAGACAGCTTGCACTGTCAGCCCCGGGGCTGTGCTGCAGTCACTGAGTGCCCCAGTTAATCCAGCAGCTCTGTGTGCGAGGGAGAAAACCTCCAGGGCTGTGATAACCTCCTTGTTTGTCATTTCCTCTGAAGGGAGCTCCAGCCTGCTCTAATCACAGCCAAAGGCAAGCACAAGGTACGAGCCAGCTGAGAGGGAGCTTCTCTTTTTCTGTCTTTCATGGCTTTTCAATGTGTGCCTTGTGGAGCCACATGGGATCCAAACCTTTGCCACATTCCATGAGGTGTTTGCACCACACAGTGATGATCTGGCCAAGCAAACTGCCTGAGCTCTTCCAGAAGGAGGTGATGTGTTTCTACCAGAATATGTTATCTAACTTAATACATTTTTTTCACTTCTACTGTGAATATCTATGATTCTGCTTTCAAAAAAAAAAAAAAAACCAACAACAAACCCAAGCCTGGCATGAGATGCCAGAGATAATTTACTCACTTCTGTGGGAAAAGAGGATTCCCCAGCCGGTGAAACATGTCCTGACTGTGAGTAGCTGGCTTCTAACCTGGACTGCTGAGGGCTTGAGGCAGGGAAAAGCAGTGCCAGTGCCAATGCAAAAATGCAGTTGACCTAAAATCAGGGAACATTAAGCACTGCTTTTTCACTCTCAGCATTGGGCAGAGGCTGGGTGGGATGTGTGCCTTGCTGGCAGCACCACCTTCATCCCAGCTGGTGAGTCCTGGCTTTGCTCTCCTCCTCGGGCAAACCAGGAGATGCAGGCAGAGGAGCTTGAATCTGGCCTGATGGAGGCAGGAAGGCCCCAGAGCTGGGCTTTTCTCTTCATGTCTCACCCCCAGGAAGTGGTGACGCAGGTTATGGGCTGGGTTTGAGGTTTTGGAAACTTTTTCTAAAAGTCGATCTGGTCCTCGGCCCTCTCATTCCCGCGGCGTGACGCCGAGGTGAGGGCTGCCTGGAGCAGAGGGATGCCAGCCAAGATGCAGCTCCTCATCAGATGGAACGGGAGGATTTGCCTGGCTGTTTGTTTAATCCTCTTTGTGGGATGCACGGCACAAGGTAAAACGGGGCGGTTGTTCTGGCTGTAATCCTCTTTCTGGGCTAGGCATGGAGGCTGAGAAAGCAGCCTCTGAGTTTTACCAACTGGCCTTCTTTTGGGGGTAACGAGGTCTGTCAGAAAGGCTGTTTGCTAATGTTTCCTTTTCTGGGGGGGAATGGCAAGAAAATGTGCTTTTTGCAATTGGAGCACTTCAGTTTTTGAGCAAAGACTTCACGTTGTTGCACGTGAGTATGTTTTCAGTCTGCGTATCTCAAGATACATTTTTCTAAAAGTCCCTTTCCTAGTGGTGTGGTTGCTGCTGTTACTCAGTTGTGAGTTGCAGACATGGTGTGTAACAGCTCCCATGTCATAACTCCTACGGCCTTGTTCTGGGGGCAGCAGGGAAGGAAATTGGGTGTAAGTATGAGGAAACCAAACGGTTCATTCCGTAAAGCATTGCAACACGCACCAGAAAATGACAAAAGGGAAATACTGATTCATGATGCCGTGCCCCGTGGATTTGTTTCTCCTGAGAGAAAAACTGCTCTTCAAGCATGCAGATATAATATATATAGATATAATTTGTCCACAAACCAAAGCTGTGGTAGTGATAGGCTCTCAATATGCATTACCACTCTGAGGCTGATCTTTCAGGATTATGGCCTGCTTGTTCTCTGTTGCTTATTTGCAAATTTTTCAGCTGCAGCTGTTTATTTTGTTGCCACTGTTATCATTAAAAACCTTCTTAATAATAGGTGAGGAGAAGAAAATAAGTATGAGGAAGGAATATGCTGTAGAGGCAGCAGGAAATCACACCCATGAGATGTTTTCTCTTTTACAGAAGAGTGTAGGAGGTAGCTGAAAGTCATCCAGCACATTATGGAAATATATAGGGCAATAGAGGAGTGTAATTACAGAAAGATATTCCCAGGAAACGGAGAAGAAAATAGATCAAATGCCAACAGGTTGAGAACGCACCAGGGGGTTTCTGAACAAATTAATTACATGAGACCAAGAGGAAGGATGAAATGTCACTGCTCCTATCTTTATGATGTGATCCTTATTTTGTCATTTTGGTAGTTTTTGAGGACCCACACTTTCAGTGACAGCCCCAGTCAGGCACCTGGGGAGCACCAGAGCTGAAAACAGGATTTACAAAGCCTTGTTGTGCCTAGGAGACACCTGAACAGTGTCCTCCCAGAGCCTCCATAAACCCTCAAACCTGCTTTGAGTTTCTCATGTCCCCATCAAAACTCAGCCAAAACCTGAAGGGGCAGAGCTGGAGCCAAGAGAGGAAGGAGAGCACAGCTCTCTGCTGGGTGCCTTGTCCCCAGAGGTTTTCTCATTATTTTCACCTCCAAGGAGAGCTGCAGGAGGCTGAGCCCCCGTGGCCGTGCCATACTGGGGGATGAGCCTTGCTGTGACAGCAGGGCTTTCCCATGGGCTGCTCTGTGTGAGGGGATTCCCTGGGATTTCCCATGGGCTTCCTCCTGCCGTGTGCGAGGCGTGCCTGATGTCTCCGATGACAAAAATATCACTTAGGATGTCAGCAGCCATTTTAAAACAAACGTCTTGAGGGTTACTTTACTTTTCCGGAGGTTGAGCAATCAGGGCCACGCAAATTACCTCCACCGGCTCCTTGAAGCCTTGTTAGGTGCTGATAAAGCTCCCAGGAGCTGGTGAATAATGTCCTTGTGGTTCCTGCAGGTGCTCCGGCGCAGAGGGCGAGGTACAAGCGGGTGAGGTGCCGGTCCGACCCCTGGTCTGCCAACTGCATCGAGGAGCAGGGGCCCTGGTTCCACATGCCCTCTGGTGGGGCCAACAGGATCCTTCCTCCCGGGGCTGACCCCTTCTTGTGAGTTCACGACGCCAGCCACTCCTTTGTAAAGTTTTGGAAGTAATAAAATAGTAATACAATTAGAGTAATAGTAATTCGGACAATTCGGATTAGGACAATATGAGACTATAGAAACAAAGAGTTATGGACGTCCAGGTATCTTTTTCTGGGCAAAATAAGCCCGAAAAAGGCCCCACGCTAGCAGAGGATTAACCTTAAAAACAACAGCCTGTTGCACATTCATACACCTCATCCATGGTGCATAAATGCCATTCAAACACAGGATTCTGTCTGGGCACTGTCAGCTTCTTCCTCATAATCCTGACAGCATCGTTCTGCCCGAGTGAGGCAGGAAGAAGTTCGTTTCTCCTGATAATGGAGCAATAAATTCTCTTTCTCTGAAAGATTCAGGTGTCCTGTGGCTGCTATCTCAATGCGAGTCCTTTCTTTAAAACAAGCATCCTACATAGCATAGTTTCTCTTTTAACATTTTGTTATAACCTAAAACTATATGTAACACACTACTAAAGAAAATTAATACAGCATTAATTCTAACGCAACACATATAATATTCATTTGAATATTTGCAAAAAGCCAATCATAAAATACACATTTTTCACACTAGCACCCCAAAATGTATTATTCCTGCCTTGACAGGAAAACACGCTGTCACAGCGTGGCTTGCCCACAGTAAGGTGAGGCTTTGCTGTGTTCATGTGAGAGATAAAATTGCCACTCTGTGTTTCAGGATGAAGAGGTACCAGGAGCTGGGTGACATATTCCCTCTCTCCAGTGAGGATGCCGGCTCTGGCTCCAACACCGTGGTGGAGGCAGAGCCAGCCTCTGGCTCGGGGCTGGGTGACAGTGACAGCTTCCCTGCCCTCCTGGAGAGCCTGCGGGGCAGCGAGCTGCAGGAGAAGCTGTCGGAGGAGGATTTGCTCCTGTAGGGCTGGGGATGCCCCTCATGCGCTGCTGCTTCGCCTCTTCCCCGCAGCCTCACCCGACAGCCACGACGCGGTTTTAAACCAGCATCAATAAAAACTCTGCCTTAAGATCTTTACTGCTTTCGCTTACTAAAAGCATTGTTGTTCAGTCTGAACTGCCTTTTATGTGTGTGCGTGCGGCAGCCATCCCAATGGGGGGAACAACAGCGACGGCCTGGGCCAGCAATAGGTGCGCAGCCAGCTCTGTGGGAAAGCAATCGTGCTCTGAGGGGAAAAATTCAACCCTTTGTGCGCTGGGTGCCGCCTGCACTTTTACAGCAGCCAGCCAATCGCGTATCCCGAAAACGAGCGCCAATTGCTGCCCAAAGGAAAGGTTTATCCCCGCGTTATTTATTATACATGAGGGCAGCCCCCAGCGCTGCCGCCTCCCGGCCGCCAGGGGGCGCCCTCCGGGGGCGGGCGAGGGGCTGGAGGGGCGGTCACGTGCGGCGGGGCGTGGCCCCGGAGGGGGTGGGCGTGGCCTGGGGAAGCCGTAAGGTCACATGAGCAGGGGCGCGCGGCCGGGGGCGGCTGGTGCTGTGCGCGCGGGGCCGGTGTCGGGCCGCGGAGGGGGCGCGTACCATGGTGAGTGCGAGGGGGGGGGACGGGACAGGGTGGCGGTTGTGAGGGGAGTGCAGGGGGCGCGGAGCGGGCGCGTACCATGGCGAGTGCGGGGCGGGGGGGGCAGCGCCGATCCGCCATCGCCTGAGGCGGCGGCCTGGGCAGGGCGGTGCCTCCTCTCTCCCCTCCTTCCTTCCAGAACTAAGGATTTAAGGGATTATTAATTTTATTCGCGGATAAAAAGTGCCCGCATGACCTGGGTAGGGCGGGGTTTGGCGGTGCGGCTCGGGTTCCGTGTGCCCCGCGGAGCTGCCGTCGGGGAGAGCGGCCGGGCGGCCCCGGGGTTATCGGGATCTTCCGGCAGTGCCGTGAGGCTGCGCTGCCAGCTCCGAACCGAGCACACCCTCCGGGAAACTGCCCGCAGCTGGGCCGAGTGTTCGGGGTGCTCCCATGGAGAGTTAAAAAATACGTGCTTAAAGAGCCTCTGGATGGATGGCTTTGTGTTCTGGGGTGTTCGGGTTCCTTCAGCGTGCAGGAGCTGCTCGGGGCTCCGTGCGAGGCCAGGGTTTCTGTAGCCTCTGAGCCCCCGGCATTCCCACAAGTCCTTCCGTGCGGCTCTCGAACGCGGCTTGCTTTAGGTCCTGATGTGGCAGAATCTCCAGAGTCTGTCTTGTGCACAAAACCCAGAGCGGAGCCTGGCGTTTGGCCAGTTTCTGGAAACCCCAGTTCTCTGTCTGCATTCTCTTAAACTGTAACATAATAAGCCCTGTGATAGCTATCTAAAATACTTCTTGTTTTGCATAGTTTCCCCACAGCAGTATCTTCGATAGCAGCTGGAGGAGATGCCTGCTGCCGACTTCTTTATTTCATATGTTCTTATTCTCTCTGAAGGAGATCATAGCTAATCTCGGAGGAGTGCAGTTGAAATATTTACGTGCAGTCTCCTGAGGAGTGACGTGTTACCAATGTTTGGTCTGGCTGACCATTTAAATGGTCTGCTTGTAATTCAGAAGGTACTGTGAGAGCATCCTGTGTAGTTTGCTTAAGGGTAAAGTGCTTCCTTCTTTAGTTAGAGGGGAGTATAAGACTAATCTGGAAAACAAGTACAGTTTCAAGGAAAAATGTGGCCATGCTCAAAAGTATCTTGTGTCCATAACTCTTTGTTTCTATTGTCTCATATTGTCCTAATTCAAATAGTCTACAGTTTGGAATTCTGAAGCCAAGAATCAGTAATGGTTCTGGCGTGCACTGTTTGCAGAACAAAACAGCAAAAAGAATTTTTCAGCAGTCTGTAGAAATCTGTGCTTGGCAGAGACTTGGAATACATTTTGGTCTTCTGTCTGCTGGCCCTGTTGGTCATCTGCTGCTGCTTTCACCTCAGAACGTGTAGTGGATGTAGCAGGGTTCAGCTGGAGTCACACACACCTTTGTGGGTTGGTGTGGGGCTGATTGCTGAGCCCACCCAAAGTCAGTTTAGTCTGGTGTGATCCACTGTTCTATAGCTCCAGCTTGCCCTGGGTCCTTCCTTTAGGAGGGGTGAGCATGAAGTCCCTCAGTGTTCCTACTGCTGGGCAGTAGCATTCTGAGCAAATCCTCCCCTGGGCTCTGCATTTCAAACTTCAGGTCCCCAGGATGTTTTGGAAGGAGTTCTCACTCCTTTATTCCAGTGTTAAATTGATGAAGTGGCAGTGATTGTGTCGTTTAACCCCAGCTGGCAGGAAAACACCACCACAGCAGCCCGGTGGGATGGGGAGGGGAAGCAAAAGTACAACTTGCAGGTTGAGATAAGAGTTTAATAATTGAAGCAAAGTAAAATATAATAATGGTAAATAATAACATAACAGTAATAGGGAACATGAATGAGTGATGCACAATATAGTTGCTCACCACCTGCAGGCTGATGCCAGAGCCCTGCCAGCCCCCTCTGGGTGACTCCCCCAGTTTAGGGGGGACAGGACATTCTGAGGTGGGGAATATCCCTTTGGCTTGGCTCACCTGCCCTGGCCATGCTCCCTCCCAGCTCTTTGCTGTGCCTCCCCACTGGCAGGGCATGAGGCACAAAAAAGTCCTTGACTTAGAATGAGCCTGGCTTAGCAACAGCTAAAACCTCAGTGTGTTATCAGTGTTATTCCAGACTGAGTCCAAAAAACATCACTGTATCAGCTACTGAGAAGAAATGAACTTGAGGAGAACTTCTATCTAGAAGAAGTTAGCTCCAGCCAAAGGCAGGACAGACTGTTTCATGTATACCAAATTCATCTGCTTGAAGCAGATGTTCTCATGGAGAACACAGTGTAATTTCTCAAAAAAAACCCCAGAAAAATCACACTGAATTAGTGAAGTGTCGTCTGCTTTAGTACATCAAAGCAGATTAGTGCCCAGACCTTTGGAGGAAAATGTTAAAATGTTGGCTTTTGTGCTAATCTTGTTGAGTTTCCCATGGAGCACGAAGAGCTGCGTGTTTTGCAGCTCCTTGGAAGGGGTGTTTGTGTAGGATCAAAGGATGGGCTCTGTGTTTGCTGCCGGTCAAAAGTTGGAGCACAGAGAATGTGAGGAGAGGAGGGGACAGCTCTGTGCCTGGAGCAGTGTCAGTGTCACACACCTGTGACATCCCTCTGTCACAGCTGAGAGCTGCTGCTGCTGTCTGCACAGACAGCTGTGCTGTGTGGGCAAGGCAGCAAAGGAATCCCAGTTCCCCTTCCCCAGCCAGGGGATGCTTTGGGCTTTGCATTTTATCCCCTGTTACTTTTATATTACTCTTTCTTTCCATTCTACTTTGAGTATTTGAGTTTTTTAGTGGTAGCAATGGTAATTACGCTGAGTACTTTTTATAAATATAATATTTAGTGAGAGCTGTTACTGCTTGTTACTGACCTGGCTCCAGTTATTTGCTGGATGAACAGCTGTCCTGTGTCACCACTGCTCCTTGGGGCTCTGATACATAATGGCTTTGTCACTTGGTGGGAACACAAATGGTTTGTCCCCAGCATATAGTGTACAAGTAAACACCACATTTAAAATGGAGTGTTCACTGTGTAGTAATTTATCCAGTTCTTGTTATTGCAGAGTTTTCTTGGAAACCTCTTCGTTCCTGTGTGTGAGATTGATGTTGTACTCAATGATGCTGAAACACGGAAACCTGCAGAAATCAAAACAGAAGATGGCAAAGTAGAAAAGCATTTTCTCTTCTACGATGGAGAGTCTGTTTCAGGAAAGGTAAATTTTTATTTAAAAGTGACTATTAATTACTGTTCTTTTTCTGGCATGCAAATGCACATTGGAAGGTAAATGAAAAACTGCTGTAAGAGCTGCATTTTCAGCTTGTGTTGTTATTCAAAGAGGAAACTCTTTTGCTATGTATGGTTTTTTTAACCACAGCCATTCAGGCAGCTGACAGAAGTCAACATTTTTGAATGGCAACTGTTTGTTTCTTTCTGGTCATCTGATATTTATGAATAAGCTTTTTGTGCAATGATGTGCAATCCTGCTGTTGCTTCTGATGAGAAAACACTTTCAAACTGGATCCCCCTGCTTCCCCTTCCCTTTGAACTCCAAAATCCACAATCCAGTACAGGTAACAGTAATTTCTGGCTGGCAATTTGCATACCCTGAAGATAAGCCCTGCTCTCCATGCCCTGAAGTGATTTCTGGATTGCAACAGAGGAGGAGCAAGTATGAAGTTCAGCTGACTGCTGAGTCAACAGGAGTGTTTCTTACTGGGAGCAAAGACAATGAAGTTGAGCTTGCCAGAGAGATTTCCCTGCATTCAGTACTGCACCTAGGCACTCCTTGCCATCCCTGTTTCACTGGAGCCATTCTCACTCTGAGTATTTCTGTTATGATTCACTCTTCCTTCAGAAGGGTTGAGTTGGGTTCTGAGATTGACTTCTGAGTGCTGCTTTGGTCTTGGCTGATCTGTAGCACTGGGCATCTCCCTGCTCTGGCCATGCCTTTCTGTACAGAGATGTTGCTCCTCTACAAGGTCCTTGCAGGGTTGTGAAGGGCCACAAGATGAGCCTGAAACCAGGAAACTGAGGGAGAAGCTTGTGATGCCCTGCTGGAGCACTGCTGGCTTCTATCAGGACACCTGAGGGTGCCTGATGAGTTTTGGCTAACCCAGGCACAGTGGCACAAGGTGTAGGAGACCAGAAATGTTTTGGGCAGCTTCTCTCTGCCCCATCCATGTTTTCACCACAAAGATGGATTGTTCCAGTGATTTACTTCCAACTCAGCAACAATGTACTGGATTTTTGTACAGGACTTTCTCTGGTCATCGCTGCCTTACAAGAAAACATTCTATATGCTTAACATCTACATATCTCAATACAACCTAACCTTGTGGAATCCTTTCATGTCTGTTTTTGAGGATCAGAGCCACAAATGAAAGTCTTCACAGTGGGTTTCGTTATCTGTTATTTTTCATTGACTTAGCCAACACCAGTGTTTAGCTGTCTGCCAGAGAAGGGACTGAAGCTCACATGACTTGAAAGGAATCAATCTCATGGCATTTCATTTTTGAGCTTGCAGATGTGACAGTCAGAAGATGCTTTGAAGCATCACGACTGGCTCTGCTTGAGCTCTGGCTTGGATAGTTAATTTTGGGACTTGAAAGTTCCAATTTTAGTTATGAAATTCAGTCTCGTGGATGATTAGATTTTTCTTGAGTGTTTTAGTGGTGCTTTGGAAATGCTTTATTTCATGATCAGCTGTTTGATCTGGCTGCCTTTAAGTTCTTGAGATCTTGGTTTCCTTTTTCTTGGATGTTTTCCTTTTTACTGAGATTGTGTTAAGAGTGAAAATGCTGAAAAAATTTAACTTTTGTTTTTTTTTGTTTTTTCCCTTGGTAGGTGAACGTCTCCCTTAAACATGGGAAGAGACTAGAGCACCAAGGAATTAGAATTGAATTTGTAGGACAAATTGGTGAGTTTAAGCTATAAAGGGGATTTTAGGTGCTTGTGGTTTATGGAACTTGATAAGGGCCAGAGCAAAGTTGTTTTCCCTACTTTGAAGCAAGTGATGTACTAATTTGTGCTACTCAGAATGTCATTGGGAAAAATACATGTACGTGGGAGGGAGAATTGGCTTGGTGAGTATTCAGTCTCAGACTAGCTAAAAGTTGGATTAATAGCCACTAGAGATTTAGGAAAACTAAACTCGTGGTCTTCTCTGAAAGAGAAGAGGCATAGAAAAGAAATTAAGAGGCAGCCTATAGAAAAATACATTAAAATTTTTATGGTAGTTGGTTTTATAAAACCTATTAGAAATGTAAATTCGTTGTAACTACCAAAAGTCTGCTTAGAGTTGAACTTTAATTTACTTCTTACCAGTCCAGGTTATCTCTCTGCACCCTTGGGTTGGTGCTAAAATTCCTTCCAATCCATGCATTTCTGGGACTTTGTTATGCTACATTTGGAAGTGCACAGAGTTATGCAGCTGTGGTTTAAACTGCTGCTCTTTGTACCTGTCCATGTTTTCTTGCATCCTCCCAAGTGTTAGTGTAGAAATGCAGAAAGCATTCCAGTAGTTGATATCTGCACTGTTTGCAGACTAACTCCACATCCAAGCTGTATTTTAAACCAGCTCTTCAGAGCACAGCTTTTCTGACTGGCAAAAAAGTATTTGATATGCAGCATTAGATAAATTCTTGTCCCAGCAAACTAACTACATTTTTAGAAAAGTTGTGGTCATATTAGAAAATAGGAGTTTCTAGTTAGTGTCGGTTTCTACCACATTGGCAGTGATAAATTGTGGAGTTGGTTTAGTTCATTGACTCTTTTCTGAAAAACTACCCATGCTGATGTTCAGTTTTGAATGGTGGAGAAGCTTATTTTTAGATACTGAAGTGTTTGGGGTTTGATTTTAGGGTGATATTTGGTGAGAATTGCATGACATGTGTAGGAATGAATCACTCTGGGGACAGGAGATGCTGTGGCTGTGGAGCTGCTTTGTTTCCAAATGACTGACTGAGACCAGGGGTCACAAGAAGCCATTTAACTGTAGTAGTAACAATAAATTATTTGCTGGATGTTGTTAATTTGCAGACCAGATGAGGATCACTGGCCTGTCCTAAATAAGGCATCCCTGACCCTGCTTGGGTTTTGTCCCTGCAGCAGTAAATGCTGGAAAACCAGGCAGTGCTAATTACAGAGCATGCAAAGCAAGAAGTACTTATTAAAGCTAGCTAAATTGTCATTAACAAACAATGCCATGCCAGTGAAGCTCTCACTGTGTTCTCTTCATTCCAGTTAGTTCTTTAGGGATGCTAACTGTAGGTTGCTAGGACTGAAGGTAATTCGAAAACCTGAATAAAACATTTGGTCAAATCTGTGTATTTTAAGTTAATTGCTTCTCTTATACTCTCCCACCTGCTGCTGCCAAATTAGAGGCAATTTTGTTTGCTAAAAATAAACACTGAAACGTATTTTCCTTTAACTTTCTACCTTTAGAACTCTTCAATGACAAAAGCAATACCCATGAATTTGTAAACTTAGTGAAAGAACTGGCCTTACCTGGAGAACTGACCCAAAGCAGAAACTATGACTTTGAATTCATGCAGGTTGAAAAGCCATATGAATCCTACATTGGTGCCAACGTCAGACTGAGGTTTGTAACTGCTAAACCTTTTTCTTTCCTCTCCTCCTCTGCAGAAAATTCATAATTTAGCAATTATGCTGCCCCCTCTTTCTTCCTTTTAGTTATTACATAGAAGATGTAAAAGCCAATAGCTAGTGTGCCTTGATTGGAGTTGTGGAGATTTTAACACAATGTGGTCTTTTCTACCTAATTTAGAATCACTCAGTGCTGTTTGTATAAATAAAATTCCTCCAGTTCAATCAAGTGAACACAGTCCATGTCTCTCCTTTAAAAAAAAATAAATATCCACAACTGAAGGAAACACTCCCACATGTGTTTTGCCTTGTATTTTGGTGTTTTACTGTTTTTTATAGATTGTGCACTGGTCTTTCAAAGAACAGCTGTACTTCAGAACGTGAGGACTCTTATTAAACCTGAATAATTCTGGCTAATCCTGTGGCTTTCCTCCTAGGTATTTTCTGAAAGTGACAATAGTGAGACGGCTGTCAGACTTGGTGAAAGAATATGATCTGATTGTTCACCAGCTCGCTACATACCCAGATGTAAACAACTCCATCAAAATGGAAGTAGGCATTGAGGACTGTCTCCACATAGAGTTTGAATACAATAAGTCAAAGTAAGTGTCAGAGTAAAATGCTTTTAAGTAAATAACTTGGTCTAAAAGGGCCCAGTATGTGATATATGGTGTCCAACTTCACCTTCTGGAGAGTTAAAATGTGAAGTCCTAATTACACAAAGGCCTTTTTGAGATCTAGTTGGCTGTTCTGTCTTCAGTGCTAACAGGAAGGTCACTAGCAAATATTTAAGACTTAATTTTTGCATTTACACCTTTTCAGTATGACTGATACACTTCCCTTACTGGTACTGATGGAATAATGGCAATATTGTGGTTGCTGGTCTGGCTCAAGTGCTTAGTTCACTGGGGAAGTGGGCTCCAAGTAGTTTCTAGGCAGATAACTGCCTGTGTGACTTGTGTTCAAGAAGGTGCAAAACTTGTGTTTATTCTTTAACAAAACCTCCCATTTTGTTCTCTTAAAGGTATCACTTAAAGGATGTGATTGTTGGAAAAATATATTTCCTCTTAGTGAGAATAAAAATTCAGCACATGGAGTTGCAGCTGATCAAAAAGGAGATTACTGGAATTGGTAAGAGAAACAAAATCCACATGAAATGGCAGCTTGTGTGCTAGCTGGGCCTCATGCAGAGCTGGAGAATGAAGTCAGTGGTTGCAGTGCTGGCTGAACCAGTGCTCCACCAGCTTCTTTCTCCCTGCTGTGTGACTGCCATTTGCATTTTGTTCTTTGGCAATAACACTTTGTAGTCAACACCATCAGTCTGTTTAATTGCCCTGGGGTTGTGACTCTTCACAAATGTGAACCCTTTAAATGGAATTTGGGCATAAATACCCAGTAGCTGAATCAGCCTCAATAGATCAGAACAAGGGAGGAGGTGTGAAATGCATCCTGGAGACCCCCTTGCCTCTACAGGGATTAACTGGTTAAGGGGGCTTGGTAAACAGCAGCAGGACTCAGTCATGTTCTAGAAATGAGCCATTTTCTGTCATCCAAAACAATGGATAGGATGGAAATACCAGGTGGCTTTGAAGCAGAAACAGCTTGGTTGTTGCAGATCAGGCTGGAACAAGGCTGGGGGAGGCTGTGGCTCAGGACACTTCATTCCCCTGTAGCTGGGGTTCTTGGGAGCTGCTTCTATGGAGAAAAAGCTTCCAGTAGAGGAAGGGCAGAAAGCTCTACTTTATTTCTGGCTGATAACCCTTCATTTTCTAGTTTGAGCATGGCCCAGCAGTACCAGTTGCTAGCCCTGCTCACCAAGCAGAGCAGTTTCAGGATTCCAGACCCTCTTGCTTGTCCCTTATTTCAAGTTTGCATCTCCAGGGCTCCTTGAAGCTCTGCTGCCTGCCTTGCTGTGCCAGTGTGGTGGGGAGAGAGCAAGAAAGAGATGTCCTGCCTGGGAGAGGGTTTTGCTTGCTTCAGCCATGGCTGACTTACATGCAAGACAAAGGCAAAAATGCAGTGCTGTGTTAATTTAAAAGCTGCAGAATGGAAATTGTTGCTCTAAAACTTTGTGAATGTTTAAAACTGAAGTGTGTGTTCTCACAGAGAAAACTTGTTTCACCAGGACCCAGTACCACAACAGAGACAGAAACCATTGCAAAGTATGAAATAATGGATGGGGCACCAGTTAAAGGTAAGTAACTGTGATTGTTTTCAAGGGGGAGCAGATAGTGCTAAAATCCTACTTAAAATACCTATTTAATTTAATTTAAATCCTATTTAAATATCTGGGACAGAAGAGAAGACTTAGACAACTTTTTTAATTGGAGAAACCACACTTCTCCTTAGGTTGCTGAAATAATGATGCATTTTCTATTTGGAGATGATATTTTTATGGACTTAGGGCATTTCCTTGGGATCCTAGTAACTTTAACTCTTATTTACCCTTGGAGATTCTGTGACTGATTCTTTCCTCAAACCTGACTCCATGGTGTAGCTCTAGACAATTCAAAATACTGATCCTTCTGGCTTTCCTGTTTGCACTGAGAAAGGGTTCTCACTTTTCATTTAATACTTGCTTTTGTGCTCAGTGTTACGTTTCTGATTTTTTGGTGGGTATTTTTTTGTCTTGTGCATGTTTGTTTTTTTTTTTTTTTTTTAACCAAGGAGCAGCACAGACAGTGCTTGGGAAACACTTTTATTTTGCACATCTTCTGAAACTGTATTATTATTCCAAATGTAAGGAACTAATTTAAAGTCTGTTTTTTTTGCAGGTGAGTCAATTCCTATAAGATTGTTCTTAGCAGGCTATGACCCAACTCCAACAATGAGGGATGTGAACAAAAAGTTCTCAGTGAGGTACTTCTTAAATCTGGTGCTTGTGGATGAAGAGGACAGACGATACTTCAAACAGCAGGTATGGTCCTGGTGCAGAATTACCTGGGCTGTTTCAGTGCTGCTCTGAACCCTCACCTGTGCTTCTTGTGGGACATGAGCATTTGTGCTGGCAGTGGTGCTCACAGCTCTGTAGGTGATGGGGCCTTGCAGAAAAGGAGCCAAGGGGGATGCTGGATGCTGTTCCAGCAAGGACAGGGTGCTCAGTACCACAGAACCAGCTTTGGGCATACCCAGACAAAACTCTGGGGGGTAAAATGAGCTGCTGGTGCATTTGTTTGCTTCCTGAAACTCCTGCAGAGAAATCTCCTCTCCTGCACTCCTGCACACAGTCTGGGTTTAAAACTGTGAAGTGTTAATAAGGAAATTTTCCTGAAAATGTTAGAGGTGGTGCTGAGGGAAGGGGTAGCCAAAAGGGTCACTTTAGATTAGATCAAAATCTTCCTCCTACAGAGGAGACAAGACAGTATAATTAAACATGGAAAACAAGGGGGAGCTGGAGCATACTGGCTATGGTAGGCTTTGGATTTGGAGAAAAGGAGGAAGAAAAATTCCTTGAACTCTTTAATACTATTAAAATTGAGGGTAGGATAGTTAAGGAAGGGGTGACTGCTCAAGATTGCAAGTATTCAAGCAGAAACTAAATATGTAAACTTTATAGTGGTGTCTTTCTGTAACTTTTATATGAACTGCACTGATAACTTGTGGGGAAGCTTATTTTTGTGGACTCTGGTGCTTGGTTATCATTTTTATTTTCCCAAAAGTTTTAATTTATCAGGAACTTGATACTTGATGCTCCTGCCTTAATGGCAGCTGGTTGGTTTCAAGAGTGTTTTCTTCCTCAACCAGGAAATAATTTTATGGAGAAAAGCTCCCGAGAAGCTGAGGAAACAGCGGACAAACTTCCACCAGCGGTTTGAATCTCCAGAGTCACAAGCATCTGCTGAGCAACCCGAAATGTGAACTGGTCTGAGGTGAAAAACTTTGCAGTGCTTCAGCAGGTTCAAGATGGCAGCAGCCTGTGGGAAGAGAAGGCCAGAATTCCCATTACAACTGTCTTCCTTCATCTTGCAGTGCTGCGTTTACCATGCTACTAAAGCGTTCTTCAGTTAAACATTCAAGTATGTATATACATTTAAAATAAAGTGCTTTCTCAAACACTGGAACTTTCTTAAGCTACTATTTTATACTGCACATTTACTTTTATTTGATAATGTTGTATGCACTTGGGTATGCAAAAGCTTAAGTCTAGTTATTTCCATGCATGGTAGGCTGGTATATTTGATTTTTGCTGCTCACCTCTACAGTGTAGACTAAAGCATTTCCTGTCTCTCATGTTGTTTATTGCATGTTTGTTTCCAATGTTGCTTATTTGCTTTGTTTTGTTTTGAAACTGCATTAAGACACAATGACTAAATCACACTAAAAATCAAGGTTTATGGTGCATTTGTCCTAAAATCTCCTGATTACTACATTAGGCAGGGTTTAACTGAAGCTGCACATGTACGTGCAATATGGTTGGAGCCCTCAGACCAGGGGTTCTAAGAGGCTCTGCATCTGTCAGTAACAAAGATTATAGGGAAACATCTTTGCCCTCTCTCCCCCAGTTCTCTGTCAGACTTCTCTTTTCACACCAGTTGCTCCTCACTTTTGGGAGCTTGTTACCCAATAATTAGTGACTGTAGGGATGTCATGAGTTCACCCTCAGGTGGTGAGCAGGTAAAGTGTTTGAACATAGTTATCTTATTGATGAAGTAAATGCTGGTAACATCGATTATTTTGCAAATATGTGAAACTGTGTTTCCTCCTGGCTTCATGATTCCACTGTCTTCAGTCAATGTCTAACTGTTGTGACAGGGGAGGCAAATGTCCCCAAAGGACATCCTTCTGGGGACTCTTAGAGCAAACGAGCTTCTTTGGGCTTCTGCAAAGGTATTCAAAGCCAGGCAAGCCTTAAAACTTAGAAGCTTGTCTGGCCCAGCAGATTGTTTGTGTTTATCATCATCTCATAGGCATGTAGTGTTTGGAGAAGTAGCTTAAAGGAGTGAAGTGTTGATTGTTCACACGGAGCGTGGCTCTGTGTCACACCTGTGGCTTGGCACAGATGGCAGCCTGCTGTGAGGAAGGCAACTTGCACTCAGTTCTCTTGGCCTTTAAACCAAGGCTTCTCAGCTCCGGTGCAAGTGTCATTGGTAACCTTACTTTATGAGTAAGTAAATAATCAAATTACATTTCTGTAAGAACTGTTTTATTACTGCGGCACTTTGATAAAGCAGAGACTCTGTGTACTTTATGCTAGGATACTCCTAACGCGGATATCTTCGGCTGAGAGCAAATCCAACTCCCTCATGTAAGTGCCTGTTCAGAAACTTAAAAGAATAAAGTTAAAAAAAACCAAAACAACCAAATATTTTCATGGTCACTTGCATGTCGTAAACCTGGAAACGATGATTTTGAAAAACCTGATTGTGCAACCATGTGTAACGAGCGGGGGGAAGGCGTCCTGAGCTGCTATTTGAATTATTAAACCGGCTTTATTCTCACTAACCGCGCCTGGTCTGTGTGTGAGGGGCGCTGCGCTCCCTCAGGGGGTGTATGGGGGGGGGCGGGGGCGGTGCCGCGCACGCGCGGGTGGGCGGGGCGGGCGCGCGCCGATGACGCGTTGGCCGCGCGCCGCCGCCCTTGTCCGCGGATGAGTCGCTGCGCGTGGCCGCTGCTGCGGCGGCTCCCGGCGCGCGCCGCGCTCGCGCTCCGCCATGGCGGCGGCTCCGCTCCCCGCGCGCGCCCCGCCGCCTCCTCCTCATCCTCCTCCTCAGCGAACGGGGACGGCGGCGCCTCCCGCGCCCCCGACACCTCGCTCTTCGTGCCCGTGCCGCTGAAACCCGGCCTCGGCGGCGCGGCCGAAGAAGATGTGGGCGCCGAGCTCACGCGGCCCCTCGACAAGGGTGAGTGCGGGCGGCACCGTGAGGGGACGGGGCGTGGGGCGCGGGGCTCCGACCGTGAAGCCTCGGCCGCCCTCTGCCCGCCGCCGCTGGAGGCTGCTGGGGCCGCGCCTCGAGCCCTCTGGGCCGCTCGGCTCGGGAAGGGCGTTCGGGAGCTCGAGCCAGTCCGGGGAACGGGGCTGGGGCACGGGCTGGGCACAGATCGGGTGAGGAGCGGCTGGGGCTCGGCCAGGAGGAGAGCAGGCTCAGGGAACACCTCGCCTTCTCCTGCTCCCGGCCAGGAGCCTGGATGGGAATCAGGCTTTGCTCCTAGGGAACGGCCTCAAGCTGTGCCAAGCGAGGCTTAGGTTGGACATCGGGAGGGATTTCTTCACCGGAAAAGTGAATAAACATTGGAAAGGGCTGGAGTCACCATCTCTGGAGGCGTTTAAGGACAGACTGCCTGTGGCACACACAAGTGGTGTTGGTCATAGGTTGGAGTCGGTGATCAAAGAGGTCTTTGTGGCTTAGCTGATTGTGTGATCCTGCTGCTCTGGGGCCCTTTCCTGGGCTCAGAAACACCCTCTGCCCTAAGAGCAGGGCTCCTTCCCTGCACCGTGTGTGACCTGTCGCTGGTTGTGCCCGTGAGGGTGAGGTGGGATGAAGGCTGTTGGGTGAGATGGCACCTGCATGCGGTGGGGTTCCTGGAGCTGTGCTGAGCAGGGTGATCCTTCCAGCTCAGGGTGTTCTGTGATTGCCCAGGGCCTGTAGGTGTCACCTGTGTGCAGGAACCTCCGCTGGCCCTTCCTCCAGCCCCTGCTTTGGCCGGTCGGGATAAAGGTGCTTGGCTTGGGGCGTGCCCCGCAGCCAAACTGCATTCCAGAACCAGAGCTGTGTCTGAGCTTTAGAGACACGGTTTCCTCAAATATTGCTGTTACAGACCGAAGAGATTGTCTGTGTGTGAGTGTGCTTGGATCAGAAGTGGGTGAAGTGACAGGACAAGGGGGAATGGCTTCAATTGGACAGAGAACAGGTTTAGATTGGGTATTGGGAAAAAATTCTTCCCTGTGAGGGTGGTGAGGCCCTGGGGCAGGGGACTGCAGTGACATGGTCTGTAAGGTCCCTTCCAGCCCAGACAGATCTCGTGACTCCATGATCTTTGAAGGTTTGGTAAAGAAGAGCCAAGGTCTTGATTCTTTTGGTGTTTGCTGATCTGAAAGCATTAATGGTGCAAATGGAAATCTTTCACATCTTCTCGTAATTAGGTGTGGTGATGACACGTTATTTATCTTAACTCCAGAGTATAGGAGCATGGGCAAATTATCTTAATAGCTCACGACTGTGGAGAGAAGAATATCTGGCCTTGAAAGCTAAAAAATCCCAGTCAGGATGAAGAATCCTGAACAGCTGTGATGCGAAAATCTGCATTGTCAAACTTGGCTTTGGTATGAGTAGTGCATTCCTCAGTGCCAATAAAGGTGAATGATGTCTCCTTACTTGCACATTACCTGTTGTCTCATTTATTAGAGGAACAGTTATGCTGGATTTCTTCAAAACAACAACTAAAATGCTCTGGGAAAATAAGTACAGATTCTCTTTGGTCTTTGCTAAGTTGTTGAGAACAGACTGGCCAAAATGATGTGGAAATAAACTATTTCAGACAGCCTGATGTTCTTCCCTATGAGACTGGCAAGGAATAGCAGCCAGTGTAACCTGTGTGGTGCTCATCTGGCTCTCTTTGCTGCTGTCAACAGTATTTTGATAAAACAATAATGTATTTTAAAAGTATTGGTATTTTGAAACCTAATAATGTTAGAGAAGACTGGACAAGACCTTCTTTAACATGTAGCCATTTTTAAAAAATGAAATAAAAAGTCTTCCTCTGCTTCCCCCTTCAGGTTCTGACCACACACAGTATTATGCATCTTTTTTTTTTAAATATTTTAAATGCAGATAGTTTGTCAGATTCTGCTGCTCAGTACTGACTAGATTCAATAAGGATGTGTATTTTTGAGCTTTCTGGTTGCAGCTGGTGCAGAAACTTAGTTAGTGAGCATACCTGCAGTGTGAATCATCTTGTTAGCTTGTTACTTACTCAAGTGAGAGTGATTATAGTTTTCACTCTGGTCAAACACTGCTGGGAAGACTAAAGGTCTTTTTAGAAGCTTTTGTAAAGCCAGTTTTGTAAAAACTTCATTACAGACCTGGAAATGGAATGCTTTCAGTTTCTGATGGGTGCTTTCAGTTTTGGTGTGTGTATCTTCTGCATCAGTTGTCACTGAGTGTCAGGGCTTGGTACACGCCCAGGTTGCTTGGAGTGGACAATGGGAGTCCAATATTTGGGGAGGAATTGTGAAATAAAGCACCTCACTGCCCCAGTGGTTACAGACAGCCTGACCACAGTGGGGTGTTGGCATCAGAGATGCAGGGAAATGACTCCAAAGTCTTCTGCAAACAGGGTTGAAACATCTAAATGAATCTGATGCATTGGAGACTAACTGAGTGATTTCTGAACTTTACTGCTGTCTTTTTACAGAGAACCTTAAAAGTGCTGCTGAGAAGTGAAAGTAATTGAGGGATAAGAGCTAAACCAGCTCTAGAATGAGAGTTAAACAAAGGGAGCTCTCAAAGCACGAGTGGATGGTCAAAGGGTGGTGATGAGACAGGACACAGATGCTCTATAAGCTCACGTGGCTGCAGTGCCAGTTTGTTTTGTTAGATTTTCCTCCTTGTTGGACAATGTTTGTGCTGGGGAAGGCTCCTGACCTTGGGCACACGGCGCCAATGTCACCGGCCTGGGATAGGAGCGTGTTTGGCACTGACCTTTCAGTGTTGTAGCGGGGCCAATGGGCTGTGAATTGAGCTGCAAAGCAGCACAGGGCTGAGGATGTGTCAGTGCTGGAGCTGCTTGGGAGGCTCTGCAGGGCACTGAGCCCTGGGCTTGCTATCCTGCCCTGCTTGCCAGTGCCTTGGGTTTCAGGGCCCTTAAACGTGGATGTGGGTGCCTTCCTAGGCAGTGTAATCCTGTAATCCTTGCTTCTTTGTTGCCTTTGGCAGCATTTCAGACACGAGTCAATCCATTCAAACACTCCTGTGGTGCTATGGGATGTGCATTTAAATCTGCCCTATTCTTGTCAGCTGCTGATTTTCCTTGTGCCAAGGGGACTGTCTCTGTCCCAGCTTTTAGAGAGGCAATCTCTAAAAGAGATCTCTTTTAGAGAGGCAATCTCTATCTTCCCATAATTGAAGGTTGATTTCCTGGGAGCTTTCCATGTTACAGAGAGCAGAGCCTGCCAGTGTTGTGTCCAGTGACTTGTGCTACATTTGTCACTCCCAGCATTTTATAATGCAGCGGTCACAGACTTGAGTTTGAAGAATAATGGAAGCTCATGAATAGGCCTTCATGACATTTCCTAGATTTTTTGTGAATTTGTGATCTGCTGTAGATGGAAAGGGGACACATCTTTTTGTACTGTCATTTAACTGACATTTAATGAACTAAAATCAGCATGTGCTTGAGTAAGTAGAATTTTGTTGCAACACTAAACTTGCCTTTTAGGAGAGGGAAAGAGTTTATTAAAAAGTTTAATAGATTTTATTCAAAGAAAGCTGAGTAATTTGTGATACATCTGAAGGAACTGTGGTTTTTGTCTTTTTTTCTTCCTTCCATTTATTTAACCTGAGACAAGAAAGAAACCTGATCTTTGTGAGGAGTCTGTCTTGGAAGCAGGGAGAGAAGAACATGCCTCAGAATGTTGGTTAAAAGCTGTCACCAAGTAGCTCAAGCAGATTTGCTTTTCATATTAAAACCTCCTGATAGGTGCTGATAAAAAGCAAACAAAACCCCACCCCAAAACATTAATTAGTTTGTTCCATGACTTGTTGGCTGCACATTCCCATCTTTATGGTTTCCTATCAAGCACCAGGGGATGGCTGGCACCACCTTAGTGGCAATTCTTACTCTGGTGTGTTTGAAGGTTGTCCTCCACAATAACCCCAATCTCACTCCATGATTTTATTTGATTTAGGGGGTGTTCATTTGTGTCTGTTGAGCATGGAAAGATTGCCTCTCTCCAGAGTATAAACCAGGATCTTTGGGCCAGGAGAATGTGATTAAATTTTGAGGAAGCTCTAAAAAAAGTTATTCTTTTTCTACAGGTGAAGTCCTAAAAAACTTAAATAAGTTCTACAAAAGGAAAGAAATTCAAAGATTAGGAGCTGAAAATGGACTAGATGGTAAGAAAATAATTTAAGTTTATATTACTTTAATGTGAAATCTGTTTTGCTTCAAATATGGCATTAGATGTGATCTTTTTATCACAACACTGCTTCTTTACATTGTCTCTGCCACTTAGTTCAAGTAATCTTTATATTTACTTTTAATAGCTTATATTAAGCCACAAGTTTTTAATGAACTGCTTCAGTGTTTTATGGAGTGTTTACAAATAGAGTTTTCTGATCCTGGCCACATTAATTTTGTTCTTTTTCTTTTTTTTTCCCCCAGCTCGCCTCTTTCACCAGGCATTTATAAGCTTTAGGAAGTATATCATGGAATCCAGTTCTGTGAGTGCTGATTTGCATATTATTCTCAATGATATATGCTGTGGTGCAGGCAAGTATCTGGAATGCTTGTAAAGTAAAATGTGCATTTTTAATTGGTTTTGCCCTGTGTACATGTCGACTCCTACTGAGAATTATTATTCAATATGATAGAGAATTAATTCAGTGCTGTCAGAAAGATTAAAAATCCCTGCTTCCCTATCAGAACCATCTGTGCCCATCCAAGGGAACGTTCAGTTGTTAAATCTTGTGAAGTGGAAATGCAAGATGTGTTAGCAAGAAGCAGCCTGTGGTTGCACAGCATCTGTTCAGGGCTGAAATGAAAAGTGCTGCTCTGTTTATTCCTCTCTTTGCAATCCAGCAGTCACTAGGGGGCACCTGGAGAGCTCTGTCCTGGCTGGTGGCTCTGGGGACAGCTTTGTGACAGTGCTGTGTCCCCTGTGGCACCGCAGGGGTGTCCTTGCCTGCTGTGTGCATCCTGGGCTGGCATTACCAGCTCTTACTGGCAGGTGATGCCAGCTGGGAGCAGCAGGATCCACACAGAAACCTTGTGGGATTGAATGATGGGAGCAGCAGGATCCACACAGAAACCTTGTGGGATTTGCACAGTGAGATTGAATGATGGGAGCAGCAGGATCCACACAGAAACCTTGTGGGATTGAATGATGGGAGCAGCAGGATCCACACAGAAACCTTGTGGGATTTGCACAGTGGGATTGAATGATGGGAGCAGCAGGATCCACACAGAAACCTTGTGGGATTGAATGATGGGAGCAGCAGGATCCACACAGAAACCTTGTGGGATTGAATGATGGGAGCAGCAGGATCCACACAGAAACCTTGTGGGATTGAATGATGGGAGCAGCAGGATCCACACAGAAACCTTGTGGGATTGAATGATGGGAGCAGCAGGATCCACACAAAACCTTGTGGGATTGAATGATGGGAGCAGCAGGATCCACACAAAAACTTGTGGGGTTTGCACAGTGGGATTGAATGATGGGAGCAGCAGGATCCACACAGAAACCTTGTGGGATTTGCACAGTGGGATTGAATGATGGGAGCAGCAGGATCCACACAGAAACCTTGTGGGATTGAATGATGGGAGCAGCAGGATCCACACAGAAACCTTGTGGGATTGAATGATGGGAGCAGCAGGATCCACACAGAAACCTTGTGGGATTTGCACAGTGGGATTTAATAATGGGAGCAGCAGGATCCACACAGAAACCTTGTGAGATTGAATGATGGGAGCAGCAGGATCCACACAGAAACCCTGTGGGATTGAATGATGGGAGCAGCAGGATCCACCCAAAACCTTGTGGGATTGAATGATGGGAGCAGCAGGATCCACACAAAAACTTGTGGGCTTGAATGATGGGAGCAGCAGGATCCACACAGAACCTTGTGGGATTGAATGATGGGAGCAGCAGGATCCACACAGAACCTTGTGGGATTGAATGATGGGAGCAGCAGGATCCACACAGAAACCTTGTGGGATTGAATGATGGGAGCAGCAGGATCCACACAGAAACCTTGATTTGCACAGTGGGATTGAATGATGGGAGCAGCAGGATCCACACAAAACCTTGTGGGATTGAATGATGGGAGCAGCAGGATCCACACAGAAACCTTGTGGGATTTGCACAGTGGGATTGAATGAATGGAGCAGCAGGATCCACACAGAACCTTGTGGGATTTGCACAGTGGGATTGAATGATGGGAGCAGCAGGATCCACACAGAAACCTTGTGGGATTGAATGATGGGAGCAGCAGGATCCACACAGAAACCTTGTGGGATTGAATGATGGGAGCAGCAGGATCCACACAGAAACCTTGTGGGATTGAATGATGGGAGCAGCAGGATCCACACAGAAACCCTGTGGGATTGAATGATGGGAGCAGCAGGATCCACACAAAACCTTGTGGGATTTGCACAGTGGGATTGAATGATGGGAGCAGCAGGATCCACACAGAAACCTTGTGGGATTGAATGATGGGAGCAGCAGGATCCACACAAAACCTTGTGGGGTTTGCACAGTGGGATTGAATGATGGGAGCAGCAGGATCCACACAGAAACCTTGTGGGATTGAATGATGGGAGCAGCAGGATCCACACAGAAACCTTGTGGGATTTAACAGTGGGATTGAATGATGGGATTTTGAAGATTGCAGTGGCTGTGAGTTTTGTCTTAAAATGTAAATGTGTAGATTTTAAATGTTGGCCATCTTAGGAAATCGTCTCATTATATTTTTTGTGCATAAAATATTGCACAGGGTTTTCTCATTTCCACTCCTTATCTGGTTATAGATCACCATTATGCCTTATAACTCATATACAGAAGTACTGAAATTTTTAAATTTGAGTTTTGCTTGTCCAGAGATGATAATTTAATATTCCACAGTTTTAAAAAATTTCCACAGTAATTTTTTATTAATTGAATAATAATTCTCAATTTAACCTCCCCCAAAATCAAACATCCCCCCCAACAAAACGAAAACACTCCAAGAAACCCCAAACCACTGCTTTTTCTTTTTGTGTGTGTATGTTTGATAATAACAGAGGTTTAGATCAAGGCAGTTCTTTGAAATGCTAAGAGAGCTGGACAGTAGGAGTGGGACCTGAAATGGGACCTTTAAGGCCCACATGTCTACTGTGCAGACATTCAGAAGAATGAACCTGGATTTCTCTTCTGAGTTGATTTTAGAATTTGGAACCAGCATTCTAAGTCTTGGTAGCTTGGAGAAGCTGCAAATCTGTTTTTCTCTGTTTATTCTTAAAAGCTCTTTAAAAGATTCTCCTCCTTCTCCTCCTTCTCCTTCTCCTCCTTCTCCTTCTCCTCCTTCTCCTTCTCCTCCTTCTCCTTCTCCTTCTTCTCCTTCTCCTCCTTCTCCTCCTTCTCCTCCTTCTTCTCCTTCTCCTCCTTCTCCTTCTCCTTCTTCTCCTTCTCCTTCTTCTCCTTCTCCTCCTCCTCCTCCTTCTTCTCCTCCTCCTTCTCCTCCTTCTCCTCCTTCTAGTCCATGTACTTGTGTTAGTTTCCCTTTCTGCCACTGAAGTAATTACTGAATTTTGTGGAGAGCCAGAGTTGAAAGGATTACATAAGTGTGGGGTGGAAATGGTAGAAAATACTTTTCAAAGTTTTTAATGAAGGCAGACACTCAGACAAGCACAAAACTTTCTGAAAAGGATTTGTTCCTCCAGGTCACGTGGATGATCTGTTCCCGTTTTTCCTGAGGCACGCCAAGCAGATCTTCCCCATGCTGGACTGCATGGATGATCTGCGCAAGATCAGCGACCTGAGGCTGCCCCCAAACTGGTCAGTGTGCTCCAGGGGCTGCCCTGGTTCCTTTTCCTGCTGCCATGGAATTCCTGAGTCTGTGGGCTTCAGCATTTTCACTGCTTTTCTCTGTTTGTGCAATAATTTGTGTCAGGAACTCTTGTTACAATGAATTAAAAAGAAAATAAGTTATATCAGCTATGAAAGTCACTGAGTTGCTTTTCCAGGAAGATGTGTTTGGGAGGTAGCACATCAAAACATTAAAATATTGATAAGCTCAAGGAGAGAGAATTGCAGGAATAATAAGAATTATTTTGAACACAATGTGTGAATTTCACTCTGAATCTTTGAAAGCATTGTGTGACTCAGAAGATCAATATGTAAGACACAGTAACCTCTTTATACTGTCTCTAAGAACTTGATATTATTGCTTTCAACACACATTAAAATTATTAATGAATAAATGCTTGATATAATTTCCAGTTTCTCCTGAGTCAGTATCCAGATAATGTTCAACAGATCTCATTTTTTCTCATTTTTACTTAGAAGTTCTGTAGGCAAATAGGCTGAGCAGAGTGAATATACTGAAATCTACTTTTTTTGTCTTTCCTTTAGGTATCCAGATGCCAGAGCTATTCAGAGAAAGATAATATTCCATGCTGGTCCTACAAACAGTGGAAAAACTTACCATGCCATCCAGAGATTTTTGTCAGCCAAATCTGGAATATACTGTGGTCCACTAAAACTTCTGGCTCATGAGATCTTCCAAAAGAGTAATGATGCTGTCAGTATGTCATATTACTTACCAACACCCTTGGTTCTGGAACAGTCTCATGCATGCATGTCTGTGAAGTTCTGTGGTGGCCCCAGGTGCTCCTGGAGCCCTTTGCTTGCAGTGCTGTCAGCTCCTGTGCAATCAGTTGTGCATTTCTGCTGTGGCTGCACAATGGAGCAGTGCTGTCCCCAGAGCCTGTGCTGTGCCATCCTCCCTGTGCCTGCCTCTGTTCCTCTGGGGTTTGTTGCTCCCTGGGTTAGCCAGGTGCTGCTATCAGGTTTTTCAGTCTTCCTTTGCCCATGACCTTTATTATAGCTTGTACACAAAAAAATACTCTTGCTTAACTGCCCTCAACCTTCTGCTTCAATGTATAAATGTATTTCACTTCACCATCCTTGAAAAATTCTGCAGATTCAGGTGTGTTGAAAGCAGAGCTGTGCTAGAGGAAATTCTCAATAGTGTTTCATTTGGCATGTTTTTGGAGGTTCCTCACCAGTGTGTTTCCAGCTGCAGAGAGCCAGACCAGTTCTGAAGCACTACAACCACACATCACATGTTAACTCAGAACAGTGTGTGTGTACAGCACTGATGTTGTGATTTCCCTTTTTCTGATGTAGAATTTGTAACTCCTGGCAACACATCAGAAAGATTGTTCAGTCCTAGGAGACAGCTGCAATGTAGCACATGTGTTCACAGAGTGACTGTGGGTGCAGTCAGTGCTGTTCCTTGTTCTCCCATGTGTTCAGTGTGTGTGAGAACTTTTCACTGGCTGGTTCCTGGATCGTGGATCATGTTTGGGCCCTTGGGGCTTGAACAGGGCTTCCAGCAGGGCTCTGTATGGCTGTGGGTATGGATGGAGCAGCCAGCAGCACCAAGGAGGGTGGGGCTGGCAGGGTGGTGGCCTCAGCTGTCTCTCATGAGCTCTTGCTGTGTGAGCATGAGGCAGCAGGGCAATTGCCAAAGGAGCTTGTGAGGCTCCTTCACTGCTGGGCCTTGCTCTGTGAGCCCCTTGTGCTCTTCTAACAGTTCTTTGGTGGCAGATGGGACAGCTCTGAAATGCTCAGGGAAGGTGTGACCTCCTGCAGGGGTAGGGGAAGGTATCTGATTACAGACACCATCTCTTCATTAAACCTCCACTGTGACAGGACTTAAATACAAGGCACAAGTCTCTCTCAAGGCTGAGCAGTTATTTCGTGGATAACTTCTTTTACACTGTAAGAAACTGTGTTTGTCCTCTTGGAAAGGGGATTCTTTCATGTTCAAAAACTTACCCTGAGATTTGTGAATGCCCTCAGAACGTGCCCTGTGACCTGGTGACAGGAGAAGAGCGTCTCTTTGCCAATGAGGACTCCAGACAGGCTCCTCACGTCGCTTGTACCATTGAAATGTGCAGCACTAACACACCTTGTAAGTACAGAGAGTTGTTTCTGTCCTATCTGTGGTATCCTTGTGTGTGTTTGTTATTCCTTGGACTCAAAAATAGCTGAGCTCTTCTTTTTCACTCTTATTTCAACAATTCCTAAACTATGATCAGTTCAAGAAACATGGATCATCTCAGAATAGCTTTTTGGTGATAGAGGATTAGCTTTGTTTGAGCAACCTTTTTAAGAAACCTTTAAAATTCCTTCAATTCCTTCATGTCTTGTACTGCTGTTCTAGATGCTCTTCCTTGGTGCATCATATTTTTCTTTTTTTTTTTTTTTGTTTTAAGATGAAGTTGCTGTGATTGATGAAATTCAGATGATCAGAGATCCTGCCAGAGGCTGGGCTTGGACAAGAGCCCTTCTAGGTAAGCTTGGTGGTGTTGGCAGTGAATTAGCTTAATGGCACATGAAATACAAGCTTAGCACTTGGTAGAGTCTGTAGTGGTTATGTGATGCAAAATAAAATTATTTGTTTTTAATGTCTTCCCACAGCAAGTTAGAGATACTCTGCCTCAAAGGAATTATCTGCATGATAGGAAGCTACCTGTTGTGTTTTGCTTAACAAATGGGTCTTTAAAATTTTGTTCAGATGCCTCTTTTATTTTTCCTTCCTTGGATAATAGGGAGTCTTTACTACATTGTGTCTTTACATTGACTATTTCCAAGAAATATGCTTTTCTGTTCAATTAAAACAACACCAGTTTTTGAGATGGTACCTTTGTAGAGATTGTGCTAAATAATGGTAACTTTGAATATTTTATAGTGTTAATTTCAAATGGCTCATTTATAGAGCTGCATCAATCTGTTATGTTCTTACAGCAATGCTTATTTTGCTAACTTAGAATATTTCTAGAGGAATTTTGGAAACAGTTTTCCTCGTATTTGGAACAGAAGTTTGGATTCTGATTCCCTCTTGACCCTTTCTTTCATTGCTTTTGATTCTAAGTTCAGCAGATTTGTCACACTTCCTTTACTTCCTGTTTTTCCCATTTGTGTTCTGACTGAATTAGAGGTGAATTCATGCAGAAAACAAAACCCCTCAGTTCTGCTATGGTTTGGGAGTTAGTAAAAGATGAGTAGTAAGTAAAACATACTCAGATCTTTGCTCCATTTGTTCAGTGGCTGAGGGTACCTCTTGTTTTGGCTGAGAGGGTGCAGGGAGGTATTGGCTGCTCTGATTGTCACACTGATTAATTGTCAATCACCTGCTGGTAAGAGATCAAGAGCAGCTCTAGGGAAATAGTGTATTGTGGGAGAGGCTATGGGTGCAGGTTTGGCTCATTGAAGGAGGTGAAACACAGTGTTCACTGTGTTTAGCAACTAAAATATGACTTTTTTATACCTTAAGAGCCAGCTAAAGCTACTGTTGTATATAAACAAGTAACATTTTGCTTTTTATTTCACTGGGCTTTGTTCAGGCCTCTGTGCAGAAGAAATCCACGTTTGTGGAGAACCTGCTGCTATTGACTTGGTGACAGAGCTCATGTACACTACAGGGGAGGAAGTTGAAGTAAGTAATTCTGGGAAGCTGTGAACACAATGTCAGGTTCTCTTTTGCTGTAAAACAGGAAAAAATGTAGGGTCCTTTTGGGGATGTCACTGCTCAAAGTTGTCCTGCAGGAAGTCTTGTTGTGACCATGTTTGCAGGGGTCTGAGGGTGAGGGAAGAGATGAGAATGTTGACTCCATGTATTCTATGATATATATTACATTAAAACTATACTAAAAGAATAGAAGAAGTGATTTAATCAGAAGGCTGGCTAAGAATAGAAAAGGAATGGAATGATAACAAAAGCTTCTGTCTCAGACAGAGAGCCCAAGCCAGCTGACTGTGATTGGCCATTAATTAAAACAACCACATGAGACCAATCCCAGATGCACCTGTTGCATTCCACAGCAGCAGATAATCAATGTTTACATTTTGTTCCTGAGGCCTCCCAGCTTCTCAGGAGGAAAAATCCTAAGGAAAGGATTTTTCAGAAAATACCATGGCTACGGTCTTGTTAAACTGTTTTTCAATTTCTGTAAAGCAAAGATGTTGCAAAGTTCTTTCCTTCCCTTTTTAAATAGTGGTACTGTTTTTCTGTGAGAAGAAGAGTGGTTTGCTGAGTTCCCTTTAGGGGATGCTGCAGCTGGTACAGCTGTTGATGGGCTTTTACAGCTCTGATCTTCCAGGGGGTACAGTGTATGCTGACTTTACAGGATGCACTGCTGGTTAGGCTCTATATGATGGAATTTGAGCTTAAAAAGTATCCTTTTGGACAACTTGAATTGTAGGTGAGGAACTACGAGCGGCTGACTCCCCTGACTGTGCTGGATTATGCCTTGGAGTCCTTGGACAACCTCCGTGCTGGGGACTGCATTGTGTGCTTCAGCAAGAATGACATTTACTCTGTCAGCCGCCAGATTGAGGCCAGAGGATTGGAATGTGCTGTCATCTACGGCAGCCTGCCCCCAGGTAAAGCCCTGTGCTTTTATTGGGTTCTGCTTCCTGTGCTTTCCTTAGGAGAAACCCCCAGTACTGCTTGCTTTATGGCAAAATAAAGCACTGCTGGTTTCCTAGTTTGGCTTCTTTATATGGCTAGAGAAAGTAATCAGCTTTCATTGGCTGGTGTTTTAATCTTGGGATTAGACCTTTATTATGTACTTAATTTTGGTCTTCAGATAGATATAATTAAATGAGGTCTATCCACAGCTCTGGGAATGATTTAAATCCCTCCTGCCTCCTCCTCCCATCTGGCCAAATACCAATCAAATACCAATTTATTTATTTTCTTCCTCAGCCTATTATAATGACATTGGACTTAGTGATATGTTGTCTAAATTTTGTATGGAGTTTGCAATGTGAAGTGTTCTGTCATCCTGTTTTAGGAACAAAGCTTGAACAGGCAAAGAAATTCAATGATCCTGATGATCCTTGCAAAATTTTAGTTGCTACAGATGCAATTGGAATGGGACTCAATTTGTAAGTACTTGCAGCAGGTTATGGTATTTTTATTTTCCTTCAGGTGTGATGGCCACATTAATTTCTTTGCTTTTTTGTCTCCCCAGTCTGATTGTTGTTGTTAACTTATCTGAATATCTGCTGTGTTAGATAACACAGTACCTACATTTCAGTTTTGAAGTAGTGATCAGTTTGGTTAGGCTGAACTAGGCTTTAGTTTTAAAAGTGATTCCAGAGCTAAATGGCTCCCTGGGCCTGATTTAGTGTGGTAGTTGGCCATGGATGGCAGGGCCTACTGGAGTCAAATGGGCTGGGTTGTCAGAGTTTTCATTCTCTTGCATTTCTGAAATACAGAGCAAGCTCAGCCCAGTGCCAGGTGTATTCCATTGGTGAGGGACATGCAGTCACATCACTACAAACTGCTGAGGCAGGTGCTGGTGAATGGATTGGGAGGCAATTAGGACATGACTGATGTGTGCAGGGATGATTATTCTCCTGCCAGTAGCCTTCTGCCCTTTAGAATATGCTGTGTCCATAAGTAGTATCTGTGATACCCTAATTTATAGAGGAGAAAAAAACTTACAAAAAAGCAAAAAGCTTTAATTCTTCCTATTGGAAGTAATTAGCAAAAAAAGGATTGCTCTTTGTTTTGTTGATCTGTTTCAGGTGCATAAGAAGAATAATTTTTAACTCCATAGTGAAGCCGACAGTGAATGAGAAGGGGGAGAAGGAAATCGACACCATCACCACATCGCAGGCGCTGCAGATCGCGGGCAGGGCCGGCCGCTTCGGCTCCTCCTTCAGGCAGGGCGAGGTCACCACCATGCACCGCGACGACCTCGCCCAGCTCAGGGACATCCTCAGAGAGCCTGTGCCCCCTGTCCAGGTGAGGGCCAGCCTGTGCTCTGGGGCTGCATTCTGAAACCCTGCTCCTGCGTTATTGTTCCTTCTGTTTGCCACCCATAAAAATGAGTTGTGCCACGGTGACTTTGGGTATACGTCCCGTATTGTCGGGTTTTCGGCTGTTTGAAGGGCCTGGAAAGGCCCGGGGTGGCCTTGGGACAGCCCGCGTATCGAAGGACGAGAAGAGGCTTCAGTTCTTCTTTCGGTTTTTATGTTTATTAAATGTTTATCTAAAAGATTTTCTTTCAGCCCGACAGAGCTCTGCTCAGCAGCCAGCCATGAGCACACTGTGCTGCCCTCAGGCAGCCACCTATCTTTATACCCATTGTTACGTGTACAATATTTATCATTTTTCCCCAATACCATTTATTCTTATTGTCCGGTGCACTTTCAGTAATGACCAATCCCAAAGTGCCACCATCACCAAAGAAGATGGAGGAGAAGAAGAAGAAGAAGAAGGACAGGACACGCCCCAATTCCTCCATCTTACTTCTCTAAACCCCCCTGTACATAAATCCTAAACCCTGTGTCTCACCCTCTAATTAACTAATCCCTTCACCATTCACCCCGGTGAAACCCTCCTATCCTCATACAGGTGTCGTCTCCTGTGTAGGATCAAAGTCCAGCCACCAGACACTTCTGGAACATTCCAGGACTCCCGAGCCCCCCAAGGGTGGTCTCGGTGGCTCGGCACCTCAGGACTCAGATCCTGAGATCCGACACCGTTTGGAGACTCGTGGCGTTCACATTCTCTGAACACGATTCCTTCACCCAGGGTTTTTCTCCTGGGAAGCTGAAAAGAGAAAAGGAAAACAATTTTTAGCTCATTTGCTTCTCCTGTGTTGTGCTCATGTGGAATGTGTTTGGAGATTGTTTACCCACAGGTGATTGTTTCACTGGATTTCAGTGTGAGTTGTTTTCACTCTTTGGCCAATCAGGGCCAAGCTGTGCTGGGACTCTGGAAAGAGTCAGGAGTTTTCATTATTAGCTTTTAGCCTTTTGTAAGTGTGCTTTCTGTATTCTTTAGTATAGTATACTATTCTTTAATACTATACTATACTATACTATACTATACTATACTATACTATACTATACTATTATTGTACTATGCTATACTATAATTATACTATACTATTATTATACTATACTATACTATTATTATACTATGCTATACTATTATTATACTATGCTATTATTATAATATAGTATAATAATACTATATAATAGTATTTATAATATATTATTATACTATTATATTGTTATAATATAGTATAATAAAGTAATTAGCCTCTTGAGAACATGGAGTCAGATGCAGCATTCTCTCCCCTCATCAGTGGACCTGCATTTACAAAAAACACTTGTGTTTTTATATGAAATCTGCTCTTTTAAGAATTAAAAGCTCAAGCACAAAAGCTCTTAAGTTTCAGCTAAGTGTGCTTAATAAACTGGAGTCTGCAGGGTGCTTTGGTTTCTTGCATTTTGTCTTTCAATACTTTGTTTCTGGTGGATTAACTTTAAAACAATGTTGAGAATTAATGGAATTTTTTTTCTTTATTTTCCATTTAGGCAGCTGGACTACATCCTACTCCTGAGCAGATAGAAATGTTTGCTTATCATCTTCCTGATGCCACTCTATCCAACTTGATTGTAAGGATGATCAAAATATTAGCTTCTTTAAAAATGGAGTATCACTGATAGTCATTGTTTGTACAAACCTGCCCTTGGGAGGCCTGACAGCCTTGTGTGTATTTTTTTATCAATTGGATTCTTCTCTCTGCCACACAAGTGATTGCAGACAGGTTTAGGATGTTCAACTTTTCTGTGCTAGACTTGGAAGTTTTGAAACATGTCAGTCATTTTTACATGTGTTTAAAACTGTGCAGGCAGCTTTTTCATTCCAGCTTTTCTGAATTTTAAATGGAGATATTTAGGTCTAAGGCTGAAGATATAAGAAATCTAAAATTAGATAAATTATTTGAAAATTCCTAGAAAACTGGTTATGTCAGATTTCCACATATCTGATATCTACTGATTGTTTTTCCTGTTTCTGTGGATTTTGTGGTAAAACTGTGTAACTTCTAGAAAACTGATTTTGTGGGATCCATTTGATCTCCTTTTTAGATAGCTACTAATTCTTTTGGATGTACCTAAACATTATAAAGTAGAAATTAAGGTTCTAATACTGTATTAAAAAATCATTATCACAGCTTTTAGTAAACTGAGGAATCCTTGGCAACTTTCATGGTTTTAAATGTGCATTATTGATGCTGCTGATCTGCTGTTATGTAGCAAAATGCAGATTTCTAACCTTGACATAAAAGATTATACCTGGAGACCTCCTGGAAGACTTAGCCTGGTAGGGTAACAGCACATCTTTAAAATTTTTAAATTAGCAGTTTCTGGGCTAACATAGTAGTGTTAAGATAAAAACCTTGTGTTGTTTTTCATCTCTTAAATATTCAGTCACATATTTAATTAAAAAGCTCATAGTTTCTTTGAAGATGTTTTTAAAAACGTCTGTCAAAGATTTGCATTACACAAATTATTTTGGGGACCCATAAAACTCCCCCTGCAGGGTGCACTGCATCTTCCATTTCTCCAGACCTCGAGTGTGTCTCATGTTTTCTTTGAACTCCTCTATTGCAATACTGTATTTAGCTTGTGTTTTCTTTCTTTCTAAAATAGATCTGATCCTGACATTGAGCTAAAAATACCTCAATTATTGAGTTGCATGCTGTAAAATTATCTTTTTGGGTCATGATAAGTGACAAACTTGGAGAAATGTCTAAACATAGTGGTGACTGGTTCCTGTGGTGGTGTTCTTTGTAACTAAAATGTACCCTTCCAGAAGTTTATTATTTAGGAGACTGATTCAAAGTGTTTAAATAAAGTGTAGTGTGTTGTGTCTTCTCCTCTGTATTGGAGAATTTAATGCAAATTCTGCTAAAAGAGCAGGAGGAGCTCCCCTGCCCACTTTTTTATTACTGTTGTCAAATTTGAGGGTTTTTAATTGTTCTTTCAGTATAACTAGTCTTTCAAACTCTAAATAACTTTTTGCTTTGGTAAGACAAAGTTGAAGAAGCCTGTCCTGTACTAACATTCTCCCATTTGGTTTTCTTTCCCCAGGATATCTTTGTGAGCCTCTCCCAGGTCGATGGGATGTACTTTGTCTGCAATATTGATGACTTTAAATTCCTGGCAGATATGATTCAGCACATTCCACTCAATCTGAGATCACGATACGTCTTCTGCACTGCACCCTTGAACAGGAAAGAGCCTTTTGTGTGCACCACTTTGCTGAAGGTCAGCTATTTTTTTCCCCTCAAAACATGTGGTGTTTATATTGGACCAAGAGGCTTTTGGTGCACTGGGACTGTATCTAGCTGCTGGATTTGTTGTGGGATTTTCTATCACATCATTTGAGAGCATTCCTCAACTGCTCACAGGCAGCATTAAGGGATATAAAATAGCTGGACATGTATTGAATTCTTCACTGTTTTTATTGACCAAAGCTTTTAACCTCTGAAAACTGGTTCTCATGATGGAAATTCAAGTTGAGATGGCTTCTCTGCTGTTTTCTGCTCTGAAAATCCTACTGCTTGTCCTTGTCTGTCAGCTCTGGACTGGCAGGGATGAGAGTGGTGTTCCCTGGTCACTTGTGCACTGGGCAGGCACAAGCTTTGCACTAGCATGTTCCTAAAAGCAGTCATTAACACCAATTTACTGCTCCTGTGAGCTGTTGGCTTGCCAACAGAAGTAGAGAATGTGTTAAGGGTGATTGCTGGTGCTATAATACAGTTACACAGAATTTAAACCTCAGAAAACACAGAGCTGTAAGTGGCTCTCAGAATTATGTCACTTTATTTTTCAGGCCTGGATGAATTGGTTTTGCTGTGCCCCAGGAGTGATTATTTTGAGCAATTTGTAGTTCAGCTGATTTTTCAGTTTTGCAGGTTTAATAGTAATGTCACTTGGGACTGTTTGTTAGACAGTATTGCCATTGTACCCTTTTTAAAGACTGCATTAAACTTTTAAAATAGTATAAATGAAACTGATGTGGTGCTCTCATGTCACAAATATTAGAACCCTGCTTTTCAAAACTGGCTAAAAATCTTTAAAAAATGAGTGATTGATTAAAGAGTTGAAAAAAGTGCTTCCTTAGGAAAATGCTGAGCTTTTGGATTCCAGGTAGTGAAGGTGCAGAGGGGCATAATGCAGTGTTAGAGGGAGGCAGGCTGTTGTCAATGCTTGTGAGAATTTAAGCCCCGTTCCTTGGCCAAGAAAACCCAATTTAGTATCAGCCAGATAGGAAGCACTTATTCCAAGTCATGAGTACTCTTGAAAATTTTAGATTTAAATCTTCCTTGACTTGTTTTTCTGTTAGTTGAAGAGCTGAGGTGTCTGGGTTTCAGAAGAGTGGATTTCTAGGGCAGATTAATCTGTGGGTAGCGTGTTTCCTAAACTAGGGAATAATACATTTAATATTCCAAACTCTGGCAACCTTGAAACAAGATAATTCACCAAATAGGGTGAGGAGGATTAAAAAAGACACCAAGTCCATCTGCTTTGCTAGATGCAGTCAAATGCCTTCAGTGTTACACTTTTCTGCATAGCTCTGTGCTTTTGTTGCTTAACTCTGTGCATGGCCCGTGGACAAATTGTGTTAATGAGGCCCTGGAAAGGAGAGGTGACTCCTGTGTTGGGTAATTAAGTAAAAGAATGTGTGGCATTTGGGTTGTGTAAAACAAAGCAGGTGTTTCTGGAGTATTCTGTGCATACAGACTCTGGGGGATTGAACTCTCTGGGGATCTCTTGTGTTTGGTTTTCAGTTTGCACGGCAGTTCAGCAGGAACGAGCCGCTGACGTTCGACTGGCTCTGCCGCCACACCAAGTGGCCCTTGGCTGCTCCAAAGAACATCAAGGAGCTGGTACACCTCGAAGCTGTGCATGATGTTTTTGACCTCTATCTGTGGTTAAGGTACTGTCTTTGTGCTTGAAGACTTTATTTTTTTCCTGTTATTTATGACTTGCAGTCCTAGAAGTGCAGTGTCTTGAAGCCTGTCGCAGACATCTTTTATGGAAAATCCTTTCCTTAGGATTTTTCCTCCTGAGAAGCTGAGAGGCCTCAGGAACAAAATGTAAACATTGATTATCTGCTGCTGTGGAATGCAACAGGTGCATCTGTGAGTGGCCCATGGTGGATGTTTGTAATTAATGGCCAGTCACAGTCAGCTGGCTCGGACTCTGTGAGAGTCACAAACTTTTGTTATCATTCCTTTTCTGTTTTTTTCAGGCCTTCTGATGAAATCCTTTCTTCTATTCTTTTAGCATAGTTTTAATATAATATATATCATAAAATAATAAATCAAGCCTGCTGAAACATGGAGTCAGATCCTTGTCTCATCCTTCATCCTAAGACCCCTGTGAACAGAGGCCCATATGCACATGGAGCAGGATGGGCTCCTTTGGCCTTTTAGAGGCCAAATCTTGACAAATCAGTGTTGAGGGAGTGAGTTCTGCAGGCAGCAGTGTGTGACTTGCAGAAGGAGAAGGGTAGAAACAAGGACTGGAGCAGCTGAAATGCAAATTAAAATATGTATTCCCATGCAACATGTAATGAATATTCATTTTACTTAGTCCATAGCCCACGTTTGTCCCAGTGAGAAGGTTTAACTGTGTGTCCTTTTGCCTCCCTTCAGTTACCGCTTCATGGACATGTTCCCTGACGCTGCCCTCGTGAGGGACATCCAGAAGCAGCTGGATGACATTATCCAGATTGGTGTCTGCAACATCACGAAGCTGATCCGAGCCTCCCAGTCTGCAGCTGCCCCTGGCACAGCTGAGGTGGTGGCAGAAGATTTTCCTCTCTCAGGGACTCAGAGGGAGCCCAGGGCGGTGTCGGAGCGCCACGGCGCGGCCTCCACGGAGGCTCTGTCCATCGCAGTGGAGGCTGCCGGGCTCAGGAGAGCCAAGAGCACGAGAGCCTCCCGGCTGGGGGGCAGGCAGGAGGAGCTCAAAAGCTACGGCCGGGGATCCCTTGCCAACAGACTGCTGAGGGAGGGACTTCTGACCCAGGAAATGCTGAGACAGCTGGAGAGTGAGTGGCAGGATCAGCACAGGAATGGTAGATACGGCTTTGGCTCAAAGAGAGATGATCAGCATAGTTCAAAGGAAACGAGGAAAAAGAGAAAATAGAACCGTGCCCTAATTCTGTTTAGTTTTTATTCATAAAATAAAATACTATTTTAATAACTTCTTTGGCATTTCATGTTTACACTGCTGCAGCTCCTTGATGCTTTTCCTTCTCCTGTGACCAGTAATGTGAAGCACTCAGAGAACTGGACTCTTCAAAGCTCAGAGGCCATAAGTTTGTTTTAACCACTTTCAATCATGGTGATCAGCATCAGTGTATGATCTACTGCTGTGTGAAAATTTGAACTTGGTGTCTTCTTGCAGGATATCCTCTCATCATCAATAAATGTCAGAAATTTCACTAGTAATGAATTAGCTACTCATTCCACCCCTTCCCAAAGGGCAGAGTTTAACAGACCACAAACAAGTGATGAACAGCCTAGAACAAAATTGGCTTAGAATGGTGATGGGAGTCGTGTGCCTCTAACCATTGTGTCCTGTGAAAATGTGTAAGGAGGTTAAAATCATTTGTGGTAATGTGTCAGGAGTGATGGAATTCTGGCCACAAGAATTTTGGAGTGAATTTCAGTTACTGTGATCTGGTTTTCAGCTTTAAGGTGGGCGTTTGAGCTCCCAGTTTGGATGCTGGAGAGTGGAGAGAATCAGATGCTGAAACTGCTGTGCATTTACAGAAGGGGTTTCAGCACTTCCCAGGGTGGATGTGCAAACCACTGTTTGAAACCCCCTGGGTTGTCCACCATGGACAACTCTCATTTTCTCTGGCTTGTGGGAGACCCACACTGATGTTGTGCTTCTTTTAGGCTGAATTTGTGCTTTACTCACACGGTAAGCTGAGTGCTAGTGTATATTTTTGAGCAAGGAAAGAGTGTCTGGGACTTCAGGGTCTAAGCCAGCCTTGTGTTTCAGCACCAAGCCCTGCAATAAAGAAGCTAAATGACTATAAGCATTCTTTTTTGTATTTTGCTGAGATTAGCACTTTGCTTAACTCTCTGCTTGTTTCCATAGGGACTCCATAGTAACTGTTGTAGGAGCTCTGAAGTTTATTCAGGCGTTTCCAGGCTGACTTTATGGAAGTTTTCTTTTCTTCTGAGCTAATGGTGTGGCTGTCATTGACTCCCATTAGAATGGCTGCCAGGTTGGTCCCATGTGCTACAATCTGGACTGCTGTGGTGCAGTTACCCCAACTATCCATTTTTAATCTGCCTTGTAGGGCTGTGCTGAAGCTTTATTTTTAAGCAACAACAACACTGTTCTCTTGATCTGGGAATCACGTTTGCATAACTATTTCAGGTGTTCAGATTTCCAGATTCATTTCAGGCATCAAAATTAAAGATGTTTGGAAGTTTATTCATTAATTGTTTATTGCTGTCCTTCAAATGTAAGATGCTGGCTGTAACAGCACTGCTTGGTAAAATCCTTCTGTCTTTTAAGCCCAGTATGCTCTGTCCTGTCTGTGCTGTTTCCATCTCTATTCTGGTTTTTCCAGTCAGTCCCTTCAGGTGTTCTGCCTTACTTTATGTGCTGATGTTGCCCTAGGAGTGGCATATGCAGGAGGAATGGCTATGGGGACCCCTTTTTCTCCTGAACTTTGATGATTTTATGGGAATATAATGGGGGATGAACCCGCTGCTCCTGCAGGGAAGGGGGAATGTGTTCTAGGGGTTCGTTTTGGAATCACTGATGCCTTGTGAAGGTTGACTTTAGAATAGAGGCTGGACAGAGTTAAAGAATAAAGTAGGGATTTATTAAAAGCATCTCCTCAGTGGATCCACCTTGGGCAGCACAAGAGCCCAGCCAGGGCTACACCTGAGATGAACCAAAATGGATACCTGGGCACAGGGTCTCTCACTTTTATAAGTTCTGCTCCATTTGCACCTTGCAGTTCACTGTCCAGTTCCAGCTTTAGCCCATGCAGTCCCACCCTGCTTGTTTTTCTCTCTCCAGCCCACGGTGTTTGTGCTCTTGGGGCTGAGATTGGGATCATTTGTCCTTGGTGCCCAGCTGGAGCAGGAATTGTTTTGTCTCCCTGCTCTGTGCACAGAGCTCACCATCCCCTAATGTGAGGCTCAGAACTACATCAAAGCAGCACAGAATGTGAAAAATATAAAAGCTAAAACCTGAGGCATCATCACAAACTGTAACAAAGAAGGATTTCCCCTGATGACTCACTAGGAGCCTTGTCCACTGTCTCTTTGTTAACCTGGACACCAAATTTAGCAGCCAGCATTGCTACTGCCTTTGATACCTCACCAAAGATAGGTGAGTTTATCTCACAATAAAATGCTTATTGATGTGGTACCTCTTTCTGGGGGTAACAAGGGCACGTTTAGCTGATGTACTCAAGACTTTTTTGTGAGTTTCCCCATTTTAGCTATGAGCTCCTTTTCTCTGCAGGCCTTTGACTGCAAGGCTGTGGGAGGCAGATGAGCACCAGACTCTTCAGGATTCTCCATGGGGTTTGGAGGCACAACTGCAGGAGAAGAAAGTACAGAGTGAGGCATTACAATTTTAAACTCTTGTTGGCCCTTGCAAAGCAGGGAGGGAAGGTTTGTGAATGATTTTTATTGGTGCAGGTCTAACAAAAGGGAAAAACAACCTCCCCTCAAGCTTCCAAGCTGCGTGAGGTTGGAGCTGATCTGGGCTGGTTGCCCTGTGCTGGCCAGGATGGGTACAAAGTGGCTGTGACACTTTTGGGTGTTGGGTGCTGTCTGGGTGGAAATGAGATCATGTCTTGTGTTCTCTTGCACAGCAGCCTGCTGGAAGCTGGGATGCACCGAGGGTGAGCGAGCAGCTTACACAGTGATTGTGACAGGTCAGGTATTTCACAGAGCCTGCTGCCAGCTCAGGAACACTGAGATCTCTGAGACCCTTTTCCAGTCGTGTCCGCCAGAGAAAGAAAGAAAAGAGAGAATGAAAAATAAATCTGCTGTATTACAGACACAATGAGCTCCGGATCAAAGGGGGATGGAGCTTGAAAGGTGATGTTTTCAGTTTTGCTGGCCAGAGGGGTTGTGCCTCAGTGGCATGGGTAAACAATGAGGAGAGAGACAGTCCCTTTGGGAGTCAGTGTCTGACTTAACGAGCCAGCAGTTATTGAGAGATGAATAGAGGAGAAGTGAACCGTGCTTTCTGGCTGCTAGTGTGGCTCATTTTCTTCTTTCTTTTCTCTCTCTCTCTCAAAGATCAAAGGCCTAATTTTAGAACAAGCCCTATTTATGGACTGCTCAGCCACTCTGTCTGCTTTACTCTTGTTCTAGAATAATGGAAAATAAATAGAGCTGGCAGGATCTCCCAGTGTCCAGAGCTCATCCCTGATGCAAGGCAGGAGGAGAAAAAAAAGAAAAAGACCTTTCCTAGCAGAGGTTCTGTGTGATTTGTCTGTGCAGAGGGAGTTCCCTCCCTCAGCTCTTTCAGTCTTTCCTCGTGATCAGCAGCTGCAAAAATGTGACCTGTGAGTGCTCCTGATGTTCAGCAGAGCAAACTGCTCCTGATCCCTGCCACAGCTGACAGGACTGGGCAGAGTCCTCTTTGCAGGGCTGCTGCTGAGTTTGGAGCTGAGTGTTGGTGTGTGTGCCTCTGGATTATCCTCCTGTAGATGCAGCCCACCATGATCAGCTGCATTTTTATTCTTTTTACAATAGCATGAGATGCTTGGGTCCACTCTAAGCTGTGAACTGATGTGGCCAGACATCCTTTGTACTGACTGGCTGCCTCTGCCCTTCTCTGGATCTCTAGACAATTCCCACCACTCACTAGTTCTTTGTGTTTCCTCACATTACTTGGCACCCCCTCCCCTTTCCTCTTCTCCCCCTGCTGTTTTTCTAATCTATCGAAATAATTTTTAATTGTTACCTTGTTCTGCAAAATTCAGGGTGACAATTGTCTGCAGTAACTGCTCAGTTCAGCTGAACAGTAACTGGGGGGAAACACGTTCTGTGTAGGTGTAGTTTGAGGGTGAGCCTCTCATTACCCCATGAGAATGCCTTTTACTTTCTTCCTCTCCTTTGTGTCAGCATTTCACCGAGTTTCCTTGGGATGACGTTTCCATGGTCCATATCACTTGATGCAGTGACAAAATCCTGGAAACACTGGTGTATTCAGGATGGATTTGAGAGTGATGGTTAAAGGCTGTGTCAGACTCTGATGGTGTAAGGAAGCTGCTCTTGCATCCTTTAGTGGGGCAGTGTGATCCCCACACTGCTTTCTGCCAGCTAAATCTCTCCTCCCCCCAGGTTTTGCAGCACTGAGGATCTTCACTGCTCTGGAGCTCTGGGAGAAGGGAGAAGAATCAGCCCAAACCTCCCTGCTGGGAATTGCACAAGAAGCATTCCAGCTGGGGGCAGGGGTCTGTGTGGCTCTGCTCTTTACACAGCTGAAGCTTAATTGGTACAAAGCTGCCGATAAGGGTGCACTGTGCAGGGCTGGAGTGAAGGTAGTTCATGCAGAAGAGCTGAGCAGAGGGAAGAAGTCTCCTGAATCCGTTCAGCTGCCCAGATTCCCGGCAGCCCTGGCCGTGGTGGGAGCCCGTCAGCCCCTGGAACGGAGCACGGAGCGGGGCAGGCTGCGTAGCAACTGCTTGGAGAAGTGGTAACAATTCCCAAGTGGGGCAGTAACAAAATCGATTTTTCTCCCCTTCAGCTTGGCAGCTCTCCAGGTGCCTGCTGTGGCACAATGAAGTGTGTGGCTGGGGAGGGAGGGAGGGACTTTGGGGTGATGTGTGGGGGTGTGATACAAAGAGGCACAAGTTTAATCACTGACCCATCACACTGCATGGATTTATTTCTGGACTCAATTTCCCAGGAACTCTGCTATTGCACACGGGGGAAAATGCCTCTGCTGAAGTTTCTCTAGCTCCAGCTTGGTGAATAAAGATCTGTCGCTTTGGAGTTCCTCACGGCAGCTCTGTCACTACTGACTCATCCATCTGCTTCAGGAAAATGTTTGCTGTCCACTTGCTAGCTTTCCATTTCACAAAGCTAAAAGAGGATCAAATAACAAAGGTAAGTTGCAGCATTAGCTGGTTGCTATTTTAGGAGCTGTGTTACCCAGATACAGAGGGGTCTGCAGTGAGTAATGCAGACCATATAATGGCATTATCCACTAAAACCATTCAGCCAAATGGGGTAGGAGGTGTTTAGACCTTAACCCACCTGGTGAGTGTGAAAATAGGTCTGGTTAGTGGTTTTCCCTGCACAGTTGTAAGTGCTCTCCCAGTAATGGAGCAAATTTTCTGCACTAAGGGAAAATGCTTAGGCTTTATCTGGCATGGTGTGGAAGAGCCCAGAGGACAGAAAGGATCACTCTGGCAGAGTCCCCTTGCAATGTATCATGAATGATGGGATTTCTCATGTCAGTAATAAGTCAGTCATGTAGCAGGGACAGGGAAAAGCCCTGTGGTCTTTGGGTCTGCTGAGATTCAGGAGAGATTTCCAGCTGGTGTTGGGGTTCCTGTGCCTCCTCTCTGCTTATCCAAAACTGGCTAATCACTCTGATGTTTACAATTGGAAAAGCTTGGGATGGCTCAGGTCTGGAGCTGAGCTGTACTCAGTACTGGCAGTGAGCTGCCTAATGGCTGCTCTTCCCTAATCTACTTTCATGCCATGCTGAAATGGGTTTTTGGGCTTGTGTCCATCATGAGACCATGTGAGACCTGTAAGCTTCATGGCTCAGAGGTCCTCTGCTTTGTGGACATGTCCCCTCTGTATTGCTGGGGTCTTCACTGAGTGCTGGCAGGTGCCATTGCTGCCAGGCTCCATCCTCTGGTTTCTGGAAAGGTGGGAGCTGGGGCTGGCTGTGGGTGTGGTGGCAGATCCAAGGTCCTGGTGCTTGGATCTGCTTCCATCACTGAGCTCATCAGCAAAGGGAGCAACTCCAGCTTCTCCTGTCTGTGCCCAAAACATGGAGTGGCCTGCTCCAAGGAGGACTTCTTCCATTAATTCTGTTTTGGAGAGAGGCATTCTGAGACAGGTTCTGATATCTCAACAATCAGATGTCCCTGACCCAGTCATAGCCCTTTTATCCCTGGGATTTAATGTGATCAGAAAAAGGCCTGGCTGCCCCTCCCCTCTGTGAGGAGCTATCTCTTATCTAGACAGAACTATTTCTTCATTCTTTTTATTAAGGAAGAGAAAGGCCTTGTGGAGCAGTGCTTGGATGGAGTGGGCTTTGCAGGGAAACATCCAGCTTGCAGTGAGTGAGGACAGTGGAGACGAGGGAGCAGAGGAATTCTGGCAAAAAAATTCAAGGCTGCATTAAAAAAAAAAATCAAAAAGTCTTTCTGTAAGGTTCAGACTAGCCCTTCCTGAAGGCAAGAAACCACATGCTCCTCAGACTTCTCTTACAGGCAGCCTAGGGTAGGATTTACAGAACAGAGCTGATTCCTCGCTTATTAGAAAGAAATTTCTTCCCACCTCTCCCTCTCCAGGCTTATTTACTCTGTGGTGGCAAAACCAAGAGCCTGCCTGCTCTGTACAGGTGCATAAGCTAAGATGATGGATCTACACAGTGGGGGAGCTTCAAAAAACCATTGGAGGAAACCAAGTACTTGCACAAACAAGGGCTACAAAGACAAATCTAATAATGGCCTTTTCAAGGCACAGCTGTATCCAAAGGCAGCTGCTGCTCTGGGACAATTGAATCTTGTAGTTTAACATTTTCTCCTCTGTGTGTGTGTTGAGTGCTGGAGGGACTTTCAGGATCCTGGCTCTTTCTGGTGGGTCATTGCTGACCATCAGTTTAAAATGGCACTGTGAATAGGTGATTAGTTTGTACCTCATTAAAATAGGTAGTAAAATAGTCCAAACTGCAGCAGAGACCAACTTATCTACAACCTGCATTGCCCTCTGTTTAAACAATGCAGCCTTTTAAATCCAACCATGGTGGGACTTTGTATGTATGTGTCAGTGCCAGCAGTGTGTGCTCCTTAAGGAAAAAGCTTTTCACTTTGCCCTGATGAAGCTGTTCACAAACACTGATTAACTTCTCTGCCAGTTTATCTGAGCTGCTTCATAGATATTTGGAATTCTTTTCCATTCAACTGCCTTCTGTTTTGATGTATTCTGTGAGTTGCAGACCTTTAACAAAGGGTATTGATTGCACCCAAAAAAAATGTGTTTTAGATGTAATCCTAGAATCACAAGAGAATGGAGAGCAGAGCTGGAGTGGGAAAAAGGCTTTGAGTTCCAGCCTGGCATGCCAACAAAGTTAATTGTCTGTGGAGTGAAGCAGTAGCTGAATAGACATTTTTGGGTTGTGGCTGACATGCTTGGGTGCTGATGGCATTTTCTGGAGAGGTCAAATTCTCACCAGATTGACACACTTTGCAGTTCTAGCTCATTACATCTCTAGCAGGAGAGGATGGTGTGGAAACAGCTTGTCAGGGTACCAAGCAAATCTCATGGCTTACATAGATTGTCAAGTTACTGAGCCATCAGAAGAGATGGCCAGCTTTTGGGCAGTGATTCACCAAGGCTGCACTAAACATTTCCAAACCAAAGTTTCTTTAGAAGAGTGAATGTCCTGATGATGACCTGGAGCTTGCTTACAATGACAATCATGAGAACTTCAGCGCTGAGGTCGAAAATGTGTGGTGGTGTCTGAGGGTCCCCAGGACGAGGGAAGAGATGAGAACCTTGAGTCCAAGTTCTCATAAGCCTGATTTATTATTTTATGATATTATATTAAAAGAAAATTATATACTAAAGTAAGAGAAAGGAGACATCAGAAGGCTAGCAAAGAATGATAATGAAAGCTCATGACTGACTCCTCAGAGTTTGACACAGCTGGACTGGGATTGGTCATTAAGTAAAAACAATTCACATGGAACCAATCAAAGCTGCACCTCTTGGCAAGCAACCTCCAAACCACATTCCAAGCAAGCAGATAATTATTGTTTACATTTCTTTTCTGAGGCTTCTCAGGAGAAAACTCCTGGGAAAAGGATTTTCATAAAATCTGTCAGTGACAGAAAATGAAGCGAACAAGCAGCGCAAGGTCCTGCATGGCTGAGTGCCACCTTCCCTCCCTGCAGGTGGACAGGTTCCTGCACCAGCTGCGCCTCTCTGATGATGTCCTGCAGGATGTGGCAGCTCGTTTCCAGGCTGAGATGCTGAAGGGGCTGGCCAGGGACACCAACCCCACGGCAGCAGTGAAGATGCTGCCCTCGTTCGTGCGCTCGCTGCCCGACGGCTCAGGTGAGTCCCTGCTCAGCCCTGCTGCCAGCAGCACACACACACACACACAGGGCAGCCAGGTCACTCACTGAGAACGTGTGTGTGCTGATACTGAGCCTGGGGAGGGCTGGCATGGTGGGGAAGATGGAACAGGGAAGCCTTATAAATATGATTGCCTGGCAAAAGATTTTGAGAATATGGAAACTGTAAGCGAGATTGAAATGAAAGCAAGCTTTGAGATCCCTCAGTTACTGAACAACTGGAAAACAATGGTGTGGCTGCGTGCAAGTAATCCCCTTCTGATGGAACAACACCCTCTGTCTGCAGACAGGCCCAAGGGTCAGAGCAGACCCTACAGCTTGGCAGAAGGGCCCAAAGAGGAGTTTTTAGGGTTTAAAATGTAACACAGTATGGTAATGTAATGATTCTTATAGGCTGTATGGAAATGCTGTAGGATTTGTGTATTGTACTAGATTGGTTAGTGAGAATCAGAATATTCAACACAGAAGAAGATTTATGGTATTGTAACGGGAACTTTGCTCTCTTACCCTTTTTACTCTCTTGCCCCTTTACACTCTTACCCTCTCATCCTCTCTGCCCCTCTCTCCTCTCATCCTGCTTTGAGCTGTGGCTGCAGCTCCAGCAGGGCCCTGCACCCAGGCCCATTGCAATAAACCCCAAATCCCAGCAGGGCCCTGCACCCAGGCCCTCTGCAATAAACCCCAAATCCCAGCAGGGCCCTGCACCCAGGCCCTCTGCAATAAACCCCAAATCCCAGCAGGGCCCTGCTCCCAGGCCCTCTGCAATAAACCCCAAGTTCCTGACCTGGCTGCAGAGATCTCTGCTCTCCATCCATCCTGTCCGTCCTACCCCCATCACTCCTACACTGGCAGAGTGGTTTTTCCCTTGCACCAGGTGGATTTTGGCCTGGAGCTGCTTGTTTGAGGAAAGGAGCTGGGAAGTGCTCAGGAGCAGCTTCTCCCGTCTGTCCTAGTGCAGGCCTTGCTGCGGGAGCTGTGGTGGACATGGCAAGGGCAGCCTCTACAGCCCAGAGCCTGCAGTGCACTCTGCTGGGGCTCTGGGATGTGTGACCTGGCCTTGGGGCTGCAGGGAGGGCAGGATGCTGCAGTGAAACCCCTCAAACTGCCAAGGGACAGCAGCAGGGCATCCTCAGAGCTGGGACCCACAAATTCTGCACTGCTTCTGCTAATTCCCCAAAAAGTGATCCCTTCTGCCCTTCCTTCCTTGCCCTCCCCATTGGGATAAACTGCTCCTCAATGGGGTCTGCCAGGAACTGCTCTGCTTCTTCAGCTGAGACTTGAACAGAGAAAGTGCAGTGGTGTCCCCTGGGAGGATGTGACATGAGATAGGAACTAAAGCTCATCTTGTTTGGAGAAGCATGCACACCCAAAATAAACTCCTCAGCTGGCTCCTGGCAGTGCAGGCTGACAGAAAATGACATTTTCCCCAGGTTTAACCAAGTTAATTTGTGCAGGATCCTGTGTCTCACCAAGATCAGAACTCGGTGTAAACCAGCTGTGCAGAAAACTGAAATGTTAGCTTTGTACCTTTCCACATGACTTACCATCCCTCTGATGGTAATTTCCCTGCAATTAAATAAGGAATAACAGCTTTCATGGCATAAAAAAGGCATTTGAAGGAAGTGCCTTGAAATGAGGCACGTCTGAGAGAAGTTATACACAAACTGATGGAAGGGGGCACTCTTCCTTTGCTGCTGGCTTTGCCAAAGAGAAACAAGTCCTTTTTTAACCCTTGCAATCTCAGTGTCAGTCACTGCTCCTGAGGTCTCACAGCTCTCTGATGCTGTTCTGAACCTGGAAAATTGCATGTAGGGTCATCAGCAAGAGCTGATGTCCCCCAAGGCCAAGGCTGGATGGTCTGTGTGGCCTTTCCTGTGTGCCAAGGACATGCTGCAGCATCAAGCTGGGCTATATCCTATTGACACACTGCCCACTCCAAGGAGCACACTGATTTTTCTATTTTTGCCCTCTAGAAAAATCCTTGTTGGTTATTTTGCTGCCAGACCGGTTAGAAATTCCAGCAGGTTTAAACCTGCTCAAACTTGGATAGTTATTCTCCCATTTATATTATTATTATTATTATTATTATTATTATTATTATTATTATTATTGTCTCCTCCTTCTTCTCCTTCTTTTATTACTATTATTATTATAATCTTAGAGATTTTTTTGGTGCCCTCAATGTTACTGCCCGAAATGACTCATTTAGAGCATCTTTCATAGTTTAGGGATTAACAGCCTGACTAATGTCACAGTTTACTGAGTAACCCAGTCTGCCTCCTCACCTTTGATAGCAGACCATGGTATTACAGGTAGAATTTCCTGCTTCCTTCCCTTTCAGGACCAGATTTCATCCTGTTTGGACTGTGGAACAAAGATCATGCAAGGCTAGGCACATACCCCACTGTGTTTTCCTTTTGGGAAGGGCATTTTCCTGTGTGTGGGATAAACAAATTTTATTGTAGCAGCGAGGCCAAGCTGTCCTTCCTCAAATCTGAGGTTTGCTGCTGGAGATGTGTGTGTCTGAGTAAGCCTGTGAAACCAAATGGGGCTTTTTTTGTTAGGGTCAGGATTAAATGTGGGAGATGGTATTTCTTGTTCAGATTCAGATGTTTGTTAGAACTTATTTATGTTGCAGTTTTATAAACTGTGCGTTCTACAGCACTTCACTCTAATAAACTAAAAAATGGAGACCTCTCTCTTTACAAGGCTTTTCAGGGATAAACTGTCTAATTTAAAATTAGACAGTTTACCCTTAAAAAATAAAAAATGACACTTAAATTATTTTTACTTTTAACTTAATAACTAACTGTCTGTGGCCCACAATGTGGACTCTTTAATCTAATTACATAATACTGCTTAAACTTGTGAAGAAGAAGGACTAGCTTCTGTTTTAAAACTCCTATCTTGTTTTATGTGTATTCTATCTTATTTTAAATATCTTACTATATTCTAAAACTTTAAACACTAAATTTTCTACTATGTGATATTACACACTTCTATTCAAAAATGGAGACCTGTCTCTCTCTTTACAAGGCTTTTTAAGGATAAACTGTCTAATTAAGAAATGACACTTCAATTATTTTTACTTTTGACTTAATAACTATCTGTGGCATGCAACGTGGACTTTTTTTCCTAATTACATAATACTGCTTAAACTTATGAAGAAGAAGGACTGGCTTCCGTTTTTAAACTTCTATCTTGTTTTATGGGTATTCTATCTTGTTTTATGTATATTCTATCTATATTGTTTTATATATATTCTGTCTTGTTTTATATATCTTACCATATTCTGAAATGCCAAACTGTTTTCGACTATGTGATATTACACACTTCTATTCAAAAATGGAGACCTATCTCTTTCTTTACAAGTTTTTTTAAGGATTAGCTGTCTAATTAAGAAATGACACTTCAATTATTTTAACTTAATAACTATCTGTAGCCCGCAATGGGGACTTTTTTTTCTAATTATAAAATACTGCTTAAACTTGTGGAGAAGAAGGACTAGATTCTGTTTTAAAACTTCTATCTTGTTTTATATATACTCTATCTTGCTTTATGTATATTCTATCTTGTTTTATGTATATTCTATCTTGTTTCATATATCTTACTATATTCTAAGACTTTAAACACTAAGTTTTCTACTATGTGATATTACACCCTTCTATTCAAACTACACACCAATGATTTCAGTTATACGATTTAATTTTGGAAGTCTTCTCTACAGCCTTAGGTTAAATGTAGTGTTCTTTTGGGGGGCAGTGCCTGCCAGCACACAAAGTCTCAGATTCCCAGTTTCCAGGGAATTCCAGCAGCCATCTCTGTGGCCATCCCAGTGATGCTGTTGTCCCCTGTGTTGCAGAGAAGGGGGAGTTCCTTGCTGTGGACCTGGGGGGCTCCCAGCTCCGTGCCCACCAGGTGAGGGTGTCTGATGATGGCAAGCAGAGCAGCCAGCTGGAGAGCAAGTTCTACCCCACACCCAAGGAGGTCACCCAGGGCAACGGAGCTGAGGTGGGACACTGATGCTGTGCTGTTTCTGTTATATTTTCTGAAAAATCCTCTTCACCAGGATTTCTTCTCCCGGGAAGATGAGGAGCCTCAGCTTCTCCATGTTTTGCTGCTCTGGAATGTGGTCTGGAGATTGTTTATCCAAACATGTGAATTGTTTTTAATTAATGACCAATCACCATCAGCTGTGTTGGACTCTGAGGAGTCAGTCACGAGCTTTCATTATCATTCTCGTTAAACCTTCTGATAGATCCTTTCTTTTTCTTTAGGATAGTTTTAGTATAGCATTATAATACAATACAATATAATATCAGCCTTCTGAGAACATAGAGTCAGATTCTCATCTCTCAGCTCATCCTAGAAACCCTCACAAACACCACACTGTGCTGCTGCTGCACCTGCCTGTGGGACACTGCCCAACTGTCCTCTCTTCCTGCAGCTCTTTGATTACATTGCTGACTGTCTGTCAGACTTCATGGACACCAGAAACCTGAAGCAGAAGAAGTTGCCTCTTGGATTTACATTTTCTTTTCCATGCAAACAGACCAAGCTGGATGAGGTAAGGCACATAAGAAATGCTCTTGTCAAGCTGAGCTCCTTGCAGAGTCTGGAGCAGCTGCTGAGTGCAGGTGCTGCCCTGTGGCTTTTACCTGGGGTCATGTTTAAATGGCTCTCTGAAGAAGGCAGGGATGACTTTTAGTGTTTAACTAGACCTGACTATCCTTCAGTGATTCATTTCTCATCTCAAGGCAGCAGCATCTTTAAGCTAAAGCTACCCTATTGCTCAGTCAGTACCCAATTCCACAGGAACCATGTGCCCCTGTATTAACTGTTAGAAAGAGATGTGCACTTCTGTCACACATTTTTATTTTTTTAATCACTCCTAGTTTTTTTTTTTATTATTTACAGTTGATTCTGAATAGGAAATACCTGTAGCTGAGCTGCTTGAAACACTTCTTAGGGAAACAAAGGGCTGGTTGCAATTATTTTGTGTTCTCTCATTCTAGCCTCTCTTATTTCTAGGGGTCTGAGCTTTGGGCTCCAGTCCTGCAAACGCTTTTTGCTTAATGCCATTAGGCTGTGATCAGCATAGAAAAGCCACATGTGCTTTAAATGAAGCACAGGGAGACACATTTACAGAATTGGGACTTTATGACTGTACCTTTTTGGCTGTGTTGGTACTGACAGGCACCCCAAGGTAAAGATGTGACTTACAGGTTGGTACTGACAGGCACCCCAAGGTGAGATGTTCTCCTCTGACTCATTTTGGCTGAGTTTTAATAATGGACTTCTCCACACACTTCAGTCTTGGCTGGCTTTGTGGTTTGCGTGCTACATTTGTGTGCTTTTGGGTCACTGCCCTGTTTCTTTTCAGGGGGTTCTCCTTGAGTGGACCAAGCACTTCAGGGTCCGAGGAGTGCAGGGCACAGACGTGGTCAGCTCCCTGCACAGGGCCCTCCAGAAGCACCAGGCAAGTCCATTGATGGCAATTTTTAAGGTCAGCAGTAAGAAATTATTAAATCTGCCCTTCAACTAGCTTTGGATAACACCATATTTTAGTATTTTGGAAAGCTTTGCTTTTTATGTTTGATGTTATTGATAACACCAGCCAAGAAATACAAAGCATCTTTCCATATCTTGATGACTTAGTAGCACAGAGGAAACTGCACAGCCTCAAGGGAAGGGCTTTCTGCTTGAGTGTGGTGTTGCTGCATGTTGTAGCTGCATTTCTGTGTGTTTCTGTCCCACCTGGTGGGCTCTGCTCAGGGGCTAGAGGGTGTTGTCCTTTCACACAGCACAGTATCACAACACTCACACCAATGATGTGTCACTTTTCTGGCAAATGAGGTGGGATTGGGGAAAAACAAATCCTTCAAGCAAAGAGGCTGGCGAAACACTTGAGAATTCAGAGACATTTGTACCCTCACAGGGCTGTGGGAAGAGTGTTGTAAAAGGAAGCAATGTCTTCCAACCAAGGAGTTTTCCTGAATGAGGCCTTCAAAGTACACCCAGGGAATATGTCTGCATTCTGGTGCTTTATCACAGAGGAGGATTTCTGAGCTTTTCTCCCTGTTAATCACCCATCTTTCTGCTCTTAGGACATAGATGTTGATGTTTTGGCCCTGGTCAATGACACGGTGGGAACCATGATGACTTGTGGATATGATGACCCGCGCTGTGAAGTTGGACTCATAATTGGTAATTTTTTCTGTTCACCATGAAGGTCTTTTTCCCCTCTCATTTGTTGAATTACTACAAATCTGAAGTAGGAGGGAGTTTCACAATAGAGGAAACAGCAGAAAGAAAATGGAAAAAACAATGGTTGGATTTTCCAGCCTGGCTGCCTTCTGTAAAGCAGCTGTTTTTATGCTGATCACATTGCCATCAAATACCACAGTCCCCATTTTGTCTGGGCTCAGTTGTGACCAGCATACTAAACTTTTCTGCTGACTGTATAGAAAATTACTGTGTCTGTCCAGAGAAAGCTGAATTCCCCTCACGTCTGGTAGTTAGTACCAGCTATGCTTTCCACAGTTTCTCCATTTCATGCACTATGATGCCTTTTATTAGGCACACAGAAGTACATTTGAAAGAGAAAAAAATGTTTTTAAACAAGTCAAACCTTAGAATAATTTCAGTTTTTTTCGTTCCCTGTGAAATGATGATTTCACGGGTGCAGGTGGCCTGTATGAGCATCCTGTGCCACAGGGTTATGTGTTTGTGTTTTCTTCCAAGGACAATATACTGACTTATTCCCAAACAGAAATCACACACGGAACAAACAGTGGTTTGTCCAATGCCCACAGGGACTGGCACCAACGCCTGCTACATGGAGGAGATGAGGCACATCAGCCTGGTGGAGGGGGACGAGGGCAGGATGTGCATCAACACAGAGTGGGGGGCCTTTGGGGACGATGGGGCTTTGGATGATCTCCGCACGGAGTTCGATCGGGAGCTGGATCTGGGATCTCTCAACCCTGGAAAACAACTGTGAGTGACTCCCTGTCTGAGCTCCCAGAGTGCTTTTCCAGTGTTTGCCCCATTGGAACAGGAATTGTGTTAACAGTACCTGAGATGACGTGGTGCTGGTTCTGTGTAATCCAGATCTTTCCCTGCTGGAGAGGGTGAGTGCCTTTCACAGCTCCCTGCTGCAGGCTGTTGTGGTGTGATTTCAGGGTTTACCTCAGAACCTCAGGTCCCTCTGCTGATAATTCCCTGCCAGGTGTGTCAGTCACCTCTCCTTTCCCCTCCCAGCACTGTCTGTCAGTCCTGGCATTCCAGAAGGGCTTCAAGTGATTGGCAGATCCAAAGGATACCCTCTACCCCTTGAGGGACATTGGGCCCTCCAGGTGTCCTTTGTCCCTCCCCTCCTGTCCCTGCTTGGTGGCTCCCTGCCCCTCTCCCCAGGGTTAAAGGAGCAGCAACCACGGGCTCAGGGAGTTCTGTTGGAGGAGTTGCTGGATTCAGAGGCCTGTGGGCCAGAATAAAGCTCTGGATCCAAACCCTCCATCAGAACAGACTCCTTTCCTTCACCATCGCCTCAAAGCTTCTCCACAGAGGGAAACCTGAGGAGTGGATCCTCTGAAGGGAAGGAGGCTCCATCTCAGCACCACCAGAGTTCCTGCAGGCCTGGAATTGTCTGCACGGGCCCAGCTGCAGCATTCAGCCAGCCCAAAGCGTCTGTGGGGTGAAACACCACACACCCACAGCCAAAAGTGTCTGTGGGGTGAAACACCACACACCCACAGCCAAAAGTGTCTGTGGGGTGAAACACCACACACCCAGCCAGCCCAAAGTGTCTGTGGGGTGAAACACCACACACCCACAGCCAAAAGTGTCTGTGGGGTGAAACAACACACATTGCACAGCCAAAAGTGTCTGTGGGGTGAAACAACACACATCCACCATGCCAAAAGTGTCTGTGGGGTGAAACACCACAGTTGCCACTATTTGTTTCAGCACCAAGGGCCAGAGAAGCTCAATATTGTCCTGTACACAATATTGGTAAATTCCAATATAGCAGCCAAGGGATTGCTGCTGCAGCTGCCCATGGGGTGTTGAATCCAGGTGGTTGCTCTGCTTTGATGCTGTGGAGGAAAAGATCTGGTGAACACCTCCTGAATCCTTCCTGTGCTCCATTCCAGGTTTGAGAAGATGATCAGCAGCCTGTATTTGGGGGAACTTGTGAGACTCATTCTCCTTAAAATGACCAAGGAAGGTCTGCTCTTCAATGGGAAAGTGTCAGCTGCTCTGCTTACTAAGGGCAAGATTGAAATGAAACACGTGTCTGCAATGGAAAAGTAAGAACTTGTAATACACTCTTAGTAGCCACTCACAAAGTTAGTCTTTCACTGGCACAGCAGTGATAATGAAAGTGTAGCTAAAATCTGTGAGTGCTGGGAACAATCCTGAACTGTTCAGCTTGATTTTGCTTTTGCCTAGGACTAAAGTTGGCATTTCTGTAAGTGGGAATTGGTGTAAGATAGTTTTAGCAAAGTACCACAGTAGCAAGTGTGCTGGTAAACCTCCCAGATGCAGGTTGTTCTAACAACCTCTCTGGAGACCTGAGTGTGTGGAACAACTGCTGCAGCTTTCAGCCTCTCTGATGTGGGGAATCCTGGGGTTGTGGAGATGCAGTACAGATTATAAATCAGCTGATGGATGACTGCATGGAAAAATGGGATTCTGATGGTCCTCACTGTCACTCCAGGAATTATTTTCTTTGTTGTATTGAGTAAAGCTGTATATCTGTTCTTGTGCTCTCCTTCTTTGGACTGGTTTATCCTGTTGTCTTCTTGACCAGCTAATCGGTGTCACCAAATGCTGAACCCCAGGAAGTTCAGCATTGAACTCTCTCTCCTGGGTACTTCTGGGAATGCTGTGGGAGGCACATTACTGGTTTATGGGAACCAATTATGATGCTGTCTGATAGGTTGTGTCATGTTCTCCTCTCATTTCTCTTTGAGCCAAGGTATTGATTTGTGAGTTTTTGCATTTGGTGATGAATTCTCTTGTTTTGGGGGCAGGTACAAGGAAGGCCTGAGCAACACAAGAGAGATCCTCACAGAGCTGAAGCTGTTTCCCTCAGAGGAGGACTGCGTTGCTGTGCAGCACGTCTGCACCATCGTCTCCTTCCGCTCGGCCAACCTGTGCGCCGCCGCGCTGGCCGCCATCCTCACCCGCCTCAGGGACAACAAAAAGCTGCTGAGGATGAGAACCACTGTTGGCATTGATGGGGGGCTCTACAAAACACACCCCAGGTGAGCAGCAAAGAGGATTTGATAATGGCTAAGAGCCTCCATCTGCCACACGTGCGTGTGGCTTTTCAGAGAACTGCTGGTTTTGCTTCCGCTTTGGGGTGAGGGCTAAGTGGCTTGCTTTGGTATTGCAAAGCTGTCCCAGGAGCTTTAGAATTTGGAGTGGAGTTGGAGCTTTTCTGGAGAAAAGGAGACTCAGGGGTGCCCCCATCACTCTGTACAGCTCCCTGAAAGGTGCCTGTGCTCAGGTGGGGCTGGGGTCTTTCTCAGGCAGCACTGACTGAACCAGAGCACGCAGCCTTAAGCTGCACCAAGGGAAATATAGGTTGGATATTAGGAAAAGAGTGATAAAGTTCTGGAATGGTCTGCCTGGGGAGGTGGAGTCACCATCCCTGGGTGTGTTTAAAAACAGCCTGGATGTGGCGCTCAGTGCCATGGTTTTGTTGAGGTGTTTGGCCTGGGTTGGACTCCATGATCTTTAAGGTCTCTTCCAACCTCATAAGGGAGGAGGCTCAATCCCAGCACCACCAGAGTTCCTGCTGGCCTGGGCTTGTCCCCACGGGCCCAGCTGCAGCACCCAGCCAGCCAAAAGTGTCTGTGGGGTGAAACACCACACACCCACAGCCCAAAGTGTCTGTGGGGTGAAACACCACACACCCAGCCAGCCCAAAGTGTCTGTGGGGTGAAACACCACACACCCACAGCCAAAAGTGTCTGTGGGGTGAAACACCACACACCCAGCCAGCCCAAAGTGTCTGTGGGGTGAAACACTGTGACCGTGTTCACAGGGGTCCGAGGATGAGGGAAGAGACGAAGATCTGACTCCATGTTTCAGAAGGCTGATTTATTATTTTATTATATATATTACATTAAAACTATACTAAAAGAATAGAAGAAAGGATTTCATCAGAAGGCTGGCTAAGAATAGAAAAAGAATGAATAACAAAGGCTTGTGGCTGACTGAGACACTCTGGACAGCTGGACTGTGATTGGCCATTAATTAGAAACAACCACATGAGCCCAATCACAGATGCACCTGTTCCATTCCACAGCAGCAGATAACCATTGTTTACATTTTGTTCCTGAGGCCTCTCAGCTTCTCAGGAGGAAAAATCCTAAGGAAAGGATTTTCCAGAAAATATCATGGCTACAAAACACCGCAGTGCCGCTGTTTGGTTCAGCACCAAGGTCAGACAAGCCAAGGCACATCCCATACACAATATTGGTACTACCAGTAGTAAGCCATGCCCCAAAGGGCTGTGAGAGGCTCAGGGAGGGTCTCTGTGTCCCTGCCAGGTACGCCCAGCGGCTGCACAAGGTGCTGAGGAGGCTGGTGCCCACGTGTGACGTGCGGTTCGTGCTGTCGCGGAGCGGCAGCGGCCGCGGGGCCGCCATGGTCACGGCCGTGGCCCTCAGGCTGGCAGCCCAGCGCCGCCGCCTCGACGCCGCCCTCGCCCCCTTCCTGCTGCCCCCCAGCACCCTGCAGCAGGTCAGGGACAGCATGAGGGCTGAGCTGGAGTACGGGCTGAAGAGGGAGGCGCAAGGCCAGGCCACGGTGAAGATGCTGCCCACGTACGTGTGCGGGATGCCGGATGGGACAGGTGAGGCTGGCTCCTCAGCGCCTGGAGGTGCTCAGGAAAGCTGCTTGTCTGTTTTTGGTGGGGAGGAGCATGCTAATTAATCTGGCACATCCCAGGGGATTGATGTTGTCAAACTGGTGCTTCCTGCTGTGTTATCTGTTATCTTCAGCCCCATGCTCAATGGGATAAATGCCATAGGGAGCAGCGTGCTGTCATTGGTATGCTGTTCTGACTGGCAAACGTGCTAGGAGAAGCACCAAAATGAAATGCCTTTCTTTTCCTTCAGAGAAAGGAAAGTTCCTTGCCCTTGACCTTGGTGGCACAAATTTCAGGGTTCTGCTGGTCAAAATCAAAAGCGGGAGAAGAAGATCAGTGCAAATGTACAACAAAATTTTTGCCATTCCTTTGGAGATCATGCAAGGGACAGGAGAAGAGGTAATCTGAAATGAATGTTTTACTGAATCAGCCAAGCCCCATTATATGGGATTACTTATGAGATTTTTATGCCTCTCCTTTCCTTCCAGCTCTTTGACCATATTGTCCAGTGCATAGCAGACTTTCTGGATTATATGGGGATTAAAGGTGCTCGGCTTCCTCTGGGCTTCACCTTCTCCTTCCCCTGCAGGCAAACCAGCATTGACAAGGTAAGAGCTGCAGCAGCTCTGCATCTGCTTGGTGAATGACATCATTTTGGGCAAGGCTGACTTGTTGGTCTGGAGAATTTATTACTTTGCTTTGCAAATCAGTTGTGTTTCATGAGAAAATTATCGTCCCGTGTTATCCACCTGCCTAGGGGAGGCAGAGCTTTCACTTTTTGTCTCTGGTAAGTGATGGACATGAACTTGCTTTTGTTTTATAAAGATTTAGCCCTCATGACAGCAAAATGAAGTGCATGTTTTTAATAACCCAGGAACCTCCTTATGCTGCCTTAACTCCTCAATGGCAAGAGATAACAAATGGCTCCTTGTGCTTGCTCAGCTACAGTCCCAGGTTGTTTTCCAGCCTGTGCTGCACAGCTCTGAATGTGCAACTTCTGCACCACATTAGCTTCTTTCTGCTGAGTGCCAGTGGACAGACCTGAGCTTACTTGCTCAGCTTGGAAGAGTTGGCTTTTTGACAGATATCATATCTTTTATCTTATCTGAAAAGATTTATGGATTTCCAAGAGGGGCAGGGGATGTTGTGCTGCTTAGTTCTAGTCAAATATGTAAGATATTGGGGAAATGAGAGACTGCTATTTTATTGAATGTTTTAATGTCCTGGTGGGGTTCACAGTAGCTTCTAAAGCTGGAAGTTAGTCTGCTCTGTCTCAATTTTCAGCTCACTGTTGAGAGTACAGCAACAGGACTTGGCCTTTTGTGGAAACATGAATTCATGTGCCTTCTGAACCCACAGCTTAGCCTTTTGGTCTTGACAAATGATTAGGAAGCAAATTCCAGAGTATTGATGGCAAACTGAGTGAGCCACATCTGTGTCCCACGATATGTTGCTCTGTGTGTTTGGTCTTCTGCTGTTGCTAGAACTTGAGGGTGTTTCTTAATATCAGCTTTTTCTCCCAGTTTTCTTCTATGGTTTTTTTTTCCCCTTTGGACAGACAGTCCAGAGCCACTTAGGAAGTGCAAAGCTATTACTTCATGTAACCTGGAAAACAACTTTTGTCAGGCCAGGTTGTTGTCTGAAAAGAAACAAATTAGTGTTGCCTGGAGTTGTGGGATCATACCAAATGTCCTTCAGGAAACAACCCAAAATTTCACAGTAGATTAATTAATGTTTGATGGGTGATTGATGATTTACAACAAAAGTATTGTCCAAATGAGTTTTAGAAGGTACTGAGGCACTGAAGGTACTTTTTGCCTTGACAAAAAGCTGATTAAACTTGGAGCCACTTCCATCAGCAGTGGAGTAACAAAGACACCCACAGTAACCTGTCCAGGGAAATATGTCATTTGGGGGAAATAAAAAAAGCCTTGGGGTGGGAGGCAAGAAAAAGCTGATGCTTGCAATGTACAGTCTGCTCTTTGTCTCCACTCACGACTTTCTTTCTCTTCTGTTTCAGGGAACACTTGTGGGATGGACAAAAGGATTCAAGGCGACAGACTGTGAGGGGGAAGATGTTGTTGATATGCTGAGAGAGGCCATCAGGAGAAGAAATGTGAGCTGTTTTTTCCTGCTCATTTTGGTGTATTTAAAGCACTCTCACTCTGGCATTCCATACTGATTGTGGCTTGTGTTTCAGGAGTTTGACCTGGACATCGTAGCCGTGGTGAATGACACTGTGGGGACCATGATGACCTGTGGCTATGAGGACCCAAACTGTGAGATTGGCCTTATTGCAGGTACAGTGGTGGCCAAGTGGCCACTGAGAGAAGGAAGCACCTACGTAGAGCTGGGCTTTGGCATCTCTAAACCAGCACCTTTTATTTGAGTTTGATATATTAGAATATATATATATTAGTATATATATTGATATATTAGTATATATATTTATATATTAGTATATATTGATATATTAGTGTATATATTGATATATTAGTGTATATATTGATATACTAGTGTATATATTGATATACTAGTGTATATATTGATATACTAGTGTATATATTGATATACTAGGATATATATTGATATATTAGTGTATATATATTGATATACTAGCGTGTATATTGATATACTAGTGTGTATATTGATATACTAGGATATATATTGATATACTAGAATATATATTGATATATTAGTGTATATATTGATATACTGGTGTATATATTGATATATTAGTGTATATATTGATATACCAGCGTGTATATTGATATACTAGGATATATATTGATATACTAGTGTATATATTAATATACTAGGATATATGTTGATATACTAGGATATATATTGATATACTAGTGTATATATTAATATACTAGGATATGTGTTGATATATGAGTGTATATATTGATATACTAGGATATATATTGATATACTAGTATATATATTGATATATTAATATATATATTGATATATTAGTGTATATATTGATATACTAGGATATATATTGATATATTAGTGTATATATTGATATACTAGTGTATATATTGATATACTAGTGTATATATTGATATACTAGTGTATATACTGATATACTAGTGTGTATATTGATATACTAGCGTATATATTGATATATTAGCATATATATTGATACACTAGTATATATATGGATATATTAGTTGCTTGGAGTTCTTGGCAGATTGGTGTGGTGCTCAGCAGGAAACTTAACCACATCTGCAGCAGATAAGTTCCTGAACCTGTTGGATTTTTGATCATCTCTCTGGTGGTGCCTAACAAGTGTATGCAGGGTAAAAGAACACAAGCAGATAGAGCATGAATTCTTGTTTTGACAAGTTGCTGTGCAGCCAGGTCACAGACCATGGGCAAGCAAATGTTTTTAAAAATCTGAATGAATTCTTGTTGGGCTTTTTAGATGATTCCCCCAATAGGTTCCTCCAAGTTTTGATCCAGAAATATGTCTAAGCATAGAATCATAAAATGGCCTTGAAATTTGAGATGAGGCAAAGAGAACTTTAAGATGAGCACTGCAATCATCTTCCATAAATTTCTGGTGCTGCTTCACTTTTCCAGCTGAAATCTTGTAATTTCTTTCCTTTTAGGAACAGGTACCAATGTTTGCTACATGGAGGACATGAAAAACATAGAAACAGTGGAAGGGAATGAAGGAAAAATGTGCATTAATACAGAATGGGGAGCATTTGGTGACAATGGCTGCATTGACCACATCAGGACAAAATATGACAGAGAAGTAGATGAAGGCTCCCTAAACCCAGGCAAACAGAGGTAAACGTGGTGGTCCTGATGCCAAGAGCCTGATGGAGTCAGTCTTCGAGAGACACTGGCTGCTTTTTAAAATGTGCTTAATGAATGAATAATCAGAAAGGAAATTTTAATATTTCATTTCTTTTGTTGCTTGGTAAGTAACCTAGATATAAAAAAAAAAAAAAGGAAAAAGGAAAAAACCAAAGACGTACATTGTTACCACAGCACTGTTTTCAGCTTAAAGCATTACCAAAAGTGCAGCTTTTAAGATTTCCCTGCAAAGTCTAGGTCATGCTTTGTTCCTCCTCTTAGGGTGATTTTTCAAAGGCAAAATACAACTGAAGCTTGTTGGGTAAAGACAATATTGATTAGATGTGACTCTGGTGAATGCATGCTGGGACAGGCAGGAGTTTCTCTTCAGTGTGGACTCTGGCTTTAACACAATATTCTGTTTAATATTGCAAAGGTTTTTTTCCTACTTCTGTTACCATTTGGCATAGGTAAATATATTGTAATTGATGTTTGCACTTGAAGTCTCTGCAACAGATTTTTGATGATTGAAAAATGGAGTTCCATGGCTATTGCTCTGCAAGGTTGGACTGCCTTTTTTTTGAGTTCATGGGGCATGTACATACTACTCAAGCTAAACAGAGCCATCTCTTTAAATGAACATTTTTATTCTTCTTTTGACCCAACAGGTATGAAAAAATGACCAGTGGAATGTACCTAGGTGAAATAGTAAGGGAAATTTTGATTGACCTAACCAAACAAGGGCTGCTGTTCAGAGGACACATTTCGGAATCACTCAGGAAAAGAGGAATATTTGAAACAAAATTCCTGTCTCAGATTGAAAGGTAAAGTTGTTAGATTTACGTGATTTAAATCCCTAAAGTCTTCTGGGACATCTAGGACACAGTCTTTTGCAAGTGTGGGGAGCCCTTTCCTTCACAAAGTCAATTAAGTCAGTTATAGTTTTCTTCTTTGTGCATCCCCCACCTCCAGAATAAAAGTTAAAAATAAGAAACTGGGGAAGTCACAGGATTATTGCTGTAATTATATGAATTATCATTTCCTATCCACACAACTGGGTTATCTTGGATGCCTGAGCCGTCAAGCTAAGTGTTTCTTGTGGGTCTTAAAACAGCACTCATTTAAGAAAGCAAGAAGTCAGTGACACACGAGTATGTGCATACCTATATATCTGTATGGTTACAATGGTCTATTTGAAACTCTTTCTGCTGTGGAAAGCCTTGAAAGGAGGGTCTCAGGAAAGTAACAGTTGTGTGGCTGAGCTGGCTCTGCGGTTAGGTGGGTAATTACTGTTCGAGATGCAGCCCAACATGGCAAAGGGCATGGCAGGAGCTGCTGTTCCATCTGAGTTCAGACAGAAACCAGCCTTGAGGGAACTGGGGGGTGTTAGAGCTGAGGTGGGCCCGTTTCCCTTGGCCCAGAGCTGTGTGAGGTGAGGAGCTGTCCCTCACTGCTCTGTGTGTCCCTCACTGCTCTGTGTGTCCCTCACTGCTCCGTGTGTCCCTCACTGATCTCTCTGTGTCCCTCACTGCTCTGTGTGTCCCTCACTGCTCTCTGTGTCCCTCACTGCTCTCTGTGTCCCTCACTGCTCTCTGTGTCCCTCACTGCCCTGTGTGTCCCTCACTGCTCTCTGTGTCCCTCACTGCTCCGTGTGTCCCTCACTGCTCCGTGTGTCCCTGCAGTGACTGGCTGGCCCTGCTGCAGGGTGTTAGAGCTGAGGTGGGCCCATTTCCTTGTCCCAGAGCTGTGTGAGGTGAGGAGTTGTCCCTCACTGCTCTGTGTGTCCCTCACTGCTCCGTGTGTCCCTCACTGCTCCCTGTGTCCCTCACTGTTCCGTGTGTCCCTCACTGCTCCGTGTGTCCCTCACTGCTCCGTGTGTCCCTCACTGCTCTCTGTGTCCCTCACTGCCCTGTGTGTCCCTCACTGCTCCGTGTGTCCCTCACTGCTCCGTGTGTCCCTCACTGCTCCGTGTGTCCCTCACTGCCCTGTGTGTCCCTCACTGCTCCGTGTGTCCCTCACTGCCCTGTGTCCCTCACTGCTCCTGTGTCCCTCATGCCGTGTGTCCCTCACTGCCCTGTGCCCTCACTGCCGTGTGTCCCTCACTGCTCCGTGTGTCCCTCACGCTCTGTGTCCCTCACTGCCCGTGTGTCCCTCACCGCTCCGTGTGTCCCTCACCGCTGTGTGTCCCTCACTGCTCGTGTCCCTCACTGCTCCGTGTGTCCCTCACGCTCCGTGTGTCCCTGCTACCGCTCCGCTAGTGTCCCCACCGCCCGTGTGTCCCTCACTGCTCCTGTGTCCCTCACTGCTCCTGTGTCCCTCACTGCCTGGTCACTGCTCTCTGTGTCCCTCCCGCTCGTGTTGTCCCTCACCGCTCCGTGTTTCCCTCACCGCTCCGTGTTTCCCTCACTGCTCCGTGTGTCCCTCACTGCTCTCTGTGTCCCTCACTGCTCCGTGTGTCCCTCACTGCTCCGTGTGTCCCTCACTGCCCTGTGTGTCCCTCACTGCTCCGTGTGTCCCTCACTGCTCTCTGTGTCCCTCACTGCTCCGTGTGTCCCTCACTGCTCCGTGTGTCCCTGCAGTGACCGGCTGGCCCTGCTGCAGGTGCGGCGCGTCCTGCAGCACCTGGGGCTGGACAGCACTTGTGAGGACAGCATCATCGTCAAGGAGGTGTGTGCAGCCGTGTCCACCCGGGCTGCCAGGCTCTGCGGGGCAGGGCTGGCTGCTGTCGTGGAGAAGAGGAGGCAGAACCGAGGTGTGGAGAGCCTGCAGATCACTGTTGGGGTGGACGGGACTCTGTACAAGCTCCATCCGCAGTGAGTGCCTCGGTGCCACTTCCCTTTGCTGTTTGCTTGTTGCCACTGTGAGAACAGACCTGTGCCAGCTTTCTGCTGAGAGATTAAAAACCTGAGAGGGGGGAAGGATCTAACACATCTCACTGCATTTTGTCATTTCCCTTTCCTAGCCAGAGGATCAAAAATTGTAAAGTCAGCTCCAGTTACCACTGGGAGGCTCTTTTCTCTGGGAAATACTTATTTTCCTAATACTTATTTTCCAGTGTTTTGGTAGATTTCTACAATATCTGAGGCTCCTAGATGGAAAGCTGTCTTGAGTTTACGGAGTTGCTCGCAGTATTCTGTGAGCAAGGCCTAGAAACAGCATTTGCTTTTGAGCTGGGAGGAGAGAACCTCCTTCAGGATCTCTGAAGATGTGGGCACTGTGTGGCCTCATGCTGAACAAAAGTGAAATGGAGAAATAAAAATTAAAATCTGATTGTGTACAAAAGTTTGTATCTTTCATGAATAGGAGAAAAAGCAGAAGAAAGCAAGGGCTGAGGTACCTTGCTCGTAGGTGAATACAAAGATCTCAGATCAGAGAGCAGCTGCTGAAATGTTCTGTTCTTCTCTCCCTTCCCTTTCAGTTTCTCCAGGATCCTGCAGGAAACAGTGAAGGAGCTGGCCCCTCAGTGTGATGTGACTTTCATGCTCTCTGAAGATGGAAGTGGGAAGGGAGCTGCCCTCATTACTGCAGTTGCAAAAAGGTTGCACAACGTTGGACAGAAGTAGAAATGAGAGGCCAAGGAGCCCCAGCCCTGCCAGGCGTGTGCAGCAGGGGTTTGCTGGGTGGTGGTTCCACAAAGCTTTGCCAGCACCAGCACTGGTAGCTTTTATTGGGGAGCAGCTGGTTTTGACCAACCAGGATTGTGGATTTTTGGTAACTTGGTGTTTCTGCTCCTCACTAGAATTATGTCTTGGCATGGCACAGCTCTGTACTTCCTGCAGTGCATCTCCAATGCTCGTGGGAGAGTGAAAACAAAACAAAATCAACCCAAATGTGTCTTTTTACAACATCTTAATTAAGCTGCTGCACCACAATTGAGTTTATCACCAGTTTCTTAGGATTCTGTGCTTAGTTTTGCCTTGCTCTGGCTCGAAGAATATTGAGATTCTGATGTTGCATCTCATCTAGTGGAATATTTGTTCAATGCTTCACAGGTTTTACAATAAATTTGGAGGTGAAATAAATGAATGGTCTGTGGTCAGTGATGCTCCCCCTGCTGCTGCACTGGTTGCAAGTGTAATGCAACACTCCCCTGAGGACAGGAGGCATGTTTAATTAATGAATGTAAAGTAAAAAAATGTGATTCCACAGAATATCAGTTTGTGCCAAAATGTGTCAGTGCATCTGAGTCCCATAAAGCTAAACCAGTGCTGCATGGATGCTGACTGTGACTGATCCTTTGGATCCTGCAGGAATCAGAGAAGGTAAAAGGAGCTACAGAGTCTGCAGTGTCTGTGTCAGGGCTACACAGAGGGTATCAAACAGGCCACCCAAATAGTGTGTAGAGGGGAAAAAAAAATCACCCAAATTTCTGAAAGTCTCCTCTTTGTTTTCCCTCTGTTATCTTCTTGCGTGTTCCTGAGAGAATTGTTTCCATTTTGTGCAAAGGAAGTTTATCCTTGGTTTTCATTTTCTGTTGCCTGCCTGTTTGTAGTCTGTTTGTAAATAAATCTGTGTTGTTGTGAGCCTTTGCTCCTCTGTCCAGTGCATCTTCTGAGTTGTGGGAAGAGCATGCAGGCAAGTGGGAGCTTTCTTAAATCTAAACCTTTATACCCAAACCTTCCTTTAAATCTAAATGTGTTTGTGTACTCAGCAGCACTGCAGTGATTGTGAAGGGGGTTTGTGGATGGAGCCCATGGCCTTGTGTGACCAAATGTCCCCGACCTGCTCTACCCAGGAAAAACCAAAACAATAATTAGTACAGAGAAGCTGCAAATCTGTGTCCTGCCTGTTGTCTCTTCTCAAATATTCCTGTATCACTTTTAATCCTCTCTTTTTGGGTACTTGCTTCCTCGTGGGCTGGCAGCAGAAAGTGGGGCCAAGAAATGTGCTTGGAGCCTAGTTAGGTCAAAAGTGACTGTGGTGCAGGGGGGTGAGCACTTGGGTTTATGTAATGATCTGTAACAAGGCTGCTGCTGGGTTTAAATTTAGCAATCCCAAATTCAAAATTGGAAGCTACACCAGACTTTTGCTGTTTTGTAGTTTTATAAAAAAACCCCAAAATGTGTCAACAGCTCTGTGTCTGTGTTGGAGTTACTGGATGGGTAGAAGATACTTGCAAATAATTTCACTTCTGAAGGAATTCCTCATAGTGCTGAGCTCACTGTACCAAGTTGTTATCTCCTATTACATTTAATGTTTTTCTCCTTTTGTCGAGAAACTTAGTGTTTTACTTTATATTTCAGAATCCACAGAGCTGCAGAAGCCAAAGTTTCCTGTGTAATAAGGGCAGGGATCTGGAGTGGAAGTTTGTTGCTGGTAACAAACAAGTTAAATCTGGAGGGGCTGGGTGTAGAAGAAAAAAAAAAAAATCAGATATTGATGTAACACAGCATATCCTGTGCTGAACAGGATGTGCTGCAGTTCAATACATGACATGGTTAGCCAATATAAAATAAAATGGAATTTTTCCAGTTTCACATCTTAGATTTTTGTTTTTCTACTTTTATTTTTCTACTGCTTCCTGGATAGCTGGGTGATGCTTCATTTCCACCTGCTTTCCCTCCAGTTAATACATTTAGTGCTTGAATTTATCAACTTTGTTGTGATGCTGCTTGAAGACATGAACATCTTTTTTCACATCTAGGTGACACATGTAATCTGGAAAGTTGAAAGATCTTTAAATTCTCAGGTATGATGTGGTATAGTGACAGATATGATAGAAGCATTACTGAGGGAAGGAAATAAGGTTTGTGCCTTTCAGAAATTCTCAGTAGATGGTTGCAGTTACCTTTTCATCCATGGGGTAAAAATAATCCTAAATATTTTGTTTTGCCAGATAGAGACACGTTTTTGGGGCTGCAGGCTTGGACTTGACTCATAGGCTTGGACCCTTGACTCATAAGCCATAACAGAAAATGCAGTGGCAGCTCAGTGGTGACATATTCCCTTTGTCACTCTGACAAAGTTCAAAAGCAAATATAGGATCATGTGGAAATCCTTCAGAAATCCTGATTAGCATGATCTCCCTTCTTGAGAAGTCAATATTATACGGGATTAGCAGATTAGTGTAAAGGAGTTTGAGGCTGACATGTAGGTAATACCAAAATGAAAGTATTGTTCCTTCCATCTTCTTTGATTTGTTTATTTGTGAATCAACTGGCTTGGGTTTGAGGTCACCACAGGAATTAGGTGGTGAATGTTGTCCTGTTCTAGGTAAACTTGCAGTTTGTCTAGAAAGGACCACCACTGCCTTGTACTGTCACTGCAGGGTGGTCCAGAGCATCTCTCAGACCTGTAAAGTCACTAGCTTCTCAAGGGATAAATTCATATCTAGATATAAAATAATAATTATATATTTATTAATATAATAAAGTAAATAATAATATGTAGATATAAAATAATAATATAATCATATTTTATTATATTATAGAGATAATATAATATAATATAATATAATATAATATAATATAATATAATATAATATAATATAATATAATATAATATAATATAATATAATATAATATAATATAATATAATGTATTTCTGCACACAGGTGGCCTGTTGAGGTGAGAGGAGGAAGGGAAATAAGGCAGATATCTTCTTTGTCCCAGCACTGAATCCACTCTGTAAAGCTGATGTGGAAAGCAAGATATAAAACCACCAAAATTTTAATGAATGTTTTCCTTTCTCTCGTTGATAGTATCACCTTGCAGAGGCACACTGAAGGTGCTGCAAACGTGATGGGTCATGTCTGTCTGAGAGGGGAATGCCAAAATAATTTTGATTTGGTTGTGTGCTTTTTTAACACCCTCCAGATGCCAGCCCCATCCCTGCTGAGCATTACACTCCTCTGTGTAAATGATGACAAAAACCAAACCAAAAAAGACCCCAAAAAACAACAAAAACCAAAAGAGATAGGGAGAGACTGAGTCCGTTTCACTGCCACTATATTTTATTTTTTATTTTATTTTATTTATTTTTTTAATTTTATATTTTATTTTATTTTATTTTCTTCTTTTGCTGGAAAGGAGGAAGGTTTGGAGAAGAGGGGAGAGATGTATAAAGAGTATGGCACATCAACAGCTAAAGATTCCCCTTAAATTTGTTACTGCAATTCAGAAAAACTTAAAAGTAAGTGTTAATAGTGGAGAAAGGGAATGACAGCAGGGCAAGGTGTGAAGCTTTAAGAGCTGGTAATTACAAGGACAATTCAATGGCATTAATTGAGTTAAGTGTGAAAAATGCCAATCAGTTGTTTTTAAAATTTTAAAAGTTTAATGATAATAAAATGGTTATAAAAATAGCAATATAATTAGAGTAATAATAATTTGGACAATTTGGATTAGGACAACATGAGGCAATAAGAACAAAGAGTTAGGGACAGTTTGGGTACCTCTTTCTGGGCAGGACAAACCTGAAAAAGGCCCCACTTTAACAGAGGATTAACCCTTAAAAGCAACAGCCTGTTGCATATTCATACACCTCATCCATGATGCATAAATTCCATTCAAACACAGGATTCTGTCTGGGCAGTGTCAGCTTCTTCCTCTGAATCCTGACTGAGTCTTCAGGGCTGAGCAAGGTGGGAAGAAGTTCATTTCTCCTGATAATGGAGCAATAAATTCTCTTTCTCTGAGAGGTTTAGGTGTCCCATGGCCGCTATCTCATTCCTTTCTTAAAACAAATACCCCACATACATAGTTCCTACTTTAACTACAAAAGTTCCCTTTGAACTACAAAACTGCATTTACCATACTGTTAAAATATTAATACAATATAACAAAATACATGTAGTAGATATCTGCATAGAGCCATAGAACATGCACTTTTCACAGCAGGCATTCCCCCCAGGGCTCACCTGGGGCAGCAGCCACAAGAAAAGGATTGGGATGGAAGTGGTTAATGGATGGGGATGGACAAGCTGGGCCTGGAGGGAGCTCGGAGCAGCAGGAGGAGAAAAGGGGTGCTGGGAAGGCAGGGAGGGTGAGAGCAGGCAAACAAGGAAGGTGCTTTCCCTTTTCAGCAGGCACCACCTGAACGCTCCAAAGCGGAAAGTTACGGACGCTGATTTGGGAGCAGCAGCTGATTCTGGAAACAAATGGGATAAATACTGGCATGAGAAAGAAAAGAAAAAAAAAAAAAAAAGTTGAAATGCCTGAATTGCACATCTGCTGTGGCCAGCAGTTCTGCAGGAAATGCACTGAGACCAGAGAGAGTCGAGGAAACTGGGCATGAACAGGGCTCCCAGTGAAGCCCAATGGGAGCTGAGGGCCTGGGCAGTGCCCGTGGTAACTGCTGGGAATTTGGCTGAGAATTTGGCTGAGAATTTGGCTGAGAATTTAGCTGGGAATTTGGCCTCCTTCACCTGGCTCTCCCATGAAGTATCTGTGTTTAACACAGGCCCAAGGCTGCCTGTGCTGAAGGATTTGTAAAGGTGCTTTGTGCTCTGGGCTCAGAAATTCTGCTGCAGCCTTTTCTGTTGCTTTCAAGTGTGTGTTTTCAGAGCAAGGTCTAAAAAGGGTTTTCAGAGCTGTAGGTCTAAAGCTCAGTGTGTTGGTCTGAAATTTGAATAATTGCATGGTCATTAAATTTTGCACAAAAAGGAATTGACTCTAAAAGCAGCTGATATGTTATCATGATTAGAGCAATAGCAATGCCTTCTTTCATCACAATGAAGTTACATTGTTAGGGAGCATAATTGACATTTTTTATTGAAAGATTAAGAAGAACTTGTTTACGGCTTGCAAACAAAGAGGTTTTAATTCAACAAACTGCAGCAGGAATAAGCAGTAAGTGGCATTTTCATCTGCTGGCCGGCTAGAGCTTTAGCTGCAGAATGCTGTGGACAGAGAAGTGTGAAGGAATTTGCAGCTCAATATCTGCCCAGTAAAGCGTGCACCAGAAAGCTGACGGGGAGAAACCTTGAGTGCAAAGGAACAAAGGGCTGGAGTTAATACTGGCACCTTTGGGGAGGACACCACGGATTCTGGAGAGCAGCTTCATGCCACCTGTGGTGCAAGGTATGGCATTTCTGAGGATGCTTTTGCCATGGAACCCTCGGGATGGCACCTGGCTGCTCAGCTGGCTGCTGAAGTAGGTATCTGGGTTGTTTTTGTTTCCCTGGGTGTATTGCTTCATGGTCCAATAGGCTCAGGAGCTGAGTGGTGCTGGCATTTCAAAGTGGCATGTTGTGATTGGAAGGGGCTGCTGTGGAAGGGTTTGGAAAGCAGAGCCAAATGAAGCACCACCGCCATTCGACTGCAGAGAGGCTCTTGTGCTTCCCAAATCTATTTAGGATCCTGTTTGGATCAACAACAAACAAATCCTAAACAAATATGTTTAGGACCCTGTGCTGGTGGTTGTGTCTTACTTTCCAGACTGCTCTCCAGATAAAGCCAAGGGTATGTGAAAAATTTGGGGTTTTTTTAAAGCAAATTCCTCTTGTGCACTTGGAAGTGGTTTGGATTTTTTGTCCCAGCTCTGGTCAAAGTTTAAGAGCCCAAGCCAAAGCTGCTGTTCTGACTGTGGAACCAGTCCCCTGGGGGCACTTGGGGGGCTGACAAATCTCTGCAAGGAGGGTGCCCATCCCAGCAGCCAGGGCAGCATCACTGAGCCACATGAAATGACCCAGCTGGGAGGGGAGGGAAGGGGCTGGTCCTGCCCAGCATCTCACCTGTGCCACACCTGAGACCTGCCTGCCAACCTGAAAGGGCAGCACCTGATACAGAGGGCAGGTGGTGGAACAGCTGAGGGTGTTTTCTGGGCCTGAATGTTGACTGGTAGCCACAGGCTGTTGTGGCTGTCATCTGTCCAAAACCAGGTTATAGATAAAACTTGTGATTAAAACGTGTGTTTGTATCGATGTCAAATGCCAGAGTAGAAATATCCTGCTGGCAGACAGGGGTGCCCGTGGGTCTGTCAGTGCTGGGTCAGTCCCAGACAGACTCTGCAGCTCTCAGAGGAGCCAGCAGGGATGAGCTGCAGTGGCCCAAGACACAGGGGATCTTGTGGGGAAACTTCTGCTTTCCTAAAAATTGTGTGTTCTTCAAGAAAGGAAGGGAGAGACAAGCAGGGTGGGGTTGTCTCTTGCTGCAGTGAGTGCTGGGACCACAGCTGAAATCTGGGGGCAGAGCTGTTCACCAGGAAGCTGAGTTCCCCATTTAAAGCACTGAGATTACAAGAAAAGCTGATTTTTCCTATTATTATTTACTATTATTATTTATAGTGTTATTTTTTATTTTTTTTTAGTATTAGGAAAATATCCATCACCCGTCTTTTGCAGCTGTGCAGTGAAGCCAGACTCTCAGGTTTCCTGCCAGGAATGGGTCAGGGGGATGGAGAAACCTGTTCAATTGAAACAAGAACTTGCTTTCTGACACATACACAAGTTGTTTATTGAAATTTGTTTATTCCACCTGTGTGTGGCAGGAATCTCAGGGCACCTTGGGGCTGTGTGAGGGGCAGTGCCAGCTGACGTGTTCCCTGTTCCCACCTTTCTTCTGGGTCACACCTGTGCTCCACAGCCCGTATGTCCCCAATTTCCTCTCTTTTTTGGGGTGGTTTTAGCTGATTTTAGTGCGTGCACCTGCTGTAGCCCAGCTCTGGAGGGGTTTTTAAGAGAGCAGAGCAGCCTGTGGGGCGTGTGGCTTTCAGAGACACCTTGAGGCTGTGCAGGGAGCTGTGCAAACCCACAATTCTGCCTCTCTCTTTGCTGGCAGTGCCCTGTGATGGCCATGTGACAGAACAAGGGGTGCTCCTGCTATGGCCACAGGGGAAGAGCCCAATGCTGTGGATGTCCCTGGCTCCTGCTGCTCCCCACTGTGCCAGGTGAGTGCCTGCTCTGCATCCCTGCTGGGGAGAGAACACTGACTGCCCTTGGAGGGTCTGACTGCTGGATATTGGCTGCACCTCACACTGGGGCTTGCTGGAAAAGGAGCACAAAGCTGAGGCCTTGGCAGCTCTGTGTTTGTGATATGAACTGATTTTTGCTAGCATCAAATGCTGGATGAAGGAGAAATGTGCATTTTTATGGAAACTGGCCTCCCAGAGGTTCAGAGGGGTCACCCTGCCTGGTGTTGGTGGAAAAACACAGAAGAGGGGCAGGTTGTGCTCCCTGTGCTGAAAGGACGAGTTCTTGGTTATGGATTCACTGCTCACACAGCAAAGGTGTGTGAAAAATGCCAGTTTAAAAAAAAACCAAAAAAAGTTTAATAGTAATAAAATGGCTATAAAATAGCAATATAATTAGAGTAATAATAATTTGGACAATTTGGATTAGGACAATATGAGACAATAAAAACAAAGAGTTATGGACAGTTCGGGTGCCTTTTCTGGGCAGCACAAGCCCGAAAAAGGCCCCACGTTAACAGAGGATTAACCCTTAAAAGCAACAGCCTGTTGCATATTCATACACCTCATACATGATGCATAAATTCCATTCAAACCCAGGATTCTGTCTGGGCAGTGTCAGCTTCTTCCTCTGAATCCTGACTGAGTCTTCAGGGCTGAGCAGGCAGGAAGAACTCGATAATGGAGCAATAAATTCTCTTTCTCTGAAAGATTCAGGTGTCCTGTGGCTGCTATCTGGTGCAAGTACCTCATTCCTCTCTTTTCAAAAAAAGTATCTTACATAGCATAGTTTCTATTTTAACATTATGTTATAACCTAAAACTATATTTAACACACTACTTAAGAAAATGAATACAGCATAACTTTCTAACACAACACATATAATATTAATTTGAATATTTGTGAAAAGCTAATCATAAAATAGGCATTTTTCCCAGGTGCACTGCTGTTAAATGGCATTTTAAGAACAGTTTGAGGTTTGGCCCCTGCCATTCAGACCTGCCTGGGACAGTGCACAGACACCAGTGAATGTCACTGCTGAGGGTCTCTGCTTCTCCCAGGGCTTTGGTTTTGAGTATTACACTGTGGGTGTGTTAGAGCTAAACTTTGGCAAATGAGCTCAATGATCTGTGAGGAGCTGAAAGCAGACTTAGGAAAACTGTCTCCATATAGTCAGTAACTTAGATTATATTTTCGATTATATTTTCCTTTGTTTAAATCATTGCCTTATCACTTAAGCGAGTTGCTGGTTATGCAGCCATCCTTTTACTGGTGTTGAACTGCTGCTTCTGAAAATAACATTCGAATCAAACAACTGAAAATACTTTAAACTTGCCTCTTTTGAAATTTTAAACCAGTTTGCACTCTATATTTTGCCCTTTTTTCAGCATAATTTCTTTTAGCATTGTTCACTAGCACTGGATGTTTAGTAGGTACAAGAAATCTGCACTTGTGGTCATTTCAGTTTGCTGGGGTCAAGAGATGTTTTATGAAATGAAACAAAGGTTTCACCTTCTGGTCAGGAAAGGCAGTTCATTGAGTTTGTTGATGTATTTCTGTTTGCATATAAATATGTGTGTGTATGGTGTGATTCATAGGTACATGAGCTGCAATAATGACTTCCTACCAACGCACTATAAAAAATGCTTCCTTGATCCAGCAGTTCTCACCTCGATGGAAAAAAAATGTTTAAGTGGCGCAGGGTCCAAGCTGAGTCAGAAAACTGGAATTGTTATTGCTTTCCTTTGCAGAGATGAAAAATCAGTTGTATTTCTGACAGTGGAGAGAAGGAAGGTGCAGTGGTGAATATCTAGGACAGGAAGGGAAAAAAGAAAGAGATCAGTTTGGGTGGATTGCATTTGTGTTTCCCCTTGGTGTGTAAGGGAAGAGCAGAGTGAGTGACTTGCATGCCAAGTGCCAAGGGATGCCAGCAGCTGGACCTGAGCTGGAAAACCTCAGAGGGGTGGAAAGCAGCACAGAGTAGCTCTGCTGTGCTACACAGGAGCTGGAGTTTGGGTTTTGTGGTGGGGAGGCTCCAGGGAGCAGTTTCCTCTTTTCCCCACACATGTGCAGATGTGGGGAGCCCTTTGCAGGATTGCTCAGGCAACCCATAGCTTTTGGAAGCAGCAGTTAATTAAATTTGGAGTAATTTGGTTTGTCCCCAGCTTAACGAACCTTGCAATCACTAAGAGGCTGAGAAAGAATCATTATGCAGACCTTCCAAATAATGAGGCTAAATTAGAAGCCATGAGGTTGGGGCTTGTGTTTATCTGGTTTCTTGGTTTTTTTTGCGGGGGGTCATGTTCTTTGCACCCCTCTGATGCTGAAGAACAGCAGCTGGTTCAAAGAAATAAAAGCCAACACAGCTGGCTGATGCTCAGGGATGGGGAGCTGAGGCACAGAGCATCTCCATCTGCCCCAGGAGTGTTCCCATGTGAATCAGTAAAAATTCCTTCTTTGCTGGATATACTTCCTTCTCCACTGTCCTCGCATCTATGGCCAGAGTTGAGAATCCAGACCTGGCTGTTTGTGATCCTTAGCTGCTTAGTTCACATCTCACAGAATTACTGCCTTGTCTTTGAAGGGAATTCAGCCTGGAAACCCTCAGGTGTGCAGTGTCTTCAGCCTGAAATGCTCAGTGTGATTTCAGCCTGGAAACCCGCAGGTGTGCAGTGTCTTCAGCCTGAAATGCTCAGTGTGATTTCAGCCTGGAAACCCGCAGGTGTGCAGTGTCTTCAGCCTGAAATGCACAGTGTGATTTCAGCCTGGAAACCCACGGGTGTGCAGTGTCCTCAGCCCCAAATGCTCAGTGTGATTTCAGCCAGGAAACCCTCAGAATGTGCAGTGTCTTCAACCCCAAATGTTCAGTGTGATTTCAGCCTGGAAACCCTCAGGTGTGCAGTGTCTTCAGCCTCAAATGCTCAGTGTGATTTCAGCCTGGAAACCCTCAGGTGTGCAGTGTCTTCAGCCCTCAAAAGCTCAGTGTGGTGAGGTGCTAAAACCTTTCCAAAGGTGGGGAGTGTTATCCATGCCTTGATGAAGGGATGGGACTATTGGGCTCAGAAGGATTTATTGCTCAGATAAACATCAGCCTCAGAGGCTGTGGGATTTCAGAGCAGTAAGAAGTGCCCATAGCTCAGAGTAGTCACAAGTTTCTTCATTGCAAGGCAATATATAACATTCCAATCCAATGGAAAGTGGCTACAAAGTTTATTTTGTTTTTCTAACCTAAAATCTTTACCTAATTCTGCTGCACTGTGTACATTTTCATCCACTGGTCTACTACTACATGTAGACACACGTTTCTATTACAACTTCTAAACTCTTAGCTTACTCTATACAATTACATTACCACACTATCAAACCCTTCACTATCTTACTCAATAGCTTCTCACTTATTTAAGGCATATTCTTATTTACAACTATAGAAACATAAATTTATAGTTTTTCTGCTTAGTGTTTGTGTATTTTTATTTTTACATCAATCCAAGCTTCTCCCAAGGCTGCAAATCAAACCCTTCAGTGTCTGTGGAAGTTTTTATCTTTCCATTTCCTACAGGGGACTTCATTAAAAAGTAGCTCCCCCTTCCCCTGGAGCATTTCCAGAAGAATGGGCCAAACCCCTTGTTAGTCTTCCTGCCTTAAACATCTTTTGGAAACACACTCTGGAATGCTGTACCAGGAGCACAAAAACTACTTTTTAAAAGTGTCCAGTGCTCTGTCCACACATGGAATGGCCTTTCCCATGCATGGAATGAGCTCCCTCAAGGCATTCCTAGCTAATCTGGGTTTTCCATGGGGAAAGCATGAGAGAAAGCATCCTGTGTGGTAGTGCCTGCTTGCTGTGCCCCCTGGCAAGGTGAAACTGCATATAATGTGGTTAAACTTGTTCCACTGAATTGCTCATCAAACTGATTTATCTGCTGCTTTCAGATCTTCTTGGTAGCTTCTCCATTAAGTTCAGCACAAAGGAATGGTGATTTATTCTGTGCAAGTATTTGGTTTCTTACCCTGGAATGGGAGATTTCTCTCCTCAGCCAGAACTGCTGGCAGGAACTGGGAACTTAGTGTTTATTAGAGATGCTGCTTTCTTTCTCTTTGCTTTGAGGATTATGAAAGGAAAATACAATGTGGGAGTAAAGGGGATCGAGCATTTCCCAGACATCTAAAAAAAACACACCTACAACTTTATTTTTTTCCTATAGTAGGAAGCATCTATCAGCTGTGTACATCAAAACTACGTGATAAGATTAAAACAAAAAATCCCCTCATTGTGCAATTCAATCAGAATGCAGACTTGTATAGAGCAGTGAACATTTAATGAAGAAATTGGCAAAGTGGGGGAAAAAAATCTTTACCCACATCCAGGAGAGCTGATTCACAGAATTACTTCAGTCAGCTGAGACACTTGGGCAGCGTTAAACGGGGCCGATAAGATTAGAGCTCAATCAAAATAGCTGCAAATCATCAGGTGTCACGTTCAGCCTCCAGTAATTTGTCTTAAAGGACAGTGCCTTTCAGAACAGCCTGCTGGGTGCCTGGCAGAGCGCGGAGATGCCGGTAATTAATTGGCTGCTGAATTGATCCCTTGCAGGGAAGCAGAGGGGAAGCCCAGGGCTGGGTGCTGGGGCAGTGCAGACTCACGGCAGCGCAGAGCTGGCTGCCTCTCCCTGGAGCCTGTGCTTTTACTCTGTCCATTCTTCCTGGGTGCCATCCTCAACAACTGAAGACAAGCCAAATTATTTGCAATACTTGTTTAACCATCTCTTGATTGCTTTTGACTTTGCCACGTGAACCCCCTTCTGCACCAGTCTAGACTTAATTCTTTAATTTATTTGGGGGACTGTGATGTGTGCGGGTTTTATTGTCATTGCACAGAACCAAGTGTGAATCATAGGATATCCTTGTCTGGTGATGTTTTGAACTTACTTTTTCCTTCTTGTAGCTTAAAGGAAATCCAAGACTGTTGTTTCTGAGTTTGGATATATGTTGCAATACAAATGACCAGGGAGCCAAAGGCTACTTTAGTGATCTATGACATTCTGAATTCACTCCCAAGTCAGTTTTGGCAGGCAAAAAACCAAATGTCTTCCTCTTGCATATTCTTGCAACAGGATGTCATATTAAAGAGAAGACCACTGTGAGTATTTTAGCCGTCTGATTCAAATTCCTTGAGAGCCAGAGGGGATGCTTTGAATTCCTTTTATTTGGTCAAAGATTGGTTGAAAACCACTCAAGTTTGTGTCCAGGTGTTTTAAATGAGCAAGCATTCCCGCAGCAAGATAGCTGAGGGGGTATTGTGCATGTGGGTGGTGTTTGGGGCGTCCGAGCAGCAGAGATAGATAGTAGCACTTGTAAACCACACGTAGAGGCAGCTCCGGTGACACAAATCCTGTGGGAATTGAGCAGTATCAGGCAGCATTCAGACCAAAAAGAGCCAAGTCTGTCTCACCTAGCAAAGCAAAAGCTGTGAATGTGTAGGGTTACTTGCAGGGTATTTATAGAAAGCCACACCCGAGAGTGAGGAGAGTGGTTTCAGATGAAAGACAGGGCTTAGCAGATGACAGATGGATCGAAAGCAGGAGCAAGCCTGGCTGGGAATTAAAGATAGCTTCTGACCAGCAGCAGAGCAGGAGCGTGACTGAGCAGGGAATTACATCTGCGGGAGAGCTCGGTCAGTCTGTGCTGGGGATTGGTGCCACTGCTGGACACTGGGATGATTCGCTGAGCCCCACGTCCCTGTGGCACCCCTGGGCTCCAGCTGTGAGCTCCAGCTGTGCTGTGCCAGGGCCCTGTGCCTGCAGCAGGCAGCCTGGCTGCTCTGGGGAGCAATGAGAGCACAGCGTGCTCCTCAGCTTGGCAAGGAAATGAGCAGGAGGAGCACGGGCAGAGCAGTGGTGGAAATCTCTCTGAGCCTGGAGCCGGAGAAGGAAACCTGCCCACCCTGCCTGCAGTGACCAGGGCAGTGTGCAGGAGCATGTGCCTGCCAAAGCAGCTCTTGATTTTGGCCAGTGGAGCCATTTAATTAAAGCAGCACTGAAAAGGAAGCCGGAAATCCAAGAGGCAGATTTTTAATCACTTATAGTGTGGTAGGCAATCTGCATGCAAATCACACCTCCTCCTTTGCACGGGTGTGTGTTCCTGCCCCTGTGCAAGGACAAGGTGCTGACATGAGTCACTTACAAAGGCATTTAGCTATTTTTGGAGGGCCTCTCTGTCCCTTTGTGAAAAATGCATGTATTTTATGATTGGGTTTTTGCAAGTATTCAAATGAATGTTATATGTGTTTTGTTAGAAAGTAATGCTGTATTAATTCTCTTAAGTAGTGTGTTGGATATAGTTTTAGGTTATAAAAAATGTTAAAATAGAAACTATGCTATGTAGGATACTTTTTTTAAAGAAAGGACTCGCAGTGAGATAGCAGCCCCAGGGCACCTGAATCTTTCAGAGAAAAAGAATTTATTGCCCTCTTATCAGAAGAAACGAACTTCTTCCTGCTGTTAGGATTCAGGGGAAGAAGTTGATGATGACCAGACAGAATCCTGTGTTTGAATGGAATTTATGCATCATGTATGAGGTGTATGAATATGCAACAGGTTATTGTTTTTAAGGGTTAATCCTTTGTTAATGGGGGTCCTTTTTTGGGCTTATGCTGCCCAGAAAAAGGTACCTGGACTGTCTGTAACTCTTTGTCTCTATTGTCTTGTATTGTCCTAATTCAATTTGTCCAAATTATTATTACTCTAATTATATTACTATTTTTATAATCATTTTATTACTATTGTATTTTAAAAATTTAAAGACAAGTGATTGGCATTTTTCACAACTTTGTGTGTGGGCCCTCAGAGCCCTCATGGTGGTGGATGCCTCCTTGGGGTGTAGGGGAATGCGCTCCAACATGGCAAAGTTGTGGGAAGGAGGAGCCCTCTCCATCGGTGTATTATCATAGAATCACAGGATATCCTGAGCTGGAAGGCACCCACAGGATCAGAGTGGGATTGCTGGCCCTGCACAGGATCCCTGTAACAATCACACCCTGTGCCTCCTAGGCCTGACTCCACCGTGTCAGGGCATCCAATCCTTCCTCACACCTCTCCAGGGAAAGTGACTCCACCGCTCCCTGGGCAGCCCATTCCAATGCCGAATCACCCTTTTCCTAAAGAAATTCCTCCTAATGCCCAACCTACACCCTCCTAGCACAGCTCAAAGCTGTGTCCTCTTGTCCTGCCTCATCCCCTCGTGGCCACAGCCTCCTGTCAGGGGCTGCAGAGAGCGATCAGGTACCCTGAGCCTCCTCCGGGCTCAACACCCCGGCTTCCCCAGCCACTCCTGGTCAGATCTGTGCTCCAGACCCTTCCCCAGCTCCGCTGCCTTTCTCTGGACACGCTCCAGCACCTTCCCGAATCCAGGGGCCCAGAACTGGGCACAGCACTCGAGGTGCGGCCCCGCCAGTGCTGAGCACGGCGGAGAATCACCGCCCTGCTCCTGGCTCTGATTCCACTATTCTCCGCTTCCTCACACTATCCTTGGCACAGGCCACGATGCCACCGGCCTTGGCCACCAAGAAGGGCTTTTTGTCTCCTTTTTCCTTTTTCCCCTCAGGGAAGCCCTCAGCCGCCCGCCGCCATGGCGGCTGTGGCGCCCCTCAGGGTGACAGCGGGGCGCTGCCCTCCTCCTTCTCCTCCTGCAGCAGGCCGGGCACAGCTCGGAGCCGCCGGGAGGGGCCGGGCCGGGCCGGGCACAGGAGGAGGAGGAGGAGGAAGGGGCGGCGCTCGGCTGGGCTGGGCCGGGCTCGGCGCGGCCATCCCCGGGCCCCGCATCGCTGCGTGCGCGGAGCCGCCGCTGCAGCCGGCAGGATGATCGCCGCCCAGCTCCTGGCCTACTACTTCACGGAGCTGAAGGAGGACCAGGTCAAAAAGGTCAGATGGGCATCCCCCCGCCCAGGGCCGCCCCCGCCCACGCCTCTTGGGTTTTTAATTTTTTTTTTATCGTTAAAAAAAATTTTTTTTTTTTCTGTCCACTCGATGGTTTCCTTGCTTTGTCCCCAGAGCCACCCAGCTGCGGGAGGAAGGAGGGATAGCCCCGGGTTTAAACTCTCCAGAGCATCGCCGGTGGAGATGGCAGCGGGGTGCGGGTGATGGATGCACAGCGGCCGGTCCAGCAGGACCTGGGGGCTTTGGCAGTGAGCGATGGGAATGTGATGGCTTCTCATGGTGTTCGTCGGCACCAGCATCCCCGGAAAGGGAATTTCCCCTTCTTTCCGAGGATGCCTGAGAGCATCCCCAATCGAGCAGGCGAGGAGCAGGCAGTTTTTGAATTAAGTGCCGCAGGAGGATCGGAATTTACAGGAAATGGTTGTCGGCTGTGCTCAAAAAGAAGCATTTCTATAGGCTTCTTTTCCTCCAGCATTAGGGGGTTGCTGCCGTGTGGTTGGCACAGCGCTGGGGTCGAGCACTGCCACAAGGAAAAGGGAGCGGGGCTCAGGATAAATAAAAACATGGCAGTTAGATCCAATATCCGAGCATATTGCAGAGCTGTAGGGAGCGGGGAGCCTGGGGCTCGGATGTGGGGACACGAATTGGGAAAATAATTGCAAATGTCGGTGAGTCGGGCTGACGTCAGGAAAGCGAGGCTTCCCCTCTGCCACCTCCTCAGGCGTGCGTGTGACCCACCTGAGTGTGTGGCTGTGGGCATCCCTAAAATATTCCGGGAAAGCCTCAATGACGGCATTAGTAGTACTGATCTGTAGTGTTCTTGGGGCTTGAGCATCTCCCCAGCAGGAGGAGAGCGCCTCATCCATCCCTGTGGGCTGTGGCTGTGCCTGGGCTGGCCTCAGCTCCAGTGTGTGGGTGACCCACCCTGCCCCACTCGAGACGGGCTCAGTGTCCCTCGGAGAAAACCCAGCACAGCTCCCCATGGTTTCCACGTCTCCTTCCGTGCTTTGGGGCTTTTGGGGGCTCTCCTGAGGAGCCAGAGGCTCAGCCTGCAGCCCTGCACCGCCTCTCCTATTGCCTCTCCTATTGCCAGGCCCTCTGTGCTCCTTTTCCTGCAGGATTTGTGAGTGCTGCTGCCGGTGCCAGCCGTGCCTGCCCGGCCAGGGCCTTCCTTCTCTGTCTCGCTGTGTGTGTTATATTTAGAAGGCCAAGATAAGCAGGAGTGTGTGTGGTGGTGAGGGCGGCAGAAGGGCTGTGGGGAAGGCTCAGAGAAACTCTGCGGTGTTCTGGGGGTTATTTATTGCAGGCTGGTTTGGCACCGTGGGGCTGCTATTGTCTGGCAGTATGGGAAACCATTTGGCCAGGGAGCTGTAAAGCATTCTTATGGATCAAGCTGGTTTTGTGTGGAAAAGCGGAGAAAGAAAGAAAACCCAGTCAAAAAAAGCAGGCTACTGTTTGTAGAGGCCGCAAGACATCTTTTCCTGTTTGTGTCCTTTTGGAGCGGATATTGAGCCTCCTCAGTCGTGGCTGTCCTGTGGGGAGGATGCCTGTGGCAGCTGGTGGGCTCCATTCCCTGCTCCCCCGTGGGGCAAAAGTGCTCCTGCTCCACCTCAGCGTGCTGCTGTGGGGTCTGTGCTCCATCAGTGTGCGGCTCCTAGGGATACGTGCAGGCACGGCTTCATTTCAGGTCCCTCCCTCTGCTCCGGCTTCCGGGAGAGCAGCACTTTCTGCTGGTACGTGCCCGTGGCTCCGGGCTGCCGAGCAAGGCGTGGTCCCTGCTCTCCCCGTGGGGCTCCCGGGTGCCAGGCTGCTCCTCTGCCTCGCTGCTCTGCCACAGCCATCGCTGGTGGCACGGCGGGCAGGTCACCTTCAGGATGCTGCTGTGGCTCACAGGAGGGCTGGGAAGGGGTTAAAAGTACTGACAAGCCAAAGCTGAGCTTTCTTCTTCTCTTGTGACCTTCTTTTCCTTTTTTTTTGTTTTGTTTTAATTCCCATCTCTGAAATGCTCTGCAGCTGCCTTTCCACGGTGGAAACCCTGTGGAGGAGCATGGATGGGGCTGGTGGTTTCAGACCCTGCATCTAGGAGCTAGTGCTTCTGTACTGGCTCTGCTGTGTTTGTGTGTACCCCCTTTTTTTTTTTTAAATTGTCATTTTTTGAATGTTTCTCAAGATGAGTCCTGGCAGGGTGGAGGTGTAGAGTTGGAGGAAGGGGTTGCTCATAGTGAGAACCCTGTGGCCCCTGCAAGAAGGGAGTGTTTTCCAGTGAAACCACTCATAAAGGCACTTCATGCTGCTTGGCACTGTGTCATGCCCTGTGCTGTGTGAATACACATGTGGTCCAAGCAGTTAAATTATCCAGATGTTTTTGCAGACATCTGTCACCTGAATGTTTGTGACATTGTGGCGACAGAGCAGGAGCTCAGCGCCCTGCCTCAGACAGGGGGCTTGGCCCAAACTCAGCTGTGGCCCCCATTTCTCTGCAGGGCTGATTCCCATCCCGAGGGGTGATGGAAACACAGGGTGTACCTGTGCCGCTGCCCCGTGTGGGGAGAGCTCTGTACAACTTTGTAAAGTTGCCTTTTGTTCGCAGCAGGTTCGTACCTGCTGTGGCTGGCCCCGGCAAAGGGAGCCTCCAGGTGTTGCCTGGTTTCTGCGTGTCAGGGGAACAATATGTTTTTGTTGTCTTACCTGAGCGAAGGAAAAGATCTTGCCATCCAGGAAGGAGGACGTGTGGATGTTTAACCTTGAAAAAAACCGTGTTGGAATGTAGTATAAAATGTAACAACTAGTATCCAGGAGAGCCCTGTGTTGGTGACCCGCCCCTATAAAGGCTTTTTAGGAACCGAGCTGATAAATCATCAGTAAGTGCAAACAATTTCCAAATGTCTAAACTACTTGTTTTAACCTGCTTTGGCTCCTGATGAATCTTCCTCACGCTGAAAGGAGTATGATTAGTTCTGCAGAAAAATGTTTTCGTGGTGAAGGGTTTTGGCACGAAGGTAAAATAGGTGCCGATGATTTCTGAAATTGTTCTGGGTGTGCTCTCTTCTTGGATGCCACTGGCTGCTGTCAGTGTCTGGGGATGGAGGCGTGTGTTTAAGGAATGGCCTTTAAGTTTAAGCTTAAGCTAAAGGCACTGCCTGTTTAATATATAATTATTCACAACTGCTGCAGTGGCTGGATTTTCAGAAACTTCTTTTCTCCAAGTACAAACTGCGACTGGGAAAAATTATGTGCATGTGGTTCAGACGGTGAAATCCTATTTTTAAAAAATTGCTCACCGATTGTGTCTCTGGTTTGTTTTGGTCTCTTTTGAGAAAAAGACCAAAAAAAAGTGCCTGAGCTCTTAGAGGAGGACCCCCATAGTGGCAGTGTGGGAAGATGCCCTTCCTCGGGGGGCGACTCTGGGGTGGCAGCTAAATAAAGGAGTGTTTTTGCTCCTTGTCTGCAATTGTTCCTGCCCTCTGCCATCCCCTGGGAAGGAAGGGCTGGTACCTGTCTCCCACGGGAGCCTCGGTGGGGCTGCTCCTGTGTGTCCTGGGCAGCCTTTCCACAGCTTCCCCCGGCTGAGCTTTGCTTTGTGATCGGCTTTGATTGCCGGCGGAGCAGGGAGTTATTAAACCTCCGTGCCATAATCCAGCCTCCAGCCCCCCCTGCCTCGGGTTATTTATGGCTATTTGCCGGGAGTTCTCCCTTGGAGGGCTGCGCTGACTCCCTTGCTGCCACACTGCTGGAATGACTAACCCTCCTCCCGCCAGGGAGAATAAAAAACCTGCCTTTTTCCCCCTTATTTTATTTTATTTTTTTTTTTAGTTTTCCGTGGTTTTGAAGCCGTGCCACGTAGGAGTGACTGTTTTCACTCGGTGTCCCCGCCCCGGGAATCTCGGCGGCGGAGATGGATGGCCCGGGTGCCGTGCAAAGCCATGCAGGGGATGCTCCCTGCGTGGAGCGTCCGGCCCAATTATGTAAGGGCGCTGGCCGCGCTCATTGGTCTCTCACGGCAGCAGAAAGAGCCCTCCCTCCCTTTTGCCTCGCTGCTGAGGGCAGCGCAGGGGCAGAGGTGGGGAGAATGGGCTCGTCAGTCCTGACTGTGCAAACGCCACAACCTGCGCTCACAGCAGCGCTTTCGGTGAGCGGGAACCCTTCCGCCCTGCTTTTGGGAGGAGGATGCAGCGCTGGGGCTTTGGAGAGGGGTGTATGAGTCTGACTGCGAGCGGTGTTTACTGTAGCTTTCACTGGGAGAGCTGGGGAAGCGTCCCTCTGAGCGGCAGCGTGGGCTGCTGGAAGCTCAGCCTGAAAAAGAGGTTGGTTCCTCCCCTCCTTTTTAAAGGGAGTATCCTCATGCTCTGACATCATGGCTTTACACACTCTGCTAAAAAAAACATGGCAGGGTTTGCCATGAACGAGAGACCTTCTTGCTTAGCCAGACTCCAGCCTCTGCATCCATCCCCACGGCGTTTGGGGCTGCAGAGAGGGCACGTCCCATCCGTCCAGGATTTTATTCTTGGAGTGGAAGGATGCCCGTGGCTGGCTGTGGTTGTTGCTGTGACACAGCAGGGATGTGGGGATGCTGCCCTGGGGTCTTGCATTCGGCCTCTGTTGCAGAGAACCTGAGCTCAGCTCTTCTGGCCTTCAGCTGTACGCCTGCACCGTCACGTCACCGCTTCGTGGGGAAAATGCACGGTCTCATTTCACCGTGGTGTTATCAATCATGGCATTGTTCCTCTGCAAGCCACGACACTGAAAAGTTCACGGCTTGTGCAGCCTCTGGCTGTGTCCCCTGTGGTCCCCAGCCCTGTGCTGGGTGCTGTGCCCAGCAGCACTCTCCATGCCTTCTGCCTGCCTGTGTAAATAAGTGCTGGGTCATGGCAGGAGGGTGCCTGGCTCAGGGAGATGCTGTCTTTGGGGAGACCTTGAGTAGGGTGGGCAGGAGTGCTTTCTGTATGAGCAATTAGATTGGTGCTGCTTTTATGGTCAGCTGAGGGTTTAATGAGATTTTGATTGCATTTCCTTTGTGAAGGGCATTATTCATCGCTTCCTGTCTCAAAGTCCCTGGTATATGGAGTGCTTGTGTGCCTGTGTTTTACATAAAGTGGTTTTTTGTGGCCTTGGTCTTGTAAGACACAAATGCCAGCTTGGAGATGAGCTGCTCTCAGGGCTTCCAGAGCAGCCAAGGAGACACAGGGAGCCTTGGCACAGAGCTGGCCTGGGGTTTAAAATGAGGTGGCTTTTCCAGTTTTGCTGAGGACAGAAAACATGGGCAGGGTTTTTTTTTTTGTCTTGCTAAGCTGCAAGCAAAAGTGATCCCAAAGGTGTGGCTTCGATCTGAGCCATTTGTGGAACCAAATTTCCAAGGCAGGTAAAGAAACAAGGCAAGAATAGACTGGCAACTGAGGCAAAAAGGGTGGGAGGTGTGTTTGGCAAGAACCCCTCCAGGCCATGTTGTATTTTTCAGGCATCAAAGCATCTCTCAGTCTTCCTGACAGTGAAGGTGGTTGTAATATTATGGAAAGCACTATTGTTGGGAAGCTAGGACTGCCTCCTTTTTCCAAGGAGGTAAAGCAAGCTCCTGTCATTGGAAGCTGCAAGGGAGAAGTCAACAACTTTTAATTTGATGTTTTGTCATGAGGAGGAAGGTGCCATCTGCTCACAGTCAAGTTCTGTCTTTGCAGACCCTCTGTTCGTTGTAGCTTTGGAATGGGATAGAGAGAGTGGTTTGCTACATCAAAATAATTTTTTTAGCCTGTGATGTAGCCCCAAAACCACTGTGGCAAGTCCTTCCCAGTTTAAACACAAAGCACCCCTGACACCCACAACTCCCAGCTGGGACAAGGTGCCAAAAGAGGGAATTTTAGCTCCATGGACAGTCAGGAGAGCTGAGAAGTGGGGCAAGGGCTGGAGGGGGTGGTGGAAAGATGGTTTTGTGTGGGAGTGAGGAGGCAAAGTGATGTGGGGCTGCCATGGGATGACAGTAGGATGGAGCTCACCTCGGGAGGCCTTGGACTCGTACGTTCTCCATGACTTTGAGTCAGAAGATAAGGCATGAGGCTGTGTCCTGAGCTTGTCCTGGGCCGTGCTGGGGCTGCAGCAGCCTTGCAGAGAAAGAGAGGGCAGCCCTTGATGCCGGGGTGCTGTGTGTCCCCCCAGATCGACAAGTACCTCTACGCCATGCGGCTGTCGGACGAAACGCTGCTGGACGTCATGGCTCGCTTCAGGAGGGAGATGAAGAACGGCCTCTCCAGGGATTTCAACCCCACAGCCACTGTGAAGATGCTTCCCACCTTCGTGAGGTCCATTCCTGACGGCTCAGGTAAGCAGCTGAGGGTGTGTTTTCCATAGTCAGCACATTTGTTGGAAATGCACAATGTCCTACCGAGAACAAGAGGGATTTGCTTCCTGGCAAGCCCAGACAGCATCTCGAGGGCAGCCTCCCCTCTGTTCCCACAGATTTTGTGATTCCTTTGTCAAAGGCATTTTGGTGCCAATGGAAGGGCCCTTCCTGGCAGTCATTCACTATCCCTCAGTACATTTACTCTGAGACCTGTCTGCCAGCAGTCAGTACTTCACACAGATGATTTTTGATTCATGCAGCTCACACTCACATGACCTAGAGTCCTAAATACAGTGGCTTTTAGTGATGTGCTGTTTCCTTTAACATCTCCTCTTCTTATTTTTTCCCCAGTGGAACTGTGAGCCATTACAGGCTGGATTTGAGTTTCCTGGCAATAATTTTGCATTTTGTAGCTTCCTCTTCTAGACTGCCTTGGTGGAAAACTCACAGAACTTGAGGAGGATGTAGTGTGTGGCTCCAAAGCTGCTGCTCTGGTGTGCTAAGCTTTTTCCATCTGGATGCAGGACTTGTTTTTTCCATGCCCACTGTACCAGATAAAAGTGGCACAAACTGCTATCAGACACCAAAAAGGTGTTATGTTGGTAATTGAGAACAAGATTGCCTCTGTTACTTAAAAATTACTATGTGTTTTTAAAAAATACCATATGTAGAGCATCTAAATGTATTTATAAACATTATATAATAGTGTTTATTATTTAGTAGTAACACTGGGTTTCCCTCTCATGTAGCATAAGCTGGTTAACTAATGTGGTGCCTACCACAAATTAACTAGTTTGGTGCCTACCTGTGTGCAGAAATTGCAAGAACTGCATAACAGAGTTATTACCTATTTTCAGGCTTTTTTTTTTTTGAGTTAAAATGGAGAATTTATTGGTGAAAGAACATGAGGCCAGGTGCTTTGTGTAAATTGGTGCTGCTGTCTGGCAGGTGGAATTCTTTGATAGCTTTGCTTTGCTGTTGCTTTCTGCCATCTCAAGCTTTTAGTTGAGATGTGACTTGCTGTCTGAGGAAAACCAAAGGGAGAATGTGTTTGAATCCTCTCTTTCCCTTAATTTAGCACTGCTGGCTGTTATGTTGAAATGTTGTGTTGAAATCTGCAGCCTGTTGAGAAAACCAGAAGCTGCCAGACACACAGCTGGGTCGCAGGCAGAGGTTGCACTCAGGGTTTGCACACGAGGTGACTTGAGGGCTTTTGTGTGGAATCCCAGCATTTCTACTGGGCTCCAAAATCCCTGTTTTTTCATTGACTTGAGTTCATTTGAGCAGTGCCTTGTCCCCAGTTCCCTGCTTGGTCAGGCACTGCTCAGTACCAAACCTGAGTCAAATAACTTTGAAAACTGTTCCATTGTGCAATCTGGGAAGATGAGAGGTGGCCCATGAAGAGGAGGACCTGCACATGGCCAGAGAAGTGTGATGAGGTTGAATCTGGGAAGATGAGAGGTGGCCCAGGAAAAGGAGGACCTGCACATGGCCAGAGAAGTGTGATGAGGTTGATTGGCACTGCTGGGCCCCAGGAGGAGCCAGAGCAGTGAGCAGCCCTGGCTGTGTGCTAGGCGTGTCTGTGTGTCAGGGCATTCATTTCAGATCATGCATTACACACCTACTTAAAAAAGAACCTGGTGTGTTGTGTCCAGGGCTCTCAGTTCCTGCTCCTGAGCTGCCTGGCTCCTGCCAGCCTCTCCAGGCTGGGCACAGTGTGTGTGTGTGTGTGTTCCTGAGGTGCCTGCCTGGCTCCTGCCAGCCTCTCCAGGCTGGGCACAGTGTGTGTGTTGGTGCTCCTGAGTTGCCTGCCTGGCTCCTGCCAGCCTCTCCAGGCTGGGCACACTGCTGCCAGTGCCTTGGTGTAATCAGGCAGTGCCTTGGCCAGTTCTGCAGCACTCAGTGCTGATCTGTGTGGGTGTGTGGGTGGCTGGAGCCCCTTTGGATGGGTGTTGGACAAGTAGAGCCATTCCATTGTCCCTGGAAGGGCATGTTCTGGGCCCAGGTATGAGCAATGTTTGCTCTGAGGGGGTGTTGTGGCGTTTCTTGCCCTGACTCACCCAAGTGTGCCTGGCACAGCCATGGCACAGGTGCTGCCAGGACAGGTGCACAGCCCCTTCCCTCTTCCTCCCAAAGCTGCTGGGGGGCCCTCAGGGATTGTGGCTGTGTTGATGTGCCCAAAGATGGCAATTTGTGCCTTCAGCTGTCCCTCCGTGAAAGCCAGAGGCTGAAAGCCTGCCCTTTTCTCTGGCCTGTCTCTAATTACTGCCTTGTAAGCTCTTTCCTCTGAGTCCAATTATTATTATGGGAGCTGACTATTCAGAAAAATACTGTTGTTTAGTTTCAGATCTGTGCTTGTGTTCTTTTTCAACAAGGAGTTTGTGAGCAATAATTCTAGAGACTCTGGAGGTGTTGATGTTAGCAGTTTTTCCCCCCCTTTCATTCAGAGTTGTTTAATTTACAAAAGCCATGAGGTTTTTCAGTCCCCAGTGCCCAGAATGGCACCTCAAGCTAATTCAAAATGCTTTCAAAGTCCAGATAAATTCACAGCAGGTTTGATTGGGCCTTGGTCTTACAAAGCACAGATTAAATGCTGCTACTTGGGTTTAATTCCACAAGTACACGAAGAGAAAACTCTAGTTGCATTCAGAAAGCTTTACACTCTAGTTCAGAGACCTTTTAAAGGGTGAAGGATGATTCTTAATAATTTTTTACCTTGCAATGAGCTTGATGGTGCTGGAAATCAAGCACCCTAACCCGTTAATTTATTTACAAGGAAGGTATTTCAGAAGTGTAGTGTTTGTTTGAGGTAAACACTAAAAAGGGCCATCTGGTCCAGTGTTGATTTTCCCATTAGTTCTTGGGGGTAATGGCCTGCACTCAACAGATGATACCCATAAGATAAAGCTTATTTGGGTATTTGGCTTAATGAGAAACTTGTGCTCAGTGTTTGACTTCCAGACTGGCTGTGGTGAAGTGGGTTATGAATTTTTTATGCTGAGCCAAATAACGGGAGCTGCATCTCCAGTTTGTGTGTGCTCATGCTTTAAGTGACATTTGTACTGGTGCAAAGCAGTGTTTAAAGCCACACTGCTCAGGAGCAGGTAGGGAAGCACTGCAAGATCTGTGTTTTACCAAACTCAGCTTGCCCATGTCTTGGGCAGCAAGAAGGACAAGTTACATTGCAGTGCAGTGAAATTTGGAGGTGTATTAGAAGTTGTGGGCTCCCCCTGTAATTTTGCTGTGTTTTTCTGTATGGAGTTTATTGTTCTTAGTGGTTTCTCACATGACAGTGTTTTGTTTCTGTGTTACTCTGCAACCTTGGAAATCCAAAGGGGCATTTGCAGTGTGTTTTTGCCTCTCTTGGTCTGTTTCTGCTAAAGATCCTGTCCTGAGGGACACCTTGTGCAGCTCATCAGCTTTGCTGACTGGGATGAGGCTCCCAGAGGTGCAGGGGGTGATGAGGAGGAGCAGCTCACTGGGTCAGACTTTAGGAGTTTTGACATGAGATTGGACAGAACAATCTCAGAGGCAAGAATGGCTCTGGAAATGCTCGTGGATAAATTGCATACCTGGAATTTTCATGACAGCCTGGGGTCAGAAGGCTCTGGGAGCTGAGTGTGTTTGAGATAAGATGTCACAACAATCTTCCCAGCTGCTTGAGCTTCTTCCACTTTGAGTTTAGGCAGAAGTGGAAAAACAGCAATGTTAGGAATGGCCTTCAGAAAGCCACAGCTGATGAGGAAGATGATGAGAAAACTGCCTTTGCTCTGCTGCCCTGTGAGCAGCCTCAGTGAGCGTGGGGATGCCATGCACAGACACAGATCCTTGCCAAGAGCCCTGGTGATTATCTGCAGCCTGGACACGCACTCCTGTGTGAGAAAGCTGTGCTCTCTGCTTCCCTAAACATTATCTTTTGGCAGACTTTGGCAATCCCTGTCTTTGCTCCCTCCTCTGTAGGGCACGAGATAGCACAGCAGGTCAGGCAAATGTGTTTGCCTTGCTCTGCAGGGGTGCCAGAGGTGCCATTGCTCTGATAGCCAGCCCACGTGCCTGCAGTCTGTGACATTGCAGGCTGCTGGATTGGCTTCAGCTCTCTCCAGCACAGGGGGAGATGGAGGTACCCCAGCTCTTTCCTCCTGGGCAGGTATTGGGAGCTCTGTGCAAGGCATCACAACTTCTCAGTAACTCCTGCAGCAGTACAGGGCTGGTTTTTTAAGCTGTCCTTTCTCTGACTTCTCTTATCTGTCTGCAGTTTGTAGTGAATCTCAGCCTTTCTGGACACAAGATTAGGGGTGGCTCCTACTTCCATTACATCTGTGTGTAATTTGTTGATTTTAGAGCAGCCACCATCCGCTGTTACTTGCCAAAATGACACAGGTTTATTTGCAGCAAAAGGCTGTCAGTGGTCTGGCATCCCTTCATTTTACTGTCTCTGCTTTCAACATCTCTTTTGGGTCTCTCCTGAGGTCTTTGCTCTGCCATCTTCATCATGAGATCTGGATACAGACTGGAATTCAACTTCATTGCAGTTGCCTGTGTATCAGTGGTGTTGGCATTGCCATTGCACCAGCTTCCTGCTAAATTTAGGGAATCAGATCAATGAAATCAGGTTCACGTGGATGCCCTGCAGCTGCCACTGTAGGGACTGGACATTTGCTTCAGTGCTGCACTTAACCAAGCTTGGTGTTTCCCAGATTTGTATTGCACGTGATTTTTAATCACTTGTGTCTTGTTTCCCACACAGAGAAAGGAGATTTCATTGCACTGGATCTTGGTGGTTCTTACTTCCGAATCCTCCGGGTGAAGGTTTCGCATGAGAAAAAGCAGACGGTGCAGATGGAGAGTGAAATCTACAACACCCCAGAGGACATCATGCACGGGAGTGGGACACGGGTAAGCACCTCTTCCTTGGCACATCCCTCTGCAGATTAGCTCCTTGGGTTTTAGAAAATCCCACAAGACTGAGCTTAGCTTTGTAACAGCTGTACCTACAGCATGCAGACTGCACCTCACTGAAAAAAGGAGTAAGCAGTGTGACAGAGCATGCATGGGTGCTGCAAACCTGTCATCCCATGGGAGACTTCTGGATAAGAGAGGGGAAAAAATGGCTTAGGAATAAAAATTCTGGCTTTTATAGTCAACTTACTTTGCATTAGTACAAATGGAGAGCAGGAAAACAACTGTAAGCAATGAACATGACCAGCCCTGCAATTGTAGTGTTGGATGAGGGGTAGGAATCACCATGACAGCCACATCTCTGTGCTGGCAGTCTGAGCAACTCAGCATTCATGAAAAGTACAAGTACACTGAAAAAATTACGGTACGGGAAGCTGATAGAATGTGTTGGCACAGCTTCACTTAAGTTTTGTTGAGTAATTGAAAGGGTTTTTTTTTTTTTCAGTCTTCCCTGTTCCAAGAGTAGAAAATATTTGTATCCATTCACTTGGATTTCAAATTGAGCTCTTTGAAAGTGTTTTTTTTTTTTTTTTTATGATCAGGAAGTGGATTACACTGGCAGATTTGTCTCTGTGTCAGCCTAAGGCAAAACAAGTAATTTTCACTGTTGGAAACAACAAGGTTTCTACACTTTTTATTAGAATGAGGTGCTGTTCAGGAGTGTGAGACCTGCAGGAAACGTAAAGCTTGTTTCAGAAGAGCAAGCAAAATAGCAGAGAAAGAAAAATTATGGGAACAGCATTTTTACCTTTCATTTATTTTCTGTAGTCACCTTAATACCTTTATTGTCTGTATGTAATAAGTGAGTGTAAGATGGCACTCATGGCTTGTCAGTAGAACTGATAAAAGCATTGCTGTCCTATCTGAACCACAGCAGTGAAATGACCTTCTTGCAAGGACTCTTCCTAACCTTATTGCTTTGTTTTTGGGCCAGAAGGTTGTGCAGTGGCTTTCCCACAGGGTGGTTTTGGAGCTGAGCTGAGCTGCCTGTGGCTGCCAGGGGCAGGGAAGCTGGATGGGCTGCTCAGAGGCAGGGTGGCAGCAGGGGTTGTTTGTTTGTCCATGGATGGGTGTCAGGAGCTGGAGGCTGACAGGAGCTGTCAGAGGATTCTGATAAGGGTGGAAAGGAGAAGCTGGGATGGGAGACATCAGGTCTGCTTTCTTTCCATGTCTTTGTCAAGCTGTGTTTTAATTTTTCAATATCCAGAGGCCATTTGGCTGCTGGGAAGCAGCAGTGTGGAGCTCAGGCTGATAGGCTTTGTCATGGCTTTTAGGCTGAAAGAAAGGCAAGCAAGGCTTCTGCTGACCCCATGGGCACAGTATTGAAGGACCAGGAAAACGAGAGCAGAACTTGGAAGCATTATCAGAACAGCAGCTGGGTTTGGAGCTGTTCTGTGATGATATCCAGTGCTTGCTATGTGCCCTCAGAGGGAAGCATGGGGGATGCCCAGGGGGCAGACAGGCAGCTGATGATTTGGTGCTTGTGACTGATGCTTGAGGTTTTCTGACATGTCCGAGCCAGATTCGTGGAATACTTGGACTGAGCTGCCTGTGTAGGGTAGGCTGCTAATGATTTCCAGCAAGCTGTGTCATTAACTTTGCTGAGTTACACTCCTAAAGCTTAGTGCCTAATCAGCTTATTGAAAGATTGTGATTTATGGCTTCACATCTCACTAACATGGCTCATTTTGATATTTTCTACTTCACGGCATTCAAACTTCCAGTTTTGTCCATCTGTCAGGCATGGGCTCACAGTTTTGCCAGTCAGAGACAGTTTCCCATTGAAGTCAAGGATAAAACTCTGATTCACTTCAGCAGTGTAATAGCAGGTCTAAAATTTGTAAGAATCCTGCCTCCTGTGTCAGCTCAGTGAATGGGAATGTACCTGAGACTTGATTTTGGTGTTGCTTTTTGTGTTCTGCCACCACTGCAGGTAACTTATGGATTTGTGGCTGTTCTCTGGATCTGAAACTGTGGTTTCCTTGCTCCTTAAAGCATCCCCACTGAGGGGCTTGGGTCTGAGCTTGGATCTCCAGTTGCTTGTCCAAGTCTCCTGTCTGCTGGCCAAATGCATCCTTGTGGAGACCTCTTGGAGCCCAAGAGGCAGCTCCTTGGTCATGGGAATTAAACCTGATCTGTTGCTCAGGGTCTCAGGCTGTATTGCCTCAGGTCTATAATCAGACTGATCCTTTCCTCTTGGCTGTGACATTCTCTCTGTCCATAATTTTGACATGTGATAAAATATTTGGCTCACATTGTTCCCTACTGCAAATCTGTGGGTAAAAGAAGATTTTGATTTTTTCCTCAGTGCACCTCCCCTACTTTAATGGAATTTTACTGGATTTTTGTAATGTTGCCTCTACTGTCCAGTCAGAGTCATTTGGCACTGGTGAGGTTTGAATGTTAATGTGGGCATGGACACACACTTTAGTCTCCTCAGGAAAAATGATGAGTGTCAGTGGTAGCAAAGGCAATAAATGCCTGTCTTTTTTCTGCTTTAGAGCCATGCCATCCCTCTGTGGTTTATGAGCAGCAGTAGCACAGCCAGACCCTGCATCAGACCCTGTAGTCCTGGAAGCAGTTGAAAGTTTAATAGGATTGAGTATTCAGCAAGATACTTTCAGATGGGAAGCATAATCAAAGCACACACTCCTGCTGTTTCTGTGTTCCTCCTGGAGAAGTTGCCATATTTTATTATGTAAATGTAGTTCTTCTCCTAATTCCTCTGTCCCTCATCTGGACAGCTGAAAATTGTCTTCCAGAAGTGCAGCAGAGTGCATTGCATTCCCAAGTTGTTTCTCTGCGTGGGCTCAGGAAAATGTCTTTGATTTGCCCAGGGCAATGAATGGCAACATTCTCCCTGGGAAACCACTGTACTTTTCCTTAATCAAATCTGACCTCATTTAAGGCATGACTTTAAGGTGTTCAGTTTAATTGTAACATTACACACACTGCTTCTTGACCTGCTTTGAAGGACAGAATATTCCTATTCATCCTTTGTAATTGCTGCAGTCTGTCTGTAGTACATTCCTGTCTCTCCAAGACTCTCAATTGTTCTTAATAAAGCTGTGTGGGCTAATTGGAACCAACAGATGTCTTTGTGCACTCCCTCCCAGTTATCCCCAGTCTTCTAGGCAGATTACCTCCTCTCATCCCACCAATGCTGTAGATAAGATTTGTTTAATTTTCTTTGGGTTTTTGCTTTTCAGGGAGTTAAAATGTGAGGCCCAGTTATATCCTGGGGCAGGCAGTGACTTGTTAATAGCTTGCCATCCATCTGTGCTATGGGTCAGTTGAAGGCATGTCTGGCTTTCTGGTGCTGGTAAATACAAACCTGTGGTTTTGTTGTCTCAATTGCTCAGGCTTGATTTCAGCTTGGAGCATTGCAGGCTGCCTGCATAGTTCAACCTTTCCAAAAATGCAGAAAATATCCCCATTTTGGGTTGTTTCTCAGAACATGGGAAATATTTAGATGAATCCCTTGGGTTTCCTTTTTGTTTGTTTTTTGTATGCTTTGGGAATAGATTTGAGATGATGTTCTTTTGGGTGGCTCCTGCAAAGTGCTGGGTTCTCTGCTCTCAGCAGTGCTTGAGTGAAGCAGATGTTGTCTTCTCTACATCACTGTAAAAGTGCTCAACCTCCTCTGGGACTGGATCCCAAATGTTCTTTGGACTGGCTCCTTCCTGTTATAGAAAGGTTAAAAGAGCATTTCTGTTCTCATCAGATGTTAAGTGGAAGGGTTACAGCAGGCTCGAGAGCCACGAGCCTCTTGTTTCAGGAAGTGTTTTTATATGGGTGTAAAAGATGCCTGCAGAATTAGGTGTGTAAAAGGACAGTCCATTTCATAATGTATTAATTATTAAGGTGTTAATATGCCCTGCTTGAGAGTACTTTCATAGCTGTGCCATTTACACATCTTTTAAAATCTGGAGAGCTGTTTTCCTCTTTCCCCTCACTCAGAGCAGTTTTCATATGGAGTTTGAAACATTTTCTCCCTGAAGCTGTATCTCTAATCACGGTGGTTTTATATTTTTCTTACAGCTTTTTGATCATGTTGCTGAATGCCTGGGAGACTTTATGGAGAAACAACAAATCAAAGACAAGAAACTGCCAGTCGGGTTTACATTTTCCTTCCCCTGTCGACAATCCAAGCTAGATGAGGTAAGAAGATTTCTCAATTTTCTTAATACACAGAAGAGCTGCCATGTCATTAAAGCAGTATCCCAGACAGGTCTCGTTTTGGGGATAAATGAGTATTATATTTCACTGTCAGACTGTGTTTGTGTTTATGTTTCTGCCTGAAAGAGCTGGGTGACAAAAGAGGAGGAGACAGCCAATGTTTTGTGCTGAGCTCCTCAGTGTTACTGCTTACCCTCTAAACATGGCAGTGGTTTTCCCTGCCTCCTGTGCAGCCTTTTTCCCCTCTCCCTGGGGTGTGGGGAAAAAGGGTTTGCTGGGATTTGCTGCCCCTCACAAGGGCACAGGGATCTGGATCCAGGTGTCTGTGCCAAGCAGGATCCTGATCCTGGGCACTAGGGCCACTTGGAAAGGTCACCTGGAGCCAGCCTGGTGCCCAAAGGGATGGGATAACCAGCCTGTGCACTGACTGCTGAGATTCCCATGGCAAGGATGGGATAACCAGCCTGTGCAGTGACTGCTGAGATTCCCATTTCAAGGATGGGATAACCAGCCTGTGCACTGACTGCTGAGATTCCCAGGGCAAGGATGGGATAACCAGCCTGTGCAGTGACTGCTGAGATTCCCATTTCAAGGATGGGATAACCAGCCTGTGCAGTGACTGCTGAGATTCCCAGGGCAAGGATGGGATAACCAGGCTGTGCAGTGACTGGTGAGATTCCCAGGCAAGGATGGGATAACACACCTGTGGCAAGTGGACTGCTGAGATTCCCATCAAGGATGGGATAACCAGGCTGTGCACTGACTGCTGAGATTCCCATGGCAAGGATGGGATAACCAGGCTGTGCAGTGACTGCTGAGATTCCCATGGCAAGGATGGGATAACCAGCCTGTGCACTGACTGCTGAGATTCCCATGTCAAGGATGGATATAACCACCCATGTTGGGAGGATACTGTGAGTGACATTCCCAGGACAAGGATGGGATAACCACCTGTGCAGTGACTGGTGAACCCTTCCACTGGCCAAGGATGGTATAACCAGCCTGTGACTTGAATCCAGCAAGATGATACCCATTTTCAAGGATGGGATAACCACCCTGTGCAGTGGCTGGTGACATTCCCATGGCAAGGATGCTGTGGTGTTTTCCTCCTTTTGCTCCTTGTACCACAAATGACTCAGCAGGCTCCTTGTACAGCATTACCATGGCAACGGTGTAGCAAAAAGTGCAGGAAAGTTAAATCTGCACAAAACACACAGAGGTTGCCCTGTTAAAGCATGGCCTGCTTTTCCAGCTAGGTTAGTGTGGTGCAACAGCCCCCAGATGCTGGTGCTGAGGAGGGCAGGTGAGGCCATGATTTTCATTACATTTCATACTTGGGCAGTGCTGAGAGCTGCACCCAAGGGTGCTGACTGACTGAGGGTCTGGAAGCAGTTCAGAGCAGAGAGCTGCCTTTACCTGCATCAATCAGAGGAGATGAGTTGATCCTGGGGCAGCTCTCCCACCTGGCTGTGGTGCATGGTGAGGTTCCTGACCACAGCAGAGCCGTGCTGGGGTTGTGGTTGTGAAGTTGAGTTGCCCTTGGGAAGGTTTGTTTGCTGCATGATGAAAGGTGCTTGTTTGTGGGCTGGTTTGCTCAGGCCAGCTGGGATGGAGTCCTGCTCATGTGGGACAGGGGCAGGCAGCACCAGGGGTGCCATGGGGACACCTGAGCAGTGCCAGAGTGGAGTGGGGCAGTAACAAGGCAAGGGAGGGTTCCTCTTGAAGAGAAATCCTACAACAAAAAAAAGATATTGACAGTTTTGCTGATGTGTTTTGAGTCTTTGAAAAATGTTTTTTCTGGATTCTGTGGGCCAGGTTTGTTCTTGGATTGCTGCTTCTGTGAGGCTGTGCTTGCCTGAGTGCTGTTTTCTTGTGCTTGGGGAGCAGGAGGAGGCAAGGTGGTCCCTGTTTGCTCCAAGGGTGACAAGATGGGCACTGATGGTTGGGCCCCACTCAACCCTGCTGCATTCCAAGGGCTCCTTTGTGCTGCCAAGGCTTTGCTGGGGAAGGAGAAATTCCTTCAGTCACGCTGAGAGGAGCTGCTCTTTGCCAGTGTGGTTTGACCAGTTTCTTATAAAAGTTTAGTGAAACAAGGTGCCCTTTTTGCCCATGAAGGCTGTGCCAGCTTTGCCCACAGTTTCCCTGCACAGCAGCACGGGGCTTTGCTGGGTTTCTAAATGGTGCCCACGAGGGCAGCACATTGGGAAAACTTGCACAAACTGAGTTTGTGGTCGAGGGGTAGGAGAGTATCTCCTTGTCTGGAAAGAGCTGCCCCACCCTCTGTTCCCTGTAGCTGTCTCAGTTTGGAGGGAAAATTTGACTTTTAAGCTGAGATATGGGCAAACATACACTTGGGCAGTGGCTGCTTGTGCCTACAGGCTTCAGCTTTTCTGGTTTTTAGCTGCTTGGACTCCTGTTGTGACAGATGTGAATATTGTGGTGGGTATGGAAAGCTGAGCTGGTTTGAGTTGTCCTTCTGTCAGTTGATTACTGTCAATACTCTTTTCCCTCTTTTATTATTATTTACCTGTACACTGAATGCTCTGATTCAGCCAGGAATTATGCAAATAGCAAAAAATCAGTGTAGTCATTACCTTGGGGGATTTGCAGGCTCCTCAGGATGGTTTGCAGGCAAGGAATTCAATACCAGGATTTCCTTTTTGATCTGTGCTGTAAAGTAGGGGCATGCATTGTTACATCTGCAGTATTTTCATTTGCCTCAACCCATAAACACAATCCCACAGTTAAACAAGCCCAGACAGATGGGAGTCCAGGCAGTGAATGTGCAGCAGCCTGATCCCCGCTGCAGCTGAATCCTGGACATGCCAGCATCACATCCCTGCTCTGTAGTCAGTCCTGTACAGTCAGCTTTTTCTGAAAGCACTCTATCTCCATGGCCCAAAAGGATTAAATGGTTTTCCAAGAAAAACTGTCGAGGAGTAGCAGGGAGAAGAGTAGGCTGAAAATACAAAATGCAAACACACCATTTTCTAGCAAGGGAGGGGGGAAAAGAATTTTCCATCTTTCATCTCACTGTAATTGGGCTCTAAGATCACCAGTTGTCTCAGGCTGGGTTGTTAGAGGTCTGTCACAGACATCTTTTATGGAAAATCCTTTCCTTAGGATTTTTCCTCCTGAGAAGCTGAGATGCCTCAGGAACAAAATGTAAACAATGATTATCTGCTCTGTGGAATGCAACAGGTGCATCTGTGATTGGGCTCATGTGGTTGTTTCTGATTAATGGCCAATCACAGTCAGCTGGCTTGGACTCTCTGTCTGAGACACAAGCCCTTGTTATCATTCTTTCTTTTTCTATTCTTAGCTAGCCTTCTGATGAAATCCTTTCTTCTATTCTTTTAGTATAGTTTCAATATAATGTATATCATAAAATAATAAATCAGCCTTCTGAACCATGGAGTCAGATCCTCGTCTCTTCCCTCATCCTCAGACCCCTGTGAACACGGTCACAGAGGTCATGTGAGAGAAGAGACCTGAAGATTCATTTGAGGTATAAAATCTTGTTTTTAAGGAAAAAGAAAAAAAATCAGTGTGTGTCTTATGTTGAATGTTGCTGTGTTGTTTTCTCAGGGTTTCCTGATAACCTGGACGAAGCGCTTCAAAGCCAGCGGAGTGGAGGGAGCAGACGTCGTGAGGCTGCTCAACAAGGCCATCAAGAAACGCGGGGTAAATTGCACTACTTCTTCTCTTTTAGCTGCATCTCAGCTTTGTCAGGGACCTCTCTTCATGTCACTCACTTGAGCAGGTGGTCTGAGTGGTGGTGGAGCTCTGCTTCCCTGCATGAAAGTGCGTGGGTTTGCTGGAGAAACGAGGCGGCGCCAGAGCTGCCGTGCGGAAGCTGTGATTTTCCTCACAGCACTGAGCTGAGTTGCTGCGTCGTGGATTTTTGCTGGCAACCTTCAGTGATTTTATCACTCTTCAAATACTGAAGAAGTGCTGTGTGGCAGTGCTGTGGCTTTTCAGTGATACCAACACTAAGTCCCATTCCCGAGAAACTTGTTTCTCCTTTTCTCCTGGACTCAGCTGAGCTGTGCACCTGCTGTGCGTGGGAGCAGGAGAGGAGCTGAGCTGAGGAGAAGGGGATTTCAGGCTCAGCAGGCTCTTGCTCCCTGCAGTTCCTCTGTGTTGACTTTATAGAGAGTCAAGGTGACCAGCTCGCTGATTTAAACAAATAAAAAGGCACTGAGTGTGAGAGGGAATGAATCTGGGTTTGCATAATGCTTGCAGCCAGGTCATATGCTGATTACTCAGCATCCAAAAATTCATTGGAAACTGTGAAGTATTTGCTTTCTTTGGGCAGTTGTGGACTCAAGCAAACCTGAATTTTGCCCTCACCAAACAACATTGGAGTCAGTTACTATCATTAGACTTGGCAGAATCTCACACACGGAAGAACCTGGAAAGGAATGGCTGCGTGTAATTTATTTAATTACATTATTTTTGCATTAAAATCTTCACTTGAAATAAAACACATTGATGATTTAAGTGGATGTATAAGAAACATTTTTTAGATTGACACCTCAAGCAACTGCTTCAAACCATTCCATGATGTTTCAGTGCAAAGCTCCTTCTCCCTCGTGTATAGCCCTTTTCTTTCCTGCCTGTGTGCTTATGTGAGAGCAGGCCTGTGCTCTCTAGAGTGATCCTGGTGCTGTTTTATTGCTTGCATTCGTCTGCTCTCACTGCCTTCTTGGCTACGTGGGATGGGGAGCTGGCAGACAGAACAGGGAATATTTTAAGAGATGAGCTGTGGTATTCAGACAGATTATTTATCTCCTGTTCCTTGTGAGACTCTTTGCTGAAAGGAAACCGGTGAGGAACAGGAGCAGCGTTTTCCAGAGCAGCCCTGTGGCCCAAGCTGTTGGAATTTGAAATGTAGGGAATTCTCAGAACTTTGGGCCTGACAGCCAAAGTTTAGAATTAAACACAAGATTTGATCTGAGACCTTGGGAAAAGCTTCCAAACTTAGGTGCTAGAAGCAAGAATGTGGATTTATAGTTTGAAGCAGAAACACCTTAAGCTAAGTGGAGGAAAGTTTAGAGTTTAAGATATAAAAATGAAAGTAGCTGCAAGGGTAAACAAGAAGTTTAGAATGCAGTACTGTAGGTTTATTTGTTATAATATGATTGACAAAGAAAGCTTACACTGTAGCATGAGTCCATAAGATGAAATATTTAATGATTGAGTCAGAAACATATATAGTGTTTTATTAGTCAATAAATCCTTGTAACTAGGAGTCTTGTGACCTTCTGAACCACGCAGTAAAGATGTGAGCCGAACTCACCCTTCCTACCTATGTCGAAGATAAAAAAATAAACCAAAATCATCAAAAGCAACTCAGAGCTCCTGTCTGTAACTCATTGAGAACTCTTTCCAAAATGCCCCTGCCCTGTTGCTCCCCAGGACTACGACGCAGACATCATGGCAGTGGTGAACGACACCGTGGGCACCATGATGACCTGTGGCTTTGACGACCAGCGCTGCGAAGTCGGCCTCATCATCGGTAACGCGCGGGGCGGGCGCGGGCTGCTCTGCCTCTGCCGCTGCCTCTGCCCGGCCTGCTCAGCACCTCCTGCTCTGCTTCCCCCCAGGCACGGGCACCAACGCCTGCTACATGGAGGAGATGAGGCACATTGACCTGGTGGAGGGGGACGAGGGCAGGATGTGCATCAACACAGAGTGGGGGGCCTTTGGGGACGATGGCTCGCTGGAAGACATCAGGACCGAGTTCGATCGGGAGATTGACCGCGGATCCCTGAATCCTGGCAAGCAGCTGTGAGTCATTTGTGGATGTTTGGTTTCTGTTCTGTGCCCCATTTCCCTCTTGTGTTAGCAATTCTGCAGCTCAGTAAAGCTTTGCCTGTGGCGAGGCAAGACTCTGGGTGGGCTCTGCTTCCCAGTGTTGCCCGTGGGTGACTGCTGTCCTCTCCTGCAGGTTTGAGAAGATGGTCAGTGGGCTGTACATGGGGGAGCTGGTAAGGCTCATCCTGGTGAAGATGGCCAAGGAGGGGCTGCTCTTTGAGGGGAGAATCACCCCTGAGCTTCTCACCAAAGGGAAGTTTGAGACAAAGCATGTTTCTGCCATTGAAAAGTGAGTAATGTATCCCTTTTCAGTCCTTGGGCTTCACAGTGACTCTGAATGTTAATTTTCCTGCTCTTGTCGCTTTGTGTGCTGCATTGGGGATATCTGCCATTCTCTACTGCCTGCATAGAGCTGGCATGTGGGGACCCCCAGCAGACAGTCTGTGCCCTCCTCCCCGAGATTTCTCCCTTCTTCTGTGTTGGGAGGAACTCTAAAGTCTGCCAGTCCACGCAGCTTTCAGGGTACGAGCTGCAGTACCTCTCTCACTGCTCACAGAGCTGCTCCCCTGCAGCTAAACATGGCAGTGAGCTGGCTTAGTGCCTCCTAGCAAATGCTTGTGCTGCTCCTTGCTGTATCCCTGGGATTGCTGGGCAGGAGGAAAACAAGTGTGACAAGGCAGAGCATTCAGTCTCGTAGGCAGGGCCGGGTGCTGCACGGTGACCTCTGAGCTATGTGCCAGTTGGTTTCTTAGAGTGTCATCACCCCTTTGCTCAGTACTCACAGGCTCTTCCCCCCTGTGTTTTTAAAATTCACATCACTGGGATAGTTGGTACCATAGTCATTGGGCTGGATTTTCTTTTTGAAATGGCAAGTACGACTCAGAGAGAACAGCCAGTAACTTCTATAATGCCTGTTCCTCCTGCCACAGTTTACTCCTCTCCCTGCAGACCATGTTGTCTGAACAGCTTTTCATTAAATTTTAGCTTTTAATTTGTTTTAACCACAGAGGTCTGTGTTGTGGACCAAAGTAATGTTGAATGGCAGTGAGAAAAATGCAATTATTGAGAAATTCAGTAACAAAGAGGAAAAATTTGCCTTGAAATCCCACCTTACTTCCTGAAGAGGCACTTTGGTTATAAGTGGGGGGTACATGCCTGTACAGCTTCAAATTTCTAGCTGGTGCTAGCAAGATGGAAGAGTCCTTAAAAAGATGTATGGAGTGCACTTAGGGATGACAAGATATATACCATTTTATTTTTGTCTGGGAAATGGCTGAGCTGGACAAGGAGAAGTTTGGCCAGAAGATTTGCTCTCAGGCTGGATGCTAATGAGGAAAAATAAAATGTAAGAGGCAGAGATTCAGTGGGGTTGTAAAAGCCTGAAAAGAGACCCGTTAGGATGAAATTGCTTAGGCAACCTTTGCTTAGGGTTTTGTCTTTCACACTGGGCTTAATTTATCCAGGCATGCAAAGGAATGAGTGTGGGATTAGGTGTGCTGAACTGTGGGGCTGCTGCTTCATGCTCAAGAGAAGCCATTTGCAGTTTCAAGCATCACTGTAATGAAAAAACACTTGAATTCCTCCAGGTCCTCCCCATGGTGCCGTGGTACCTGGGATTGCATGGTTTGTAGGTGGCACGTGGTACCTGGTACCTGCATGTTGTAGGTGCATGTTGAACCAGAAACGCTTTGGAGGAAACAGGCTTTAGTGGGAACAGTTTAATGGAAAGCTTTTCCATCTGTGAATGAATGTATGTTCCAATCCCCATGGAGCATTCTAGTGCCGATCTCTAAGAAATGTTCTTTCTAACTTTCTCAAACCCCGGGCAGGCAGGGACACCCATGTTTGGAGGTCCCTCAGTCCTGCAGCCCAGCACACACCCCCTGAGGAGTCCCCTTTGCTTTGCAGGAGCAAAGAAGGCCTGAACAAAGCCAAAGAGATCCTGACCAGGCTGGGGGTGGAGCCGTCCCCCGAGGACTGCATCGCTGTGCAGCACGTGTGCACCATCGTGTCCTTCCGCTCCGCCAACCTGGTGGCCTCCACGCTGGGGGCCATCCTCAACCAGCTGAGGGACAACAAGGGCGTGGGCCGCCTGCGCACCACCGTGGGCGTGGACGGCTCCCTCTACAAGATGCACCCACAGTGAGTGCCCCTGCTCCTGCCACGGGCTCTGCTTTGCAAAGGGCTTGTACCAGGGCATCACCCAGGTGGGCTCTGGTTTGCAAAGGGATTGTCCCAGGGCATCACCCAGGGGTCTCTGGTTTGCCTGTTGTCCCAGGGCATCACCCAGGTGGGCTCTGGTTTGCTGGGGTCCCGGGCATCACCCAGTCAGGTCTGGTTTGCCTGGTCCCAGGGCATCACCCAGGTCTCGGGTTTGCTGCTGTCCAGGGCATCACCAGGCGGCTCTGGTTTGCCTGTTGTCCAGGCATCACCCAGTGGGCTCTGGTTTGCCTGTTGTCCCAGGGATCACCAGTGGGTCTGGTTGCCTTTGTACAGGCATCACCAGGGGCTCTGGTTTGCCTGTGGTCCCAGGATATCACCCACATGGGCTCTGGTTTGCCTGTTGTCCCAGGGCATCACCCAGGGGTCTCTGGTTTGCCTGTTGTCCCAGGGCATCACCCAGGGGGCTCTGGTTTGCCTGTGGTCCCAGGGCATCACCCAGGTGGTCTCTGGTTTGCCTGTTGTCCCAGGGCATCACCCAGGGGTCTCGGGTTTGCCTGTGGTCCCAGGGCATCACCCAGGATCTCTGGTTTGCCTGTGGTCCCAGGATTCACCAAGGGGTCTCTGGTTTGCCTGTGGTCCCAGGGCATCACCCAGGGGTCTCTGGTTTGCCTGTGGTCCCAGAGCATCACCCAGGGGTCTCTGGTTTGCCTGTGGTCCCAGGGCATCACCCAGGGGTCTCTGGTTTGCCTGTTGTCACAGGGCATCACCCAGGCAGGCTCTGGTTTGCCTGTTGTCCCAGGGCATCACCCAGGCAGGCTCTGGTTTGCCTGTGGTCCCAGGGCATCACCCAGGGGTCTCTGGTTTGCCTGTGGTCCCAGGGTCACCCAGGCAGGCTCTGGTTTGCCTGTTGTCACAGGGCATCACCCAGGGGGCTCTGGTTTGCCTGTTGTCCCAGGGTCACCCAGTCAGGCTCTGGTGTTTGCCTGTGACCCAGGGCATCACCAGGTGGGTTCTGGTGTTTGCTGTTGTCCAGGGACACCAGGCGGTTGGTTGCCTGTTGTCCCAGGGCATCACCCAGGCGGCTCTGGTTCCCTGTTGTCCAGGGCATCACCCAGGAGGCTCTGGTTTGCCTGTTGTCACAGGGCATCACCCAGGTGGGTCTCTGGTTTGCCTGTGGTCCCAGGGCATCACCCAGGGGTCTCTGGTTTGCCTGTGGTCCCAGGGCATCACCCAGGGGTCTCTGGTTTGCCTGTTGTCCCAGGGCATCACCCAGGGGTCTCTGGTTTGCCTGTGGTCCCAGGGCATCACCCAGGGGTCTCTGGTTTGCCTGTTGTCCCAGGGCATCACCCATGCAGGCTGTGAGATGATGAACCCAAACAGTGGGCACGAGGGTCCAGGTCTGAGCTGGGGAGCTTGTTGGAAAGGAGAGAGGTCTTTTAGGTGAAGAAAAGAAGCAAAACCCCTGAGTGACTGAGTACTGCAATGTCAGGGAAACAACAGTCATCTGAGATAGCTTAAGGTATCACCAAGAGACCTCTTGGGAGGAGAGGAGAGTTTGTATAAAATACTACTTTGTGCCCATTGATTGGGCTGTGAGGAGACCTGCATTAATTCACCTTCACCTCCATTTCCAGTTCAGTTCCCATTCCTAACCCTATTTTTGCCAGTCTTTTCTGAAGATACACTTGGAAACCAGGGAGAGGAAAAAATAGTGCTTAGATTTCTGTGGCTTTTAAAAAACGTCCTTTTTTGTCCTATTTTCCCCATCTAGAAAGTTACACTTTAGCTGTATAGATTTATGTAGAAATCAGAAAATTATGTTCATGGGGAAACCTCTGAAAGGAAAAGTATGCTTAATGTTTCATTTTCAGTTTCTCATTGTTTGTTGAAAAAGTTATTTTCCTGTGTTAAAGAAAGCCATAGAACAAAAAAGTTTCCAAGAGTGCTGTTCTGACTAGCTTTTCCAGCTTGGGCAAGGTCTGGGGATTGTTAAGATAATGAACATGGACAATTTTCGTTTCTTAACTGTTTCCCTCACCATCTAAACCAGTGAGTTCAGGAGAGGACCCCAGCAGAGGGAATTGGGGCAGCATTGCAGCCAGGGAGTTTCTCCATCCAGGATTGGGTCCAGGGGATGAGACTGATGCTCTCCCCTGCTTTTTGGTGGCTTTGCTTAGAAATTTGGGAGGAAGGAGGGAGGAAGAAATTAGAAATTCAAGAGGAAGGAGAAGTGGGGAAGAACTGCACTTCCCTGGCAGTTTTCCTACTTGAGAGGTTGTAGTTAGAGCATGGTGAGTTTGCTCACTCCCCTTGCCTTGGGTTGGTGTTGGCAGCGCAGATTTTGGTGGGAAGGGCAGCACAGATTTTTGGGGGGAAGGGCAGTGAAGATTTTGGGGGGTGGCACCGCAGGTTTTGCAGGGAAGGGCAGTGCAGATTTTGGGGGGGAGCAGTGCAAATTTTGGTGGGAAGGGCAGTGCAGATTTTGGGGAGGGATGCAGTACAGATTTTGGGACTGGGCAGTGCAGATTTTGGGGCATGGGCAGTGCAGATTTTGGGATTTTGAGGGGGGATGCAGCACAGATTTTGGTGGGGCAGCAGTGCAGATTCTGGGGGGGATGCAGTGCAGATTTAGGACCTGGGCAGCGCAGATTCTGGAGGGGATGCAGCACAGATTCTGGGGGGATGCAGTGCAGATTTAGGGCCTGGGCAGTGCAGAATTAGGGCCTGGGCAGTGCACATTCTGGGGGGGATGCAGCACAGATTTAGGGCCAGGGCAGTGCAGATTATGGGAGGGATGCAGTGCAGTTTAGGGCCTGGGCAGTGCAGATTCTGAGGGGATGCAGCTCAGATTTAGGGCCTGGGCAGTGCAGATTATGGGGGGATGCAGCTCAGATTTAGGGCCTGGGCAGTGCAGATTTAGGGCCTGGGCAGTGCAGATTCTGAGGGGGATGCAGCTCAGATTTAGGGCCTGGGCAGTGCAGATTCTGAGGGGGATGCAGCACAGATTTAGGGCCTGGGCAGTGCAGATTTAGGGCCTGGGCAGTGCAGATTCTGAGCGGGATGCAGTGCAGATTCAGGGCCTGGGCAGTGCAGATTTAGGGTCTGGGCAGTGCAGATTCTGAGGGGGATGCAGTGCAGATTTAGGGCCTGGGCAGTGCAGATTTAGGGCCTGGGCAGTGCAGATTCTGGGGGGATGCAGCTCAGATTTAGGGCCTGGGCAGTGCAGATTCTGAGGGGGATGCAGCTCAGATTTAGGGCCTGGGCAGTGCAGATTCTGAGGGGGATGCAGCACAGGTTCAGGGCCTGGGCAGTGCAGATTCTGAGGGGGATGCAGCTCAGATTTAGGGCCTGGGCAGTGCAGATTTAGGGTCCGGGCAGTGCAGATTTAGGGCCTGGGCAGTGCAGATTCAGGGCCTGGGTAGTGCAGATTCTGAGGGGGATGCAGCACAGATTCAGGGCCTGGGCAGTGCTGTTCCTGGGGGAATGCAGCTCAGATTTAGGGCCTGGCAGTGCCGAGGCCGGCCCTGCAGCCTCCCCTCCCCTCCCCTGCCCTCAGGTACGCCCGGCGCTTGCACAAGACCACGCGGCGCCTGGTGCCCGACTCGGAGGTGCGGTTCCTGCTGTCGGAGAGCGGCAGCGGCAAGGGCGCGGCCATGGTGACGGCCGTGGCGTACCGGCTGGCCGAGCAGCACCGCCTCATCGACGAGACCCTGGCCGAGTTCAAGCTCACCCACGAGCAGCTGCTGCAGGTGAAGAAGAGGATGAGGGCGGAGATGGAGGCGGGGCTGAAGAAGAAGACTCACGACACGGCCAAAGTGAAGATGCTGCCCACTTTTGTGCGCAGCACGCCCGACGGGACAGGTAGAGTGCGCCCTCGGTGCAGTGGGGATGATGACTTGGTTACAGCCCCAAATCCCAGTGTGGGGTTTGGCAAAGCTGAGCAGATCTGGTGCAAGCAAAGAGGAGCCTGAGCTGTGCAAAGGAGGAGATCTCAGCGCTGGCCCCTGTGCTGGCTGCTGGCAGCCTGATGCTGTGTCCTTGCCTCAGGGTGCAAGCAGAGTCACAGCTTGAGGGGGGAAACCACAGCTGGGATGTCGCAGACATCTTTTATGGAAAACCCTTTCCTTAGGATTTTTCCTCCTGAGAAGCTGAGAGGCCTCAGGAACAAAATGTAAACAATGGTTATCTGCTGCTGTGGAATGCAACAGGTGCATCTGTGATTGGTCTCATGTGGTTGTTTCTAATTAATGGTCAATCACAGTCAGCTGGCTCATACAGAGAGCTGAGCCACAAACCTTTGTTATCATTCCTTCCTATTCTATTCTTAGCTAGCCTTCTGATGGAAACCTTTCTTCTATTCTTTTAGTATAGTTTTAATGTAATATATATAATAAAATAATAAATCAGCCTTCTGAACCATGGAGTCAGATCCTCGTCTCTTCCCTCAATCCCAAAACCCCTGTGAACGCTGTCACACTGGGATCATAAACCCAAACCCAAAGTACCCATTCCTTGGGTGCTTTGCATTTCAGGGTGGCTGGCCAAATTTCAGCTCTCTCTCCAGGAACAGTTGTGTGAGTCCTTTTCCCCTTGTGTATTTAAAGGAAAACAAAAATTCAGAGCAGCATCTGAAGTCCTCCTTTGATGAAGATCTTCCCAATTGAGTTTTTAGGGGATTTTCTATCAAAATACTTTGAGAGAAGCATTTCTTCAGATGTTACTTATGGTTCTTCAAATATGCACACATACTCTTTTACAGAGAATGGAGACTTTCTGGCACTTGACCTCGGAGGGACAAACTTTAGAGTTTTGCTGGTGAAAATCCGCAGTGGTAAAAGGAGAACAGTGGAGATGCACAACAAGATCTATGCCATTCCCATAGAGGTGATGCAGGGAACAGGAGAAGAGGTATTTGTGTTTTTCTTGGCTGCACTGCTGCTTTTTAAATAACTCCTTAAGAGCACATAACATGTGCAACTTCAAATATTATGACTTTTCTCTTCAAAGCTGTTTGATCACATCGTTACCTGCATTTCTGACTTCCTGGATTATATGGGGATAAAAGGAGCACGTCTTCCTCTTGGCTTCACCTTTTCCTTCCCCTGCAAGCAGACCAGTCTGGATGCTGTAAGTTCCTTAGTATCTCTTCAATCTGCTTCTGTGCTCATGCCAGACCTGGTTTCTGTGCCTTCATGTCACCCACGTGACATTTACAGGAAGGTCACACGAGGGGAAGGTTCCTGTGCTGACCCTGACCAGTACAGCTGCTCCTATAAATAGTCCCTTTAAGGGTGGTAGTGCAAATGCTGCCCGTGGCTGTGACAGATAAGAGCATTTAAATTTTCCATGGTGGTCATAGCCCTTTTTTAAGGCATTATGTTTTTTCCATCTGTGTAAACCTGCTGGTCTGTGACACTCCCCTGGTTCTGCAGGCAGTAAGCAAAAGTCCATCCCTGCTGCCAGTGCCTGCTCCCAGATGATCTTGTCTCACTGGATGGAGTGGTTGCACCAGAATCCATGGGCTGTGTCACCCTAAGGGTGACAGTGTGGCCTGCAGCACACCCCTGACAAATGGACTTTACACTTCTGTGTTCAGTTTCTTCACTGCCACATCCTTGCACCAGCCTCTGCAGCTGTTAATAGTTTCCTGTATGCTTAGCTGGGGTTTCTTTTAAAAAAGGCCTATTTTCTATAACACTTCTTTGGGTTTTTGAGTTTGTTGTTCCTGTCTCCTCCTTTTTTATTTTAATTTTTTTAGTTTGTTGCATTGCTCTGGAAATTTAGAACCCAATCACAATTAGTTGTTTCAGATGCAAATTCAACATACTGAGGAGATATTCTTTTTCACAGAAACTCTTCTGTAAAACATAACATTAAAGTGATGCTTTACAGAAGAGTTTGGGTATTTGAGATATTAAGTGTACAGAATAACTTCTGAGTCCTAACAACTTGATAACCTCTTTTCTTGCTTTATAGGGTATCCTTCTCAATTGGACAAAAGGCTTCAAAGCTACAGACTGTGAGGGAGAAGATGTGGTATATTTACTTAGGGAAGGAATTAAAAGAAGAGAGGTGATTTTTCTTTCTCTTTTTTCCTCATTCTGCTCCTCTCCAGACTTGACAGACCTTGTGGGTCAGGCTGGCTCCCTCTCACAGGATCTGTGTGCCTTGCAGACAGGGGCTGTGCCTCCTGTCTTGCACAGAAGATTATTTTCCCCCAGAGGTTTCTGACTTTCCACATTTGCCAGAACTTTCAAGGCTTCTTTCAACCTCTGTGGCAATTTCCACATGCATGGAGAAAGGAGTTTTCAAAGTGGGGACTGTAGGAATGCACCTCTGTGCACCCTAAAGGACAGTTTTCTCCTCCTCTTCTTGATCTTGAAAAAGCCTCAACCACTTTAGCCAAAACTTTCCAGGAAGGGAAGAAAAACAGCCTGAGAAAGGTGTTAATTTTGCACAGATTTTATCAGCCAGTGAAAAGGAAGTCTTAAAAGCTTTGTTCCTGGAATTGCTACACAATTGCTGTGATAGTGAATTCTTATACCATGTGCCTATGTAAAAGATATGTGCTTAAACATACTTAAGCCAGGGATAAATTTCATTCTGAAGACAGGTAGAGCACATACCTTGGCTGCCTGCTGGTACATTAGGTTCCTGTTTTTGCATGTGTGAAATGAGGCTGGTGATTTCAGTTGTTTTCACTACATCATCCCCTTTGGTGGGAGGGACTCACTGCTATTTTCTCACTGCTGTTTTCTCTCTCCCAAAGGAATTTGACTTGGATGTGGTGGCTGTGGTGAATGACACAGTGGGCACGATGATGACTTGTGCTTATGAAGATCCAAACTGTGAAATTGGGCTCATTGTGGGTACGTGTTAGAGCTGCTTTTTATCAAACAGCACATCCACACATCTGCCTGTGTTCTCATGGAGGCATCCCTGTGGTTAACTCAAAATAAAGCTAGGATTTCTAGGAGTAAAAGAGAGCAAAATTCAACAGCCAGCCTAGTTCTGTCCACAGTCAGTCCAGATGAGCAGAGGCTGTGATGCACAATAAATCCTGCATGTTTTATCTGATAAAGGCACAGGAGGAGAGCAGATGTGGGCTCAGGGAGCCTCAGCAGCTCCTGTTAGTTTAGCCTGTCACAGTGTCCCTGCTGGGTGCTCTGGTGGCCCACAGCTTTCTCCAAGCCAGTGCTTGTCAATATAGGACATAAAATAACATGAAACACACTGCTGTTTTCAAGGTGAAAAAAGGGAAGTTTATTTTCTGACTCTAGCATTTATGGATTTTCAAAAGTGACAGTGGGTTGGAGGGTGACAGTGCCACCTCTCCAATGACACTGGACAAACCAACAGTCCATCAAATTTTTCCTCTTCTATAAAAGAATGCAAAACTGTAAGTTATTTACAAAAAGTATGTGAAAAAATTTGTTACAAGAATGCAAACATCAGAACGCTTAGAAAATCCTAAAAAATCAGGGTGACAAGTGGTCTCTCAGAATAAAGCTGCAGAGTGCAGCCACAATTCCCAGATGGCATGTGCTGGAGAGCTGTGCCAGCCTGGGCACAGTGACACACAGCTCCCTTCCCAGCAGTGAGGCAGCTGAAGGAATTCCATGGGCTGCTGCCTTTGCAAATGCCATGCTTGGGCAGCCTGAGTCATGGGGCAGTGTGGATTCCCAGAGCTCTCCAGAGGAATGGGAAGGAAGGGGACAAGGCACCTGCAAGCTTTAGGAGTGCTCTCAGCTGGGAGGTGGCTTGTAGGAAAATAAACCCCCCCCAGTTTTTCCTGCAGACAGCTGGAAAGCCTCCAGGATGAGTCAGCAGGGTGCAGTGTGGGTAGGAGGCCGTGCCTGAGCAGCTCCGTGGTGGCTGTGTGCAGGAAGGACAGCGTGTCCTTGGGGTGCTCACACCTCCCTGGGGACTGTCCTCTGCAGGCCTGCTGTGCAGCCAGCGTGTCTGTGTGCAGGGCAGGGTGTCACAGCACCTGGGCACCTCTGGGATAATGGCAATGAGAGAGCTCCCTCTGCCCTGCCTGGCTCACAGCACCCCAGGGAGCCTGGCCACTGGTGGCAATCTGCACTGGGCTTGGTCTGGTTTGCTCCTGCACACCCAGACATTCCCCCTGCCAAACCCTGTGCTGGGGCTCGGCTCTCCTGCAGCAGGGGAGTGCTGTGGGAGGATCTATTTTAGCTCAGGCTGTGTTGATGTAATTCCCTGAAAACATGGCAAAGGAAAACAGACGTGCTGTAGCAACTGGTGTATCATCTGGGATGCAGGATTTTATGAGAGTTTAAGTGACTTCAAGAGAACTTTTGCCCTGGTAGCAGCTAAAGCCTCTCTTTACTAATAAAGCTTTCCTCCCTAAAGACCTGTGTGTACATGGAGCACTTTGCCACACTCCTTAGGATCCTCTATGAAGAAATATCAGATATGGCTTCATCTCAACATGGAAGTAACCTTCCTGCTGGAGAAAATGAGCAATTAAAATCAGAAAATCCCCCAAGCAATCAGCTGGTAAAACCCCTGCTGCCTCAGAACTTGCTGAGGTTTCCAGTTCAGCATATCTTCCCCTGAATTCTGTGGGTGTGTGTGCTTTGTGGAAGGTGTTCCCAATTGCCAAATCCAGCTGAAGTGTTGGGCTCAGAAGCATGTGAGGTTTTGTGTGCTGAAAGGGCTGCCCTGCTCTTCCTCCCTGCAGTGGCCTGGGTGAGCTCCTCTCTGAGCCACCCTGAGCAATGCACCACAGGAGTCATGTTCTCCTTCAGTTTAGGGCTGATGAAGAGTCAGGGTTTGGGGTTTTTTAATGATGTTTCAAATGATGATTCAACTACTTCCTTCAGAAAAAACACATTCAAGATCCCCCAGAAGGTTTGTCAGGTGTGGCTTTAGAGTAGTTTTGTTGCAACCCAAGGTAACCTGAGTGTGTGTTTGTTTCAGGAACGGGCAGCAATGCCTGTTACATGGAGGAGATGAGGAACATCGAGATGGTGGATGGTGAGCAGGGCAGGATGTGTGTGAACACGGAGTGGGGAGCCTTCGGGGACAACGGCTGCCTGGACGACATCAGGACAATCTATGACAAAGCAGTGGATGACTTCTCCCTGAACGCTGGCAAGCAGAGGTACTGCAGCACAAATGGGTGCTGGGCCTGCTAGCCAGGCTGCCCTAAGTGCTTTTGAGACACAACTGGGTTTGTACCAGCTGAGAAAGGAGAGGTTCAGAGTGGAAAATGACTGCAGTCCTGCTATCCTATGGGATCTCCCCTTTCTGTGCTTTTCCTGGACAATGCTTATTTGCTGCCATGGGACTCCACAGCAGGGCTTTTGGTGAGGATTTCAAAAGTCTTGAAATCATGAAGAGACCCTTTTTCTCATCCTGTGCTGTACAGAGGGATAAGATTGCTAGTGATTCTTTTACTCTGGGTCTCAGGTTAATCTGTTTTAGCTAAGCTCTTAGTAGAGGGCTGTGCCTATGGCAGTCCTGAACTTACACCAGCTGGCGTGGTTAAAGCTTGGAGCTGCTCACTGTAAAGCAGTCAGGAGCTCTCAAGCACTTGCAGCCAGCTCTTATTTCAGACAATTTTCTGCATGGGATAGGTCATGTTAGAGGGTCTGGGATAGACAATTTTCTGGGATAGGTCATGTTAGAAGGCCTGCCTTTCATGCTTCTGGAGTTTGGTCCCTTTTTGGGGCTCAGCTTTGTTTGGGCAAGTGCTTCCCCATCCCCTTCAAGAAAAACTTGACAAGGAGGTGAACCCAGTACCCAGCGCTGCTAAAACTGGGCTGAGACTGTTGCTTGCTAGGACTACAAACTTCCATCATTTCTTTGCAGCAGTGCTTTGATGCCAGGAGCTTTTAAAAAGATTTTGTGACTAGAGTAAATCTGCCCACAAAAGCCTGAGGAATACAGACAAGCTGGCAAGTCCCACGGGAAGCTCTTTAGAAGCTGAGGCTCAGACAGACCCAGAGGGGCAGACGTGGAGCGAGCCTGGTGCAGCAGCAGAGTTGGCATGGAGTAAGCAGCCAAAGGCAGTACTGGAGACTGCCAGGGGAATAATTTATTCCAGAGATAGTCAGGCACTCAGGAGGGAGGACACTTGCTGGGTACAAGCTTGAGAGAGCTCAGGGTATTAAATGGACTGCGTGGCCTGCTTCCAGCAGGATGGCGTGCTGGGCTCTGCTCAGGCCAGGGCACAAACCCTGCTGTGCAGCTTCAGGAGGTGAAATAAAGGATGTATCACTGAATGCCCTTCTCAGGAAATTGGGCTGTTCAGTTCTTGTTGGTAGGGACACAATTTACAGACCCCAAAATGCTCCATTCAAACCAGGAGGGGTCGGAGAGCAAAACACGGCTGAGACCTCCAAACAGAAAAAGCTCAGTGGCTCCATGCAGCAAAATTGCAGGGAAACCACAAGGTACAGTCACTGCAAATGCAGTGTTTTTAAGGGAGTCCTGTGCAAGATAAAGGATGGGAAAAACCATGTCCAGCCTGTTTACAAGACCACTGACCTGCAAGTTGGCAATCTGGTGGTCCAGAGTTAGTTTATGCTCTTCAGTTAATTCAAGCACCTGGTTTCCAATAGGCCAACCGGTTGTCCCAAAACCTGAGGGAAGAACCAAGCTGTCTTGAACCCCTCTCAGCCCCCAGCTCTGCACACAGGACCCAAGTTTCCCACTTGCAGTCTTGCCTCAGGCTAGAGAGAGGAAATCTCTTCCACCTGCAGACAGGATAAGGAGTGTCCCAGGAGTGATGCTTGGCCCTGGTACCTGCAGCCCTCTGTGCACAGGACACCTGGCTGATAATGATGCTGCCCTTGCAAACGTGGGCAGGCTCCCTCTGAGCTGGACTGCTGTCTTTCCTTGCAGGTATGAGAAAATGATCAGTGGGATGTACCTGGGGGAAATAGTGCGCAATATTTTGATTGACTTCACCAAGCGGGGTTTCCTGTTCCGAGGCCAGATTTCAGAGACACTGAAGACCAGGCATATCTTTGAAACCAAGTTCCTTTCTCAGATTGAGAGGTAAGAGCACTGCATGGGAGGTGAAGTAGTGTGGTAGTGTTCATCTGGTGACACTGCTGGATGGGAGGGACAGCTGGAGAGCATTGCTTGCTTCTCTGGAGACAATTTGGGTTTCAGCCTGTGTGTGTGCAGGAGGATTCTTTACAGTATCAACTGAATTTCTAGCAATGCTCACTTCTAAAAGGAAGGGCTGTCAAGGATTCCCTCCTGCTATCATTTATTTCCTTGTTTGGAAATCAAGCCATTTTCCTGGGCCCCTTGTGTGTGTTTAGCTGCAGTTGTGGAATTGAATGAGCACTAGCTGAGTGAGCACTGCTTACTGGGGGTTTTTGTGCTGTTATTGCTCGGACTCTGGATTTTAAAGCAATCTCTGAGGCTTCATGGGGGAAAAAAACCCCAAGGTCATTGTTAAAAATATTTTCCTAGAATGCCCCATGGTAAGAAAAGAGAATGGGAGGCAGTGCAGAGCTGGACTTGGAGCCTGTGTTGCTGCTTGCAGTGCAGCACAGTGCCTGAATTTGCCTTCCCTGGGGTCACTTGTGCTGTCAGGAGAGGCTGCTGCCTGGGGTGGGTGCACCATCAGAGCTGTGGGATTTATAGCATGACTGAGGGAAAGCTGTAACACGGTGTTGTCCTCCCACAGTGACAGGTTAGCCCTGCTGCAGGTGAGAACCATCCTCCAGCAGCTGGGGCTCAACAGCACCTGCGACGACAGCATCATCGTCAAGACGGTGTGCGGGGCGGTGTCGAGGCGAGCAGCCCAGCTCTGTGGGGCTGGAATGGCTGCCATTGTAGATAAAATTAGGGAGAACAGAGGCTTGGAGCGCCTGGAGATAACGGTTGGTGTGGATGGAACTCTCTACAAACTCCACCCACAGTGAGTGTTTGCCTTCTCAGCTTTTCTTTGTGCCTTGCGTGTGCGTCCTTCCTCCTGATGCTCCCAGCTGGACTCTCTCGCTTGCTGGGATAAGAGCCAGGGGAAAAAATGTCTGAATCAGGGGGCTCAGGGCTTTCTGAAGAGCAATGAGAGGATCAGGAATGGCTTGTGAAAGATTCTTGGGGTGGTGACAAACTGAAGGGGACACAGCTTGCTGAGTGAGTTGGACGCTGTGTAGCAAGGGAAGGATCTCTTGGCTCTGGACAGGCAATGACAGAGCAGTGCTGAAATGCCCAGTGCCTCTTTGGAGGATGTTTCTGTTCAGTGCCCAGCGGAGAAGAGCTGCTGCAGAGCAATGCAGGTGAGGGCAGGAGCAGAAGAGAACTAGTATGCATGGAAGGAGATGGGTGGAAAGGAGAGGACTTATGTGGTCTGTTGTTTTCCCTTTGCTGTGGATTAGTGATCCCAGTTAACCTCACACAGACAGGTGGGGCTGGGATGAAAGTGCTTTTTCCCTTTAACTCCTACTGCTCCCAGGCTTCAAATCCACCCTGGTTTCCAACATTTTACTTCTCAGCCTGATGAAAGGGGACGCAAATGCCCGTGGCAGTGCTCTGCACTTGCTGCAGGACCTTCCTCACCCACTGCCCTTGTTTGCTTTCCCAGCTTCTCGAGGATCATGCACCAAACAGTCAAAGAGCTGGCGCCCAACTGCGACGTGACCTTCCTGCTGTCGGAGGACGGCAGCGGGAAAGGGGCAGCGCTCATCACAGCCGTGGGATGCAGGCTCCGTGAGGCTGAGCAGAACTGAACTCCACAGCCCTGGCCTCAATTCTGTCTTGTGTTTCTCATAAAGCAGCGACTGGCATAGTCAGAACTGGTAAAAAACTCAGAACTCGCTGCTTTATCGGGGGAAAAAAATATTACAACTAATGACATAAAAAAAAAAAAATAGGATACAAGATAGAATGTGTGCTCTTAATAATATCTCCTGTTTCTGGACCCCAATCTGCATGTTTCTTACTCACCTTGTCGGTACTTTCCCCATCTGTAGGTCATGGAAAAAAAAACCAGTCTATAATTTCTGCAGTTGTCAAAAATCAGTTGTTGTCTGAGACGAAATTGCCCCCAAGTGATGTGCGTTGAGAGCTCCCGTTGCATCGTACCAAACGTGTTCTTTGCAGCATCCCTGTTAAGCACACTGCCAGCACGCTGACCACCAGACCTGGGTGTTGATGCTTTTAAGTGAAGGGGAAGCAACAGTTCCCTCCTGCATTATCTACCTGCTGTTGTTTCGTCTCAAGCGGTTGTGAAAACATTTTGGTGTGTCGGCACCGTGCACGCACGTAACTCTGTAGTGGGACTTGACACCGCGACTTACTCGCTTCCTTGATGCCTCCTGTCATGGTGAAAGTAAACACCCTTGTCCCACAGACCTGGTTCCACTGGTATTCCCCATTGCTTCTGTGAGTAGTGTTGTGTTCCTGGGCGAAATCCGTCACGTTTCGGCGAGAAATCCCTAAAGAGCGGTCGGTGACTGGGGTAATCCAAATCTCCAGCCCTGCCAATTCGATAGATCTGTGCTCCCTACACGGCTGTGCTGTGTTCTTCTGTCAAAGGGTTCTTACAGAGAACAGTTCCTGTCTCTTCTTGTCAGTCTAGGTCGGGGCACTGCAGCTGCCCTTGCACCAAACCTGCAGCGCAGCCACCTCCCCCGGCTGCGCCTGCTTCCGTCTCTCGCCTTAAATGGGTATTTGCTTCCACACAGAGCTTTAATCTGTAATGCTGTCCAGCAGCCACTCGGAACACAGACACCCAGCCAGAGTTAGTGCGCAGAAAGGAAGGGGAAGGTTGTGTTTTGATCTTGCCTTGGAGGACTCGGGTGCGTAAACAACCCAAAAAGCCAAAATTGGGTGCAGCTTATTCCAAGGAGGAAGGCAACAGCAGATCATTTACACGTGGTGTACCCTGTCCTCTGTCCAGTCAATGCCATTATTATATTTGCATTATTGTATTTCCATCACTTAAATTGAGAAGCAGCTAGGAAGGTACATCTTGAGTAACATTTGTAAGTCACGCCACTTTCTGCAAAGAGGGAGACCACACAGTTAAGTCCTTAATTCCCACTCTTCTACCAAAAATGAATCTGAGATGTCCGCATGGTTTTCCCTGCTGCCTTTTCCTGCAGAAAGTAGATGGAAATTTGCAGGCTGCTCTTCTCTGCTCTCGTTCCACTCCCTAAGATTTGGATTGCCCCTACCTATCGATAACATTTCAATATGCATTATGGTGCACTGTGAGTGAATGTTGTAAAGTAACCTGTAAGTCACAAACAGTCATTGCAGCTTTAAGTGTGTGTCTACCTGAAAAATTGCATGCCTAACTGGTTTTGCAAAGGTAGAGGGTCTTTTTACTTTGCACACTAGTAGCTCCGGTACTAGTGTTACGTGATACTTGTGAAAATATTAAACTTTTTTGATGTGCGTTAACTGGTGTTTAGTGGTTCTTTCTGGAAGAGGTGCTGTTGGCTGGTGGCTTAGTGCTTTGGGAAGAGCTATTGTGTAGGGAGAGCTGCAACCTAATCCCAGTGGTGCCTGTGTTTTGTGTGTGTGTTTTTATTCCCGGGCATTCGGGGTCAGATTCACACAGGTCCCCGTGCCTCGTGTTTCCTAGCGTAGTTCAGCAGAGGCACAGCGCTGACAGCGCCCAAATCTTAGGGGCCCCTGGGTGCCCCTGCCTTGTGCAGGGGGATGTGTGCTGCAGGAAAGCCTTGGGGTGCTGCGCTGAGGGCGGTGTGGTGTCACCAGGCTGTGAGCTCCCTGTGTGTGTAGGGTTAACGCCGGCTCAGCGCCGCTGTCAGGTGCTCTGCAGCCCTGGCTGGCACAGCCGGTGATGGAGCTGTGCTGGATGAAAGCCCCTTTTGCGTACACTAAAGCTGTGCTTCTCCAATAACGCGTTTTATGTTACAGCCTGAATAGTCTCTGACAGCCTTGATGTGCAGCTATGACCCCAAACAGGAGACAGAAGAAGGTGAGAAAGGTTTTTGGGCGCAGGGGACACGTTGCATTTGAATTGCTTGGAGGTTTGCAGATCTTGTGCCTGCCGCCGGCAGTGCTGTAGGGGTGGTGTGAGCCGTGCCTGGGACCTGGCTCTGCAGCTCTTTGGCACCCGAGGGCCAGGCTCAGAGCAGGATACAGGGTGAGGGAGAAGTGGAACTTAAACTTGGTCTCAGGGTGACTGTGGATTTTGGAGATGCTGGCATAGGTCGTTTTGTTTATTGGATCCAGCTCATAACAAATAGGGAGTGAGTTTGTGTTTCTAACTTTTCCTACCGTGGACCATAGTTGATGTGCTTGGTAAGACACGGCAGTTCTTTTCCAAAGGGAGACATGGTGGGATTTCCATTTCCAGACTACTTCTTACCCCTAGGAAACTGTTCCAAGTGAATCACAAGCTATGACTGTCTGAAGAAATGTCTCCAATGTTATACAATCAATGACTGAGATGTCTTTCTTAAAGCTTTTAGGCTTGGTGAATAAAATCACAGTCCTCTTAACTGTTAAGCTGTAATTACTGCAATATGAACACAAAAATCTTATATTTCCTGGGGAAAAGACCATTTGCATACCACTGTTGTAATGTCATCTGCTCCTTACTCCTCTGGGGTTCTCTCAGAAGCCTTTTGAATGAGTTTTAAAACAAGCAGACCTTGTTTTGTTTTGTTTTCTTAAGAAAATAGCAGAAGGCAAAATAAAGTGTTTCTGAACTTCTGAACCCCGTTCTGTGCTTTTTGTTCATTCCTTTGCCATAAAAATGAGATTCTTCAAGTGTTTTTCTTTACTGACTGCAGGGACTGCCTTGCTCCTCAGAGCACAAGTGAACATGCAGGGGAGGGAATTATTGCTGACCTGGATGTCTTTACAGCTGTGTGGTATTTAACCCTGTCTGTATTTATTAATGGAGAATTACATGGATTTACCATGGGGCAGGCCTCACGTATCACAGGAATAACATGGCCTGCTGTGTGACAAGGGCTCTCAAGTTTGGCTTTCACAGAGCAAAGGAGAATATTTCAAATAACTGGATCTTGTCAACATCACAGGAGCTCTTTAATTGATAAGGTATGGCTCTGTGATATTATTTACAAACCTGTCATGAGAGGTGAAGGTGCTAACTTACATCATTATTAAATGCTGCATTACTTTTACATAATGTTTATATTTCAGCTTCTCCTGGTTTGTGTGCCTGCACATAATGCCTCAGGCTGGGAAGATGACATATTCCAGCTTTTATTTTCATACCTGGGAAGAGCAGTGAGGATAAATATGGGGTAAGTCTGGAAAGGGAAGGTGAAGGGACTGTCTGGGACAAGACAACGATGGAGCACTGCTGTTAGGGCTAAAAGGATGTAAACAAGGTGGATTCTGAGTGGATCCATGAGCCCTGACCAAGCCACTGGCCATCCCTGGCTACTGACTCTTCTGAGGGAGCCTCACTCTTCAAATTAGGCACCACAATTAATGTGAAGGAGAAATCACTTGAGCATGGTTTAATAGGAAACCAACATCATATTTTGGGGCAAGGTTATAGAAATCCGTGCACTGACAACATCTTAAGGAACTGTTTCTGCTGGTGAAACTGCTGGCATGAAAATCCCAGAATGCAGAAAATGTTGAGGGCAGGCTGGATTTTTCAGTCTGGATGTGTTGGTGTTTGCCTCTGTTGTAAACAGGCTTTGGTGCACAGTGCCTTGGGGCTGCTGAGCCCTGGCACTTGGCTGCCCACACAGCCCTGGGTCCATCCCAGCTGGGCCACAGGAGCCCCAGCCTTTCTGCTCCATCACCCCTTTCCTGACTTCATTTTCTCCTGGTGGAACAGAAATCAGGAGATCACAATGTAGAAGAGAAGAATTTATATTCTTCTGATTGGCACTGCCTCAGATCTGCTTTGCTGAGTTTCTGGCCTCCTGGGCCCGATGTCTGTTCTGTATTGCAGTTGTTGATGTAAGGGAGGGCTAAACTTGTACCTGCAGCTTGGACCTACATGGATTGAAGTGTTATCAACACACTGCCTTCAATGCTGATGGCATCTAAAGAAGTCCTGTAGGAAATAGCTGCTCCAGAGAAAAAGAGCTTCTTCAGATCTACTGCCTTGCTTGGTGTATGGGACGGAGCCAGAACCAGGAGCAGGAAATCAGAGTGTTAACTGGGTGAGGGTAAAGGATGTCTTCTCTTTCTCATTCAGCTGAGTTTCTGTGTTGAAACTCGTTCTTGACTTCCTGAGGGTTGTCTGGTAGAGAGATGGGGACATGAGTTTAAGTTTGTCTTTCTCAGTTGCTTTTATGCAGGGACACCAGCGGAAGGCCAGCTTGAATCCAGAGCGAAACCTGGCAGAGGGAGAAAAGCAATTAAATGGTGAAATGATCTTTCCCATTGTGCAGAGAGTGAACAAACTCATGGCTTGGTTCTACCTGTGAATGGCTATGGAAATAAATATTTACACTGAAATCAAAGGAATGAGGTGAAAAGCTAAATGCATGAGAGCATGGAGGGAGGTGCACTGGGAGTTTCTGATCGGATTTCCCTGTATTATAAGTTAACATACATGATCAGTGAAATGGCTGGGAGTTTGATGTGAGACACAGATTTCCCTGGATTTTAAGTTAACATACATGATCAGTGAAATGGCAGGAGTTTGATGTGAGACACAGATTTCCCTGTATTTTAACATATATGATCAGTGAAATGGCAGGGAGTTTGCTGTGAGACACAGATTTCCCTGGATTTAAGTAAACCTATAAGGTCAGTTAAATGGCAGGAGTTTGATGTGCTCAGTAGATGGTGCTGGCCGTGCTGGTAACTGCATTTGTGAGACACAGATTTCCCTGTATTTTAAGTTAACATACAAGAGCAGTGAAATGGCAGGAGTTTGATGTGAGACACAGATTTCCCTGGATTTTAAGTTAACATACAAGAGCAGTGAAATGGCAGGAGTTTGCTGTGAGACACAGATTTCCCTGTATTTTAAGTTAACATACATGATCAGTGAAATGGCAGGGAGTTTGTGCTCAGTAGATGGTGCTAGCCATGCTGGTAACTGCATTTATGAGACACAGATTTCCCTGGATTTTAAGTTAACATACATGATCAGTGAAATGGCAGGGAGTTTGATGTGAGACACAGATTTCCCTGTATTTTAAGTTAACATACAAGAGCAGTGAAATGGCAGGAGTTTGATGTGAGACACAGATTTCCCTGGATTTTAAGTTAACATACATGATCAGTGAAATGGCAGGAGTTTGCTGTGAGACACAGATTTCCCTGGATTTTAAGTTAACATACAAGATCAGTGAAATGGGAGGGAGTTTGATGTGCTCAGTAGATGGTGCTGGCCGTGCTGGTAACTGCATTTGTGCGACTCAGAACAGCTGAGGAAAATACATGTGTTTACCCACTGGGAGCTTTTAAAAAACCACGATTAATAATTAATAAATTAAGAGGAAGCTGTCTGCTTGCTGAGAGAGGAGGGGGAGGACATGTTTATGTGCTCCATGCTAAATGCAGTTTGGGTGAATGGGCTGCAGAACTCTCCTTGTGCCAGCTCACAGGAGCGAGCCTTGCAGCATCACTGGAGTTAAACACTGCCTGCTGCAGCCCCAGTGGCACTGCACTGATAACCTTTTATTGCCTTTGAAGCTCTCAGCGAGCCTGGAGAGGGCTGGGGGTGTTATGGGTGTGGGATTTAGCACAGAGATCAGCCAGATCAGCTCCCTGCTCTCTGCAGCACAGAGCGAGAGGGACATCTGGGGATGTGCTCCCCCAGTGCTCCCTCGTGTGACACCTCCCCATGGCACCTCCACAGGGTTTACTACTCCAGAGATTTATGCATTTTCAGGCTGGGATTTCAGTTTTCCCTGCTCACCTCTGGTTCAGGCAGCAGTAGATGATGGGGTTGTACATTGTGGAGCTCATGGCAAGGAGGAAGACTGCCAGATACACCTGCTGGATGTACTTCTGCTGGTAGATGTCTTCCTTGAAGCTGCCCAGGATGAAGTAGACGTGATAGGGCAGCCAGCAGACAGCAAAAATGATCACCACTACCACCATGGTCTTCACAAACTGGGGAGAACAAAACCAGGGGGTTATTTCTTGGGGCTCTGGGTGATTGGGCCTGCTGGGGCAGTGGGAGCCTGGAATGTAGGCCCAAAGTGCAGAGCATGGAATGTAGGCCTGGACTGCTGTAGCAAAGAAACCTGGAGTGCTGTGGCAAAGAAACCTGGAATGCTGTGGCAAAGAAACCTGGACAGCTGTGGGAAGGGAAAGAAGCAAGCCCTGGTGATGCAAACTGGGAGCAGGGAGGGAGGGAGGGAGTGCCCTGGCCATGGAAACTGGAGCAGGGAGGGAGGGAGTGCCCCAGTGATGGGAACAGGGCAGGGAGTTAAAGCAAACCTTTCCCAGGGCACAGCAACTGCTTGTGGCTGCACCAGGGGGTGTGCAGGGAAAGGAGATCTCTGCCCTTACACTGAGACTGCTCCATCCTGCCCAGAGTTTCACCCTCGTTTATCCTGTGTGGATTCTCTTCACTCTCTGCTGGCAGCCAGCCTGCTGCTCTGAGCCTTTCTTCCTTGCAGGCTGCCTGGTGCATGCCATCACCATTTTTTCAAAACTTGCAGGTATTTTGGGTCCCTTTACCCTGGACCCAAAATATTGTGTCAACCTTTCAAGCCCAATCCCACAAGATTCTGTATGGAACACAAGTTTGGAACTGGAGCCAGCAGAGCTGGTATGCTGGGAGTAATGATACTTGAGTTTCACTTCTGACCTTTTTTTTGGCATTGACTTGGTGCTCATAGTGGACTCTGTTCAGGTGGCTGCCTGGAGCTGTGCTGCTCCACAGAGTGACTCCTATAATGCTGTATGCCACAAACATCACCATCAGAGGCAGTAAATAGATCAGCACAATCACGGCAATGTGGTACCTGAAAGAGAAGAACAAGCAAGTTTCACAGTCATTGTGGCTCCTGGAGAGCTCTTTCAGAAATTGTGTTTTGGATATCTATGTGTGCTGGCTCCTATCAGTGAAACCACAAAGAGGAAACTTTGCCTATAATTATTGTTACAGGGATTTCTGTAAGCAGCACAATCTCATCTCTCTGGTGGTGTGATGAGGGGTCCTTGGGCTGGATTTCCTGCTCCTTCAAGGCAGAGTAACATCACTGATCTTTTGGCAGAGGGTTGCACTCCAGAGCCACCTGCACTGAGCTTTGCTATCCCCCTGCAGCCAGGACAGAGAGAGAAAGAGATGGTGGTAAAAGCACAGCCCTTAAATCACAGGTAAGAGGAAGGAATAGCCCAGAAACTACAGAGTAACTCCATGAACGCAGCAGTGGAAAAAACACAGATCTGGGACTGTGGAAGGCATCTGGCTGCTAACAGGGTGCACAAAATGCAGATAGTGAGGGAGGGGTGTTGCCTGTGTTTGTGTAGCTGGCTGTTTGTATTTGTGTGAGCACACACAGTTAATGTACCACCACCATAATTCCTTTATCAAAGGAATTATATGTATATATTATATATACCACCAGCAGGGCACTCAGGCTCTGCTCCAGCTGAAAGCACTGACATCCCCTCAGCTGCATTTTAACCTCAGCCCTTTCCAGCTTTCTGTGCCACCCCACAGACTCCTGCAGTTTGAGCAAGCACCATTTATGGGAAGGGAACAACCTGCCCAGTCCCTTGCAGCACTGCCAAATGAACATAAACACAGGGAAAAGCAGGATTGGGCAGCAGGGCTCTGGCACACGCTGCTGGCAGTGTCCCCAAAAGGCTGGGGGTGCAAATGCTCTTTGTCAGTCTGAGCAGGCTCAAGCTAACCTGTCACTAGGAAATAAAAAAAAAACCTCTGTGGTTAAGGTTCTTTACTCTGGTTAATCTTCTATATCCTTTATATCCAGTATTTTTCAGGCACTGGCAGTCAGTAGTGCATTTGTTTGTGGTTTAAAAAATTATTATTATTATTATTATTATTATTATTATTATTATTTGTACTTCTTTCTGTCATAATCACGCACATCTTTCCTGCAGAAGAGGATTTTCCTATGTTCTGAAGTCTAGAAATCTTGAAAGGTGGGTTTATTCAACTGCAAAGGATTCAGAGGACACACAGTCAGCACAGGAACCCAGCTCTCAATATTTTTTTTCACATTAGTGTGAAAATCAGTTAATTTGGTAAAAGCTGAGTTGAGGAGGCACCCAAAGAGGAAGAGTGAGCAGGGAAAATGTCCCACATGCATGGAGCCTTCAGAGTGGGGTTTGGTTTGAACAACTGTTTGCACTTTGGTAATCGATTTGTTCCTTTTCCTCAGTTCTTCCATTCCTTATTGTATAAATATGTTTTGTGTGATAAATTTCTCCAAGGTGCGTGGTGTGCTCTGAGTGATGAGTAATGCCAGCAGATCCCCTGAATGCAGGGTATGGCTTGTTTCATCTATTTGAACAATCTTGCTTTCAGGCAGGAGGAAATAATCTCAGGAACCCTCAGGAGTGCAGATGTGTGCCCAGATAAATATACCTATAAAACCTTGGGATGTTTGAAGCATGCTGCTCTCAGGTTTTACTTTCCTTTTACCCCACAAAGAGCAGAATCATTTTAACTCTTTACGTGGCTTCTCAGCATTAAAGATGCCCAGTTTCCTCCTGCCTGACAGAGGAAGAAAATCCAGAACCTTTGAAACCAAGATGTACTGATTGTTCAGAGACTTTTTGCACTGGATTCTCTTAAATTCCCCAAGCCCTGTATTGTCACAGACATCTTTAATGAAAAATCCTTTCCTTAGGATTTTTTCCTCCTGAGAAGCTGGGAGGCCTCAGGAACAAAATGTAAACATTGATTATCTGCTGCTGTGGAATGCAACAGGTTCATCTGTGATTGGTCTCATGTGGTTGTTTCTAATTAATGGCCAATCACAGCCAGCTGGCTTGGACACAGGGCCTGAGCCACAAACCTTTGCTATCTTTCTTTCTTTTTCTATTCTTAGCCAGCCTTCTGATGAAACCTTTTCTTCTATTCTTTTAGTATAGGTTTAATGTAATATATATCATAAAATAATAAATCAGGCCTTCTGAACCATGGATCAGTCTCTTCCCTCATCCTCAGACCCCTGTGAACACAATCACACTGTATGTAGGGTTTCTGGACATTATAACCAGTTTTCAAAGCAGGGGAGGGTGGCAGGTTCAGCATCACCCACAGCCACCATCACCTGGCAGCTTTTTGCACATTGAATTTAGATGGGCTGCCCCAGCCCCACATTGTGCTGCTCTCTCTCCCAGCACTCCCCACAGCAGCAGCTTGCAGCTGAAATGATTTTCCTGGCTAAGTCTAGGCTGAAATGGGAGTTTCGTGGTGCCTCTTACGCCAGCTGGTGCTTGGATCCCACGTCATCAGGCCAGACCACGATGCACTTCATGGTGCCATTGTCCATGGTGATCTCAGCATAGAAGCACTGGGGGAAGGCCAGCCCGAATGCCACCAGCCAGATGATGCCAATGATGACCCTGGTGCTCCCAGCAGACAGCCTGGGCTTGAAGGGGTGGATGATGGCCACGTACCTGCAACAAACAGGTGCAGTGCTTTTATTATGTATGGTCCTTTGACAGTGAGATTGGCAATCTGCACAACAAACCCAGCAGCAAGTGTAAAAACTCACCAGGAGTCAGTGGGCTTTGTTAATATAGGCATTTTGACAGGTTCTGGGCTGTAAATAATAAGGAACTAAACCCTTTCTGGAGAGAAGGATTGCAAGTCTTAGGGCAGGATTTATGAAAGCCACGTGGATGGATGCTGCTGGTGTGAGGAGGAAGCAGTCCTTTGTGTCTTCTGCAGACAGGCTTTGCAAGCATTCCCCTATGGAATTTTTCATTCTATCCCAGAATGGTTTGGGGTTGGAAGGCACCTTAAAGATTATTAAAATCCTCAGCCATGGGCAGGACACCCTTCACTGTCCTAGGTCACTCCACACCCTGTCCAACCTGGCCTTGAATACTTCCATGGATGAGGCAGCCCCAGCTTCTCTGGGTAACCTGTGCCAGGCCTCACCTCCCTCACAGGGGAAGAATTTCTTCCCAATATCCCATCTAACCCTTCACTCCATCAGTGTGAAGCCATTCCCCCCTTCCTGTCACTCCAGGCCCTTGTAAAAAGCATTCTCGCTCTTTTATTTAAATTATTTTTGCAAGTGCCTTACCAAAAAAAGCCCAGCCAAAGATGCTTTTTCCTCCTAATTATGTCCATCTCTGGACATAATTAGCACAAGAGCAGACTGGGCTCTTTACCCTGATTTTTTCCCCACTGATTTTGGGCTGTAGAAAATCCTCTGTGAGTGCCTGAGCATTTGTGCTTGCAGAGGAGGGAAGGGCTGCCCCTTTCACCCACACCTGCTCAGAGCCCTCAGGCACATCTGACTATTGGATTACTCAGCAGCTCTCTGGTTTTAAGTTTCCTGTGTGGAAATGCACGGTGTGGTAAGGAGTACACAATCAATTATGCATTTCTTGTCGTGCTGTCCCCATTCTTTGTCGTGGTTGCAACAAAGGCAAAGCAGAGTGGAAAATGCCAAAATGCCCATTGCCTCCTGGTTTCCATAGGAAAAATCTGACAAGCTGTGCTGTTTCTTGGCCGGGCTGTTGGTAGGGAGCTCTGCCCAGTGAGCAGTCCAGGGCTTTATTTAGCTATAAAATTCTCATGTCACCTCGCTTTTCTTCAGCTTGCCATAGGCAGTGTCACACAGGGCTCCAGCCTGCTCGGGGAGGAATCCACTGGTGGGTATTCTCCAGAGCAGGCAAAACCAGCTGGATTTTGGACCCTCTGGTGCACTTTCCAAGCAGGCCATAGGAGACTGTGCTGAGCAGAGTGTGAAAGTGGAGCTGATCAATAAAGCTGCATTTCTGCCTCGAGCACTGAGTGGGAGCAGCTGCTCTGGGAATGGGGAAATGGAGTGATGGAGTGATCCTAAACCCAGCAGTGAGAAATATCACCAGGGCCTTTTCTATGCCTGACAAAAGTGACTTAGAGCCATCACTCCTCAGCCTCCTTCCTTAAAATAAACCACTTCAGAAGATGTTGTTTTTGTAGAAGTTAAACACTGCGGCTGGAGTGGACACAAGTCCTCTTAACAATAAATGGAAGCGTCGAGTTTCCAGGATCTATTTTAAGGCCAACCAGAGAATAGCTAAATATGGTTTGCAGAGAGGTGCCAAGTTCTCTTTCTGATCTGTGCCACGTGACCAAAGGGATTTTGGCTATATGGGTGCTTTCACCAAAAACCCCTAAGGAGCAAGAGTAAGAAGACGTGACAACAGGCTGAAACAGCTTTTTAAAAATATTCTTTGTCAGACAACATGTATAAAATAACAACAACCCTTGATTTACAGCCAGGAGCAGCAAAAGAGTAATTAAAACGGAGCTGCTATTTGTTCTAAATAGGGATTTGCAGTCAGACACAGTCAGACTCCTGAAATTAAAGCTTAAGTAACAGTGACTCGGCAGTTGGATGTGAATTTTATGAAAATAGCCAATTGCCCCAGAAGTCAAACAGAATCACTGTAATTGCTTCCCTCCCTATAAGAATAAGTCATTCTAATGAACCAGGGGAGCAGACTCTGCCATTTCTAATCTAATTCCCATTATTTCTGCTGGTTTGCTGGACTCACATCAGGATTAGGGCTGCTGATAGCTTCAGCAGCCTGCAGCATATTGTCCTTTTTCCAGATATATCAGTCTCACGGTTTAAAAAAACCCAACAAAGCCACAGAGGAGTTTTCAGGATGATTGGGAAGCAATTTATGATCAATAATGTGGGAACAACAAGAATACCAGCCCACTTCCACTTGTTACAGATTGGGGTGTGATTCAGACCAGGGATAAAAACCAGAGGATCATGCCACAATTAGCATCAAACCCCACAGCCTGGCACTGCTTCCACTTTGCTGATAAGGCACCTGACAGAGTGGGGGCCAAACTGTTGCAATGATATTTTTCCATCACTCACAGGGGCTTTTTTGGGACCTCATCCTCTCCACTCGCCTCTTACCTCTCTGCAGCCACAGCTGTCATGGAGTAAATGCTCACAAACACTGCAGTGATGGGGAACCAGTTCTGAAACCTGCAGAACTCCTCACCAAAGTACCAGACGTTGTGGCTGGCATAGATAAAGTTGAAGATGGTGTTGAAGGCGGACATCAGCAGGTCCGAGAGGGCCAAGTTGACGATGAAGTAATTGGTGGCCGTCCTCATCCTCCTATGAGCCAGGATAATCCAGATGATGGTGGCGTTGCCCAGGATGGATGTGACGACGATGAAGGAGTAGGTGATGGCCCACAGAGCAATCCTCCAGCCTGGCTGGCTGAACTGGGTTGCTGCTGTCCAGTTGCTGCCATTCTCCAGGGAGCCGGCCTGCGAAACGTTGCTGGCGTTAAAAACAGAAAACACGCCCATGGCTTTTCACTTCTTGTGAGTGGGAAAGAAAATCTCCTGGCACCTGCTCATTTCCTTGCCGTGGATGCTGCTGTGTGAATTTCCATGCATTTAGGCAAGTGCTGTTAAAAGGACATGGGGATGAGCTGTCTCGTGTCCTCTCCTCCTGTGTTCCGAGTGATGCAGTGCAGTTCCAGGAGGAGATGAACCATGCCAAGGGCCTCCTCCTTCTTCCCTGGCATTTTAACCTATGCCTGAAGAGCAAAAAGCTGAAGAACAAATCTCTTCTTCAAGTTTCTTTTTTCCTCTAAAAAAGGAAGGAAAAAAAAGGAAAGGAAGATGTTTTCCAGGCCAGCGGCAAGCGATATCTTCCTTTAGATTGCTTTTAGGGACAAGAGAACATAAATGGAATCCAAAACCCACTTCAATCCAAGCAGAAACTCTTTGTCAGGGCAGCAGTTTTAGGTGTCTGAATCCCTGCAGTGGGACTGAGGATCTTTGCTGTTCTTTCCCCGTGCAACTATTAAGCATGAGGAGGAGTTGCACTGGGATAAAATCTCAACAGGTTTTAAGGGGACTTTGAAAGGAGGTGGAGTCTCTTGCAGGGGAAAGCTAAACAACCAATTTGACATCAAATTAAACGTGGCAAAGTGGTATGTGAAGCTTCCCCCCTTGCTGCACTCAGTTTCCAATAACCTCTGCAATGGCCACGCTGCTCTGTCAGGATTTTACAGGCTTACATGCAGGGATAGTTAATGCTCCAGTTTCACCAGTCCTGAAATCCTCAAGTTTCCAGGACCCTGCCTGAATTCCCGTGAGCTCTCACAGCAAGAGAGAAACTGTATTTGATACAATTCAGCAAGATACTTCCTTTGGGATGGCTGCATCCCCTTCCCCAGTGTGAAAAAAGCATGTATTTTATGATTGGCTTTTCGCAAATATTAATATGAATATTATATGTGTTGTGTTAGAAAGTAATGCTGTATTAATTTTCTTAAGTACTGTGTTAAATATAATTTTAGGTTATAAAAAATTGTTAAAATAGAAACTATGCTATGTAAGATGCTTTGTTTAACAGAAAGGACTTGCAGTGAGATAGCAGCCACAGGACACCTGAATCTTTCAGAGAAAGAGAATTTATTGCTGTCTTATTGGAAGAAACGAACTTCTTCCCACCTCAAAGGCGCTGTTAGGATTAGAGGGAAGAAGTTGATGAAGACCAGACGGAATCCTGTGTTTGAATGGAATTTGTGCATCATCAAGTGTATGAATATGCAGCGGGCTATTGTTCTTAAGGGTTAATCCTTTGTTAATGGCTGTCCTTTTTCGGGCTTGTGCTGCCCAGAAAAAGGTACCTGGCTTGTCTGTAACTCCTTGTTTTTATTGTCTTATATTGTCCTAATTCAATTTGTCCAAATTGTTGTTACTCTAATTGCGTTACTATTCTTTTCAACCATTTTATTACTGTTAAACTTTTAAAAATTTTAAAAACAAGTGACTGGCGTTTTTGACACCCAGTGTGTGCTGTGGGAACCTGGTGACCCCATGCAGGCAGAAATTTCGGGTAGGAAAGAGGAACCCCTGGCTCTGCTGGGAGCACAGTATTCCTGCTTGCTGTCAGCTCAAAACAAACCAGAAGTGACACTTGAGGCTGAGGTTTCCAAGAGCACTTGGCACTGCCTCATGCCTGAAGGGGTTGCAGGTATGAAGAGCTGCCTGCAGTGCTGGGGTGGCAGTGCTTTTCCAGCTCCTGCAGGCTCTCCTGCCAGTGTTTATCAGCTGATAAACACTGCTCTCTCAGGGCAGTGTTTATCAGCTCGGGATCCTTTGCATCCTCAGCCCGGAATCTTTCCTTGCTTCATTAATTTCTGGAGGCAGCCTTGAGTTAACCCATCACCTAACCAACTCTTTCAAGCACGTTTTCTCTGTAGCAACATTGGCTTTTTGTGAAAAATGGGTATTTTCTGGTTGGCTTTTCACAAATATTCAAATGAATGTTATACGTGTTATGTTAGAAAGTAATGTTGTATTAATTTTCTTAAGTAGTGTGTTAAATATAGTTTTAGGTTATAACATAATGTTAAAATAGAAACTGTGCTAGGTAAGATACCTTTTTTTAAAGAAAGGACTGACACCAGATAACAGCCACAGGACACCTGAATCTTTCAGAGAAAGAGAATTTATTGCTCCATTATCGAGTTCTTCCCACCTCACTCAGCCCTGAAGACTCAGTCGGGATTCAGAGGAAGAAGCTGACACTGCCCAGACAGAATCCTGGGTTTGAATGGAATTTATGCATCCTGAATGAGGTGTATGAATATGCAACAGGCTGTTGCTTTTAAGGGTTAATCCTCTGTTAACGTGGGGCCTTTTTCGGGCTTATTTTGCCCAGAAAGAGGTACCTGGACTGCTCATAACTCTTTGTTTTTATTGTCTCATATTGCCCTAATATAAATTGTACAAATTATTATTATTCTAATTACATCACTATTTTTATAACCATTTTATTACTACTAAACTTTTAAAATTTTAAAAACAAGTGATTGGGGTTTTTCACACTTTTAAAGAAATCAATACTGGTATTCTGCATGTAATGTCTCCTCCTCTTCCCTGCAGGTAATGCCTCTCACTTCCTACTCAGAAACTGAAAATGCACACTTGTACCTTTGTTCTAGAGTGCATTGCAAAGCACTTCCAGGTGCTTCTTCCAAGTCTTGCACCTCATGAAGCAGCTCAGGGACCTTCCACTTTCTGTGCACAGTTCAGGAGGGCTGCTCATTCGACATTCGACACCTAATGGTGTTCTTTTCTATTTTTTATTAATATGCTGTCTGAAATCCCTGCAAAATTTGAAGAACAGGAGCAAAAACCTCCCCACATTTCACTGAGAGTGCACCAAAGTGGTTTTATCAGTTACAGAAAGTAGAACGGAAGCAAGTGCTCATAAAAAGGGCTGCACTTATTGACCCTGCAGTGGGGAGGCTGTAACCTCTCTTGGCTGGCTTTGAAGGCATTCAAGGTGCTCAGGTTTCTTAGGAACCTTCTTGTGACCCATCTGCCCTGGTTCCTGATCAGTTGCTCAGGTGATAATCGAGGAGCAGCCACCCTTTGGCCAACATTTCATCGTACGAGCCAGGAGGGATTTGCATCCACACCCACTCCTTTTATTCCCGTGCTGGTTGAGCATTGACAAGGTTATCATCCTGGAGCCTGGCCAGCCTTTAGTGTGTGCTGTCAGCCTTTGGGCTTGGAAACTGCAGCAATTTTTGGCACAGGCTGGCTCCAGATTCCTCAGGAAAGCCACATTTGGGTAAAACCTGCCTCAGCAGTCAGTGGTTTTGGGGTTACACCAGAGAAAGGAGATAAACCCGAGAGCAGGGGGTTTGGGTTTGGCTGGTTTCACTGCTGTTTTTATTGTGGGCAGGATTATGGTTACAGTGCTGAGTCACCAGCCCCAGGTCTGAGCAAAGGGTGAGAGATGCAAACAAAGCGTGTGGGTCTGCAAGGTCAGGAAGGGAGATTGAGGGGGTTTTGTGCTTTGGAAACACAATTCAAGGTAATAATATAGGCAGTGCAGGCTTTAATTGTGTTGCAAGTTGGGCTCTGCTGCTGAAGGAAGAACCTTTGTCCAGGAGGACCAGGAGCATCCACCTGGGCTGGGGCAAAGTGCAGCTCCCTCAGCCCGAGCTGGGCTGGGAGGAAGCACCAAAATTGCCTCTGGAAGTACTGAAAAGCTTTGGGGCTTTCTGACATTGGTGCAGGGTTCACTGCTTTCTGCAGAGCTCCCAAAGCCCTGGAGCAAATGCTCTGCAGGCCATGGCTCTTGGTGTCCTCAGGACAGCCCCTGGCCATGAGTGAGGAATGTGGAAGTTACTGGTGCTTATATTGTGAAAAATGCCAATCACTTGTTTTTTAAAGTTTTAAAAGTTTAATGATAATAAAATGGTTATAAAAATACCAATATATTTAGAGTAATAAAAATTTTGACAATTGGGATGAGGACAATATGAGACAATAAAAACAAAGAGTTATGAGCAGTCCAGGTACCTCTTTCTGGGCAAAATAAGCCCAAAAAAGGCTCCACGTTAACAGAGGATTAACCCTTAAAAGCAACAGCCTGTTGCATATTCATACACCTCATCCATGATGCATAAATTCCATTCAAACCCAGGATTCTGTCTGGGCAGTGTCAGCTTCTTCCTCTGAATCCTGACTGAGTCTTCAGGGCTGAGCGAGGTGGGAAGAACTCGATAATGGAGCAATAAATTCTCTTTCTCTGAAAGATTTGGGTGTCCTGTGGCTGCTATCTGGTGCAAGTCCTCTCTTTAAAAAAAAAGTATCTTACCTAGCATGGTTTCTATTTTAACCTTATGTTATAACGTAAAACTATATTTAACACACTACTTAAGAAAATGAATACAGCATTACTTTCTAACACAACACATATAATATTAATTTGAATTTTTGCAAAAAGCCAGTCATAAAATACACATTTTTCACAATATGAACAAAACCACTGCTAGTTGTGCTGTTGGATGGTCCCAGGAGCAGATGCTGTAGTGAACAATCTGCCAGGCTCTTTGTTGGAAACTGCAGCCCTGTGCTGCACTGGGCTCAGGGGCAGAGAACCCAATCCTGATGCACCCTTAGGCAGCCCATAAAATCTTAATTTAACCACCATTTGCTGCCTAACTATAACTATGTCCAGAAATCTTGCCATTTGTATAGACCAAGCCTGGGATTCAGGTAAAGAAAGGGATTGCCCAGTTCTGGTCGTGCAGTTTCAAAACAGGAACCTGTTTTGATAGACTGACTCATTTCTGAGGGAAAACAACAGGAAAACAGACACTCCTTTACTCAGCTTCCCCGTCCAGCAGGATGTGCCCTGAAATTTTATGGGCAGGAATCACCACAAACGACAAGGTAAGGTATTAAAAAATCAAACCAGAGCAGTGAATTGAATTAAACAGTCAAACAAGGAAGATGCCTGAGTGACAAGAACATGCTCGGATGTGAATGACACCCCTGAGACATGGGGACCATGTGACAGACACTAATTCCCAGCAGCTCCATGTGATGGGATTTCCAGCTGCATGCCACTGCTGAGCGTCAGGGATGTTTGCACATCTCCCTGAAAATCGAGGCTGTCGATATTTCAGAGGATGACAGCTCCAGGACATTGTATTCCTGTCAGAAGCATTAGAGGTGAAGAGCTGTTCTGTTGCTGGGAGTGTCCTGGACTGGATTGTTTTCCAGAAGCAGGATGTAGTAGCGCTGCAGGCAATAGCAATAGTACTTTTTATAACAGAATTCTCCAGGGATATTTTTTTAGCCTTTAGAAACGAGACTTTGGTGCATTTTGTGACCCAAAGAAATGTGTGACAATGTTTACACAGCTCTCACAGGCAGCTCAGAGGTTTCCCTGTCTCTTTGCTGGGTGACTTAGGGATAAACGCTGCCCCACTTCATCTCCCCTGACAGCAGACACTGATCTCAATGCCATCTGTCTCTGCTCGGGCCAGCCTCAAACAACCCACTCTGTGACAGCGTCTGCAGCTCTGAATGGGGCTGTTCTCCCCGGGGGAAAATAGCCCTTTGTGGGACAGGAGAGCAGCACGGCGGCTTGGAAAGGGCTGATTGCATCTCGGGGGCAGGGATGGAATTCACAGTTCATGATCCAGCTCGGAGCTGCTGGGGATGGACACAGGCACAGCCCATGGCCAGTGCACTGTGCTGTTATCACAGCATCTTTTATGGAAAATCCTTTCCTTAGGGTTTTTCCTCCTGAGAAGCTGAGAGGCCTCAGGAACAAAATGTAAACAATGATTATCTGCTGCTGTGGAATGCAACAGGTGCATCTGGGATTGGGCTCATGGGGTTGTTTCTTATGAATGGCCAATCAGCCAGCTGCCTCGGGCTCTCTGTCCGAGACACAAACTTTTGTTATCATTCCATTCCTTCTCTATTCTTTGCTAGCCTTCTGATGAAATCCTGTCTTCTATTCTTTTAGTATAGTTTAATATAATATCTATAATAAAATAATTAATCAGCCTTCTGAAACATGGAGTCAGATCCTCATCTCTTCCCTCATCCTCAGACCCCTGTGAACACCATCACACCCGATCCTCCCTGCGTGTGCAATGGCCTGGGTGACACGGAGGGAGGGAAATGGCCCAGAACGCTTCCTCATGCTGGTGAAGGGATTCTGCTGATGGACCCTGATGCAGGGATTCTGCTCTGCCAGTTTTGGGATGCTCCACCAAGAACCTTCCCACGGGCGGATTTTTGTCCCGGCTGTTTCAATGGCCATGGCAGAGCTCTGGGGATGCGGGCAGCGCTGCCAGATTCCTGTGGGAGCAGCCGGATCTGATTCTCCTGCGGGGATAAGCCCGAGAGAGAGAGAGAGCGGCCGGGGGTCTGCTCGCCGAGGGAAGGGAAGGGAAGGGAAGGGAAGGGAAGGGAAGGGAAGGGAAGGGAAGGGAAGGGAAGGGAAGGGAAGGGAAGGAGAAGGGAAGGGAAGGGAAGGGAAGGGAAGGGAAGGGAAGGGAAGGGAAGGGAAGGGAAGGGAAGGGAAGGGAAGGGGAATAGAGAAAGAGAAATGAGAGAAAGAAAGAGAGAAAAGAAAGAGAGAAAGAGAGAAAGAAAAGAAAAGAAAAGAAAAGAAAAGAAAAGAAAAGAAAAGAAAAGAAAAGAAAAGAAAAGAAAAGAAAAGAAAAGAAAAGAAAAGAAAAGAAAAGAAAGAGAAAAAAAAGGGAAAAAAAAAAAGAAAAAATTAAAGACGACGGGCGAAGGCGCAGCTCCGCAGCCGCTCCCGTGTTTCGCTCCAGCCGCTCCCGCTGTCGCTCCCGGTGCCGGAAGCGCTGGCGGGGCCCGCCCGTCGGGGCGGCCCTCGGGTCCGGCAGGGGGAGGGCCGCTGAGGGGCGGCGGGCCCGGGAAAGGGCGGAGGGCCCGGCAGGGGCGGAGGAGGGCCGGGCAGGGGCGGAGGGCCCGGCAGGTGCCGCGGAGGATGGCGGCGGGGGACCCGGAGCAGGCGCGGTACTGCGGGCGGCTCTCGTACCTGTGCCTCAAGCTGAGCCTCATCACCTACTCCACCACCTTCTGGGTGAGCAGGGGCCGCTCCGGCAGTGCGGGGGTTGTTCCGCGGCTGTCCCACCGGGAGTGTCACACCGTGGCCGTGACACCCTGCCGAGGGACGGACAGACTGGTTCTGGCGGATGGGTTGGGAGTTTGGCAGGTGGAGATGGTTCGGGCGCGCAGGGAACGCGGCCTTTGCCCACACGGAGCCTTTGCCCACACGGAGCCTTTGCCCCACAGCGTCTCTCCCCGCTGTGTGGGGATGTCCTGAGCTCGGCAGGGTGAGGCTGCCAGGCTGGACAGGCACAGGTGGGTGGCACCTGCTGTCCTCATCCAGGTGAAGCCAGAGAGTCCCAGGTGATGGGTCCAGACTGTGGGCACTGAGTTCTGAGGTGTGGTAAATCCACAGCAGGCACCCCCCGGGCTGAAGGAGCCCTTGGGGCCCTTTGCAAGTGGGTCGGTCTTTCTCTCTCTTCCTTCCTTCCTTTCTTCCTTTTCTCTCTTTCTTTTCTCTCGTTTTCCTCCCTCCCTCCCTCTTTTCTCCTTTTCTCTCTCTCTTCCTCGTTCTTTGATTTATACAGGTGCTTTTTTCAAGCTCTGGTATACTGGAAGATGCTGGCTCCGGGTGGTGCTGGTGTCAGAGGTGCTCAGGCAGGGATTTTTCTATCTGGCTTTTTCACTTGAAATGCTGCTCGAGTTCTAGTTTGGCTGGTCTGTTTTTGTCTGACATTGTGTTTACCAGCTGGGAGCATGAGGATTTTTTTTGCTTTGCTGCGTGGGAGAAGAGGCTTAGATCCACCAGGTTTGATAGAGAGTGTCAGATTCACCCTGGGATTTAATGAACAAAGACTGAGATGCAAAGAGTTCGGGTGCAATTCAGGCGGTTTGGGATCTCGGATATCTTTTGTCTGTCTTAGCAGACAAATCAACCCTTGGGTTTAGACTCCCGATGCTCCCTGTGTTCCTCCACAGCTATTCTGCAGTTGTGAGTTTCAGGAAAAGGGAAATCCAAATTTATTTATTCAATTCTGTGTTATTTTTCAGACCCTTTTTTGCAGCATGTCCACGCAGAGATCCGTGCTTGTTGTCTGCCCTGCATTTTCAGTCGGCAGCAGGGCCCTGGCTGGTGGGATGTAAACATTCCTCTGGGGGCACAGAAAGGGCCCTTCTGAATCCATCCTCGGAGCACAAAGCCTCTTTCAGGCAGCCCGAGGATTTTATTTACTCTTTGTAGTCGCTGCCTCTGGGTTTTCAATGCTCTGCCCTGGTTTATAAACCAGAGCTTCCATTTGTTGGCCGGAGGCGATGGTTTGCTCTGGGAGGGGGGAGGATGGGGGCTGGCAGGGGGGAAGGAGGGATGGGGAAGGACAAGGGGGTGTTTTGGGGTGGCTGGTGGTGGGCAGCATCCCTCTGGTGCTGTGTGAGGCGTGTGGGCATTTCCTTTTGTTGCGGCTCAGCCAAGCAGATCTCATCAGCTGGAAATGTCACTTCTCTTCTCAGCACTGCTGACTCTGTTGGTTTGGGTTTGGGTCTTTAATCAGTGTAAATGGAAGTAAAGCTGTGGGAGCGTGTGCTTTCTTGAACATTGAGTGGTTTGTGGTGTTGTGCTGCTGTTTGGGGTTTGTCCTGCTGGATGCTGAGTTCATTCCGTTCCCTCCCTGCTGCTGCAGTTCCTCTGGTACCTCATGGGTGATGAAGTGCCAGATCTGAGTCCCCAGGATGGCTTTAAACCCCCAGGAATTAAATACCAGCCTTATCCAAGGCAGAAAGGAAATTAAAGCATTGCTGGGATTGCCAGGGGGGATGTTTGCTACAGACCTTGTGGTTTCCCCTGCCACCCTGGGCTTTTTAAAAACTGCTGTCACTGTAACTCTTCCAGACACCTCTGGAGAAGGTGAATGGGACTGTGATGTAATTTGGGGTGAATGGGGCTGTGATGTAATTTGGGGTGAATGGGGCTGTGTGTAATTTAAGGTGAATGGGGCTGTCGTGTAATTTGGGGTGTATGGGGCTGTAATGTAATTTAAGGTGAATGGGGCTGTCATGTAGTATTCTTGCCCAGCTGAAACAAAATCCAGCATTTTAAACAGAAGCTGAGCTTTATTTAAGAGGAAGAACTGCAAACACAGGGTTAAAGCTTCTGCTAATAAATGAATTCTTCTCCTTTCTCTTGGGAAAGCAGCTCCTGTGTGTGCAGAAGCCCCAGAGAGAAATCCCCTGGTGCTTGCTGGAGGATGCTCACTCGGTGTGAGTCAGGGCCCAGGATGGGATGGATCTGCTGGGTTTGCACAGCTCCTTGCCACCACTGAATGTTGCTCTTAAAGCTTAAAAATAATTTTATTAAATGCTTGAGAAAATAGAAGATAATGAAAGCATAAATCTTACATTTAAGAGGGTGTGGGAGCACAGATGGAAGTGAAAATGGATGAGGATATGTCTATATAAAGATGCTCTATGTATTTATGTATCTTAAGTTCTTAAAGTAGGAAGTATCTTGTATTTTACTCCCAGGGACCTTTTAGTCAAAATCCCCCTGAAATTTAATGCTTTGATGGGAAAACTGTGGTTCAGAAAAAGACATTTCAGTAAAAAGTTCCAATCTTGAAACAACATTCTTGTTGAAATTCTGATAATCCCCATCAAGCTTTGATACCTGTGGTTTCCATCCAGTGTTTTTTTTTTTACTTTTGAAACAAGGGCTCTACCAGGCAAGGGTTACTGCTGGTAATGGCACTTCAGTGTTTGCAGGAGAATCTGGTTTTGGGGTTGCTCTCAATTTGCTCAAATTTTAAGTTGCTTTTTAAATAGCTTCAGTATATTTCCTTTTTATTGGTGAACCCTTCTGAGAATTTTCTCCCTTTTAATGACAAACTGGGGGCATTCTCTACATATTGTCCTTTGGTGTCATTATTCATTTCCACAGAAAATCAAGAACTTCCAGGAAGTTGCTATTTATTTTAAGCTATCCCATAATTACAAAAGTATTTCAGCTGTTTGGCTGATGAGCTGGTAACTCACACTGTGAGTCCCTCTGGCCCTTTGTGTGGGATGTCCTGTGTCACATCCAAAATGAAGAAGTGAAATTAAAAATTCAGAGGTATAATTAAGAAGCCTTGTTGTGCAGAGGGCAGACTCGTGTTTCCTGTGGCAATGTCAGCTCAGGAAAGGGGAGTGTTGTTTATCACATTGCCACAGTGATTGATTTGTGTCTGGTCTCTTCCCTGATGATGTGTCTGGCTGCTGGAGCCAGCAGCAAAGTTTTTCCACTGCAATTTTTATAATTAACTATTGTGGGATATTTTTAATTTTAATTAATTCAGCATAATTCAAAGTGATTTGCAGCACGCTGCAGTTTTAATACCAAATGATTTAGACTTAACTAATTATTTTGACTGAAATATCTTTACCTTGTTAAATGAAATATGTCCCTTCCTATTACCAAATGTTTTAGTCTTATCTGATTATTTTGATTGAAATGTCTTTACCTTGTTAAATGAAATTTGTCCCTTCCTATTTCACTTGTCAGCTTTATCAGGTAATTGCTCAGGGAAGTGATATAATTTCAAACTTGGCTGTTTGTTTTTCGTTTTTTTTTTTTTTAGTTTTTAATCTGGTGCCTTTCTCCTGCTGGGAAATATCTGACTGTATTTACTGAGCCCAAATACAGCTAGGAATTTAATATGAAGGGACAGACAGGCTGTTTGCAGACCAGCCTGGAAACTTGTTATGTTAGAAGCACATAAGTATTTCTGTGTATTTATACACAGAGAGAAGGACAGACAGACACACAGAGTCATTAATGCCAAGGCAGTTGCTCATATATGTGATCTCAGATGGGTAATAAATTACATTTCAGCCAGTGATGTATATTTTGATTAGTTTAACTACCAGAATGTTAAAACATGATGAAATATATTTTTGAAGTGAACAACTTTCATTTTTTTTTCCAACTCAGCCCTTTTTCTTCTTTAGTCTTTGAGGGTTTTTAATTTTTTTTTTTTTAATCCAAACTTCTGCTTTGGATGTTTCATTGTTTATAATGAATCCTGAAGTGAGCAGTGGCAGGTTCCTGTGTACTCACAGCCTGTCATCTCTGTGTTTACTGGCAGAAAAAACAACATGTTATTGATGTTAAACAATCTGTTTCTCTTCCAGGTGATCGGAGCCCTCGTCCTCGCCGTTGGGATTTATGCAGAAATTGAAAGACAGAAGTACAAAACTCTAGAAAGTGCCTTTCTAGCCCCAGCAATTATTTTAATACTTCTGGGCATTGTAATGTTCCTGGTGTCCTTTGTGGGTGTACTGGCTTCCCTGAGAGACAATTTATGCCTTCTGCAAGCAGTAAGTGGAATTGGAATTGGATAATGAATTTTTATTCCTAGTTTCTGAGGCTTGTTGCTTTTGCTTTCCACTGTCCTCTGAATTCACACCCAGAACTATGCCTGCACTGAAAAAATATTTTAACGAGGTTTCTTTTTCAAAAGTTTTAATTGAATCTCAGTTCAGGTGTTATGGAAAAGGAGCAGGAATGTGAGATATTATCAGTCACTTGTGCAAACTCAGCTGCTGACGGGCCTGTTGATGCTGGGAGTCAGGAAGCAGCTCAAGGGGAAAAGCCCTGCCTCAGTGGCCAGAGTCTGTCTGTCCTCCCTGGGCAGTGCAGTGCAGAGGGGAGATGCAGAAATGTGTGTTCAGAGTGGGACCTGCAGCTTTCAGAGGGTGAAATGGAAGGGACAGGGTTTTTCTCCCCAGTGCCTCTGGAAAGGTGGATTTTAGGGAAATTCCTGTGGTTGCAGATGGAAGCTGCACGTGTGAGTAATTAAAATTAAGGTGTGAAAACTTCATTTCCACCTGCACAGAATCACACAGGGTTTGGGCTGGAAGGGACCTTTTAAAGGCCACCTGGTCACCTTCCACCAGACCAGGCTGCTGCAAACCCGACCCAGCCTGGCCTTGTCACATCAGTAACAAAATGCTGAATTCCTGGTTTGTTATAGAGGGCAAGGCCAGAAATAACCATGGATTTTGAAGCTATGCTGGAATTTTACTGAGAGCCCCTCCTCAGGCTTCTTCCCCACTGAGCATGGTGGTGTGTTGGATGCCAGGAACATTTTCTGTTCCCATCCTGGAGGCAAACCCAGCTGGGCACTGAACAAAGCAGGCCCTGATGCCAGCTTCCCAGGCAGATTCCAGATTTAGCAGGAGAAAAGACACCTGTCTGGTGAATTCCTGACCCTGAGCACACAGGAGCCAAAGCAGCTTTCAGGGGAGAGCATGAGGGATTATTTTCAGACAAGGGATCTGAAAACTTCACTCCTGATGCAGCTCATTGTTACACAGCAGACTTAAATTCACTCAACACCTGTCTTTTATGCCTGAAGGGTTGGAAAAGCATTTCAAATACTGGCATGCAGCAGCTCTCTCACAGTGCAATGTGGTTTTTTAAATATTTTTCACATTTTGCACATGCTTTGATGGGCAGTCATGGATGCACACGTGGTTGTGTGTGAGTGCACTTGTGAGCACGTGTATATACACAGGCAAATAAATGTGGGAAGCAACACATTAAAAGCTACTAAGCCTGGAATTTTGCTTTGATTTAGCACTGGCAGTGTAGAAGAAGGTGGTTTGGATTATCTTAAGGTGTGCTGCTGCTTTATCCACTAATTGAAAGCTAACAGGTGAGTACTGGTTTTGTAGGAAGCAAACATAACAACATGAAGTGTGGTGGGGTTTGCAGCAGCCCATCAATGTGCTTCTCTGGGATGCTGCTGTGGAAAGGAGAATTTTGGCAGGATAATTTCATCTAATGGTTTTTTGAGTCCATTCAGAGCAGAAAAATAATGTGCTTGCCAATTGGGCAAAGCCCAGAATAATTTAAGTGAGGAAAAAAGGCTTTCTCCTGACATTGACAGTTTCATAAGAGCAAACCCATAATTTTGTGTTTTCCTTTAAAATGCCATGCTGAAAGCCAAGTCTATTGGCAATAGAATGCTAGACTCGAAGGAACTAATTGCAAGAGTAATTGGAGTTGTGGCTAATGACTCACTTGCACTTGTTTTCCTGCAGTTCATGTACATCCTTGGGATCTGCCTGCTGATCGAGCTGACAGGTGGAGTGGTGGCCCTGATCTTCAGGAACCAGGTGAGCTGCTTGCTTCAGGTGCTGGCATGATTGAGCTCTGCTAAATAACAGCTGCTGGCTTGGCTTGGAAAAACAGGTGCCTGCTAAGGAAGGCAGGAGCCTCCCCTGAAATGGAGAATGTAAACCCTCCCTTCCTCAGAATTGTTATAAATTTTAAATTAAGGGATTCTCAGGCAAAAATATGGGAGCAGGAAATAACAGTTCTTTAATAGGGAAGAAAATAAAAGGATAAAATAAACAATGCAGAACAGGACTGACAGAGTCAGAACTCAACCTGACACCCTGTGGGTCAGGCTGTTGGTGGCAGTCCCATTGGAAATGTGGCTGCAGCCCTCCTGCAGTGTCAGGGGTGGTTCTGTTGGAGCAGGGATCCTGTAGAGAAGGATGGATTCTTCCTCTGAAGATCCAGTGGAAGGAGAGACAGCTGCTGTTCCTCTGGGGAATCCTGTGGAGAAAGCCGTGCTGGTGTTCCAGAATCTCCAGATTGTATCCAGGTAGCAATGCTTGGCTGGTGCTCCAGAATCTCCAGATTATATCCAGGCAGGAATGCTTGGCTGGTGCTCCAGAATCTCCAGATTATATCCAGGTAGCAATGCTTGGCTGGTGCTCCAGAATCTCCAGATTGTATCCAGGCAGGAATGCTTGGCTGGTGCTCCAGAATCTCCAGATTATATCCAGGCAGGAATGCTTGGCTGGTGTTCGAATCTCCAGATTGTATCCAGGTAGCAATGCTTGGCTGGTGTTCAGAATCTCCCATTGTATCCAGGTAGCAATGCTTGGCTGGTGCTCCAGAATCTCCAGATTATATCCAGGTAGCAATGCTTGGCTGGTGCTCCAGAATCTCCAGATTATATCCAGGTAGCAATGCTTGGCTGGTGCTCCAGAATCTCCAGATTATATCCAGGTAGCAATGCTTGGCTGGTGTTCAGATCTTCAGATTGTGTCCAGTAGCAATGCTTGGCTGGTGTTCCAGAATCTCCAGATTGTATCCAGGTAGGAATGCTTGGCTCCTCCCTCTGGGCTCACAACTCCCAGTGGGATGCTGTAGTTCTTATCAGCCATGCAGTGACATTCAATGGCCTCTTATCAGCAGGTGTTCCCCTCCCAGGGAGGAGTGGTTGTGGAAGAAATAAGGAAATGCTTTTCAGGGCTCAGCCATGGGGTTTGCCACCGTTCTGGAGAGGAATTCCAGGTTAAGGAGCTTGGAGGAAATCTGGTGGCTACAAATGTGCAATACAGGCAGGATGAGTTTCCAGCTCTTGGTGGAGGACAAAATGCTTTCTTCTGTTTGGCCATCTGGGTCTGGCTGCGGATTTGGGACGTTTCCAGGCGGATTTGGAGGCTGTTGTTCTTTAATGGCCCAAATGTTTTGCCTCAGTGAAAGGACAGCCCTTCCCTGCCCACGTCCATAAGCAACATAACAAATTTATATAGGAGACTCCATCACTGACAAGCATGCTATAGCTGTATTCAACCCTTGATTTTTCTGCACAGAAAGCAGCAGACTATTTTATTCAGTTAGAAATGCTTTAAAACATAAATGTATTCACTATGGCAAATACTAGATGCCTATGCTTTGATTTATAGCAGGACAGCTACACTTAGGGACAGCTTTCTTCCCTTGTTTTTCAAGGTTAGTGGAGAAGTTTGGGTTAGTGTGGGGAGAACAAGAAAGTATTTGTGGAAGCTTAGTGTGGTAGCCTCTATTTATGTCCTATTTGTTTTGCATGTCATGTGCATTTTCCCCATTTCTTTCTCTACTTCCTTTTCAAATCTGTAGACTCTAAATGAGGTTTTTGACCAATTGGGAGGGTCCTGTATTATTTCTCATCACTGATGTGATAATCCTTTTTGTTCTGGTTAGTTTGTGAGTGTTGCAGTTTGTAATACTGAGAAGATGAGTGGGTGTGTTTCAGGTTTTCTGAGCTGTAAGGCTTTAACTTTGTCATTTCAGCAGCTGGATTGAAAGGAAAGTTGTTGCATTCTGGTAGTGATTAGTCCCTGGTTTTGCTGTGCTGAGATTGTGCTGGATCTTGAAAACTAAATTATCTTTTTTTTTTTTTTTTCTTTTCTCTCATCTTCTGAACTTTAAAAACACTTTGTTGATTTAATTTTAGTATTCCTGAGGAGACACCATTTTACATCTGCTGTCGCCACACTGCCGTATTTCTCAAAACAACCACTGTAAAACATACAAACACACCTTTTTTTCCACTCCATCTGGAGCAAAGCTCTCTATCTGGCACTTATGGACTCTTAGGAAAATCAAATTGATGGAAAATTCACAGAAAATAAAATTCCTGGAAGGTGGTGACATCGGTTACACTTGTCACTTTAAGCTGCTCTTCTAATTCTGTTCCAGCCCATGTGCCCATTGTGCAACCCATGGATCTTGTTTTTCCTTTTGCTTTCTAGACAATCAAATTTTTGAATGATAACATTAGAAGAGGAATTGAGAATTACTATGATGATTTAGACTTCAAGAACATCATGGATTCTGTTCAAAAGCAGGTTTGTTGTTTTGTTTATTACCCCTTGGACTAATTTTGAGTTTTTCCAGTGGTGTGCCAATCAGGTTGTTACTGATGAGGGGTATGAGATTTTGTCTGTCATCTCTCATGGTGCTGCTGCTGAGGTCAGGGCTCATCCAGCATTCCAGCTGGATTTAAAACCATTGAAATGGTTTCAAAACTTAAAACCCTCTCACATCACTGCAAAAAGAGAGGCCCAAAATGCAGCTTTTGCCTTGGCAGGTGCAATTCTAATGCTCAGGGTCAGATCCCACAAACCTGTAGGTTTATAAAGGCCCCACAGCTGGATTGAGGTGAATTCAGCCTAAATCCCAGCCATGCCTGGCACTCAGTGCTTCTGCTGGCTGGTGCAGGAGGTTGAGAAGCATCTTGTTAACAGGAGGCATTGGAAAAAGAGAAATAAAAAGAAGTAAGGTGGCATTTAGGGTGCCACCATTGTGTGGCTGCTCGAGGGCATGCACAGAGCTCTGGGAAACACCACTGGAAGAGCATTTACCTGTCATTAAAATCCAGAAACTGTGCTGAGCCCAGCTGGCCATTACTTAATGGCACGTGGCGTTGAGTCACAGCCTTTTTTAATTTTATTTTTTAACGAGGCTGATCTGTTGAAATGTTTATTGGGTTATTGAAGAGCTCTGCCATGCAGCTCAGAGGCTGTGGAAGAAGCAACAAGTGTTGAGCAAGGTGATGTCAGGGCCCATGTGAGATGTCTGTGACCATGCCAAGTAATGGTAATTTTAAAAATTGACTTAGGAAGTGCTCCATATGTTCTAGGACATCGTTATGGAGATGGCAGCCTGCTTGGGAAAACAAAGTTAGCATGGAAAGTCTGTCAGAAGCAGAGCATCCTGAGGAAATTTTGTCATTAGGCTTCATAATGCTTTAAATTTTCCATGCACTGCCCAAAATGATGGCTGTGTTCATGTTAGTGATGAAATGAGCTCCTCCTTTCCCCTTGGTTTAAATTATAAAGGGAATATTTATATTAAGTCAGTGTAAACTTGGAGCACTTGTTTGCCAGCTTTCAGTTCTTCTAAATTACACCCACAATGTTTTGGTGAGATGAATTTATGCCTTGGAGCAATGCTTTTGTCTTTTAGATGCAGTTGGAAATGTGGTTGGAACCCTTAAAACAACTGCAGAGGTAGATTGCAGGTCAATGTAAAAGCACTGCTGAATGATGGCCAGAGCTGGAAATAGAATTTTTTGGGAGCTCAGGGCTTTTAAAATTGCTTTATTCTCACTTTGTTTTCAAAGAGTTTAAGGTAGAAATTTTGTTTTCCTTTTCCTTTTGGAATCGTAGAACCGATAGGGTTGGAGAAGGCCTTAAAGATCGTTGAGTTTTGTGACTTTTTAAAATTTTGTTTTTGTTTTTCTCTCCAGTTCAAGTGCTGTGGTGGGGAGGATTATAGAGATTGGTCCCAGAACGTGTACCACAACTGTGAGGCTCCAGGGCCACTGGCTTGTGGGGTGCCCTACACTTGCTGCATCAGAAACAAGGTGAGTCCTGGCGCTTTGTTCACCCAAAAAGGAGCTGATTTCAGGAAATCTGGGCCAAGAAGTGAAGGAAAACAGATCCTTTCCTCCCATGATGGATCTGTGGGGCTTGACAGCTTGAGAGGGAGGAAATAATGGATTAGATGTGGTGGCTGTGGTCCGTTTCACTGACCCACCTCCCAGAGGATCCCAACAGGGATGTTGGGAGCTCCAATGATCTCGTGGCTCACCTGAACCAGAGCTGCTTAAAATTCACTTTTGTTGGTGTTTTCCCCAGGGTTTGCTGCTCCAGCTTTGCCAGGCAGCCTGGGCCCTGGTGGCTTCCATGGCTGGGGGGTCAGAGTGAATTAAAAACCACTCCAAATGACCTTGTCATCTCCTGAATAACCCAAAAACGTGACCTCAGGCTGAGGGCATGCTTGTGGGCACAGTTTTGTCCCAGCCTATCCTTGAAAACCACCTGCCTGTAAAATCCTGGAGGGGCTGGAGGCTGGACCAGTTTCTCAGTCTGTGATGAACTGGCAGCACCAGGAGCAAGGGTTGATTTTCATGCCACTGTGTTTGAATTGATTCTGTAATTCACTGCTTTTCATCTGAGGGATGCATGTAATGCTGAATTTGATAAAGAACAATTCCTCAGCTACTCCAGTACAGGCAGCCCCTGTCTCTCTGGGGTTTGGTCTCCAGTCTGATCATGGGATAGAGAGATTTGGTGTGTGTAAGAGCAGAGTTTGTGATGGATATCCTGCTGCTGCCTCATTTGGGCTGCCCTTTCAACATCTGCCTTGAGCATGGCTGTTTATTAAAAAACAAGGGAAAAATAAATGCAATAGTTGTGTCAGTAATCCTGCTGGGTGTTGCTGAGAAATGTCTGTCACAGGAAGGTGTTTATTACATGTGCACACTCATTTTTGGTGGGTGGGAATGGGTCTGTTTAAATCTGTGATGAGCTTTGATTTATTCTCACAAACCAAAGCTGAACAGTGATGCTTTGAGAGAAAGAACCTGCAGCTGAATGGAGCAGAACAACTCAGGATTTTGCCTTCAGGAGAAGGGGAAAGCACTGAAATAAAAACTTCTCCAGGGAAAACCAGGGAGTCTGTTCACTGCCAGCTGGGGAAGGGAGGATTAGCTGCATGCATCCCATGAAATGTGAAGCTCAGGGAAGTTGAAGAAAGGCAGGAGAAGCCCCAGATGGAAGTGTGGTCCCTGCATGGTGAGGGCTGGTGGCTCTGAGCTGTGCAAGGCTGCCCCAGGAAGAAAACAACCAGAAGGTGCATCAATCTTGCTGTGTTTGACAAATCCTTCCAAATACAGGCTGGTTTCTGTCCTGGAAAGCTGCAGATGTGGTTTGTGATTACTCATGGGCTTTGTAGTCATGGAAAACTCCAGCTCATGTGGGTGCCTGGCTTCTGATCCTCTGTGAAAGCCTCCTGCTAACAGCAGCCAGTGCTGGGCTCTGAAGGAGCTATCTTCATGTCAGATTATTTATTAAACACTTACATTAGTGGAGCAGATAGAAATTAGTCCCAAATGCTTACAATCCTCTGTTTCCAATGCATTTATCTCCCCGTGTGCATTTGCTTATGCCACGGCGTCCTGGATGATTTTCATTTTCATGATTTTCAGGTTGGCTTTTCCAGGCTTTCAAGGTAGAGCCTTGCAACCCACAGAAGGCATTACAAGGCTGCAGAAAATGTGGTGAATGCAAGCACTGAGTCTCATTTTAACTAATTTTAAACATATGAGTGTTATATTCATGTATATAATGGTATTGTATGGATATTTTAATGAATTTAGTGTTGTAAACAGCATTCATAGTATTGGAAGTTATTTGGAACTGAAAATATTTCTGAGCTTGAATTTGTCATCAGTTTGGCACGAAGGCTGTGTTAACCCCTGGTTTTAGTAATAAGGTGTGTTAAGTTCTTGAGGCTCTAAAAGGAAATCCAGCTGTTCATTCTGGGGGAGCAGCTGTGTCACACAGCTCTGTCACAGCCTGGTTTGGATGCTGGTGCCACCCTGCTTTTGTTGGGTAGCAATGGCTCAAATTGTCAGTGACACACTGACAATACTCATTGCTCTAAAATCCTGTGGAGCTCTGACTAAATCTGACTGTTGGGCTGGGAAATAACCCTGTCATTGCTTTTCTATGAGCTGGGTGAGCACAGGGTAAAAATAATATTTCTGTGGTTTTAGTTTCCTGCTGCAGTTCATATTTGTTGTTTTCTTTTTCAGACAGACATTATCAACACTATGTGTGGATACAAAACCATTGACCAAGAGGTAACGTAGCCACTGCCCACCCTGGCATGGCAGAGGGTGCTGCTTCTTGTTTTGTCTTTTATAAAAGTGTTTTCTGTGTGCTTTCATCTGCCAGGCAGTTAAATTGGCAATTTAAATGGTTCTTTTTTTCCTGGAATAATTTCCATATATGAGAAAAACCTCATCTTGTTTGATTTTTGTATCTTCCCTTCTTTTCATTTTCCTCGATTCCTTGTTTGTTGACAACTTCCCCATGCTAATTGCACAATTAATGCACAAAAAGCTGCTCTCAAAATTTGAAGCAATGGCTTGATCTGGGGAAAGCTTTTAGTACTTAAAAACCAAAGTTTCTCACTGAGTAAAATCGGCATTGATAAAAGGTGTTTTTATGTATTTTATATCCCAGGAGTGGGTGTTTTATTTTAAGGTGGCACACCTGGAGGAGCAGTGGGATTTCCCTGGCTGCCTCCTCCTTCACCCTCCCCTATTGGGAACAGCCCCAGAGACTCCGAGGAGGGACTGCCAGCTCCAGGCAGTAATTGCAGAGTGATTAAGAAGGGAAATTGTTAATTGGGTCTGCCCTGAGTTCTGCACTGCTGGGAGGAAGCAGGGAAATCTCTGGAAATCTCCTCTCCCCAGCTCCTTTGAGGCACTTGGAGCACAAAGCCAGCCCGGGCTGTTGGTTTTTGGGATTACTGGTGAGCTTTAAATGCAGCTTGTCTGCGTTCAGGTTCATTGATTTGTGGCTTTATCACCTGAACGCTGCAGCCAGGCTCCAACACAGCACTCCAGCTCCTGCTTAACCTCACCCCATTCACTGCTTAGGGCCCTCTGCAGCCTCAAGTGCTTTTATATTATGGGCTGGGGTCAGGGAGCAGCACAGCTTGCAGCACTGAATCCCAAATCCTCTTGTTCCTGTCCTTTATTGGGTCTTTTTGCAAACAATTTATGTTTTTCCACTGATGTGTTTTCAACTTGGGAGCAGAGATGAAAGCTAAAGAGAGACCTCTCTGCTTTCCAAGTGGTCTTAAATGAGGATTGGGTTGAAAAAATTGATTTGTTGAAAAATAGCTGCAACTAACAGGTTTAAGACAATGAAGTTACTCATTTGGATGTAGAATAACTTTTAAGAAATAGAGTGGTTTGCTGAGGAGTGGAGCAGCTTAACGACAGATGGAGGAGTTGCTGATGAGGTTTTGGTTCAACTCAGTGGGTTTAAGGGGGTGGGAGGGCAGACCACATCTGGCTGCCAGAGTTCTGAGGTGCCCCCAGCCTGTCCCAGCTGTGCAGCCCCTGCTGAGCCCCCCTGCCCCTGGTGTTTTGCAGCGCTTGAGCGTTCAGCACATCATCCACGTCCGCGGCTGCACCAACGCTGTGCTCATCTGGTTCCTGGACAACTACACCATCATGGCTGGGGTGCTGCTGGGCATCCTGCTGCCCCAGGTGAGGGGGAGCATCTGGGCTCTGGGGATGTGGAATCCCAGTTCACCATAAGCATGGTTTTCTTTTTCAATTTATTGTAACTGATAGGCTGGGGTGGCATTCTGGCACTTGAATCATTTGTCAGTATGTGAAATCCCATTTGACCATATTCATAATTTTCTTTTTGAATTTATTGTAACTGATAACCTGAGGTGGCATTCTGACATTTGAATCAAACATCTCATTTGTCAGTATGTGAAATCCCATTTGACCATAATCATGTTTTTCTTTTTGAATTTACTGTAACTGATAAGCTGAAGTGCCATTCTGGCATTTGAACCAAAATCTCATTTGTCAGTATGTGAGATCCCATTTTACCATAATCCTGGTTTTCTTTTTGAATTTAATGTAACTGTTAAGCTGGAGTGGCATTCTGGCATTTGAATCAAACATCTCATTTGTCAGTATGTGAAATCCCATTTTACCATATTCATAAATTTATTTTCAAGTTGAATATAACTGATAAGCTGAGGTGGTATTCTGGCTTTTGAATAATTTGTCAGTATGTGAAATCCCATTTTACCATATTCGTAATTTTCATTTTGAATTTAATGTAACTGATAAGCTGAGGTGGCATTCTGGCTTTTGAATCAAAAATCTCATTTGTCAGTATGTGAAATCCCATTTGACCATAGTCATAAATTTATTTTCAAGTTGAATATAACTGATAAGCTGAGATGGTATTCTGGCTTTTGAATCATTTGTCAGTATGTGAAATCCCATTTGACCATAATCATGGTTTTCTTTTTGAATTTAATGTAACTGATAAGCTGGGGTGGCATTCTGGCATTTGAATAAAAAATCTCATTTGTCAGTATATGAAATCCCATTTTACCATATTCATAAATTTATTTTCAAAATTAATGTAGTTGATAAGCTGAGGTGGTATTCTGGCTTTTGAATCATTTGTCAGTATGTGAAATCCCATTTTACCATAATCATGGTTTTCTTTTTGAATTTATTGTAGCTGATAAGCTGGGATGGCATTCTGGCATTTGAATCAAAAATCTCATTTGTCAGTATGTGAAATCCTGTTGAATTTTGAATTTAATGTAAGTGATAAAAAAAATTACACTCAAAAACCTAATAAATCCATAATTAGTTAGTTAGCCTGTCTTTAAAATACTACAAACAAAGCTACAATTTTAAACAATAATAAAATATTTAAAATCTCTGTCACATAATCCCATTGTTTTGTGGAGATATATAAAACTCCACAACTTGGTGAAAGTTGTAAAGCTGGTATGTTTATTACAGCACTGGATGCATGTGGAGATTCCTCTCCCTAAAAGACATGTGCACCTCTGGGAACTCCGGATTTTTTTTAAATCTCTCTCTCAAATCCATATGCATGCAATTTCACAATAGGTTTTTACATATTCATTTTTACGAATTTTGCATGATATTTGCTGCTAATTCATCAATTCTCCTTTATCAGAATTCTTAGGTTAGATTCACCTGTTCTCACAGCAGCCTCTCTGTCTCTCTGTCTTCCTCTCTTTATCTCTATTTTTGGCTGAAGCAGTTTTTCTGAGCTTGGGCTTTTTATGAGAACAGGCAGTCAGACTAAACAGCTCTGCTTTCAAACTATAGACTTAAAGATGTACATTTCACTTAAATCAAAATGGATTTTTACTCTGGAAAATTTCTACTCTCTCTCACCATCATCAACCAAGAAATAATAAAAAGAGCTAACCCTCACAACCTCTAAACACAAATCCTAAAATGCATTACATGAAAATACCTGTATACAAACAATTTCTATATACAACAAACCCAATAAAAAAACATAAACCAAAAAATTTAACCCTTAAAAAAATAACAATAAAAATAAAATCACTTCTTAAATCATGTAAAGACTATAAATCCAAACTTAATACCATGTATGTGGTGCTGTTCACAGGGGTCCCAGGATGAGGGAAGAGACGAGGATCTGACTCCATGTTTCAGAAGGCTGATTTATTATCTTATGTATTCTATTCTATTCTATTCTATTCTATTCTATTCTATTAATAGAAGACAGGATTTCATCAGAAGGCTAGCAAGGAAAGGAATGGAATGATAACAAAAGCTTGTGTCTCAGACAGAGAGTCTGAGCCAGCTGGCTGTGATTGGCCATTAATTAGAAACAACCAACATAGACCAATCCCAGATGCACCTGTTGCATTCCACAGCAGCAGATAATTATTGTTTTTCTTTTCCTCTGAGGCCTCTCAGCTTCTCAGGAGAAAAATCCTAAGGAAAGGATTTTCCATAAAACATGTCTGTGACATCATCAACCAAAAATATTAAAAAAGCTAACCCTCACAACTCTAAACACAAATCCTAAGAAGTATTACATGAAAATACCTATGTGCAAATGATCTGTATATACAACAAACCAAATATAAAACCATAACACAATAAGTTAAATGCGTAAAAAAATAACAATAGCGAAAATTGTCTTCTCAAATGATGTAAATACAAACTTAGTGCCATCTATGTGGTGGTGCTCACAGGGGTCCCAGGACGAGGGAAGAGAAGAGAATCTTGACTCCATGTTTCAGAAGGCTGATTTATTATATTATGATATATGTTATATTAAAACTATACTAAAAGAATAGAAGAAAGGATTTCATCAGAAGGCTGGCAAGGAAAGGAATGGAATAGAATGATAAAATCTTGTGACTCTCAGTGAGTCTGAGCCAGCTGACTGTGATTGGCCATTAATTAGAAACAACCACACGAGACCAATCCCAGATGCACCTGTTGCATTCCACAGCAGCAGATAATTATTGTCTTTCTTTTCCTCTGAGGCTTCTCAGGAGAAAAAAATCCTAAGGAAAGGATTTTCCATAAAACATGTCTGTGACATCATCAACCAAAAAATAATGAAAAAGCTAACCTTCACAATCTAAACACAAATCCTAAGAACTATTACATGAAAATACCTTTATACAAATGATCTCTGTATACAACAAACCCAATATAAAACCATAACACAAAAATTAAACGCGTAAAAAACCAACAATGGCGAAAATCGCCTTCTCAAATGACGCAAAGCTATAAATGCAAAGCTGACCCCCTGTGTGATGTAACAATCCCCTTTTTGGTTCCCTGGCAGTTCCTGGGCGTGCTGCTGACGCTGCTGTACGTGACCAGGGTGGAGGACATCATCGCGGAGCACAAGCTGGGCCAGAGCCTCTTTGGGGCTGCGCCTGCTCCCGAGCGGGCCGGGGCTGGCTGCTGCATGTGCTACCCTGGCTGATGGGCACCCGGCCCCACCCAGCTGGGCACACCAGGCTGCTGGGGCAGCCAGCACACACTGGGGACAGCCAGCACACAGAGAGGGGCACTGGTTCCTCTGAGTGGTTGCTGGGAGCTGACACAGCCAGGGAACTGGAGAAGAGCCGAGCTTCCGTCTCCAGGAGCTCTCTTTGCATCCCTGGATGTCAGATTTGAGTGTTTGTGCTTCTCCAGCTTTGTTTCCTTACTCCTTCCAGAGAGATTTCTTGCTGATCCACACGGGGAAGGTGAAAGCTGTGTTTAATAGTGGGGTTTTATGCTAATCATGATGAATTTACTGACAATAATGGATGTGATGCTGATCGCTTTCATTGCTCAGTGCCTTTCAAAATGCCAGTGTCAAATCAGTCAGGTAATGCTTGATCTATTTTTTAATGCAGTTTATTACTGTGTGGCTTTTGTATAAACTTACAAGATGTTTGAGTCTTGGACGTACTGTATTTTTCCCCTTTAGTAAATTAACTAGGTGATTTATGACTTTATATTTTTTTGGAGTTCTTGTATGTCGAGATGTTTCTAAGATTTACTGTTGAAATAAAACCAATGAGTCGTTTTTTCTTAAAAAAAAAAAAAAAAGAGCACGTGGGTTTTGTTTATAAAATGATGTCTCTGTGCTGCTTTTTGTTATTGGTTTTTTTTTTTTTATTTTCTTGTCCTGGACTTTTTTCTGCTTTCTTCAAAACTCAGCATTTGCTGCTTAACTCCCTGCCTTCACCAAGAATTTCTGAGCAAACTTCATGCATTTCCAGGAGCAAAAAAAAGGATTCATCCAGTTCCTGTGTGTTGCTGATGGTTTTTAGGGACAGATGCCAGTGCAGCAGGGGCAGTGCCAGGTCCACAGCACACTCTAGTGGCTGCTACTTACACATTTAATTGCTCCTTTTCACCCAAAATATCCTGGTCTCTGCCTCGAATCATGTGTTCTGGTAAGTTAAAAAGCCGGGGGTGTTTTAAGGGTGGGTTGGTGTACAAGGAGAGGGAGGAGGAGCAGCTTGGGAGGGTGGGAAGGGTGAAGCTGGAGTTGGTTAAGGGGTTTTTATTTTAATAAAATATTATTATTATTATTATTATTATTATTATTATTATTATTATTATTATTATTATTATTATTATTATTATTATTATTATTATATTGTATTTTAATAAATGTAAATGTGAGGGTGCTGTAAAATATGAGATAACCCAGAAAGCAGGAGGTGGCACAATTGTGGTTAAACTTCAGGTGGTTTAAATGAAATGGGGAGAGTGTTTTGGGATACAGGAGAGCATTTATCCCTTACAAAGAAGATCTGTGGGCTGTACTGAATTTTCAGCCATCCTTCACGGTGTTTGGGTGGGAGTGGTGTCAACCTGACAATCACATAAGTCAACCCTGTGTGATTTTGCTTAATAAATGATTGATTCGGAAACTCCTGACCCTTCCCATTCCCTAGGACCTGAGGCAATTAACTCTTGGCTCACAGGCCATGGGGACTGGAGGGAGGGATGGTGCCTCTGGGAGGTGAGAGATGCAGCAATTCCCTGCTCAGCTGCCTTCCCAGAGAGCTGATGAGAAAATTGTCTTCAGGTGGGTGAAGAACGCTGATCTGATTTAATCCCTGTGCTCCCGGCAGGGGTCTCACAGATGCATCCTTAACCCAATTTAAGGAAATGCTCCTTGGCTGCTCCCTGAAAGCCTGAGACAGCTCCACAAAATCCCAGAACTGTGAGTTGTTTCGTGTGTGTGCTCTGACAGCTGTGAGCTGCCCGTGGTTCATGCTCCGCGTGTTCCTGCTTTCCATCAGGGCTCAGAAAAAGAGATTTACCTCTCTGTTTGGTGAGGCACAGCACCTGGGTGAGCTGGGTGCCCGTGCACAGGATGTACAAATAATAAATAGATAAAAATCAATAGAAATCTTTAATTAGCAGGGCAGGTCTCCCTCTGGTGGCGCGGGTGCAGCAGGGCATCATTAAATCCCTGCTGGCTGGGAATGAGATCCCTGCATCCACACACATCCAGGCTTTCTCCAGGGGCCCTTTGCCCTGCTCTGCTTCCAGAAGCTCCTGTGGGCAGGCACAGCTCCCAAGGAAATCCCTGCAGTGATCATCACCTGCTCCTGTGACACTCAGGGCACAGCTGCTGCTCACAGCTTCACCTGCGTTCCTCACAGCTGGGATGAGCTGATTTCCCCCAATGGGGAAAAATACCAGTGTTTAAGATGGAAAAACTATTCAGCTAGAAGTTGGTTTGTAGATTTGTGCTCCTAAAGCTCTTTCTTTCACTAGGGCTTCCTGGCATTCAGAGCAAAGGCAGCTGATAAATGCCCTCAGGAAAGTGGGAGTCTGGGCATTTCTTCTTCCTGCTCCTTTGCAGGAGGTTCCTTTTCTTTCCCTGTGGAAATTTTTGTCCTTATGAAGAGCTGAAAGCTGCCCTGCTGGGAGAAGAGAGGTGGGCAAGTGCAAATTCTCAGGGCCTGGTGCTGGTTGGGGGGAAAGGTGGAGCAGAGGTGCAAACCATGCCTGGAGCTTGGCTGGATGAGCTGGGGAACGTGGTCCTGTGGAGAAATGGCCAAATCTGTAATGGAAGGGGAGAAGATGCAGGTAAGGAACATCTGTGTGAGTTCTGAAAGCTTTGTCCCTCCTGATCACAGGAGCACAGGGCCTGCAGAAAGTGTCCCTCAACCCAAGGCCATTGCTCAGGCAGAGGTGGTCCATCCCCTGATGGGGAACTTCCCATCATTTGGTGATTCCTAAAACAGTGTGAGTTCTCCAGGAAAGAGAGCTGAAATATCCACACTCCATCTCTGGGCTTAGCTCACTTCCCAGCCAGCTGTCAGCTTATTTCCGTACAAAATGGGAATAATGGATCTGTGCTGCTGAAAGCACCTGGTGCACCTGAGGGGATGAAGTTTCTGGGATGAGATCTCTGGGGAATGATATCTGTAAGGGATGAGGTGCCTGGGGAGGAGGTTTCTGGGGATGAGATCTCTGGGGGATGAGGTCTCTGGGATTAGGTTTCTAAGGGATGAGGTCTCTGGGGAATGAGTTCTCTAGGGAATAATGTCTCTGAGGATGAAGTCTCTGGGGATAAGGTTTTTAGGGGATGAGGTCTCTAAGGATGAGGTCTCTGGAGATGAGGCTTCTAAGGGTTGAGGTCTCTGGGGATGGGGTCTCTGGAATGAGATGTCCAGGGGTGAGGTCTCTAAAGGATGAGGTCTCTATGGAATGAGGTCTCTGGGGATGGGGTCTCTGGAATGAGATGTCCAGGGGTGAGGTCTCTAAAGGATGAGGTCTCTAGGGATGAGATCTCTAGGGGTGAGGTCTCTGGGGATGGAGTTTCTAGGGGATGAGGTCTCCAAGAGATGAGGTGTCCAGGGATGAGGTCTCTGGGGATGAGGTCTCTGGAATGAGGTATCCAGGGACGAGGTCTCTAGGGAATGAGGTCTCTAGGGAATGAGGTCTTTGGGATGAGGTTTCTAAGGGATGAGGTCTCTAAGGATGAGATCTCTGGGGAATGATGTCTTTAAGGGATGAGGTCTCTGGAATGAGGCCTCTGGGGGATGAGGTTTCTAAGGGATGAGATCTCTGGAATGAGGTCTTTGGGATGAGGTCTCTAAGTGTTGAGGTCTCTAAGGGATAAGGTTTCTATGGAATGAGGTCTCTGGGGATGGGGTTTCTAGGGGATGAGGTCTCTAGGGATGAGGTCTCCAAGAGATGAGGTTTCTAAGGGATGAGGTTTCTAAGGGATGAGGTCTCTGGGGGGTGAGATCTTTGGGGATGAGGTCTCTCAGGATGAGGTATCCAGGGATGAGATTTCTAAGGGATGAGGTCTCTATGGAATGGAGTCTCTAAGGGATGAATGAGGTCTCTGGAATGAGGTGTCCAGGGATGAAGTCTCTAAAGGATGAGGTTTCTGGGGATGAGGTCTCTGGAGAATGATGTTTGAGGATGAGGTGCCTGGGGAATGATGTCTCTGATGATGAGGTCTCTAAGGGATGAGCTCTCTGGGGATGAGGTTTTTAGGGGATGAGGTCTCTAAGGATGAGATATCTAAGGATGAGGTCTCTGGGGATGAGGTCTTTGGAATGAGGTCTCTAGGGGATTAGGTCTCTAGGGAATGAGGTTTTGGGATGAGGTTTCTAAGGGATGAGGTCTCTAAATGTTGAGGTCTCTATGGAATGAGGTTTCTGGAGATGGGGTCTCTGGGGATGAGGTCTCTATGGAATGAAGTCTCTAAGGGATGAATGAGGTTTCTGGGGATGAGGTCTCTGGGATGAGGTCTCTAGGGGATCAGGTCTCTGGGGAATGATGTCTCTAAGGGAGGAGGTCTCTGAGGATGGGGTCTCTGTGGAATGAAGTCTCTAAGGGATGAGATCTCTAAGGATGAGGTTTTTAGGGGATGAGATCTCTGGAGACGAACTTTCTAAGGGATGAGGTCTCTGGGGATGAGGTCTCTGGGATGAGGTCTCTAGGGAATGAGGTCTTTGGGATGAGGTCTCTAAGGATGAGGTCTCTAAGGGATGAGCTCTCCAGGGATGAGGTCTCTAGGGATGATGTCTCTAAGAGATGAAGTCTCTAGGGGATGAGGTCTCTGGGGATGAGATCTCTGGGGAATGATGTCTCTAAGGGATGATGTCTCTAAGAGATGAGGTCTCTGGGGAATTCTCTCTGTGCCTGCACACACGTGTGCCATGGGGCCATCCCCAGCCCCATCCCACGGGCAGCACCATGCTGGCTGGGATGTGCTGTTTGATCCCCCCAAGAGGAGCAGTGCCCTTGCCCAGCACTGCAAGGAGAGGTTCCCTGCAGCCCCCCTGCCACCCCTGGTGCTGCCAGCCCAGCCCTGTCACCCTGCGAGCGGGGCAGGATGTGGCCCTGCCGCCCCCAGCCCGGTGACAGCAGCGGCGGCACGCCAGCCCCCCGCCCCAATTACGCTGGGGTGTCGCCGAGGACATTGAAAAGCAAGGAGGAGAGCTGTGAAGAGGGTCATTTCAGTGGCGCTTTCTCTCTTCTTTTTTTCCTCCCCCCCGAGAAGGAAGTTAGAAAAGCAGAGCCCTCAAAGCCGCATTGAAAGGGTGACAGAGACGGGATAAAGCGCAAGACCGAGGGAAGGAATCTCAGAGCACTCGCCACGGTGTTTTAATGATCTGTTAACAATTGCCCCTTTCAGGGGAGAACATATGGTAGATGGTTTGCTTTTTTTTTAAAAAAAAAAAAAGGACAAAAAAGAAATTACTTCAGAAACTTAAATGATGGTGGAAAACGGTGGGGATTGCGGTGAAGAGCTGGGGGAGGGAGGTGCGGAGGGGATGTCAGATGATGGGAGGGTGTCAGATAGTGTACCCCTGAGCACGGGGGCTTTGCTGGAGCCAGGGACCCCAAAAACCACCGGAACCTGCTGGGGGCACTGGAGCTGGGTGCCTGCCAAGGAAGGACAATGATAAACCCGGGAATGCTGAATGGACAGGGGCTGGAGCATCCCTCCCTCCCCCAGGCCAGCTGCGGGCAGGGCTGCGCTGCTCCCTCCTGCAGCTGGGGCAGATGGTGACAGTGCTGTGCACGGTGACAATGCCCTGCACGGTGACAATGCTGTGCTGCACGCAGGTGGCCGAGGCTCCGAGCTCTCCGTGCCGTTACCTGCCCTGAGATCACTGCCTTCCTCCCGCTGCACCGGTTTAATCTGTGCCTCACCGAAATCACACCCACAGGTGTCTTGCTGCAGCTAAACTCCAGTTTGGGTGCAAATACACTGATTTATTTTATTTTTTAATTTGCAAATACATGATTTTTCATGAAGATGCAGGGTGCTCAGCTTTACAGAGGTCCTGGCATGGGCTGTGCTGCTTGAACCTCCCCAGGTTATTGCACACCTGGGCTTGGGGAAGCAGATGGCCCCATCTGGACAGAAAATCCTCTCCTGCTCAGCACCGCGGCAGGGCAGGGCAGGAGGAGGCTCCCATTGAAAGGTTGGGAGCTCGGCAGATGGAGCCCGGTGCTGCGGGAAGGGCTGGGAGGGCAGATGGGCAGGAACGGCTGGGAATGCTGCAGTGGGGACGGGAGGCACCGGGAGAGAGGGGTGGGATGTGGGGAGGGAGCAAGGGAATGGGAAACTGGGGAAACTGGTAAGGGAATGGAAAGCTGGGGAGACTGGTAAGGAAAAACTAGGGAATGGAAAACTGGGGAATGGAAAACTGGGGAAACTAGCAAGGGAGCAAGGGAATGGAAAATTAGGGAAAATAGCAAGGGAATGGAAAGCTGGGGAAAGTAGCAAGGGAGCAAGGGAATGGAAAACTGGGGAGACTAGAAAGGGAATGGAAAACTGGGGAACTAGCAAGGGAGCAAGGGAATGGAAAACTGGGGAAACTAGCAAGGGAATGGAAAACTGGGGAACTAGAAAGGAAAAACTAGGGAATGGAAAATTAGGGAAACTAGCAAGGGAATGGAAAATTGGGGAAACTAGCAAGGGTGCAAGGGAATGGAAAATTGGGGAAACTGGCAAGGGAGAAAGGGAATGGAAAGCTGGGGAAAGTAGCAAGGGAATGGAAAACTGGGGAGACTAGAAATGGAGCAAGGGAATGGAAAACGGGAAACTAGAAAAGGAGCAAGGGAATGGAAAATTAGGGAAACTAGCAAGGTCTCGGAGTTTGGTTGTCAATTGCTGCCCCGAGATGTGCAGGGTGTCTCTGCTTCAGCCCACGCGACTGAAGAACGAGTCAGAGCTCTTCAGTTTTTGGTCTTGAGGTTGTTTATTAATTCTTATCTATAAAATTTTCTTTCTGCCCAGCCAAGATCTGCTCAGCAGGGCAGCCACAGGCACTCTGTGTTGTCCTTTTATGCTACAATACTATAATACAATACTACTTTTACACTTAATTCCCAATACCCATCACCTGTGTTAGACAGTGCACTTCTGCTCTAAACCAATCCCAAAGTGCCAACATCACTGCAGAAAATGGAGAACAAGAAAAAGAAGGAGAAAGGCTGGACATGCCCAAGTTCCTCCGTATTGTCCCCAACCCCCCATACCAAAAATCCTAAAATCTACATTTTCACCCTGTAATATTGTTATTATTATACTATTTAAATTTCTGTGACTTTTGGATCCTCACACTAAGCTGGTAACTTGCTCCAGGGGTCATAATCAAATCCCCAGGTGTTCTGGGCTGTGTGCCAGGGTCTGTGAGCCCCCCAGAAGGGTCCCAGCAACTCTGAACACCCAGAGGGATGCACTGAGTTCCGACAGCAAGGGAGCAAGGAATGGAAAAGCAGCAAGGGCGAAGCTCTGCAGAGGGGTGGGTGGGGTATGAGTCCATCAAGGAACCTCTGCTCTTTTCCAGGTTGGACAGGGTATTTATTTCCTTTCCAACTCCTGGTTTTTAGCGACTTTTTTGCTTCTCAAAAGCCAGCTCTGGTGAATCCTGGTGTGATCAAAGCCTGACCAGTGAAGCCTCTGAATTAAGAGAGAAAAGCACATCTTTCACTATTTTTGGAAGCCATTAGGGCCATGTGTCTGTTTGATGGGCAGTGAGGAGTTTGAGGAAGAGCCCACATGACCAGTTTGCTGTGCCTCTAACCCCATCATGCCTCAAAATGCCAGAAGTCACCTTTTTATCCTCACAGGAATGAGGGGCTGGGCAGGAAGGTGGCACTCTGAGCTCAGCATTGCCATGGCCTGCAATCATTCACTGATGGCCAAAGGAGGGTTGGTGCAGATGGGCACTGAAACCTCAGGTCTGTGTTGCCCAAGTGGATTCTGGATTCTGTCAGAGCTCACCAAAACTTGGTGTAAAACTTAAAGAACTTGGAAAAGCCAAGTGAAGGAGATGTGTAACCCACCCTGTCTGCCCAGGCTGGCAACAGGGTGGAGGAGAAACCCATTTTTCAGGGGAACGGGAAGGGGAGCAAGGCTGGCAGAGCTGGAAATGACAGGAGAGGCTGGCTGGCTCCCAGAGAAGTGAGGACCTCCCTTCTCTGCCTGGGGAGATGCTTGGATGGCTGAATAAGACCTTTAAGGTAACAGGTTTCACAGGACCCACCTGCAGGCATCACAGACTGACCCTCATGTACTTGGCATTTGTTCCATGGTATTTCTCTTCCTTTCCTCTCTCCTGTCCAGAGATAATCCAGGTGTTTTCTCTGCTAAAGACTGTTGCATTCTGATCAGAATGGCTCAGAACAGCTGCCTGCTCTCGCAGCCTGTTGCAGCCAGCTCCTGTCTGGCTGTTTTGAGGGCACACAAGCATGGACAGAGGTTTATTGTACACTGAAAGTGAAAGCCCCAGCGAAAACTCTTGGGCTTTCTATCAGGGCTTCTCCTTTTCGGGTGAAGTGACAGCATCCCTCACCCCAGGGCTTATTTATCCTTGCACAGAATCAAAGAGCTATGGAATGACTGGGATGGAAGGAATATTGGAGATCACCTAGCTCCACTCCCCCTGCCGTGGGCAGGGATGCCACACACTGTCCCAGTCTGCTCCAAGCCCTGTCCAGCCTGGCTTTGGGCACTTCCAGGGATGGGGCAGCCCCAGCTCCTCTGGGCACCCTGTGTCAGGTCCTCACGTCCCTCGTGGTGAGGAATTCTGTCCCAATATCCCATCCATCCCTGCCCTCTCCCAGCTTGAAGCCATTGTGCCCCTTGTCCTGTCACTCCATGCTGTCCCCAGTCCCTCTCCAGCTCTCTTGGAGCCCTTTAGGCCCTGCAAGGGGCTCTGAGCTCTCCCCAGAGCCTTTCCTTCCCCAGCCCTCTCCGGCTGTCCCATAGCCGAGCTTCTCCCAGCCCCCGGAGCACTTTCGTGTCCCCAGGGGACACTTGGATGCGATAACAGCCGCTGAGGGCCGGTCACATCGGCTGCTCCGGAGCTCCCAGCCCTCATTCGCCCATTGAGCAGACAGACCGCGCTCTGTGGTGTCCAGGGCAGCGCTCGGAGGCTCTGCACGGCTCCCCGAGGCGGCTCCTGCCGTCCCTGCGGGCATTCCCGGGGCCGGCTCCATCCATCCATCCATCCATCCATCCATCCATCCATCCATCCATCCATCCATCCATCCATCCATCCATCCATCCATCCATCCATCCATCCCTCCATCCCTCCATCCCTCCATCCCTCCCTCCCGTGCTCTCCGTCGGGCGGCTCCGGGGGACGCGCTCCTCTTGCCGTGCCCGCCTTTCCTCTCCACACTCTTTATCTAAATACATATATATATAATTCTTTCTGCGCCCCTTCACCTCCCACTCCTGCAGGAAAAGGAAGGAGCGGGGGGGAGCAAGGGAGAAATATTGTTTGAACTGACAAAGGGGGGCATCTGGCGCACCTTGCGCCTGGCATCTGTGCTCCTTGTGTCCCCAGCACCGGGGCCAGGGCCAGGAGGGGCCGGCGTGCATCTGTTGGGCGCCACAACAAAGTCACAAAACAGAAGACGCTGCCCTCTCAAAGCGGGCGCGGGGCTCGCAGGTATAATGCCCCGAATAGGTAGGGCCGGGGCCGCAGCTGCTCCACCGGCCCGCCCGACATATGGCAGCGCAAATCACGGTTCCTCCTGAGCAGCCGGGCCGGAGGGAGCGGGGCAGGACGGCGAGGGCTCGGTGCCGGTGCCTGTGGCCCCGGTGCCGGTGCTTGTGCCGTGCGCTCCCCGCCGCAGCCCCGGCCCCGCGGGCGCGCACCGCCGGCTCGGAGCGGCCGGAGCCCCCCGGGCCCTGCGGGCACCCCCAGCACCCAGAGGGGCCCCGGCCTCGTCTGCCCTCCCCTCTGCCGAGCAAACAGCCCCCGGAGCGCGGGCGGCAGGGCTGCGGCCGAGCCCCGGCTCGCCAAACGCCGCCGACGCCTGGCAGGCGAGGGATGCGCCGGGGCCGCGCTGGTTACCATATGTTTTCAATAAAATAAGACAAATAGGGCCGGGAGATAGGGATTGCAGTAAAGCTGTTGTAAAGCAGCATAAAGCAGGCCAATGTAAACGGCAGCAGGGCCCCTCCTGGAAGGTTCGTTGGGTGCCAGCTCCGCGCCGGGCGGCCCGGCCAGGTGTGAGCGGGAGCCCGCAGCGGTGCCCCCGCGGGTTTTTATCACGTTCGTGGTAATATGGTGCTTGTTATGCTAACTATGAGTAAACATGCCCGGCCGGGCTTTGTGGCGACGGGAGGGAGTTATCGGAAAGTGGCAGTGGGAAGGTGATTTAACAATAAAGTTGTCTTGTTTGCCAGCAGGTGATGTCTGCCCCCAGCCCCGTGATTAATGCTTCCCAAAGTACTCCACTTTACAATCTCTTGTAATTATTTATTAAACGAAATCTATTTATTATTATTTTAGCAAACAGCGGTACCAGGTGGGGCTTTCTTTTCCTCTTCAGCTTTTGTTTGAAGGACGTTTGAAGTGGGCAGTCTGAGGCTTGGAAACTCGCTCGCCAGATTTTTTTGTCATCCAATTGCACAGGCACAAAAAAAAACTCCCCAACCCCTCCGGGCCCTTCCTATTCATCCTGCGCTGCCCTCCGAGCCGCCCCTCTAGAAGGGGCGCCCGAGCCGCCGCGGTGGCCGCCCCCCCTCGGCAGCCTCCCCCGCCAGGGCCGCCCTCCCGCCGCACCGCGCTCCGGGCAGGCAGCGCGCACGGCCCCACACGGCCGGCACGGCCCGCCCGGGGCTGCCCCGGGGGCCGGGGAGCGGGCCGGGCTCGGGGAGCTGCCCCCCGCCCCACCACGGCCCGCCGGGGCCGCTCCGGCCGCTCCGGCCCCGGGATCCCCGAGCGGGCTCGGCCGCGCCGCCTTGGTGAGGGACGGGGGGACTCCGGCCCCGCCGGGGCTGCGCCCTCCCGGCCGCCCTGCCCGCACCCCCGGCGGCGTCGGGCCGTGCAGGGGGAGCCCCGCTGCCCCGCTGCCGCTGCCTCGCCCTCCGCCGGGGAAAGGCGCCCCGGGCCCGACCCGCTCCCCGCCGCCGCCGCGGCCGGTGCGCAAAAATCCCCGGCACGTTTTGCGCACCGAGCTCCCGCGGCAGCGCCGCCGCTCCCGGGCCCAGCGCCAGGCCCCACGGGGCAGGGGCGGCCTCGGGCATCGGGAGGGCCCTTCCCCCGCGGGATCCAGCCCCCGTTTCCCTTGTGGGAGCAAAGCCACGGCGCGAGTGGGGCTGGAGAGCGGCGCTCGGCGCCCTCCGGTGCTGGCGCTCGCCGCCCGCAGCTCGGCCGGTCGGTGCGCGAGGGGCGCGGGGATGTTCCCGGCGCTGCAGGGCCAGGAGAAGGGTGACGGTGAAATATCGATTCAACGGGAGACGGCTGGAACATCGGGGGGATGTTCCGAGAGTGCCCCGCAGCGCCGGAACAGCGGGAAGGGGTTGTGGCTGTGCCGAGGGGAGCGGAGCCGGAGCGGTGCCGGCTGCACCCTCACGTCTGGCACTGGGTGAGACACGGCCTGGCCCGGCGGTGCCTTGCCGGCTGCTCCGGGGGGCTGGAAGTTCCCCGCTTTACGCAGCCGAGTGCTGGGGAGCCCTCTGTCACCGCTGGGCCCCTGCACCCGCCCCGACCCCCGCTGCACCCCGGCGGAGGCCCGGAGAGCGCGGCCTTGGGGCAGCCCCCGAGCGGCACGGGCAGGGCCGGGGGTCCCGGGCAGGGCTGGCGGGCAGGGCCGGGGGTCCCGCCGTGGAAGGCAGCGAGGTCTCTGGCGGCGTGTCCGGGGCAGAGGCGGTGCCGCAGCCGGCACGCTCCCGTCGGGCTGATAAGATAAAAGCGTGCCAAGGGGTGGGTGCGGGCGGGGGGGCGCACACGCCGCCCGGCCGGGAAATCCCCATTGTGTGCCGGCCCTATATATAGGGGCTGCAAGGCAGTCGTGTGCCGGCGGCACAAGCTCCCTGCCCGCACTCGAGCAGCGCGGGGCGCGCAGCCAGAGCCGCTCTCCGGCCCCGCAGCCTCGGCCCGGCTCGGCACGCACAGCCAGGGCTCTCCCGGGCCGCCCGACGCGGGGCTGCCGTCTCAGCATGGCCCCGCAGAGCGACCGCTCTCCGGACGAAGGGCAGCCGTATTTCGGAGGCGCCGAGGATCCGTCCCCGGGGACCGGCGGGGCCTCCCCGGGCAGCCGGGGCGCCTCGCCCGCCCGCCCCGCGCTGGCCCCGCGGGACGCGGCCCGCAGGAAGGGGAAGGCGCGGCGGGGCCGGGGCAAGGCGCGCAGCGAGGGCTCGCTCAGCAAGCAGAAGAGGAGCCGGCGCATGAAGGCGAACGACCGCGAGAGAAACCGCATGCACCACCTCAACTCCGCGCTGGACGCTCTCCGCAGCGTCCTGCCCACCTTCCCCGACGACGCCAAGCTCACCAAGATCGAGACGCTGCGCTTCGCGCACAACTACATCTGGGCGCTCACGCAGAGCCTGCGCCTGGCCGAGCAGGGCCTGCCCGAGCCCCCCGCGCCGCCGCCGCCCCCCGGGGCCGCCCCCGGCGCCTGGGACTCGCCGTGCCCCCCGGCCCCGCCGCCCGCCGCCCTGCGCCGCTGCCCCGCCGCCTTCCCCGCCTTCCTGTGAGCCCCCCACCCCGGGGCGGCCCCCAAAGAGCCGGCCCCCAAAGGCCCCGGACAGAAACAAATCACGGTTTTGTACTCGTTAACGGTAAATTATATTAATTTGTCGCTATCGGTATTTATTGATTGTATTTCGTAACAGATATGTATTTTGTATATAAGAGTATTTTCAGCGGCGGTGGTCCAGCTGTCTGCGCCCGCAGCTATATTTTGAGCTTTTCTGAAGAAAAAGAAGAGGACAAATAAAGCGTGTCGCGGCCAGACCTGTGCGAGGCCGTGTTTATATCGCCGAGGGCTCTCTGAGAGTTTCAAAAGGAGGGAGGGCAGCGCCGGCCCCCGGAGCTCCCTCGGTGCCCGGTGCGGGGTCGTTCCCTTGCGGGGTGGAGCAGTGATGGAGAGCGGGGTCCCGGGAATGTGCCCGTCCAGGCCCACGCTCGGATTTAAACCAGGCTCTCCCTGCAGGTGCCTTTCCCCGCAGAGCTGCGGCCGCTCCCGTCCCGCTGTCTGCAGGTGAGCTGTGCCCTGTGCGGAGCTGGTTTAATTAAGGACACGGCGCTCCTGGAGCGGCGCTGGTGCCCGGGGTTAGAGCCACCCCATCCTCCCCGGGGCGAGTTTAGCCGGGCCCGGGGGCAGCAGCCGGAACGTGAAGCTCTGAACAGGGGCAGGGGGAGCGCAGGAGATGGCAAAGGCGCTGCCTCCGCTGCCACGGTGAGAAGAGAGCCCGCATGAATTCCATCAGCCCGCTCCTGCCGGGACTCAATTTGTAGCGGGTGGATTTACGGCCAGGCCGCCTCCCCGCCCCGCGCTGCCCCGCCGGGGCGGCCGCCGCCAGACAAAGCGGCCCGCGGGGCCAGAAGCGCATTGTGATGCTAATTGTTCTCAGCGGAGCCCGCTCGCCCGCGGCAAAGGGACGCTATTGAGGCAATTTGTAGAACAAAAGAAATTTGGTTACTGCAAACAGAGCTGCACGCACAAACACCTCTCCCCCCCGTCACGCAACAACCTCCCCTTCCCGCACCGCAACCAAAGCGGCGGAACCCGAGCGGGGACGGCAGCCTGTCTCCCCGTGCCGCCCATGGGGGGACAACCATGGGGAGCCCCTTCTTGTCCCCATGTCCCCGCTCCCCGGGGCTGGGGCGGGCTGGAGGTGCAGCCCCAGCCGGGGGGGCACTGGGTGCGGGTGGGAGCGCTGGGGGCGGTGGGAGCGCTGGGTGAGGATGGGAGCGCTGGGTGCGGTGGATGCTCTGGGTGAGGGTGGGAGCGCTGGGTGAGGATGGATGCGCTGGGTGCGGTGGGAGCGCTGGGTGAGGATGGATGCGCTGGGTGCGGTGGGAGCGCTGGGTGCGGGTGGGAGCGCTGGGTCCGGATCGAACGCGCTGGGTGCTGGTGGATGCTCTGGGTGCGGGTGGGAGCGCTGGGTGAGGGTGGATGTGATGGGTGAGGATGGGAGCGCTGGGTGAGGGTGGGAGCGCTGGGTGCGGTGGATGCTCTGGGTGAGGATGAACGCGCTGGGGGCGGTGGGAGCGCGGAGCGATGCCCGCGGCAGCCCCTGCCCCGGTCCCCGGCCCGCCCCGGGCTCTGGCCATGGTGCTGAAGGCGTCGCTGTGCCCTCGACGAGGCTCGGCCCTGCCCGGGTGATGCGGAACCGCTCCCGATGTGCCTCTCTCGGGACTTCTGGGGTGCTGTCCGCTCAGGAAGGGAGAGGCCGGCACGGCCCTGGTGCTAAGCAGACACTGCAGGTCCAGAACACGCGGGGCTCGGTGGATTTTGGAGAGAAGCAGCGATCTTTTACTGTTGCACTCGATCCAGCCTCCTTCAGCAAGGAGGTGTCCCCCACAGCCGGGAGAAGGGAGCTAGGGCAGCACGGTGCCAGTGCTGGCAGGCCAGGTGAGCAGATCTCACTTTCCACGTGAGGTTTTCTGGAGATCTGCACGTTCTGCTGCCCCCTGGGACCCGTCCAGCTGTGCAGAGCCCCCTCCTTTGCCTGTTCGCTGCTTTGGGAAGAAACACGGGCCGTGGGGTGTCACAGACATCTTCTATGGAAAATCCTTTCCTTAGGATTTTTCCTCCTGAGAAGCTGAGAGGCCTCAGGAACAAAATGCAAACAATGATTATCTGCTGCTGTGGAATGCAACAGGTGCATCTGGGATTGGTCTCATGTGGTTGTTTCTAATTAACGGCCAATCACAGTCAGCTGGCTCGGACTCTCTGTCCAAGACACAAACCTTTGTTTTCATTCTTTTGTATTCTATTCTCAGCTAGCCTTCCGATGAAACCCTTTCTTCTATTCTTTTAGTATAGTTTAATGTAATATATATAATAAAATAATAGATCAAGCCCTCTGAACCGTGAAGTCATCCTCGTCTCTCCCCTCACTCTGGGAGCCCTGTGAACCCCCAGGGCTCAGAAAGGGCCCTGTGTGCCCATCCCCGCGTGTGCTCACAGCCCTGACCGTGATCTATCTGTGTCGGAGATCAGATAGGCACAGTGAAAGACCTAACAGTACCCCTGCCCCTTCCCCCCCTTCCTGGCTGAATTGTGCATTGTTTTCCTGCTCTAACAGTCTGCAAAGTGCTCCAAGGCCTCCGTGTGTGGCCGCAGGAGAAACACCGTCATTATTTGGGTGATAAAATCATTTAATGTTTTCCCTGCTAGTGCAGCTCCACTCTGATATCTCCCCACGTTGCCCTCACTGTCTGCACGCACCGTGGCACTGAGGAGGATCACAACGCTCGCACTCATGGGCAAAAGCAGCATTTTTGCAAAAAATGGCAAAAGAGACCCCAGGGTGGACATAGGCAAGGAAAGGAGCAAGAAGAGCACAACAGGTATTCCAGAAGTTCACAAAGACGTCTGTGCCGCTGTGTTTTCAGAAAGGGGTCACTAGAGTGGGGTTTGCTGCATTGCTGATTCTTTTTTCTGGAGACTTGGGATGCTTCTGGTCTGCCAGCCGTGGGGCTGTAGGCTGGGGGTGGATGGAAGGGGAGGGGGAGCAGATTTACTACCTCTGGAGAACTAGTGACTTCTTTAGGGGCTTGAATGCGTTTTTTTCCCCTTTGCCTCCACATTATTAGGTTAATCATTGCTTGAACCGGTTGCTATGGTTTTAGCAAACCCATGGAAACTTGATAATGAAGACTGAAAGACTCCCTTTCCATTTATCTTTTCTCCATGTTTAGTGCATGATGGTCTCATTTCTCTTGACGGGGCTGTCCCAGTGCCAGTGCCCGGCTTTTATAACCACGGCTGCTGCGGTGGCCTCGGGGCTTTCTGGTGTGGGGCAAACAGGTGGCTGCTGGCACCGGGGCTGTTTCGGAGGCTCAGCCTTGTGCCCTCACATATTTGCAGGCAACAGGATGAAAACCAGCTTAACCCGAGCCCTGCTCGCTGAAATCCCCACGCCAGGTGAACTCAGCTTTTGTTTTTGCAGCCAGGGAAGAATGCTTCACCACGAGCTGATGTTCTCATGCCCTCAATATTCAGTTTTAGGTCTCCTTAAGTCTAAACATCAGTTGGACTCCATGATTTTAAAGGTCTTTTCCAACTTTAACAATTCCCCAGTTCTGTGATTCTTTGAATATGTGATATTATCGTTTATTACAGAAGTAAGGAGGTTTTATACCTGTCTCACTCTGAATCTCCCCTCTCCTCTGTGGCTTTACAGGTGCTCAGCAAACCCTGGCTGAGGAGTCTCCTACAACAGTCTCACCACTGCTCTGCTCTAGCCAAGGTTAAAACGGGGGGGTTGAGGACACCAAACAGCTGAAAACAGAGGCTGTAAATTATCTGCACGGTTCAGAGAGGCCAGGCTCATTGTCAGGGCCAGGGAAGGGAAAACACCCCGCTCCTTTCCTCAGCAACATGCTCATCCCCCTCCTCCTCGCTCCTGCTCGGCTCCCCCGTGTCTGAAGGCTTGCCGAGAAAACGAAGGTGATTCCCAGAATCCCAGGGCAATTCCTTTGACCCCAGCCTCCACTCCGTGCCCTAAATAAGCCTTTAAGTGAGTTGCTTCCTGCCCCTTCACATTGTGCGCCCCTGACACCGCAGGCAGGTGAGGAGGAGGAGGCTGCAGAGCGCTGCCCATCCCCTCCATGGTGCTGGGAACCATTGGGGGCTCCTGCCGGCAGAGCAGAGACCCCCAGCTCCTCCAGGGTGCCCGGGACATGCCAGGGTGCCCCAGCAGTGCTCATGGGCCTGGGCAAGGTGCTGGGTGCCAGGGCAGGGTGCTGGGTGCCAGGGCACAATGCTGGGTGCCAGGACATGGGTGTGGCTGGGTAGCCAAAATGGGGCAGGGAATTTTGGGCTGTGGCTACACTGCCCGCACGTTTCGGGCCCAGGGCATGGTGCTGGGTGCCAGGGCAGAATGTTGGGTGCCAGAGTGGTGCACAGAGTGCTGGGTGCCAGGGCAGGATGCTGGGTGCCAGGGCACAATGCTGGGTGCCAGGGCAGGATTTTGGGCTGTGGCCACACTGCCCGCACGTTTCGGGCCCAGGGCATGGTGCTGGGTGCCAGGGCAGGATTTTGGGTGCCAGGGCACAATGCTGGGTGCCAGGGCACAATGCTGGGTGCCAGGGCAGGATTTTGGGTGCCAGGGCACAATGCTGGGTGCCAGGGCAGGATTTTGGGCTGCTGCTGCACTGCCCGCACGTTTCAGGGTCCAGCCGTGCTGGCGGGCGGATTGGCAGGGCACAAGTGGGTGCCAGGGCACAATGTCCAGGCGGATTTGCTGCACTCCCGTTCAGGCGGCGGCAGAGAAAAGGCGAAGAATCGGGATTCTTTCACATGATCAGCCTTCAAAAGTCTGCCTTTGCCCCCCCTCCTCCCGGCTATAATGACAATCCAAAGAGTTCCTGATAGGGTTTTAAAAGATGCTTATTCATTCACCGTCCACCAAGCATGAAAATCCAGCTCATTTGTTCATTTGTAGCCATTCTTCGCCCAAACGACCCCACAGGGGCTGGAGCCTGTTGCCGAAAACTTGTCACTCACACTTTTAACTTCTTTTTGTTGTACTTCTCTTTATTTCATTCTTCTGGGTCCCCACCTCCGCCACCACCCCACCCTCTCCTCCGGTCACAAAGGCAAGTCTGGGAAGCTCTTTAAGGCTGCAGTGCCCCCTTTTAAAAATCAATACAAAAAAAAAAGAGCAATGGCTGAAAGGAGATCCCAAGTTTGTGTAAGGAAGGGGGAAACTCCATCCTGTCTGCACAGCATGGACAGGGAGAGCAGGAGGGAGTGTGGTGCTGGGTGCCAGCACTCCTAAACCACCTTAAGCCTGGCCTGGGCTTCATGTGGCACCCTCACTGAAAGAATTGTGCCTTTCTGTGCCAAGGGATGCATAACCTGAGGGTTCAAGGGGCTCTTAAGGAGAGGCCAAAAGCATCGAGCAAGCAGTGAGCATCCTGAGGAGCCCCCAGTGCCATGGCCTCTGCTCTGCTCAGAGCCTGGGCTGGTGTGACAGCCCTGCTTTCCAGCAGCACTGCTCTGCACTGCCCAGCACACGTGGGAAGGGTAAATCAGTGCTCACTCACCCTTTGAGCTGGGCAGGTGCTATGTGCTTGTGAATCCAAGCCCTTGGCTGCCCAGCTGGACTCTGCTCAGACTGTTCAGTGATGCTCTTCCTTCCCATCACAGAGGTGTGTGATACCACCCCAGCATCTCTCTCCATTCCATCCCTTTGGTGGCTTTTATGGCAAAAGCTCAGTGGTGCCTTTGCCAGGCTCACTCTGCCTCCCATTCCCTTGCCTGGGATGTCCCTAGAAAAGCTGTGTTGGGACAAGCAGGAGGGTGAATTTTCCCACTAGGAGCTCCCTGCCCCTGTGAGCTCTGTGCAGCCCATAGAGGTGTTTGCTGGGCCACAGGGGACGGCAGAATTCTGGGGGTGAGACATTTGGAATCACCTCAGCCACCCCATCGTGGATCCTGCCTGGTCAAAATATGGGGCTGCTCTCCCTTCTGTGTGAGGGACAAACGAGTTCTGTGTGCTCAATGGTCCCCCTGATATTTCTGCCTGCATTTAGCCCTTGAAGCCAGGGGTTGTGCAGCTGCAGCCATGAAGAATCGCTGCCTTTTGTTGTCGTTTCAGCCAGAGCTGTGAGGAGGCTTCACCTCCTTTTCCCGGGGCCTCAGATGGGATTTGGCCTGGACTTTGTGCAGCCCTGGGGAATCCCATCTCCACCTTCAGCCTGAAGGATGGAACGTGGGCTGCTCACCCAGGTTCAGCTTGTTATTTCAGATTGAAACGCAGGGAAATGGTCTCTCCCCTCCTTCCCACCCCGTGCTCACGAGGGGAGCTCATCTCCTCTCCTCCTCAAGCCTGCAGCACACAAATTTCAGTGGGAACAGTTGCCACCAATATGCCCTGGTCTAAAGGGTGCTCCCCTCTCTGGGGCAGGGGCACAGCATGAGCTGAAGGGGAAAGAGGAACCTGTCCTGTCATCTCCCAGGTACCAATCCATCATCCCAGCCCCAAACCTGCTGCTCCCTCCCTGTTTGAGGCACAGCCTGCAGGACAGGGCCAAGATTAATGGGGCAGGTGCTGGTGCCCAGAGCTGCCTGCAGCCCTGATAAGGTGGGAGCTGAGATAGCACTGGGTCAATACTCAGCGCTGGCCACCTGGAGCTGCGGCTGGAGCCCCCAGAGGAGAGGGCACACACAGGGGCTCCTGGGGCACACACAGCTGCTGTGGCTCAGCACAGCCCCTTGCCCCTGCTCCGGGATGGACCCCAGGCCTCCCCCAGCCATCTGCTCCCCCTGCCCATCAGCTTTCCCCACACAGCAGCTCCTGGGGCAAAGCCAAGGTTCCAGCCTCCCCCGCCGTTAATAATTCCCGAGGGATCACAGCATTGCCATTCGTCACCCTTCCTCCAAACCCAGCTGTTATTTATGAGTGTGCCCCCCTGCCTTTCCCAGTGCTCTGCTGTGCCCTCCCTGCGTGCCCTGCTGCCCCAGCACCCCCACATTTGGGCAGGGAGGGGTTTGCACCCCATCAATCCTCTCCCCCGAGGCACCAGAGCTTGGAGATAAATGGCACTGCTGGCTGCAGGCATTCAGACAGGGCAAAAGGCACCTGTTGCTGGAAAAACTGCAACAGGTTATCCAAACCCTTTTGTGGTTTGAAAAATAATAATTTATTATTTTTATGTGTAATAAACCCCGATGTGGATCATTCTCACCTCCTCCTGGGATTTTTGGATGTTTGGTGGTGGGTGGGTGCCAAATTTTATTAATATTTTCTTTGAGGAGCAGCAAGTTTCTGGCTGCAGGTTACTCACCCCTGCCCTCGGAATCCTTAGCTGTGAGGAGATGTCCCTGCCTTGTCCAGCTCACTTTGGGGCACTTTATCTCAGTGACCTGGGACACCGACAGATGGGACCCTGGGGGTGCAAATAGCAATGCTGTAAATCCAATTTTGGAGTGCCCTTGCCACCCTGCAGCACGACAGGATGAATCTTTGGGAGATTCACTATCCCAGGGGGAATCTTTGGGAGATTCACTATCCCAGGAGGAATCTTTTGGAGCGTTTCCCTGTTTTCCCATGGTCTGTCCCCGCTCCCCTGAGGGATGCTGCGCCGTCCCGGCTGCCCCACGCCGGGCTGCACGGCCGATTAGGGACCCCCTTTGTCGCCTAATTGGATTTTTCTCCCCTTGTTAGCCCGCAATGAAAATGTCACGGGCTGCAGGGAGGTGCCCATTCATCTCCAATGAAATTCCGTCCCCTCTCGGCCGAGCCGCGCCGCTATTCACCCCGCAGCAGGCAGCTGGGCCACCGGGGGATGCAGCGGGGCTGGCCGCGATGCCAGGCACAAGGGAGGATGCCCATGGTGCCAGGCAGAGGGGACGATGCCCGTGCTTGGCCGGAGAAGATTGGGGTCTGGCAGCCCCGGGCTCTCTCTCCAGGAGGTTCTGTGCCCAGGATTTGGGGTGTTTTGTGGCCGTGCATGGCTGCTCCTTACCAGGAGGTGGTGCTGAGGCCCTGCGCCCTTGGCCGTGGCCGGACACGGCTTTGGGCACGCCGGATTTGGGCACGCCGGGTTTGGGCACGCAGGGCTTTGGGATTGCCGGGTTTGGGCACACCGGGCTTTGGGCACGCCGCCTTTTCCAGGCAGCCATCGGTCCTCGGGGCTGCAAGGGGCCGGGGGAGGCGATGCTGGGTCCTGGCAGGAGAGCAGGGAGACCTCCATGAGGTGCCGATGGAAAAGCAGGGAGCTGCGGTTCACACCATTCCCCAGGAGCAGCATGCTCAGAGGCGGACAGACCGCAATTTCTGCGTCAAGAGCAGGATTTTGGGCAGGTTTTCGGTCCCCTGTTGCTCTGACATTGCCTAAGCTCGCTTATGAGCCCCCAAACCCTGCTGCAATCAGGGGAAGGCGATGCTTTAAGCTTTAGCTCTGCTGTGTTTTCGGTTCTGTTTTCTGTTCAGATGATGCTGCAGCAGCAGCGTGTGTCAGGGACGGCTCCTGAGCTGAGCACCGGGAGGTTCCTCGCACTCCGGGCCGTGGAAGGGTTCCACAAACGGCATCACAGAGCTGGCAGCCCCCAAAGGCAGCCGCAGAGGGGCAGCTGCTCGCTAAAACCCGATCCCAGGTCCTGGGCACCAGGAGGGATGCGGAGGGGATGGGAACAGAGCCGGGGCGAGCTCCAGCCGAGCCCTCGGGGCCGGCCGGGCTGAGCACACCCCGCGCAATTACCCCGGTATGAGATGTTAAATAAGCAAGAGCAGAGCTTTTTTTAAATTCACGTATGACTAGAGAAGGTGAAATTATTTGCGGCAAACAATGGCGTTGATAACTTTTTCCGTTCCTCGCTTTCCTGCGAGTAAACATCTATTCTTGCTTGTCTAAAAGCCTGCAGCAGCCAGGATTGTTTCTGTCCTCACTGGATGCCTCCCAGCCGGGGAAAGAGCTTTCCTGTTGCCTGCCCAAATCCCTCCTCAGCCATCTGCTAAAGCTCAGAGCGCCTCTGCCTTTCCCTGAACCACACTTGCACCCCAAAACCTCTGACCTAAACTTAGCAAAAAGCAGATGAAAGAGCTCCGGGGCTCCCAGGGAGAATTAATGATCTGCAAGCAGACAGATATCACAAAATGGGTTTCCTTCTTGCTCTCCTCCCCTCTCTGCTGCTGGCATATAAATTTGGAAAATGTACCCCTGGGTGTGTGGTCCCCAGAAGAGATTTGGGATTTTGCAGGGGTTCACCAGTGCTTGAAGCAGGCCATGGATGAGGAGGAGGAGGAGAAGGAGAAGGAGAAGGAGAAGGAGAAGGAGAAGGAGAAGGAGAAGGAGAAGGAGAAGGAGAAGGAGAAGGAGAAGGAGAAGGAGAAGGAGAAGGAGAAGGAGAAGGAGAAGGAGAAGGAGAAGGAGAAGGAGAAGGAGAAGGAGAAGGAGAAGGAGAAGGAGAAGGAGAAGGGGTCTGTGGGAGCATTGGGAAGGGAAGGCCATTAATTTCCTTACTCAAAGCACTTCTGCTGGTGCTGCCTGGGAACTGGGATCCCCAAAATCCCCCGCTATGGCCAAGCAAAGCCAAGTGGTGTAGGTGAGCTCCCTGCTGCCTTGGCTCACAGCAGGATTGTGTCACTGGCCAAGCTGTGAAGCCTCGGCTCCTGCTCCAAGATATTTTTATTGCCTGGGAACCAGGCTGAGGAAAGGTGTGGCTCGCTTTTATTTTATTTTTTTTCCTTCCCTATCTTTATTTGACCAAATCCAGGAAAACTCAGGGGATGGCTTGCACTTTGGAGCAGTGCAATGGGCTGTGCTTTGCAGACAGCTCCAGACAGTTCACAGCCCTGGTTTCCAGCTCCCTGAGGAAGGAGTGGCTGCTGCCCACCTAAAACGTGGTGCGTCACAGCCAGAGGGTTCTTGGCACACGCGGGGAGCCCCCGAAGTGCTGCAGGACAATACTTCAGGAGGGTGAAAAAAGCCAACAATAGCTCAGGAAGCAGCCCAGGACACTGCAGGGAGAAGCCTGATTTAGAGCATTTCCTGGCCTGAAGGTCCGTGCCATGGCATGGCTGTTCTGGCCAGACTCGATGCTAGAGTGGCTGAGTGAGATGGTTTGTGGCTCCCCAAATATTTCTTTATGTACTTATTTATCAGTTATTTATATTTCATCAAACTGCTCAATTTTTGTAAAACACAGACAGGGGAACCCTGTGGCTTCTTGATTACTGTTGCTGTAACCCTTCCCAGGATAATCTCACCACTGGAAACAGAGTTTGGTAGAAGTAGGGTTGGGGAGCTGCTTTTTTGCTATTGGGTATTTGGAGTAAAGCCCTGTTTTTACCCCCAGAACCCTCCAAGGCAACTCTGCCCTGTAGGACACCTTGGAAGGGCATCAGCCACCATTGGACTGACCCAGCATTTTAATATATTTTCATATTCCTAGAAGCCAGATTGTTTTCCTGGTTATTTTTATATCTTTATAGATACAGATATATATATCTGTATATATCTATACATATATATATATAATCTGCATATATATATATATAGATATATACTTACATACAGACATATATATATATAGGTAAGATTTAAAAAAATTTAGTTTCAAAAAAAGCCTCATCTCTCCAGAGCCAAACTGCACAACCTCTCAGACCAACCTGCAGGGTGTACCTCAACCACTAGCGCACAGCAATGTACTTTTGCTTTAATACTTGTATCAAAATAGAAGTTAAAGGGCCCTTTCTCAATGCTACTACTTGGCTTTAATGGCTTTAATGACTTCATCAACTCCAGTCAACATTCCTCAGTACTTTTTTCTTACTTTTCAGCTGAAAAGGTTTTTTCAGCTGGGCTAAGTGGTCATGCCCCTGCTCTGTGTGAGTCTGGGGGTTTATAAAGGCTCTGACAAGCCGGTGAGCTGGGTTTTGGGGGCAAGGAGCCCATGGCAGCCTGTCCCAAGCCTCTGCTAAGGGCTCCCCACCTCACCTCTGCCTTGGGACTGTGCACAGGGGCTTCTCCGTGTCCCCAAAAGGCTGGGAAATGCTTATGGACAGCCAGAGCTTTTCCTGCCACAGGGAGAAGGGACTGAAGCTGCTTTCCCATGCCAGGGATGTGTCCGGAGGGGCCTTGCACATTCCAGTAATCCCCCCCAATTACTTTAATTTCCCTCCCTCTTTCTCCAGCCCCGCTCTGCTGTGCGGGATGACGAAAGGGATTTTAACTCCCTAAGAAAAAAACCTGGAAATCAAACTCTCTTTTTGGGGTTTCTGGGAATTGGAGGGGCTGGAGGGCCCAATAAAACCCTGGGTTCCGAACAGGGACCCATTGATGGCGGAGCCACGGCCCGGGCAGGGCCTGGGGCACCGCTGGGGAGGGGAGGAACAGACCTGGCTCTCTCAGAGGTTGTTGGAGCATTGGGGGTATGATGGTTGGGATGGATGGAGAGCAGAGATCTCTGCAGCCAGGTTGTGGAACTTGGGGTTTATTGCAGAGGGCCTGGGTGCAGGGCCCTGCTGGGATTTGGGGTTTATTGCAGAGGGCCTGGGTGCAGGGCCCTGCTGGGAGCTGCCAGACACAGCCCAGAGCAGGCCTGAGAGGAGAGAGGGGCAGAGAGGAAGAGAGGGTAAGAGAGAAAGAAGGTAAGAGCATAAGGGAGTAAAAAAGGTAAGAGAGTAAAAGGGTAAGAGAGTGAGGTTCCCGTTACAATACAATAAATCTTCTTCTGTGTTGAATATTCTGATTCTCACTAACCAATCTAGTACAAAATACAAATCCTATAGCATTTACATACAGCCTATAAGGATCATTACATTACCATACTGCGTTACATTTTAAACCCTAAAAACTCCTCTTTGGGCCCTTCTGCCAAGCTGTAGGGTCTGCTCTGACCCTTGGGCCTGTCTGCAGGCAGAGGGTGTTGTTCCATCAAAAGGGGATTGCTTTCAGTTTGGCTACATCCTTGTTTTCCAGTTGTTCAGTAACTGAGGGATTTCAAAGCTTGCTTTCATTTCAATCTTGCTTATAGTTTCTATATTCTCAAAATCTTTTGCCAGGCAATCATATTTATAAGGTTTTCCTGTTTCATCTTCCCCAACAAGAGGCATCAGAGGTGTCCCAGCCCTGGCTGGCTGCAGAGGTGCCTTTGGCGATGCTGGCATGTCCCAAACCCAGCTGGCACTGCTGATGGGGAACAGACCCGGCTTTGTCAGAGGTAGCTTTGGCGATGCTGGCATGTCCCAAACCCGGCTGGCACCCAGGGGAAGGTGCCAGGGCTCACTGCAGCAGGAAGCACAGCCAGAGCATCCCCTGTCAGAGCCCAAATGAGGGATCCGGACTCCAGGCTGTGGTTATAGAGCACGACACAGCACAAAGCACCACAACTTCATCAGAAGGGTGCAAGAGAGATTTATTACAGCAACATGTTGGGTTTATACTCTTTCAAGGTATTTACATACACTTGACAGACACATTCACTGCTCAGTGGTTATAGGAAAGAAACAAAGCTCTCAGTGGGTGATCAGGGAGCCATGTCATTCTGTGAGCCAGCCAGAGTCCGTATCTCTTAACTTTCACTCCTTCATCACATCTCTGTGGTGACAACCTCAGTGTCTTCCTTGGGAGAGACATGGGGCTTTCCTTATCATCAGGAAGCCTTTGCTGGCTCACAAGAACAACACAGAATGTCTTTCCTACAGCAGGTGGCTCTCCAAAATGCAGTTTATTATATCCAAGGTGTTACAGCAGCCCAGGGCCATGGGTGACAGAGCTGTGCCCACAACTGTCAGCTCCAGCTGCAGGCAGGCCTGGAAACCCTTTGGTTTTGGTTCCAATGCATTATAGACTTTTCTTTTGGTTACAATGCATTCTATACTTTTCTTTGCTGAACATCTTAATACAGTAGAACCAATCTATACCTTAAGTATTATCTATAGCCTATCATAACTACTATAATTACCATATTCATGTTCTCCAATCACTAAAAGCTAGTACATTACAGTTTAAGCTAGAAGTTGTTCTTCAATTTTCTTGCAGTGGAAAATTCTGAGACCTTTTTTCTATTTGCCACATTTGCTGCCTTGTTTGCCTGTGCTATCTTTCTGCTTGGTAAAAACATCATCTTGTTTGGGGTGGGTTTATCCTTTGCTCTAAGCCATAAAAACCCCTTCTAACTAACACACCCTTTGCCTCCTTGGTTATCCAGTAAGACTGGCTCAGCAATTCTTTTCTTCTATATCAAAACTTGCTTCCATCTCTATTCCTTCTTCAGATTCTACATTCAAAAATCTTTCTGCTAAGCATAAATATCTGTGAGACTTTCTTGTCAAACTTTCAACCTTCCCCACATTTCCCTGCACTTCAGGGCTGGGCTTGTGCCCCACCTGAGCTCTACAAGGCCTGGCAGGGCAAATAAAGAGGCTTTTTGCCCTGATCCCTGCCCAGAGAGCACGGCAGGCTCTGCAGAGCGAGGGTGACTTTGGGCTTTGCTTTGGGGATGGGCAAAGGAAGTCTGTGAGCACCAATCCTGCATGGATCCAGAGGGGCTGGGGTAGGATTAACCATGCACAGTGAAACAGTGCAAGGTGGATTGGTCTCACAGATCTAAGCACAGCTTGGGGACAGACACACCTGTGAGACCCCCAGGGATAAGCCCCAGCAGGGACAGGACCTCTGGGAGAGTTATTGGTTGTGTCAAGCCTTGAGGGCATTGATTGGCATTAATGATGCCTTGTGAAGGCTGAGCTAGAGCAGAGACCAGACAGAGTTAAAGAATAAAGCAGGGATTTATTTAAAGGATCTCCTCCATGGATGCACCTTGGGCAGCACAAGAGCCCTGTCAGGGCTGCACCCAAGATGAACCAAAATGGTCCCAAAATGCACAACCACGGGGTCTCTCACTTTGATCAGTTCTGCTCCATTTGCACCTTGGAGTTAACTGTCCAATTCCAACTTTAGCCCATGCAGTCCCACCCTGCTTGTTTTTGTTTATGTTTTTGTTTGTGCTCTTGGGGCTGAGATTTGGATCATTTGTCCTTGGTGCCCAGCTGGAGCAGGAATTGTTTTGTCTCCCTGCTCTGTGCACAGAGCTCAGCATCCCCTGATGTGAAACCCAGACCCACACACTAAAGCAGCACAGAATGTGACAAATATAAAAGCTAAACCTGAGGCATCATAATGACTCTGAGCAGCCTCACCTGGAGCCTTCCCACGCCCATGGTCTGGCTCTATTTAAGCCCAGTCTGGGGTGGTTGAGTTTTTCCTTCCTCCAGGTGGGGTAGGAGGGTGCAAATCTGGGGACAGAGCTGAGCTGCTCCATGCAGGTAAGGCCAGCTGCCACACTGGAGGTTTATTTCACTGGTTCCTCACGTCCTACGCCCTGGCTGCTTTGGAGATGAACAGCCCTTCCTGGATTGTTGGTACCTGATGGAGGAACAGCTTTTTGGTAGGAAGAGGCTGGTTGGGAAAACTCATCACGGTGAGGTTCCATCCAGCAGATGTGTTTGTGGGAAAGGTGGGGTCAGTGGTGTTGGGAGTGTTTGGCTGCATCTTTGTCTTGGCTTGAAAAGCCAGGTCTCTGCTAAGGAAGGCAGGAGCCTACCTTGATATGGAAAATGTAAACCTCCTCTTTTTGAATTATTATAGTTTTTACATTAAGGGGTCCTCAGGTAAAGATATGGGAGTAGGAATAACAGTTCTTTAATAGGAAAATTAAAAATACAAATGTAATAGTACAAAAAAAAAAAAAAAGAAAAGAGTCTACTAACAGAGTCAAAATATGACCTGACACCCTGTTAGTCAGGGTATTACTAGCAGTCTAATTAAATAGTGGATCTAGTCTTCTTAGAGTGACAGATTTAGTTCTGTTGAAGTAGTAATTTTGTAGAAGGGTACAGTTTTCCTCTAAAAGTCTGGTAGTAATGTAGATAAGTTTAGTCTTCTTCTGGAAACCTAGTAAAGAAGACAGCTGCTCTTTTGGAAATCTAGCAGGAAAAGGCTGTTTTAATGCTCTAAATCTCAGATTATATCTAAATAAAAATGCTTAGCTCCTCCCCCTGAGTAGAGCATCTCCCAGTAAGATGATGTAATTTTATCAGTCAAGCAGTGATACTCAATAGCCTATTAACAGAAAATATTTCCCAGCAAGACAATTAGTTTGTAGAACAGATAAAGAAAACTGCTTAATTAACAGAAAAGATTTCCCATTTACAACGGACATCAAATAAAGCACACACTCCTCATTAAATTTTTCATCTTAAGACAACCTTCCTCTTCCCACTGCTGGCTGTGGCTGTGGTGGGGACACAAGGTCCAGGCTCTGTCTCTGCTGGCCTGGCTCAGGGAGGATGCAGGGAAAAGTGGTTCAATTTATCCATTCCCTGCCATCTGCATAAATAGCCAGGAGAGATTTCCAACTTTTCCTTCAATTTCCAGTGGGTGTTGCCTGATGGGTGAGGAGCTCTGCTTTGCAGGCAGAATGTGGAGGTAAATTAAGGTAACATCATAGCAGCTGGGTCAGCATGATGATTCTTAAGCTGCTCAATTACCACAGGTTATGATGTCCCACTTAATTCAGGAGATTTACAGCACATTGGTTCTCATAACTGCCTTTCCAGAGCTTCCCCATCCACCTCTGCTTCCCAAACAAATCCATTCCCATAAATGCATGGCCACACCCCAGACAGTGCATATATGGCAATGGGTTTGCATGGGAAAAATGTTTTGTGCAATTGAGAGCCCCGTGGGGTGTTTATTTTACTTCATTTTTAAACTTTTAGGTCATGGTATTTTTCTATATTCTGTTTTTTGGAAATTTGGCATAGGCCAGGGAACATTGCCTGGCCATGCTTTGCAAGGCTGAGCGTGTCTCTCCTGGCACAGGGCTGCTTTCTGCAGTGATGCTGCACAAATCTGTTGAGCAGAAGGTGGCAGAGGAGGAATTAACTTTAAAAACATACAGACAACGCATATGCAAAGTATTCCTCTCTAATGCAGCGCCTGGGATTCGAGCAAATGGCAATAACAGAGTGGTGGGGCTGCGTGGGATGCAGGGCTGGCCTGAAGGCAGCGAGGGTCCAGCCAAACACAGGCAGGGCTGAGGAGCTCCTGGCAGCCACTGAGGAAATGTTGAGAGCTTTTAAATATTGTTATTTTTGCCACTGTGTCTCTGTTTTCCTGATAGTTCTCCCCGTCAGGGTACCCTGGGTCAGTGCTCCCCTGCGGCCGAGCTGGATGTGAGGATTTCATGAGCAAAATGTTTGGTTTATGGACTTTAAAAGCATGTTCTCTCTGCTTATTGCATTAAAAATCATTTTTAAAAATATAAAAAATTAAAAATATTTAAAGTAAAAATTGAAGTAAAAATTGAAGTAAAAAGTAAAAAAATACAAATAAATTAATAAATTAAATTAATTAAATTAATTAATTAAAATAAAATAATTAAAATAATAAATTAAACGAAAATAAAAAGAAATTAATATATATTAAACTATGTATTAAATAAATTAAATAAAAATAAATAAAAATAAAAAATATTTTAGATTATGTATTAGATAAAATTAAATAAAATTAAATAAAAATAAATTAATTTTATCTAATACATAATCTAAAATATTTTTTATTTTTATTTATTTTCATGCATATTATGCATATTAAATTATGCATTACAATTTATATATATAAAAGATTGTTGGTGTTATATATTAAAAAATTTGTTTCAAAATTATATATTTTTGCTAGCAAGAGGAGAACCTTGCCTGGCTGAGCAGGGCTGCTCTGTGATATATCCACTACCAGCACAGCCCATCTGCTGAGGAGGGCTGGGGCAAAATTACCTGTTAGCACATGGATGTGCAAACCCCAGCCTGCAGGCAGGCTCAGCCCTGCCACACTGGGGACAGCGACTCGAGTGGCATTTGGGACAGGAATGCAGGAGCTGCTCTGGCCAGGGGCAGGTGCAGGGAAGAGGCACCATATGTTAAACAGCCCGGAGAAACCTTTCAAACCTCCGTTGTAAAAACCCCCCATCTTTCTCCCTGTATTTAATGCATCTTTGTACGGACACCAATTCCTCAAGTGCCCACGCCAGGGCTGACTTTTAGTGTGTTTGTGCAGGCAGGCTGCCAGGGAGCAGCTCCTGCAAGGCTCCCAGCTCTGCCGTTTGTGGAGGCAGCCGTAAATCACAGCGCCCTCGGGGCAAGGCTTTTCCTGACAAAAACGGCAAAAGAGAGACAAGACAGCAACAAAATGCAAAGGGTTTATTTACACCGGGGCAGAGGAACTGTCCTGAATGAAGCAGATGGGGGACAATGAGGGAAAGCTTCATCTCCACTCCCCCTCCATCTCCCCTCTTGTTGTTGGGCAGCAGTGAAAGGGGAACAGTCTGAGGTTGATGCTGTCAGCTGAGGAAGGTGCTGAGGAAAGCCCAGCTGGCCAGGCCAGGCAGGGAGACACTTGCTGAGGTGCCCAGGTCTTGGAAATCTCAGACTAAATTGGAGTTTTGGTAGTTGTTGGGGTCTCTGTTGCTGATTCCCCGACTTCTGGGACTCTTGTTGAGCCATCCCAGATGGTCTTGCATCAGGAAACAGAGACACACTGGATTTTTTCAGTCTTCAGGTTCTTGTTTATTGGTATCTTATCTAGGGTTTTGCACGCTGCCCACACCAGGCTCAGCACACTGGAAAAGCACCACAAAATCGGCCAACAATCTCTTGGTACAAGGTCTTTTAAAGCTAAATTATCCAATTAAGAACTGATACCTAGATTACTTCCCTTCTTAACTGATCCCTAAAAGCCTGCAATGTGAACTTTTCCACCCAGTTACAAAATGCCACCCAAAGAAGGAGAAGAAGCACGAAGAAGAAACCCAGGATGACATCCTGTGCCCTCCATCTTGCTTCCATCCCCAACATAATAAAAATCCTAAATTTCTCTCCTAAGTGATACACCTACACTGCTCTCTACAATCTACTTCACACCTTAGTGGATTTGAATCTATTCTGGAGCTGGAGTTTTGGAAACTTTCTCTGCGAATGAGGGTCAAGCTCAGTGTTCCCCTGGGGGTCAGGGCACACAGGGAAAAATTCCCAGTGCCCTGGGTTTGCACAGGTAATAGTGGGACTATAACCCTAAAATCCCTTGTCCCAAGCTCCTTTGGTTACTTTTGTCCCCCCGCACTATATTTTGGGGGGAGGACATGTGACACCCCTGTCCTCCCCATCCCCACTTGGCAGCTGGCTGTGGTTTTGAGTGAAAAGATGGTTTGTGGAGGAAACAACTCGGTGTTATCAAATGGGGAGGTTTCACCCCAAAACCGCCACTTCTGAGGCAGCACCTCCATCCCAGTGTGGGCTGCATCCCATTCTGCTGCTGCTGGCCTTGCTCCTGTGCCTGCCCCCAGCCCTGCTGCAGCATGAGTATTTATTTATCCCTGCCAGCTTTCTGTCTCCCCTCTTTCTCCCAGTTTATTTATGGCTGTTGCCTTTCAGCTCCCGGCCAGTGCAGCCTGAACTTGGCCATTATGTGGGGTTTGTTGCAGAGGCCATCAATCTGCGGGGCCAGCACCCAGCCTGGTGCACTTCCCTCATCATCATCAATTTTCCCCATGGTGCTGGTGCATCCCTTTGGATCTGGGGCAGCTGCTGATGTGCCCCTGGTGGCCTCTGCACTCCCTGGACACCAGCTTCATCCTCACAGGAGCTTTTTGTCCTGGGATGCTCACAGCCATCAGGTGGGCCTGCACAGTCCACACATTCAAGCAGGGCTTGAGGTGGCTTCAGAGAGGTGACAGGAATGCACTGCACAGAAAAAAGTGCATATTTTTGCTCTAAATAAGTACTGTGGAGTCCTGCTTAGCCAGCCTGGCATTTAAGCTCTTTAAACTTAAACTCTTAAATTCTCTATACAAATTGGGCAGCAAAGTTTTGCCTGTGCTATATCCTGGGTTCAGGCAGAGGTGGGCTCTGCTGCCTTTGCAGAGTGGCTGCTGAGCTGCAGCTGCTGCCTTTCTTGGCCCTGGGAAGGCTCCCAAGGTGTTTTGTCCATCTTGCTGTGTGTGGGTGCTCTTTGCACCTTGTTCTGTGAGGAGCTGGGGTGAGAGGGTGGCGCTGCTTCAACAGCAAATGGCAAAGCTCTCCCTCGTTTCAGACTGATGTCAGCAGAATTATGTGGGTACCACCAGCTGCAGGGATCCTTTTGGAGGGGAGGTAAGAGACACTGCTGAGATCTGCCTGCTCTGTGCCAGCAGTGTGATAGCTCTGGATTGTGCCAGTTTTTAGAGGTGCAAATGTCCCAGAGGAGCAGCTCAGGCTGCAGGGGGATGACACTCAGCTCAGCCCAGGTGTGTAATCCCTCCCTGAACTGTCCCAACCATCTCGTCCTGTTAGGGGCACGAAAGCAGCTGAAAATGAGAAGGTAATTCTTAGTGACTTGCATGGTTTCATCCTGATTTATCCTGAGTCAGCCAGAACAGGAAATAAGGCACTGTTCAGTTAAAAAAAACCCCCAAAAATCAGGAGAGCTACTTTGTCACCGTGTTCACAGGGGTCTGAGGATGAGGGAAGAGACAAGGATCTGACTCCATGTTTCAGAAGGCTGATTTATTATTTTATGGTATATATTACATTAAAACTATACTAAAAGAATAGAAGAAAGGATTCCATCAGAAGGCTGGCTAAGAATAAAAAGGAATGGAATGATGATAAAAGCTTGTGTCATGGACAGAGAGTCCCAGCCAGCTGACTGTGATTGGCCATTAATTAGATGAGCCCAATCACAGATGCACCTGTTGCATTCCACAGCAGCAGATAATCATTGTTTACATTCTGTTCCTGAAGGCTCTCAGCTTCTCAGGAGGAAAAATCCTAAAGAAAGAAAGGATTTTTCATAAAAGATGTCTGTGACATAGCTTCATGTCCGCTGGGTGCGCATGTCTGGAGCTGAGGAATGCTTTTTGTGGCTGGATGTTGATGCTCTGTGTGAGCGCCCCATTTCTCTTGAGGAGTGTTTTTTGGGGAAGCCCTCAAGGTGCCTGGCGTCTTTTGCCAGAGGGATCAAAATGTTTTGGGCTAAAGCAATGCAGGGCTGGCCATGGTCAGACAGGAGTGCTCAGGAGCACAGGTTGAAATCCCTGGTGTGTCCCGCAGGTGCAGAGAGCAGCTCCTGGGATGTGGGCTCCTGCCAGTGTGAAGTGTTCCCGTGGCTCTGCTGCTGCCTTGTGGTGGGTGATGCTGGGCTGTCACCGTGTGACCCGTGTGGGGAGGAGCAGGAGCCCGGGCTGGGCTCGCTCAGCTGCCCCATTTGAGCAGAAGCGTGCGGCTGCAGTGAGTGAATGAGCGGCCGGTGGCATCTCTCCTTGCCGGGGGTATTTTTAGGGGTGGCACTCAGACCTGGCACACGTACAAGCAGCTGGAAAATGCGTGGCATTTCCTCTTCCTGACAGGCAATCCGGGTAGGCTGGGTGATGCCTGTGGTCCTGCTGTGCTGGCTGCCTGCAGGTGACAGCTATGGAGAGCAGGGCACTGAAATAATGTCACCCCTGGCCCTGCTGCCCGGTGGCGAGGCTGGTGCTTGCAGGTCTGGCTGGAATACAGACAGGGTGTTGCAGGGCGCAGTGCCTCTGTGCAGCTAAAACACTGCTGCTTCCCAGCGTGGGCTGGTGCTTCAAACCACCAAAGCACTGCTGTGTGCACAAGGAGATTTTCCAGGGGGCAACTCCAGCTTCTGTGATGGGGATTTGGGTGTGAGCTGGGAGTGCAGACCCTGGGCTGGCTTTGTGCATGCTGTTGAGCCTGGCATCTTCTGCTGCCATCACAGCTTGAGAGGGAATAGCAGCCCGGCCCCTTGCTGGTCCTTCTGCCCTATGTGCTTGCTGTAAGAAGAAAAGTGAGACTGACCTGTGGTCTTGCCCTTACCCATCTCCCCACCTCTCCTTCCCTCTTCCTCTCTTCCTTCACCTGGAAAAAAAATCCACCATTGGAAACCCATATGGAGAAGTCTTTTAGGAGGGGAAGCCCATAAATTTCCCTCTGTTCCCCTGACCTTTGGTTCCCCAGGGGAGGTGTGTGGAGGGAGAGGAAGCATTTTCCCCATGGCAGTGACACAGACGACGGGGTCTCCCCTTGCTGAGCCAGATGTTAGATAGATCTGCCATCCCAGGCTGTTGGGGTGGAAAGGTGCCCTGAGCTTTGCCTTGAAGCCAAGGAGGAGGATGCTGGTAGGTGGGCTGTGAAAGCTTTGCTCTGTCCTGCTGGGGATGGCACTGGGGGAAATGAAACCCCCAGCTTCATCCAGCAACAGATACCCCCACCACACGTGCAGGAGGGGAGCGGAGGAGGCAAACTTGATCTTGGGATTTCCATTTCAGCCATTCCCAAGTGCATGGCTGTTCTGAAGCCATGTGAGGCTCGGAAGCACAATTCCCTGGAGCCTGGCGGGGAGGAAAGTGCAGCCCTTTGTCAGGGCTGGCTGTCACAGCAGCCTGGCCCACGGCACACACATTTGGGTTTTGGTGCAGACGCTCCCTGTGGCGTACCTGGGTCTGGCTGAACAATACCTGCTTTATCCCTGCACCCTCAGGGAGGCTGCCTTGCTTCCAGAGGGGAGATTTATGAGGTGCTTGGCTGCAGGGGACTCTGATATTGATCTCCCCTGCTTGGGAAGAAAGGGAAGGAAAAGGGCTCGTTTTCAGTACAGTAGTTGTCACAGTGGCACCTGGATTTATCCTGCTCTGCAGTAATGCAGTGTGGGGCAGGACTGGGTAATGTCTATACCCATAAAAGCTGGGTTTCAAAGCTAAACTCGGCTTTGGTTTCTAGCAGTGAGGTATTAATGCTGGATCCATTAGTCCAAGGCTTCCTGTGTCCTTCCTGTGAAAAGCAGACAAGCTGAATCCAGGTGCTTCCACTGAATTCTGCTGCCCCAGGCAAGGCAAGCTTGGGTACTGGGCAATCAACTCTTTACTGTGGGTCCTCCTCCTGGCCTGATTTCATCCATGACTTTGGCACTCGGTAGGGATTTAAAAGGTGCAGCTCTGTCCTCCCTTGTGTGTGTGTCTGTCCTGGTGTATATAACAGCTCGAGGCTTGAGGGGGGGTACTTGCTGGCCAGTCTCTCACAGACAGCTCTGCACCTGTTGCTCCCCAGTGGTTTAAAGTGTAATAAAAGGATATAAATACTGCAGTGACGTTTCCTGGGGCCAGCTCAGAGCTCCTGGGCACCAGCAGCCCGCTGTGGGGCCATCAGCTGTGCCTTGCTCCTCGGGGAAGGCAATCCCAACTCCTTGCTCTAGCAGCATCAGAGAGAGATGGCTCAGATTTTTTCCTTTTTAGGGGACTGTTTGCCAGATGTGTTTATGAAAATGCATATCAGCACCGGAGAGAGGCTTCTGGGACTGCCAGTTATCTCAGTGTGGAGCTGTGGAAGGGGTGGGTTGTATTTTGGGCAGACGGAAGGAGACCCAGGGAGCACAGTGATTTCCTCCCCAGCATTCTGGGTGTGCTGGGGCCCTGATGCCTGCTGCGAGGGCATCATCTTGTGCTGTTTCCTGCCTGCTGTGTGTCCCGGCGCTCCCAGGGCGCTCCTGCCGCTCTCCAGGGATGGAGCCTCTTTCCAGGAGATGGCAGCAGCTTTTCGGAGCTGGGAGTGCATTTCCAGCCTGTTCCTGAGGACAGGCAGCATGAATGAACAGTCGGGAGAGAAGGCCGGGCTGGGTGAAAGGAAGAGGATGCTCAGGCGCAAACCTGTCCCCAGTGATGCTCAGTGCTGCCTTTCAGTACTTATAAAAACAGAGTGACTTTTAATAATGGTAGAAGAAGGAGGAACATTTTCAAACCAAGAAAGGAGAGATTTAAATGAGATGTCAGAAAAAAATTCCTCCCTGTGAGAGTGATGAGGCACTGCCCATGTTGCCCAGACAAACTGAGAATGGCCCATCCTGGAAGTGTTGAAGGTCAGGTTGGATGGGGCTGTGAGCTCATCTGGTGGAAGGTGTCCCTGCCCATAGCTGGGCAGTGGAACCAGATGATATTTAAGGTCCCTGCCAGCCAGCCCAGGCCTTTCTGGGATGATTCTCTGCTCCTGGGGCATGGTCACCCCTCCTGTGCATGTCCCTGCTGCTGTGGTGGGATCACTCATCCTGGCACCCCATTGCCTCCTTTCACCTGGCCCACAGCATCCTTTGCTCCTACTCCCTCCCTGTTTCGGCTATTTTGCTCTTCCATGACCAGCAGGTACCAAGAGCCTGGCTGCTTCCCATGGCTGCCCTCCTCATCCTCCTCCATCCCCAGCAGATGACTGTGCAACAGGAGCCGGGCAGGGAGGGCTCCCCCAGCCCCAGCTGACACTTTCTGCCCTTGTGGCTTTGCAGGCAGCTCCAGAGACAGCTGGAGGCTCCCTGGGGTGCAGAGACATGGGCTGCTCATAAACCCCCCTGTCTGTCAGTCCCGGTGCCTGGATGCCTGTCTGCTGCCTGAGCTGGGGAAAAATGGGGATTAACAGAGGGCTGGGGGTGCTCCCAGCAGGGTGCACCATGGTCCTTCCCTGGGACACATCCCTGGGGGGTGCTGGGCCCCAGTGCCACTCTGGGCCTCCTCTGGGAGGGAGATTGTGCCATGAGAGATGGTTTAATGGGAAATTTCTCTGGGCCAAGTCAAATACTGTGTCATGGTTGGTGAAGGTGGTTTGGTTTCTTTGGAAGTCCCTGTAGACGTGAACAGAATGGGCCTCAAGTGCTGTCAGAGAGGGATATGAAGGGAGGTGGGTGCTCTGTGAATCCATGGGTCAGTCACTGACCTGCTTCTCTTGATGCCTTACAAGCTCAAAGGCTTTGGGATCGTGGTTTCTGAGTGTACATGTGCAGTCATTTGATTCTGTTGTGCCTCTGGTTTTGCCTTTTATAGAATGGGAATAGTGATACAGAAATTCTTTTAAAAGGGCTTTGAGATAGGCTGTGCAAACAGGCATGGCTGGAGTTCATTGTGATGAATTTTATTTAGTGCCCTGCCTTAGGTACCTGTCACTATAGGACACGAAACAACACGAGTGCACACACTGCTGCTCTCAAGGTGGAAAAAGGAAGTTTATTTTCTGACTCTAACATTTATAGATTTCCAAAAGTGCCAGTGGATTGGAGTGACAGTGCCACCTCTCCAATGACACTGGACAAACCAACAGTCCATCAAATTTCTCTTCTTCCATAAAAGAATGCAAAACAATAAGTTATTTACAGAAAGTGTGTGAGAAAGTTTGTTACAAGAATGTAAACATCAGAAGGCTGAGAAAATCTTAAAAAATCAGAGCAGCTTTTGTAGCAGGAGGCATCAACTTCTAACGCCAAGAATGAGATGAAGGCAAGGGCTTGGATCTTGAGATCTTTGGCAAGAAGAGTGAAGCCCTGCCTCTTAACCAAACAGTGCCTTGTGATGATCACATTTTTAACAAAACCCCAGTGAGTGGGAAGGGAGCAGCCTCCCAGGCGGTGGCAGGGGTGCTGAGGGCTGCCAGGAGACAGTTTGCAAAGCGAGGGGAGATAAGACACCAAGTGACAGCCGCCAGTGAGCTGCTTCCAGAGGGCAGGGTATAAATAGACAACAAAGAGATTTGGTGTCAGAGCAGCTCTCGCACCTTTCTGCTGCCCAGCCTGGCAGGCGCGAGCGGGGCAGCGCAGCTGGGAGCCAGTGAAATCTGCTCCAGGCTTTAAGTGCACATGGATAATGGAATGACAAGATAAGGCATTTAGCAGCCTGCCATGGAGCTGTGTCCATGTGCAGTGGGCTTGCTCTGCGGTGCTGACTGGCCATGGCAGGTGGCACTGGGATGGACCCCCCAGCCGGAGCCTTGCCTGCCCAGACAGCTCCTACACAAGGCTCTTGCTGTCCTAAAAAGGTGCCCTGCTTGTCTCAGCTCTATCCCTTGTAATTTAGGGTGGTACCTGCCATGTGCTGCCCCAGGTTGAGGCTTATCCAGCCTTATCCACTGCTCTAGGATAAAGGGCTCTCTGTGGGGTCCTGGCTTGTCCTCCTGCCCCATGGTCATTCTGGGCAGCCTCACCGAGGCTTTTCCTCCCTATTTCCCTCTCTGGCTGAGCTGTGCTTCCCCCTCAGGTGCTGCTGTCTGCACATGCTCCTTTTCCCACCTGCTCTCAGGGTAGGAACAAAACCACCAACCTAACGATGCTTTGGCTTTGATGACGTGTTGCAATGATTTGCCATAGCAGCACTGGCACTCCAAGGGTATTTAAAATACCAAGAGTGGCACACCAGCAGGCAGCAGAACCTTTCCAAGCTGGCTGCCTATTCTCAAAACTATCATATCTTTTCCTGTGGCATAATTTTGATGCCTTTCAGGCAGCTTTGTACTGTTTGGGGTCTGGGTCTGTCTCCTAGCTTGCTGTCAGACTTGGCAGGCTTTGGCTCCTATGATGAGCATGTCCTGCCCTGAGCAGTTTGTGTGGATGCTGTAAAGCACCACCATAAAGACTACAATGAACAGATTTAGGCTGAAGAAGGAAAAGGAGCAGAAAGACCTCTTCTATGGCATATCACTCCAGGCTGTGAGGATGAGAAAAGCCCAGGTTTTTATGTGCTGGTGTAAATCCATGCTGGCTTTCTCAGGGAGAGGCATCTGCGGGGGCGTGCGGGGCTGCCGGGGCTTGCAGCGAGCTCAGCTGTGGGGATGCTGCGGTGCTGGGCAGGGACAGACAGACTGACAGCGGTATTTGGGGCACAAAGCAGGGCTGCTCCCCTGCCTGTCAGCCATGTGGAATTCCTGGGACATGGAGGGCCCTTTGTGTGGGGATCAGCTGTCGAAGGGCTGCCTATTTTTAGGCTGGCAGATCCCGTGCTATGCGAGGGGAAGGCTGATGGTGAGAGAGGTGTGTGCTCCTGCAGCCCAGGTAGGGCTTTCTGCTGTAACTTGTACCCCTCTGCATCCAGGTGTAGGTGCAGAACTGAGCAGAGACTCAGTATTTACAGTTCTGTCTGGTGATGGGTTTGCTCAGCTTATTGCAGAAATTAAGTGAGTTATGATGGCAGCACTTCCATGCAGCTGATGTGTCTTCCCCACACTGGCTGGCTTCAGCCTGAGCTAAGGGCAGGGAGGGAGAAAACCCCAAAGCTTCTCACTTCTCTCAGGGTTTGAACAAAATGGGTGACCTTATCAAAAGGTTAAAAAACGCACAATCTTTCCATGTGCTTGAGGGGAACGCTGTGTGAGTACAACTTGTATCAGACACCGGAGAGGCTAAGCCAGATGTCTGAGGACGTAGTAAAGGGTTTCATAAACGGCACTGCTCCACAGCTGTGTACAACAGCATGTATCTGCCTGTGCCAGGGGCTCTGCTCTGCGTGGATGGCCCTGTTCTGTTATTGCCAGGTGTATGGAAGGGAATCCGTGTGTACAAACACAGATTTTGGGGGTTTGTTCACTCATCTCCAGACACGACCTGAAAGCTTTGCTTAAGTGCAGCTGAAAACAAGTCATTCACTGAGCAAAACCAGCCTCTGTGTAGCTTTTTTTAATCTAATGTATAGAATAATGAAGCTTTTTCCACTGACCAAGCTCATGGATTCATCATCCACTCTGGTGATGCTGAGGGAGAGGAAAAGAGCCCAGAGCTGCTCTCTTTAATAAGAAATCCTTGTAACTGCTCTTACAGAGAAATAACTTTGCCAGCAGCCTGCACACTTTCTTTACATGTGCTAAACTGCTCGAGATGCAGCTGAATTTCTTTAAACAAAAGGCATTTGTTTAAAAACATTCTGACAAAAGTGTTACAAATGTTTTATGTTTGGGGTTTTTTTCCATGGGAATGAACTTATGGAAGTATCTTTACCTGAAGCAGCATTTTCATTTATGTGAAATTTACATATCCATGTTTCTTTCTTTGCCATTTTGCTTACAAATGTTTGGCTTTGTTTTGTAGTTTTAGAGAAATTAACGTTTTCTCTATTTTTCTTGTCTAATTTCTAGTAGATAAGAAGAGAAAATGAGTAGAAAGGAAAACCTTGCAACAATTCCCTGGACAAGGGGGAATGGCTTTAAGCTGAAGGAAAGTAGATTTAGGTTAGATATTAGAAATAAATTATTTACAGTGAGGCACTTGTGCAAGTTGATGAGAGAAGTTGTGGATACCACATTCCTGGAACTTTTCAAGGCCAGGTGGAGCAATGTGGTTTAGTGGAAGGTGTCCCTGCCTGTGGCAGGGCTTTGGAACACAATGATTGTTAAGGTACCTTCCAACCCAAACCATCCTAGGATTCTATGAACAATTCACCTGCCTCCCAAACTTGCTGCTGAACATTTTGGCAACCTTTTTGATGGCTATTTCCTGTGGAAGGATCTTTTCTTCTGCAGCCAGACCTGATTAGAAATTAGTCTTCTTGGAAAGGATATTTTTTCTTCCCAAAAAGGAAGACAACTGACGTATTTTCTAAAGCTTCTCTAAAAATACACAGTCAAAGGTCTGGGCTGATCAGGGCGTAAATGTAATGTGCTACTGAGGTGTGGTTTGGAGAGCTGCTCAGTGCCACTCAGGGTAAAGACAAGGAACACTGTGATTGCTTCAATTTGCTGATTCCATCCCTTGCCTATCAAGGCTGGAAAAACACAGAAATCAGAAATCCTCTGCTCTCAGGCTGCAGTAATGCCTGCAGCAAGTCAGCCCTAGGTTTTTACCTGGTGTAAAGCAAGGGTTGTTTGTAAAAGGAATGACAAATGCCACCTGAGCCAGGAGCTCCCAGCCCACACAATTTTGGGGCACCTTCTACAAGAAATGAGACTGTCTGGGTGTCCCATCCAAGCAGATGTAAGTTAGCAGTAGAGCACAGAGCACTTTGTCAGCCTGCTGCTGAAACCTTGACATATGGGGATGTGATGGCCTTGGATCTCAGATCACCTCTGAATAATGTCAGCAATCAAAAACAATAATGGGAGAATGAGAAATTCAGGACACCAACTGCTCCTCTTTGGAAAAAAAAAAAACCAAACAAAAAAAATAACAATCCAAAACCCCCAAGCAAAGCAATAAAAAAGCCAAAAGCAAACCCAAACCTCAGCCTTGGTCTGGGCAAAGAAACAGCAGGGAATTGCCAGCACCAGTGGCTTGCAGCAAACTCTCAGTGTTTGCAGGGCAGTGGCCAAGGTGTTACGTTTTTGACTCTAAATGAGGTTAATGAAAGTTGCATGTACTCAAATCCCCGAGTGCCACTTTGAAAATGCAGGAGCTAACAGTAGTTATTTATTGATTTCATTTTGTCCCCCTGGCTCATGTGGGAGGTTGGAGGAGGGAGAGCAGTGGCCTGTATGTGTATGAGAAGGTGGGGAGAAAAACTGTGTATGGATACAGGGAATGTGGAGCTGGTACTTGAAGTTTGCAATCCCCTGATTTGGTTTTTTTTTCCCCCCCCAAGCACCAGTTCAGATGGCCCACAGGGGGCCCTGCTTTTGTGCCTCCATCCTCAACCAGGCAGCCATCCTGGCCAGCTCCTTCTACCTCGCCTGCAAGCTGCAAAAACTGGCACGGCAAGGGGGAGTGGAGACCCACTGGGAAAGCTTCACCCCACAGGGACACCAGGTCAGAAACCCAGGGAAAAACTAAACTTGACTCATATGAAAAGGTCAGTTTTAAAACTATCTTTTTTTCTTCCCTCTCTTTCTAGTTTTTCAGCATCTCAGCCCATAAAACTTGGCGGTTGCTCAGGGTGGAGGAGGGTGACTCGTGGTTTACATGCAGCCTGTTGGTACCCCAGCATACCCAAAACATCTGTCACTGGGGGAAATGAGCATTGCTCTGGCAAGGCTCTTCTTTCTTTGCAGTAAAGAACAAGCAAATTTGCTTATTTGTGGTTAATGCTTCTTCCAGATGGACAGAAATAATACATGACACACAGCCCCACTGTTGCCCAAACTGTTGAAGCGCCGTGGAACATATTTGCAGCACAAAGACAAGCTGGGGAGATTGTTTAACTTACTGGTCTCCAGTTTGGAGCAGCCCTTCAGCCACAATATAAATGCAACCTCCCAGCAAGACTAAACTTTCTCATAGAAATGAGCAAAATTCTCAGAGGAGAAGAGCTGCTCTCCTTTGTCCTCCTCCACTGAGATGGCAACCTCGGTGACACCTTCTTGGTGCCACTTTCAGGCCAGTGTTTGCTGTGAAAGCAGTTACAGACCCCTTGTTTGCACACAGTGGTTTGCCTCTTGTGCTGATGCTGTGAAATGATGGCTTGAATGTATTTTGCATGTCACACCAATATGCCACAGATATGTGGGAATTTTTCTATGGAACTGAGGTTCTTGGTGAAGCTTGACCAATTTTTCCAGCTGTGCTGTTGCTAAAATTTATGAGAATGGGGGTATCCTACCTTAGTGCCCTGATACTGGTTTAATTTACCATTTCCTTTTGCCAATTTAAGGTGGTTTGGGGTTTTATGGTGCCAAATCTTTCTCTGTGAATTTTACAGGAGTTGAATAGAGGTCTTAAAAGGAGCAAGTCTAACTTTTTGCTCTTCAGTTCACCTGGCAGATCTGCTATGAGGTAGGAGACCTTCTCCTGCACTTGGAGCTGCCTTTCTGGCAGCACTGATGTGGTGCAAGTCAGTGTGGGGAGCAAAGGGGCTCTGGATGTGCAGCTGTGGAAATGACTCAGTGGCTTTTCTGGCCCTTGTTTTCCACTGCAAGTCTCTTCTGTCCTGCCCTGCAAGAAGTGACCAGGACAGGAGTCAGCTTTCGTGTTTCAAAAGGGGCAAAGCTAAGTACCATCAGTGTAACAGACACGTATGATAACCCCTCTGATACCCCAGTGTCTGTAAAATGCAGCCAGTCCCTGGAGTATCCTTAAATAAAAAAGCATTTTCCTACACCCTGCTAACTGGGGGTGACCCCCAGCCCCTCTGCCTCTTTCACAAGCCAAGTTTCTGACTTTACCTTTTGTGCAGTGCCCTCTCGGGTAAAGGGTTACTGATTAAGGTGCAGCTCTGCCGAATCAAGAGTAACAGCATCTTTCCCTGCAGTGAGGTTTGGGTTTTTTTGAGAATTCATCACTTTGGAGGGAAATGCTGAAATAACTGCCTGGGCTGGACTTGGCCCCCCGTGCATTAACCCTTTACTCCAGCCTGGCCTCTGAGCCCTGCTGCCTTTTGCTCCTGCACTGTGCTGTGGTCCAGAGCACTGCTGCCTGAGAATTGCAGTCTCGGATGTGCTTGCAGGTTGGAGCAGAAATGAGGCAAAGCCTTCATGTGTCTTATGGTTTTGACCCCAAACAATGCACTGACTGCATAAATTAGGAGTTGGCTCAGGCTCACTTGAAGCTCAGCCCAGGTTTGCTTGAAACTCAGCCTAATTTTTCCTGAAAGCAAAGCTGAGTGGGAGAGGAGTTCTGGGTCAGGGAAGGGGTGCTTGGCAGGTCACAGCAGCCTGAAGAGCTGCACTTTATCAGCTCACAGCAATTATCAGCCCACAGAAGCAGGGCTGCCTGTATTGCTAATTTCTTGCCTGTACAGAACCCTACAGATGATGGGCAAAAATTCCTTTGGCATTTTGGAGCAAGCTGGGGATTGCTTCTGGCTGCTTGTGGATCATTAACACAGGCCCCTAAAAATGCACCCTGATCAACCCCCCTGGCAAAAAGCTTTATTTCCCCTGCTGCTGCCTTTGCATGCAGGTGCTGTGTGTCCTGGCTGATGAGTGCACCAGCTCCTGGAGGCAGGGAGCCCCGTGGACCCCAATTCCCAGAAATGGAGAAGACAAATGATGGAAAAAGTTTTGAGAGAGTCTTGGTTAGCAGCTGGGCCCTAAAACAGGCTGTAATTTGGAAGGCTGGTCTGTACATCCATGACAAGAGCAAACAGCCAAGGTGGGGGAAAAGCTTGCAAGCTGAAAAACCAAGTAGAGCAGGTAAGCTTCCTGTGTTTTGGGCTGAGCCAAAAACAGGCACGGTGCTGCTGGGTGCTGAGCAGCTGTGGCTCCCTAAAATGTGGGGAAAATGGTATTTTTTAAAGGGTTAGGGTTCAGCCTCCAGGTTCCTGTTGGGCTGGGGCTTTCAAGTAGAGGTTGAAGGAAATGAATGGTTGGGAAGGCACTTGAAGAAATGGGGGAGCTCATCTTGTACTGCTCCAGTATTGTGTGAGAGGCACTAGTGGGATCAGGGCTTTTGGGTGCTTGGGGCAGAGGGGTCCAGCAGTGCCTTTTGGCAGCTCTCACCTCAGTAAAGCCCCTTTGGATTCCAAGCAAGCAGTTTCTATGCTCTGCTTTCTGCAGTAATTTTGGTTTTATTGCCTAGGGGTGAGGGTTCCTGCAAACAAGTGAAACACAGGCGGGGGTGATAAAAGGTGCAAATTGAACTGGCCTCATGCAGTCCCTGGGAAGCAGCAGTGGGTGAAGAGACTTCCAACTCTTTTACAGCTCTCTCTCCTTTGTTGTAAATTGAGCTTGAGGTGTTACTGTAAGGAAAACAATAATTTCTTGATGGCTCCATTACAGTTGTGAGCATCCCCTGTGGAGAACCTTATGGACTGGTGTTTTCTGTTCATTACACCTCACTTTGCCAAGACCTGGTTTCCTGCTGGCAGTCTCATATCCTCCATCTTTGTTTTTCCTTTATTTCCCTAAAAAAATAGGAACTTAATTACGTTTTCCTTGCACCTTTGCATACCTCTTCTTACCAAGGGAGATGTGCAAAAGTGGTGTGGGCAGCAAGGAACCCTTGAGCTCCCACCCCTGGTGCCTATGGACCCCCTAGATTTAGCCTTTCCAGATTTTACTTTTCTGGAGGAAGATTTTGGAAAAAGGAGGGAAGGAGGAAGCAGATCCTCTATCCATCCCTACCCAGGAGACCCGGGATCTGGTGCTGCATCACATCTCTGGCAGGAATTATAATCCTAATGGGACATCTATCCCTGCTTGCCTTTGGCCTATCTTCAGCTTCGGGCCCTAGCAGATGCTTTGCAGCCTTTCCACAAATGTTTGGGAAGAGAAGCCAAAGTCAGGCTCTTTTGGCAGGGCTTCCACAACAAATCCCTTGCTCCCAGGGAAGATGGATGTCATTAACCCAAGCCGAGTCCATGGAGGGGTCCTGAGGCTGGTGCCAGGGGCTGCTGCTGGGGGCTCGCCTCCAGCCAGTGGTGTAAACTGAGGAGGAAATAAAGGCTCTCCTCCATCCTTGCCAGCCCTTGTTCTCCACAAAGAGCTGGAATCCTGGCTGCTCTGACAACCAGACAGACTAGCAGGAGATCCCTTTCCTTCAGCAATATTTGCTTTGCATTCAGTGGGATTTAAGGTCCACTGTCCGCCCCTGCTCGCTGTTTGTTTGGCCTTCTCTGTTTTGGCAGGGCTCCTTGCTACTTGTTCCTTCTCTTTGAAGGTCTGTGTTCAGCCACAACGAGGGGCTCCTGAATTTGGAGTCAAAAATGACCTTACTGAGCCGTGCAAGGCTAGCATGAGACAACAGGGAGGTGACTCAGTCCTTTCAGTGCATGTTTCCATGTTCCCAGCTGCTGTAGGAAATAAACAGTAATTGGTTAACATCAATAGTAAGACACATATAGAAGAAAATGTTGTCCTAACAACCTTAAATCTATGGTTTAAATTGGGCAATGGCAGGAAATTTGGAATTAAGGACGGACGCTTGTCTCACGCTTCTCCATTTGCCTTGGGAAATAAAAATAATTCAGGCACAAAGTGAATGAAATGGCACTGGAAATGCCATATTACTGCATTTCCTGGCTTTTATGGCAGGGGACGAAGAAGTAAGACTAAATGAGGTCTTTTGTGTCCTTCAGTTCAAAGTGATGGCAACAAAATCCATCCAGGTCTCAGGAGTCAACAGAGACCAAGACCAGTTTTACTCAGTTTTATCACTGTGTTGTGTAGCTGTGACACTGGAGAGGTTCCTCCTTTGGGGGCAATTATTTCTGATCTTTTAGCTGAGCAGTTTATTGAAGTTTCTTTTGGTTCAGATCCACTGGGACTACTTGGATGCCAGAGGACAAATTCAGTCCAAAAAATCCCCCTCACATTTACTGAGGTAGAGAGCCTTCTGAGGAAGAGAAATATTTCTGTTTCAGGTCTAAAATCAAGGTGAAGCTGTTGCAGTTTGTTTGTGAGCACTGTCTGGGCAGAAGGTCTGAAAGCACTGCACTATCCCAATGGGTCTGTAAGTCCCGTGTGTTCCTACAAAGTCACCTTCTGATGCTCTTGTTGATGGCAAGGAGTTTGTTCATGGAGGTCAGTGGGACTGTTGCAGAACATGAACTGCAGGATAAAGGCTGAGAAAATCAACTGAATGACTGAAAGATTTAGCAGCTTTAATAAGTGAGTCATTTGCATATTCCTGGAAGAAGGTGCTGGTCCAGAGGTGCTAAGAAATCCTATAGACAAAAATCAGGATTCAATTCTGTAGACTGGAAATGCCTTATTTGCCTTCTGTTCAACAGCTAACCTGGGACATCTCTACAAACAGCCCACTTCAGGGCATGTTTTAGGATGGTTCCTAAAACTCAAGAAAGGGAAAAATCAAGTTTGAAAAGTATGTTGGCTGCACCCTGGGTCAGAGATACATAAGGGAGAAAACACCATCTCAGCATGGAGTGGTTTGGAACACAGACAGAAGTACCAGGAAGGCCTTTGGACTGGAAATGTGTCGTGCATGTTACATCCTCTGCTCTTTATCCTCCTTTTTCTGAAGAACTGTCTGTGGACATTTGGAGATTATGCTGTTAGCTGAACAAACAAAAGGGATTAAGGCTGGGCTGGTTCATTTTTCCACCCTCCACCCATCTTGGAATTCATTACCATTCATTGCCACTAACGAAATAACAAGGGGACCGGCCGTGCACAGCGCTGCTTCCTCTGTCCCAGCTTCCATGTAATGGCAGATTTGTCCATGAACAGCACCAGGCTGGCACAGCCATAGGAAAGGAGCCAAGCTTCCCCAAAATGGCTTGGTCACACCAGGCTTCCAGCACAAGGCTGGCTTGCGTGCTAATTCCTTTCCACTAGAACCAATAAGGGCTGAGGGATGTTAATTTTATGTTTGCCTGTATGTATTTAAATGTATGCGTGTGCTCACATTTAAATGCACATATGTCTGTGGGAAAGGCCTGAGCTTGATCTTGTCTGACTTTTGGGCACAAAGTCAGTTGAGTTGTTACCTGAGTCTGCCACAGTCATCAAAACAGCCTTTCTGTGACCCGCTCTTCCTGCTGGGGTCAACTGCAAGAGCCACCCCTGAGGTGCTTTTTTCTGCCTCCACACATGGAAGGTATGAGCCTGAAGAGGAGCAGATGATGGAAGAGCGGCTGTTACATTTCCAGATGCCAGGAAGGATGAAAGCAAACCTCCTTCCACTCTGCCTTTGTGGGGGGTATATGATGGGATGTGACATCTGAGCCTGTGGATGCCTGCTGAAATAACTCCAGGCAGCGCATGGAGACACTCATCTCCCTCTGCAACCAGTGGGAGAGCGATGGAGCTGCTCCTGCATGAGGTGAATCACTCACGAGCCCACCAAGAACCTCAGGGAGATCCTCAACGTGTGGGTAATGCACGTTTTTAATGTGTAACACCAACTTCCCTACCTGCTGAGCTGGGTTATGACCAGAAGAGTGGTGAAGTCCTGGAGAGCAAAACCAGCATCTGGCTCCCATGCTGGCATTCCTTGGGGATATGTCACGGCCCCTCCAGTGCCAAGGCCTCAGTGTGTTTCCTGCATCGCTCACCAGTGTGAAGATTTTGGTATGCCACTTGAGGTGGTCTGGGAATTTAGCTGCCTCTTGGCCGTGGTGTCTGAAGCAGGGGTCCAAAAATTTGGTGTGCATTGCACTCTGTGACCACTCAGAAAATGTTGCCGATGGAGCCAAATTCCTTCCTCCAACTCGCATGCAAACAAGCCACTAATTTCACTGGCAGTTGAATGTGCATATCTGAGGGCAAAATGTGGCCAAAAGCCTTTGAGCAGAAGTTTTAGCATAATCACCCAGAAAAAAAAAGGGGGGGGCGTTGCAAGTGGAATTTTGCAGAGAAAAGAAGGATAAAAAAAAGTAGAAATCAAAGTGTTGAAAAGCTTTCCAGTAACAAAACTCTTCTGAGTTCTTTAAACAGCACAATAGCTATTGATGGGTAAAAAATAAAACAGGACAGCATATCCTCTTGAATTTATTCTGGTCCCAACAGGCTGTCCTTGGCGTTTTTTTCGGAAGAAACCCTTGAGTAAACACGTTGTCCAACGTGGAGAGACACAGAGCATGTCATAGAAGCAATTTGTAAAATGTTCTGGGAGACACACCAACGCTGTCAGGGCCAGGGAGCTGCTTAGCTTCACTTTGATTTACAGATAAATACAGCGTGTCTGGGGCTTCCAGTTGCCGACTGTGCGGGCGAGCTCCCGATTACGTGCTGTGCTCTGACTCCATGGGATTAATTGGGACCACCAGGAAGCGTGGCAGCAAGAGGAACCTTCCTGATTGCAGGCTGATTGTTGTAAGGACTGAGGGGAAGAGCTTGTGTGGCAAGGTGGGGCTCAGCTTCTCCCACTATGGGTGTAGCATGAGATGAAAGGTAAAGAGGATGTTGTAAAATTAGGATTTTTTGGATGTTCCCACCCAGGTAGAGCTCTGAGTATTGAATGTGGCTGGCTGTGTCTGCCCATTTTTTGTGGGCATTTGGGGGTTTCTGCAGGATATTGAAGTGAAGCAAGTACCCAGTTGAGATATTTTGGTTTTTATGGCATGATGAAACCTGCATGGGACATTTACCCTTCAAGCCTGTGGTGCAGCAAAATAAAGGCTGGAGTGGCCTGGAAAGGGCTGGTTGGGATCTGGCTTTTATGGCTGAGGGGATCAATAGAGGAGGGATGCTCTCTGAAAATGCAAGTAGAAATATAACTCATGCAGAGTGATTAGCCACCAGGGTTCTGATGGTTGTTAATTACTGGACTTTCCTTCTGGAAATGGCTTCTTCAACATAGGGGCTGGGACAGAGCACGAGTGTGTTTCAAGTGTAAATAAATGTCAGTTTCTGGTACAAGGTCCTAGAAAAACTGGGATTATAGAAAGGAGAAGGGAAGCCAGCTTTGCACTGCGTTGTCTATTTATTTATTTTTAATGTGTCTCAGCAAGGTTATGAAAAAAAGCACAAGTGAATCAGCTGGAAGTGTTGTAATATTGAAAACAACCTCGTGTACTGAAGGAAAATGAGCACTGTGTGTGCGTGGGGAGAATGGGGGTGAGGTGAAATTGCCTGCTTACAGGTGATACTTCACCATATTGCTCTTGTGGTGCAGGACAGGTCTGCACAGGAATGTGATGCCATGGGCCCCTGTCCCCAAAGAGGAGCTGTAGAGTGTTTGTCCAGCTCCAAGTGCTCCTTGATAGGCAGCAAGTTTGGATCATGATCCTCTACCTTGCAGTCCCTGATTTTTCTAGTCCTGATCTTCAGTTTGCAACAGTGAATAAAGCCAAGATAGCATCACTTTCTACCCCTGCTGCCAGCAGGTTCTACACACCTCATGCAGGAGATTGCCAATTGGGCAGAGGCATTTCAGGGGCATTTCAGGTTTCTAAGGCTTGGGAAGTAGTGTGTGAAAGCACCCCCTCACCCCTAAGACAGCAAACCATCTTTACCATTGTACAATTTCTTGCAGTTGGAGGGATTTGTCAGTGGGTTCCTATTCCAGACAGGTTTTTAAAAAGTTTCTCTGCCTCTTGTGAAATCCTCTGACCCCAGCCATGGGGACTCCCCTTGCATGTGCAGGGTAGATGGATGCACAGGCTTTGCCATCAGAACCTGAGGTAATGGGGCTGGTACTCACTGCCTGCTTTCCCCATGGCTGTCCTCAGCATTACTGACATCAAAACTGACCAATGATGCCTTTCCTTCTCCCTTTGCCTTTTCTTTTTTTTTTTTTTTTTCCTTCTGAAGAGGCTTTAAGAGTGTGTCCCTTCCACAGGTCTCCTCTCCACCACCTCACCTCCCTGCCTGCCCTCAATTGAAGACAGCTGCCAGGAAATATTTCTGCTGTTTAGCTGAAGTGAAAACACATGGAGGTGGTGGTGGGGGGAAGAAGGGCGCTGTTTATAACGTAATTAGTGTCATTTTGTGAAACTTGGGTTGAGGTGGGGAGAGGGGGGTGTTGAACATGGCGATGCATCTGTGCACAGGGCGAGACCCCCAGAGATGAGAGCTGAAGGGAAGAACTCAGTGAGCACAGGCACGTTTATCTCAGGTATCCAAACCACGGAGGCTGAGCAGGTGCCCTCTGCCCAGGGATGGTATTGGGCATGAGGGATTTCTGAGGGGAGGCAGGAATGCCCAGGGATGATGGTGGGGCTGAGGGGTGTCTGTGAGACAGGCAGGAATGCCCGGGGGTGATGGTGGGGTTGAGGGGGGTCTGTGAGGACAGGCAGGAATGCTTGGGGATAGTCGTGGGGCTGAGGGGGGTCTGTGAGGGCAGGCAGGAATATCCAGGTTTGGCAGTGGAGCTGCGGGGTCTTTGAGGAAAGGTGGCAATGTCCAGGGATGGCAGTGGGGCTGAGGGGGTCTGTGAGGACAGGCAGGAATGTCCAGTGATGGCAGTGGGGTTGAGGGGGTCTGTGAGGACAGGCAGCAGGAATGCCTGGCAATGATGGCGGTGGGGCTGAGGGGCTCTGTGAGGACAGGCAGGAATGCCCGGGGGTGATGGTGGGGCTGAGGGGCTCTGTGAGGACAGGCAGGAATGCCCAGGGATGGCAGTGGGGCTGAGGGGCTCTGTGAGGACAGGCAGGAATGCCCGGGGATGATGGTGGGGCTGAGGGGCTCTGTGAGGACAGGCAGGGATGGCGGTGGGGCTGAGGGGGGTCTGTGAGGGCAGGCAGGAATGCCCGGGGGTGATGGTGGGGCTGAGGGGGTCTGTGAGGACAGGCAGGAATGCCCGGCAATGATGGCAGTGGGGCTGAGGGGGGTCTGTGAAGACAGGCAGGGATGCCCAGGGATGGCAGTGGGGCTGAGGGGCTCTGTGAGGACAGGCAGGAATGCCCGGGGGTGATGGTGGGGCTGAGGGGGGTCTGTGAGGACAGGCAGGGATGCCCGGCAATGATGGCAGTGGGGCTGAGGGGGTCTGTGAGGACAGGCAGGGATGCCCGGCAATGATGGCAGTGGGGCTGAGGGGGGGTCTGTGAGGACAGGCAGGAATGCCCGGCAATGATGGCAGGGCAGAGAGATCTCTGAAGGAAGGCGGGAACTGCCCGTGGTACAGCCAGTTCCAGCCGGTTCCGGCGGCTCAGCCCACCCCCTCAGACCCGCTGGTGTGACACCTTGGGCAGAGTGAGGTAAGGACGGGGGAAATGCTGGAAAATAGAAATGAGGGGGGAAAGAAGTGATGAACAGCCTAGAGGGGACCAGGGGGATGAGGAGAAGGTGGGGGTCCTACCCCGTCCCACCTGCGGAGATGCCGTGCTGGGGCAGGTACGAGCCCCCCGGGTTTCTCCTCGTCCTGCTGAGGTGAGGATTGGAGTGAGTCTGTGGGTGACAGCTGGGCACCTCCAACCCGACACAACCTGGGTTTGGGTCACATCATTTATGCGAGGAGAAGGTGGTAAACGAGTCTGGAAATGTAAGTTTCATCTGTATGGCTCAAGTGGCAGACCCTGAGATCTGAGGGGTCAGCTCAAGCCCTGCGGACCCCACTGCTGGGTCCACACAGAGCTTTCAGTTCCGTTTTCTCATTGCAAGGGAAGCATTTGGGTGGGTTTTCAGTTTCAGAGTACTAGATGCTGTGATGACAACACAGGTTTCTCTTATCATGTAAGAAACCCTGTAATGTGCTCATTTTCTGGGGCAAGAAGGTGTTTTGTCTAAGCAAGGAGCAAGAAAAGTTGCTTTGGCACTTGAAACTGATAATATGTATTTTGTGAGACAATCAGTTTTGACTATAGGATAGATTTGATAGATTTGTGCAAAGTTAAATTGAGATAACATGATTTTATGGCAATTGTGATGTAAACTGAGACACAGCTCTGTCAGGAAAGGTATCCCTCCCTCTGGTATATTGTAGAATTGCGTGTAGTTCATGACTGTGCAGATTAGTTGGTTTAGGGCTAAAAGGGGATGTTGAGGACTACTTCTTTGGATCATTCATTGTGGTTTTGTCCCTGTGAGGCTGGGAGCATGAGGCAGCTTGATGGACTGATTTGCTGCTCACACAGAAAAAAAATATTTAACTGCTTAGTGTCTGGCTTCAAATTGAAAGAAGAGAGATCTAGATTGGGAAGAAATTCTTAGAGGGGGATGAGGCACAGGTTGTCCAGAGCATCTGTGGCTGCCCCATCCCTGGAAGTGTTCAAAGCCAAGTTGGACAGAGGTTGAAGCAACCAGATCTAGTGGAAGGTGTCCCTGCTCATGAGAGGGGGTTGGAATGAGCTGATCTTTAGGGTCCCTTCCACTCTGAATCATTCTGGGGTTTGTTCTGTTATTCTGTGCACTTTCCAGCACCGCTCCCCCACAACAACCCTTGCGTGGTTCTTTGGAAGGGTAGCCCCAAGAAATCTGCCAGATGGGAGTACTTAGGAAATTGATTCCCTGGTGGAAGGAGGCTTTGATCTCCAGCAGGTGCTTCTCAGCACGGTGGGGTGGGAGTGGAAAAACCTGCAAAGTGGGCTCTGTCTAGGTGGAGGCAGAGCAAGAAGAGGGAGCTGGTGACCCTGGCATGTGGTAGACAAGAGCTTGCCATTAACAGACTGATAAATATACTTGCTGTTGGGATCATACCATTCCCAGAAACTACACACAATTTGCATGAATAGAGGGGGTGGGATCTCCAGAGTGGCCATTTTCAGTGGGATTTTTAGTGGCTCTTGCCAGCAATGGTGGTGAGGACTCTCATTTATTCTGAGCCATGTCTGACATAGACACAGCAGTGCAGCCAGGCAATATGCTTTTGTCAAAAAACAATATTTAATTTTTCATTCTTTCTTTCTGCATTTGGGCTTTTCTTTTCATCGAAGCCATCGCTATTTTCCTTCGTTTTTCCAAAGGCAGCAAACAAACAAGGCTTCAAAGTGAAACAAGCCTGAGTTTTATTTTCCCTCAGGAAACTTGTTTTCCTTATTTTCAGAAACCAGTTCTCATAAGTCCCTGCTGCTGGGCCTCCCAGTCCCGTGCAAGGGGAGCATCAAAGGGGACAGGGCCTTGTGGGAGCTGTTTGCAACCTGAGTGTTTGGTGTTGCAGTCTTCATACTTTGCAAAATGCCAGTTTTTGGGGAAAATTGCCTGAATTTGACTTGGGTCCTACTGTGTAGCTGCCTGGTCCTCCAGACTTTTACTTTTTTTTTATCCAATGGAGCAATGAGCATCAGCCCTGGAGCTCTCTTGCACACCTGCAGTTATTGCTCATAGTTTAACATGTCAGTTCTTCTGCATATGTTATTTTTTTCACATCTGCTTCTGCACACATTATTTGATTTACTCCACAGAGGAATCCAAGGACTTGGCCACAGCAGCACAGGAGTCAAAGGCAGAGCCTGTTAGGACCACAGTGTCCCTCGTGAAGTCAGCCAGGAAAACATTGCATGCCTGCAAATATCCCAGGCAAACAGAGGGTGGTTTAGAGAGGTGTGGGCAGGGAAGTGAAACCAAAACAAACTGTTCCTTTCCAGCCACACACCGGCTCTGTCTTTGCAAGTGTGGACTCCGTGCAGTTGTTTGGGCCTGAGCTGAAGTGCCTGTGAAGTGCAGCCACTCAGATTTGATGGTGGTTTACACTTGTTTGCCAAATGTGTGTCCCTGCAAGAGGTTCTGGGAGGTGGAGACTCAGGAGACAGAGCCCCTGAAAACATGGAGGAGCTTGGGAAGGGCACAGAGTCATTGCAGTGGAATAGTTGTTCTTCTATCACCTTCAAAGCATCAAGAGTGAGGGAGGCTTACTCACTGGTGTCCCTAAGGGCTTCTCAGGTCACCCTCAGCACCTCTCACTGCCTTTCCCTGGATGACACATGGCACGTGTGCCTTGGAGCCGTGAGTTGAACATAAACAGGCTTTTGAGTGATGTCCTGGTTGACAGGAGCCTCTCCAGGCCTGGAGGAGGATGTCTTCGTGGGCACCATGAGATTCAGGACTTGCAAAGTAATCAAACTTTGCCTTGAAACTCCTTGTTACTGGCTGTTTATTCATTTATTTCTTTCTTTGACCCTTGTCAGCAATTTATCTTAAGGCAGCTCAGAGTGGCCTTGTTTCCCTGAGGAGGAAAGGGAGGAATACTCCAAGAATGAAAAGCATTCATTGATCACCAAAGGCCACCAAGCAATAGAATGGCAGAGATGGGAAAGACACCAAGGTGTCTATCATCAGGCCATGTGAATTATATGTGATATATATTATATATATATCAGCCCTAGAATTACATGTGCCTTGCAACAAAAACACTTAAAGGACAAAAAATGCCACAGTGACTGAGAGAAAGCCACAGACTGTCTACCTGAGGCCACCCTCTTATGCAGCCAGTGGGCACTTCCCCTGCTGTTTCCTTGCAAGTGCTCAGCCCCTGGATTGCTCCTGCCTGTGGGATACAGCTTGTGTCTCAGTGTGGAGCAGCTCCCCACTGGAGTGTGGAGCAGTGCAGCTCAGGCCCTGCTCCCAGCCACGTCTGGGGGCTGCTCAAGGCCCTTGCCACCTTGCCTCAGTGGTGCCTCCCAAAGCCAATGGCAGCTCAGGCTCGCTGCTGTCAGTGCAGGATTTTAACACCTTGTGGCTGTCAGCGGTGCTGGTGCCCCATGCACAGCGTGCCACTGGCTGTAACCTAAGCCAGCCTTGAACGTATCCCTGATTCTGTCCTGGCAGGGGACCTGAGAATCCAAATCCAAAGGCAGCATGGCGTTTGCGTCCTTAAAGCTGTGTTTGATGTGGGGTAGTGTTAAACAGGTTGACCAAGCCGAAGGGAGAGAGTCACCCTTGGAAAAGACAACCTGAAAGGATTTTCCCAGTTCTGAGTCTGGCAGTTATAAAGCTGCTGCAGCTGTCAGATAGGCTTCTAGGAAAAATAACAGGACAGCAGGGCAGAGCTGACAGCTGAACTGCTACAGGTGACAAAAAACCATGCTGTCTCACCAGGGACTGAAGTGACCATTAGCTTCTCATAGGGTGTAAAAAATCAAATTGCATGCCGGAGTATGCTTTGGACAAAGCTGATCTGGGACCTGAGTGTGCTGGGATATTTGCTGGTGAGTGCAATTGGATTTTCCATCTGGAAGGCATGACTGTCTGGCCTAGAAGCCAATTTAAAGAACAAATTAGATCTGGCTGTTTGTCAGAGTCTCCTCCTCGAAATGCAATAAGGCCAGGGTGGTTATATAATGTAAACCATTCTTGGTAGTTTAGTGGTCCTGAAACAACAAACAAGCCAAGGAGGGAAAAACTGGTTTGTAGAATTCAAAGCCAAAGGAGTTCAGCTGAGGAATTCAGTCCACATGATCCAGCAGAGATGTGTGCTGCTATTCCTGTATGTCTTGAAAGGAAACTGCCACCAGATCCTCTGCTATTTTCTGTCCACAGGACCCTACTGATAGGCGTGATATTTCAGCCCCTGTGCTAAAGCCCCGTGCTCCAAATATGCAGGGACAGTTGTGTGCAGGGCCAAGCACTGCTCCCAGCTCCTTCCTCACCAACACATATCCGAGCCCTCAGGAAAGGCAAACCTCTGTGATAAACATGGTTGTGGTGGATTTGCCCTGATCCACTGCAAAATCCATTGACACAGGCACTTCAGGAAGAATTTCTTCACCTACAGGGTTTCCAATCACTGGAAGGGGCTGCCCAGGGAGGTGGTGGAGTCACCATTCCTGGAGGTTTTCAAGGAATGTCTGAGTGTGTCCCTTGGTGCTGTGGTTTTGTTGGCAAAGAGGTGATTGGACAAAGGTTACACTCCATAATCTTGGAGGTCTTTTCCGACCTAAATTGTTCTGTGATTTGCAAGGTGTGTGGTAGGCAGCAGTCCCTGCTCACAAGGGGTTCCATGCTGTCTCCTCTCCTCTTAAAGCAGAGAAGTTTATTTTAATCACTGCATTGGTAGCAGCATCTGGCCAAATTAAAGAAAAATATTTTTTGAGCCACCATTTGAGACTGGTGTCCTTCAAGGGCCACTGCAAGGGTCTGTTTACTACTTAGTACTGATCTAGTAATTATCTATACTTTACTTCCTGCTGTTTGCAATCATCAACAGGCCTCTCAAACTTGAAGAAGGTACAAAGCATGCACGTGAAGTGGACAGCACTGATTTATTGAGGAGAAAGAGGAAGAATGTTGCAGGGCATCAAGATGAGGTTTCAGATGCCTGAGGTAAAAAAGGAGTGCTTGGCTCAGCCATGTGGACAGTGAGTTTGGTAGTGGGATGACCCAGATCTCCCCTCTTTTCACTGGGGCCTATAAAACAGATTCCCTTTTTCTGGACTGGCATAAATCTAGAGTGACTGAACTCATGCTGAGCTGGCACAAGACCTAAGTGGCAAAGACTAAGGAAGCTAAAAAGAGCTTTTTTCCATTGACTTTAATGAGTCCCAAAAGGAGAAGGATTGGACCCTTTCTCTTAAAACAAGTTTGTTGGCACTCAGCTTTAGACATGCCCTTTGGGCATGATGGAGATGCCACATCTTGGAATACTGCAGCCATCGTGTGAATTGGTCTTGCCTTTGGGATAGAAATGCATCTTTCCCCCTGTGATGCTGCTAAAAGGAGGCAGAGCCCCCAGTGGCAGCTAAAAACCCAGCAAGCTGGAAGAGACTCCGGAGATGGCTGAAGGTTTACTGGTAGAGCTGCTTTTAACAAAGCAGGGTAATTACCCTGCCAGGGAGGATTTACATCGGGTGCTATGAAAGCAGCGGTGGTGGGAGGGAAAACTCTGCCGTGGAGCCATGCTGCTCCCTGACACCATCCATCTGCTCCACCTTGCTTGCCTCTCCCTCACACTGACAGAAACAGCAATGGGGGAACAGAAAAACTCCCAGCAGCTTGCAGGGCCCTTGGGAGGAAAGGTCAGCACACACTCACACAAATGGGACACCGGGGCAGAAAGATTTAGGGTTTTTTTTTCCTTTCCTGGTCCTGGACCTTCCCAGTCCTCAGCTGCTCTATATCCCAGAGGCAGCATCTGCCACTGAGCCAATGTGTGGGCAAGGTGTAGGGCTCCCAGAGTGTCCTGTGTGTCCCAAGCAGCCTGTTCTCAAAAGGCAAGCAGAGTGGAAACCTCCCATGCCAGGGACTCTGAAGGACCAAGGGGTCCTGCTCTGATGTGGAGTCTTGATGTAATGGCTCAAATTTGGACAATATTTAGAAATTACACAGTGTTAACTGTGTGCAGGAGTGACCCCTGGGGGGCAGAGGGCACGGGTGAGGGCTCTGCCCTGCACAGGGGAGCAGTGGTGCTATAGAGGGACATCAGCAGTGCTCCTTGTCTCCTGGCTTTCCTCTGGAGGAATTTCCAGGGAAATTGAACCCGACTCCGCTCCATTAGCCACTCACCTCTCATCCTCTGGGCCTGCCTTTTGCATTACGGTGGAGCAGAGCTGCCTTGCACGCTGCTGTCAGGCTCTGAAGCAGCTTTGATAAAAGACCAAGTGCTGGAATGAGAGGAAGTATTCACCTAAAGTTGTTTTCAATTTCCTGAGCTTGCTATATCCATTCTCCTTCTCTTCTGGATTCCCAAACAATCAGTCTTCTGGGGGAGCCTTGCTTCATTACTTTTGCTTCCCCCAGTGCAGTTGTCACTTAGCCTGGGTTTCCCACTCCTCCCAGCTCTGATTCATTAACTTCAAAGTTCATACAAAGCTGCTGTGGGTTCATCCTGGCTGCTTGAGCAGGGATGCTCGCCTGCCCTGGCACTGCAGGGTTTGGTTTTCCTGGAGAGAGCTGTGACACAGCTCTGCCTCCCTCCCCCGTGCATGTGGCACCTGGCTGGCCCTGGGCTGGACCCAAATTTTGGGGTTTCTGGCTCTGTCTCAGGCTCACCCCATAGGGTGTTCACCCTACATCTATGGACTGGTTGTCCTGGGGTGGCAGCTTGAGCCTGGTCTGCACCTGCCAAAGCTGAAGAGAAAGGGTTTCCTTAGTGATGTGTGTGGAAATAGATAGTGGAGGATTACCAGGAGCCCTCTGCCTGGCAGAGGTGAGGGGGAGCCTGCAGCAGGGTGGGCTTTGGGTGGATGGAACAGCCCCGCTGTGCAGTGAGGCTGAAGGCACTCAGCAGTAGCTTTTCACTAAACTGTTTAATGGTAAATCTAAATGCAAATCAGTGCTCTGGCTTATCAGCCCCACGTGTGCCAAGGCACTGTGGTGAGCACCACGGTGTGCAAGTAACTAACTGAGCATACAGTGCCTGAGATTGCCTGTAATAGAGGGAGGTTTTCTGCTCAGCAAGGGGCCGAGGGAGTTGCTGTTGGGAACAGAGGAGCTTTTCCTCAGAGCCCCAGCCTTGGGATGGAGAATGTTGTGCCCTGATGGTTTCATGCATGAAAACCTCACCTTTCTTTTTCCACCTGGATGAGAAGGTTTTGAGTGTTCGGTCTAAGAGCCTCTTTGCTACAGCTAAAGCTTTGTACTGCTCCAGCTGTGCTGTGAGCCTGTAGCAATGTTCTGCACCAGGGATTTCCCAGGTTCACCAAAACAAAGAATTTCCAAAGCAGCTCTCCCAGTGTAGGCACAGCTCTGCCATGAGCAAAACCCACCTCCCACAGGCTGCTGTGGGAATTCTTAGCCTTGCAGGGAATAGTGCCACAGGGATGGAGGCTTTTTCTTGTCTTATTTGTAGCAATGTTGTTCTTAATTTAACTTCTCTTTCCCACCCAGGCTCTGCAGGAACCAAGATAACAGTAAAAAACAGCCTAGCAGAGATGACCATCTCTGCAGACTCCACTGGCACCGAAAATTAAAAATCAGCTCCAAACAAGAAAGAAAAAGCCCAGCAACAAACAAAAAACCAAACAACTGCTGCAAAGAAATCAAACTTCTTCCTGTGAAATGCTTCTTGGCCGTGCAGGGCTTCTGCTGTGAGAACAAAGTTCCTCCATGAAGAAGGGTGCAGAGCCTGGTTTGCTCAGAGCCGTTTCCCTCATCATCTGAACAAAAGGTGAGAGGTTAGTTGGAAACACAAGGACAAGCGTGGGCAGTTTAACTGTGAGTCCACCACTTGCTGTCCCCTGCTTTGCTCCAGCAGAGCCTTCCCTCCGCGGGGTGTGTGAGAGGTGGGGCGGCCCCAGACTGTGCACAACCTGTGCCTGCTCCTTGCTCTCCTGGAAGCTCTGACACAGCCTCTGCGGGAGCTGCTGGACGTGGCTCAGCTCTGCCTGGCTGTTCTCACACAGCTTGGGGACAGGTTCCCAGCACTGCAGCTGCACAAAGCCCCTTTGGCTTGGCTGGGACGGAGGCAACAACCAGCTCAGGCATTTTAGGGTCATGAAAATATAAAAGCCTAACCAGATACTGCTAACTTTGCTTCTTGCTTGCTTCCTTTGCTGCTGCCAGTGCTAGGAGTTCATATTGTGCAGTGAGCCCCTTTGTTTAGGAGGAGACCAAGTGATTGAAAACAGCCATGATATTACTATGCATGGACAGTATATTTTTTCCATGTATTTTCATAACGCTTTTCCCAAAGGATCAAATGTGTCTTTATTCTAGAACTCCACAATGGGTTAGAGCAGCTCCTCGGGCGGGAATTGTTCTGCTCCATAGGCCACTTAAAGCTTGCTATAAACAAATACCAAATTAGGTAGGTAATACTCAATATTCCTGACCTTGCTTGCAAAGTATGTGTAACTGCATCTCAGAGAGACAAGGGTGTGGAGATACCCATTGTGAACCTGAGGTTAAAGATGACAAAATACTTGTTATGGGGTTATGGGGTTTTTTCTGTTTTAGTTTTTGGAGTTGTTTGTTGGCTTTAGTTTTATTTTAATACAAAGAGAGGGTATGTGTATGTGTAAAACTGCATTTCCCACAAAAGAAATGCAGGGAAGCTTTGATCTCAGACCTCTATTGTACCTTAGGCATCTCTGGTACCTAAGCCAAAGTGTATCTAGTTGAGAATGGAGTTTCACAATACTGCCATGAGATATGTTTTTAAGTATGCATGTGCATGCTTGCCTTTTGTCCCGAGTTAACACTGTGTAATTTTCTAAAACTTGTCTAAATTTGAGCCATGACATCAAGACTCCACATCAGAGCAGGACCCCTTGGTCCTTCAGAGTCCCTGGCATGGGAGGTTTCCACTCTGCTTGCCTTTTGAGAACAGGCTGCTTGGGACACACAGGACACTCTGGGAGCCCTACACCTTGCCTGCACATTGGCTCAGTGGCAGATGCTGCCTCTGGGATATAGAGCAGCTGAGGACTGGGAAGGTCCAGGACCAGGAAAGATTAAAAAAAACCCCTGAATCTCTCTGCCCCGGTGTCCCATTTGTGTGAGTGTGTGCTGACCTTTCCTCGCAAGGGCCCTGCAAGCTGCTGGGAGTTTTTCTGTTCCCCCATTGCTGTTTCTGTCAGGCAACATCCCCCCCTGAGATGTTCCACTCTCGCTGCCTTGCCTCGGAGGGATGTGGCTGTGCTGCCTCAGCCCCTTGCAGTGCTCCATCTGAGCAGCATTTTGCACAGGGATGGTCTGCAGACCATGTACTTCCACTTGCAAGAGTCCTTCCCACCCCCTTGGTTTGTTACCCTCCTTCCTCCTCTCTTCTCTGCTCAGAAAACATCTGTTTCCAGATGTTGTTCTCGAGCCTAATAAATGCAGGGAAAGGCCTTGAGTTAATGTATTTACAATAGCTGGAGATGTCGGCTGCTGGTTAATGGCTGCTTCCAGCACACCAAGCCCCCCGTGTTTCCTGCAGGGGGAGGGGGAAAGCAGAACAACAGAAAGAGAACTGGGGTGGGGTTTTTCTCCCTGGTAAATGGTCTGAAAAGGGGAAGATTAGTGGCAGGGCAGAGCACATGGCATTGCCAGGCAGCTGGCTTCAACTTCCAGTTGGTGACAGGAAGGACACTATTTTTTAATAGAAGGTTGTCTTTAAGTGATGGAAGGTGAGCAAAGCCTGCTGCTGTTCTCTATCCCTTTACAGGTGAAGGCCTGTTGTAGATACCTGGCTGGCTTGAACTGTGCTCATAGAAGCAAGAACCTCATCCATGCCCAGCTCTATCCATTTCTGGCCTGTGGCATGGAGTGGTTCATGCCCACAGCACCTGCCTTGGGTCAGAGAAGGTTTATGGTCTATGGCAATGAGAGCACATTGTGCCACGTGAGGAATCCCCACATACTGTGAGCACCGTGTGTCTGTTGCAGAGCAGTGCTGGGCAAGCTCTGTGGGTGCTTTGCCCACATACACACGTCCCTGAGAAGGACAAAGGGCCTGTGCCAGCTCGAGACTGACCAAGCTGGAATCTTCCACACCTGCTTGTAACTGATCAATTGACCCAGTGCCATGGGCTAAATTTGAAACTTTTTCATTGTACAGAGGAGTTTTAGCTGCTTTGGGAAATTATATGAGTTCTGTTTGGTCCAATTCTTAACATGTTTGTGCTGAGGTCCTTAAACATCCTGGAAGAGTGTTGGAAGCAATGGAAGTGTGTGGTTCCTGTCCTTGTAGGGAATATCATCAACCTCCCCGAGGAAAGAGGGATACAGCCTCAAGCTCAGCATATGCAGGGCTTTCTGAGAGTTACCAGTCAGTGAAATTACTCCTGATTGCAAGTGAGTATTTGTTTCTACTCCACCAACTTTGAGAGTCAGGAACTTGCAGGAGGACTGGTTTGAGGCCAGCGCTCACCTCCTCTCATAGCATTGAGAGAGCTGCAGTGTGGGCTGTGCTCAGCCCAAGGAGTGCTGAGATGATTCCACATGCCAGGCCTGTCTCTGGAGGCAGCTTTTTGGTTGAGCAGTGCTGCAGACTCGACATGCACAGCTGGCTCAGGTTTGGGGCTAAATTAGTCCATCTCTATTGGCATGGGATGACAGGGCTCCGTAATATCTCATGGATATAAAAATTATCCTCCTGCACATCTGCAGCTAAGGCTCCTGCGTGAAACCCGTGTGGGTGCAGCTCCCCAGCCTGCAGCAGCTATGACATACCCTCCAAATGAGCTGATCAGCTGGAGAGGGGCTGGGGGGAGGCAGGAAAAGGCACTTACAGAGCCATTCAGGCGATGCTCGTGTCTGCACTGCAGGATCTGTATCAAAAACCAGGCAAAAGAGCAGAGAGCTGTCCCCAGCCAGTGGGGGGAAAGAGATGTAGACACCCAGCAGATTTCCATATTTAGCTTAGAGGGTGGGTTTTTGTGATTTCAGTGCTTAGGTTGGTATAAAGGGGGGAGAGACAGACAGCCTTAGGTGAAACTTTGTATAACACAGGCAGGTAGCTGCAGTCTTAATAGTTCAACCCCATCTTTAGATAGGGTACTGCAGCACCCTTTAGGACACTCAGCACCAGCTGCTATCTGGTATTTTCCTGGGAAGATCTCTGCTTCTCAAACGCTGTATCATCAGCCTCTAGGCATTTCCCTTTCATTTCTCTCTGTCTACTTATTTGCTGTGATTGCAGGTGGTATCTTGGGTAACTCCCATGGAGCCAGGGCCTCAAAGACTTCTTTTCCTTTTGTAAAGAAGCAGGCTGCAAACACAGGGGGTAGGAGACCAGGGTGGCTACACCTCCTGAACGAATAGACACCCTTTGTGTGCCAGGTCTGTGGGTTACACATCTCTGCCCCGCTCATATGAAAAGCTGTTGAAAGGCTGCAGCCATCAGAGGGGTGTTTTCCCTGCGTGCCGGAACAGCAACGCAAATTTGAGCAGTGAGATGACAAGAAAACCCACTAAAAGAAATAAAGAAAGGATTTCCTGCCTCGCAGACGCTAAAACCCCACTTTGGGAAGTGAGTGGCTGTGAAAGGCATGAGGCCATCCAAAGAATTGGGGCTGTGTGCTACCGGGCCCTCTGAGGGTTTGTCTGGTGCAGAAACAGCTCGTGCTTGCGTTAACCTGCTCCCAGAGGGTCTGGCTCTTCCAGCCCCCTGAAACAGAGACCAGGCCAGAGATGAATATGAGTTTTCTCTGCCAGTTCATTTCCAGCACAGACTGCACGCAAAATCTTCATTTAAAATGTGTAAATGACAGCAGAAGACCCACAAGGGAGCCAGATTTTAAGAGACCAATTTGCTGCCTGGCTTTTAATGACTGTGCACCACGGTGAGCTCTGTGCTGCCTCGCTGCTGAGCGTGCTCAAGGAGAGGATGAAAGAACGGACAGACAGACAGGCAGGGGCTCAGCAGAGCCTGCATGTCACCCCGGAGGATAAAATATTGTATGTTATGCTCAGAAAAACTGGGAGAGGTGGCCCTCCCTTGCTGCTGCAGAACAGAAGGAGGCTTTGTTTCCCAGACGCATGGCTCGGAGCTGCCCTACGGCACGTTTTGGGGAGACTGCTCCTTGCCAAAGGGGGATTGTCTGTCTGTCTGTCTGTCTGGTGCCCCGTGCCTGGTGGGACACGCGGCTGATGGGAAGTTCTGCTTCACTAGAGGGCCTCAGCAGATTGGTTCCTCTGAGCACCCTTGGCATGTTGTACCCCCAGGTCAGGCCCCAGATGTTCCCCCCTTGCACTGCAGCCTGCCTGGGGCGTTTCTCCCTGCTGCCCTTCGCTTGTTCCTTGCAGAGCCCTCAGCTGCCGGCTCTTGTTTCCAGATGTTTCCCTCTGCTTCTCGCCCTGCCTGGCCGCTCTCCTCAAAATACCGGGGTCCAAATGCCCCAGTGCCGGTGCCCGGGGGCTGCCCCAGGATCTGCGTGGGGGACGCCACAGCCCCTTTGTGCCATCCCATAAAGCGCTGCCGGCTGCCTGGAGGAGAGGAAGACGCGGGCTGGTGTGAGCCCAGCCTCTGCTTTACAATCTCTTTCCTGCCACTATAAATAACCTCGGCGAGAGTCACTTCAAAGGGACGGGCTGGCGGCGGAGAGGTGGTTTGGGGACCGAGCGGGACAGGGGCGTCCCACTGCCCGATCCCACCCCGGCGCTTTGCATAAATAAATAAATCATGCGGCAAGGGAGAGGTGGAGAGAGAGGGCGAGCAGAGGAGGTTACTTTGGGAAGCCGCGCAGCTCGCTCATCCCAGCCCCGTAGTTCGGAGGGAGTGTGTCATGTTACAGGGGAGCCGCGATCAGCCAGAGCACAGCGTCGCCGGAGCAGCTGAGAATTACCTCTCTCTAATGGGGACTTTCATGTGCGAGCTCCTGGCCAGTCTGCGAAGGAACTGAAACTGACAGCTTAGAAAGAATCAAAAACTTACCAGCGAACCAAAAGACTGAAATACAGGAGGAAAAAAAATAATATCTCGATCAGATTATTTTTTCCCCCCTTCGCACTCTTTGCTGCAGTTGGATCCCTTTTTTCTGCACCCCTTTTATGTGTGTGTGGTTTGTTTTTATTTTTTAAAGACACCCCCCCTCCATCCACTTTTGTCATTATTGCTGTCACTTGTGATTTGCTGGCGCTGGGATTCCCTCCGACGTTCTTTTTCTTTTATGCCTTCTGGATTGCGCGTCTTGGAGTAGGAGCGAAGCTGTATTTATTCTATTTATTTATTTATTGTTTCTCAGGACAGGGAGGGAATGTTGGAGGAGAAGAGCTGGAAAGGCGTCGACGAAGCAGCTTTTGACAGGGGGTGTGTGGCTCCCCCCCGGAGCGGCGATGGGGAGCGGTGCTGCCGCCTCCCTCTGCTGCTGGGCTCGGGGCTGCCCGGCGTGTCCCTGCTCTCTCTGGTGCTCAGCCTCCTGCTGTACTTTCGCACCTCCGAGCTGCAGTCCCGCGTGTCCCACTTGGAAGCAGACAGACCCACACAGCTCCCTGCCTGGCTCTCGGCAGACCAAATGGAGACGGCTATTTTGGGAAGAGTTGACCAACTGCTCAATGAGGTCAGTGTTCTTGCATTTTGCATGTATAGGTTGTAGTAGTATAGGTTTAGGCATATGCATGCTTGCATAGGCACGTTATTATCCATTTTCCCCCCCTTCCTTAAAAGTGTATCTCTGCAGGAGTGATGCTGCTGCTAGGTTGAATTCCCTGTTCCTTCAGGTCCCTCCCACCTCTCAAACTTGCTTGGCGTTTACTTCTCTCAGCCCATGCTGTAGCTGAAGCACTTTGCAAAGAGGAAAAACCTCATCCCTTACCCTGCTGGGGTGGCAAAACCCCCCAGCCCTTCTCTTCAGGAGTCTTGCACGCTGAAAGAGTTAGAATTAGAGGTTAAACCTGGGCATTCAGCCTGGGTTTGAGCCCCAGAAGGGGGACAGGCAAGGCATGTCACAGCCAGCCTGGCTATGGGAAGAGGTAATTGCAAGCACCCCAGTGTTGTGATGGGCTGGTATTGCTGCTGTACCAGACCTAATTCCTTCCACAGCTCCTGGCTCAGACAAATGAGACACACTGGTGTTGCCAGGATGGTTTCTGGTACTGCCAGGGCATCAATGCAGAGCATATGGCTGTGCTATACTCATTTGAGTCCCATCCAAACTCCACTGGACACTGTGGGCTCTCCTCTGGTGATGGGGGAATGCTGCTACTGGTTTCAGCAGGTCAATAAAGAGAGCCCAAAAGCGCAGATTATTGTTGCTGACACCTTTTACTTTGCTGTGTTGATGCTGCTGGGGGCTGTCTGTGTTCCTCTGCTCTGGCTGCAATGAGTATTCCTTGCCTTGTTGGGCTTTGAAGTGCTGTTGACATGTGTCAGGGAGCAGATGGTGGCTCATGTCTCTGAACTCTCCAGACAGGTCCCACTGACCTGTTCCCACAGCTCTAGGAGAGGCTTGGGGGTGAAATTCAGGGCTGCAGCCATTTCCACCCACCTCTCCTTTTCTCTGTTTGCTCCAGCTTTGGCTTGAGTCATGCTGGAGAGATCCCTGGGGCTAGCCCAAAAACTGTTTGCAGCTGAAAAAAATCTCTTTTGGGCTGCTGCTGCCAGATGAGGTGAGGAATGGGATGATCAGAGTGCTGACTACTGAGACCTGCCTTGGGCACTGCTGCCTGGCACCTGGGGTGACCTGGAGCCCCTCCTGCTTTCTAGGAGCAGTGAAAGTCTCTGGTGAGGAGTTCAAACTTACAGCTGACAGGCTCAGCTTCTGTTTATGGGTCTTGTGAGAGCAGTCCCTGGCTCTGCTGGGCTGTGCAGCCAAAAGCTGTGAATCTGGAGCTAGCAAACACTGCAGGAGCTGGAGGATACGGTTTTGAGCTGCCTCTCTGGATGAGGAATAAGGGAAACACAGGGTCCATGGGGCAATATCCTACTTTAAAAAGGGGTCTGGGGAGGCAGCAGCATTGTGAGTGATTGGATCTGTGCCCTGTGGCTGCACTCTGATGCAGGGACTCCTTCCCTGCCACCAGGCAGGGGATGGTGCAGCATTCCCTCAGCTGCTGCTGGGCAGTTGAAGTTTATCTGTGTGGAGATTTGAGAAGTGCCTCCCGGGAATGGTGCCTGGGGCCGGATGGCCCAGTGTGCTGCTGGCAGCGACACCTTTACACCTTTTTATAGCTCGGCTTAGCGAGGAAACGGGGGTCTCGTGATGCCCGTGTGCCCAGCAGCACCCCGGTTTCCTGAGCAGCCCCTCCTGTGCCCCTGGGGGTGCCCACAGTCCCCGCTGCAGCCCATGTGGGAGTAGGACAGGAACTACAGCTTGAGGGGCCAGCACTTGCTCCTGAGTGCCACCAGTGTCACCAGCTCCATCGTGGAGCTTCAGCTTCAAAAAGAGCTTGGAGGAAAGTGCTGGAGGCTGTGGAGGAGGAAGGATGGAGGAGGACACCCTTGCCAGCTGTGCTGCCCACCTGTGCTAAGCATCTGAGCTGCACACTCAGCACAGGCACTGGCATGGACCACCAGCTCGAGGCCCAGGGCACGGGGCTGCTGGTGACAGATGAAAAGGAAAGAAAAATCCTTCTGGTCCTCTTTTCATTATGTCAGAAGTGGGGCCCAGGACTGACTGAGGGGTCAAGGATGGAGGAAAACAAGGTAGGCAAAGGGAACAGGGAAAGGATGGGAGGAAAAAAAGTAAGTAAGCAAAATAAGTCATGCTGACCGTGAGTAGGGGAGAGGGGCTGCAGATGGGTTTGCTGTGATGGACGTGAAAGTGGGAAATTCATCTCCCCCTGCTCAGACCCTCTCATTGCCACATCCTCATCGTTTCCTGGTGTTTCAACCTTAATGGGTTTCACAGCTGCCAGCTCGGTGAATCCATCACAAAACAAACCAGCAATGCTTTAAAGGAACCCCAGCTTTAGAAAAAGCTGATCAGAGGTGGGAGGGAAGGCACAGCACGCTTCTAGCTCTGGTGGCTGTGAACGTGAGCTGGAGGGATGTGAATAAGTAAAATCTGTGAGGGCTGATAGAGGAGTTCTAAGGTTGTGCTCCAAACCTGTACTGCTCTGAGCTGGAGTGTGTAAAGCCCTCCAGTCTGGGCCATGAGTGTGCCCAGGTGTGCCCTGGGTGTTCCCAAGGCTCTGCAGGGGACACCATACAGATTGCAAAGTGCAAATTGCCAAAGTCCTTTCAGAGGCCTTTCTTCTAGACATGCAAAAATGAAGCAAAGTGGCAGGGAGAGGAGCTGAGGTGGTTTGCCTAAGATGTTAATTTTAAGGCAGCTGGTGGGGATGTTTTCTCCATCTCAGAGCCTGGTTTTCGAGCACTGGTGGCTGCCTGTGGCAGAGTTTCCATCTCAGTTCAGGAGGAGTGAGGAGAGGGCGGCAGATGCTTTCCCAAAGCAGCCTGACCAGTGCTTCGTGTGCTACTGTGTAAACCTCTGCCTGGTGTAGGCGAGTGCCACCAGGGAATTTCCTACCAGACGTAAATTGACTAGGTTTTCTTGTAAAAACATCTGTGCAGAATGGGCCAGAAGCAGGTAGTACAGGGAGAACTTGAACTCCATGTAGGAATTCGAATTCCTCTGCATTTATGAGACATCATAAAATCATACAAATAAACTCACTACTGGCATTTGCAAGAGAGGCAGAGCTTTCCAAAGAAGAAAACAAGCTCCTTTCCCATGCTGGGTAACACTTGGTGCTATTTCACTTGCCAGAAACTCATCAGGGTGGAGAACGGGATGGATTCAGTGCTGTTGCTAGGAAAGAGAAATGCCAGAATTTGTGAGTTTGTAGAGATAGAAATGTGTATGTGTGATGTAGCAGCAGGTTACCCTGTGCACCCTGGGGGAAGATCAGCTGCCCCTCAGCCTTCTCAGGGGCTTGTGTCGAAGGTGCTTGTTGTGGTTTCAGCGACTCTTAAGGGATTCAGGAATGTGCCTGTGAATGGGGAGGGAGCACTGATCCTCACTGCTTTCCCAGTAGTCTCATTTCCCTGGAACTCTTTCCTTGTGCAAGCAAAGCAGGGACCCCAGGCAACTCTTTCCCTCCTGAACTGAAGCGTTTTCCCCCCTCATTTTATTCTGTATCTCAGAGCACACTGCACATTTGTTTCTTGGGGTCTGCCAGCTTGCTTAAGCATCCCCTGCTTACATCTTTAGCTTAGTGTTCTTTGCCCCACAGTCAGGGGATCTGTTTTTTTCTTTCAGCTTCTCTGGTAGCTGAGTTCCATTTCCTTTCAGCTGCTTGCAATCCCTGTACCTAGGTGGTGTTATTGCCAAGCTTTTTGCTCCATCTGGGAGGACTCCCTGCTCTCTTTTGCTTTGTGCCACATGATCCCAGGAGCTGGGCCTTTAAGAAAAAACGGGGAAATTGGAGGTAAAACAATAAGAGTTAACAAAACCACCCACCCCTGAAATCCTCCTGATGGTTGTAATAGATTATCTATTTAAAATGTGTTTCTCTTAGCTGTTGGAGATAGTGGTGGGAAATGATTTCACCTCCCCGGGTGACTGCAAACAACTGGGAATGCTAAAGAGCTATTAATCTGCCCCCTTTGAAGGAGTGCCCTCCCTCTCACCTAATCTCAAGTGCCCATCCGAAATCGACAGGCACTGCAAGGTTTAGGAGGCCGCAGCCTAATGACACTTTACTGTCAGAAGTGGCCTTGCTGTGGCTGCTCCGTCCGCCCCTGTCAGCCCTGTCCTGTCACACCTGTGGTGAGTTAACCAAACCCACGGGAAAAGCCCGTGCTGACTTCAGTGCCCATTCCCTGCAGGTGTTTCAGCGTGACCCTCCTGGCCTTGCCCTCTCACAGAAGGGATTTTCCCTTTTCTCTCACTCAGCAGCGTGCCATGGCTCCTGAATCCTCAGAGCTGCAGGCAGGGCTGGTCAGCTGTGGCCCCAGTGCTGCAAAGGCTTCTTTCAGCCACTTGCCCTGCTGCAGGGGAAGATGCAGCTGTTATGTCACTGGATAACGTGACAGACAGAGCAGGCTCTGCTGACAAAGCAATCCCCTCCATGGGAGGTGTTTCCAGCCTTTCTGGAAGGCAGCCTGTTGCTGCTCTTGATGTTACATGCTCCAGGTATCCCTCAGGTGAAGAAAATCCCCCAGATCCCAGGAAGGAGATTGCAAACACTGGATTCCCAGAGCCGATCCTCTTTTTAAATTTTGCTTACAGAAGCCAACCTTGCCCTAAAATTGAATGCTTTTCCATTGCCTGGGAATGAAGGTTTTCTCTTGGAAATGACATTTTTGGAGGGAAGTACATTTGGTTTGCTCTCCTGAACAAAGCCAGCTTCTTGTGTTGCACCAGGCAATATTTTGCACAATGGAAACGAGGGAAGCAGAAAAGGCTGGGGGGTTTGTTTTGTTTTCCCATCTCCACCCAAAGTTGAATTGAGGTCTCCCAGAGCCAAGGATTTTTTCTGTGGCAGTGTTTGTTTAATAGACTGTGCAGGAGAATGAACACCAGGCGCTCCTTAAATCCCTGGTAGGTTTTGCCTCCCACTAAAGGGGAGCAGTCCCATGGCACCACTGCCCTCCCCAGGGATGTGCAGAGCTTGGCTTTGGGGACACAGGGTGGGCAGAATGCCAAATACTGGTAGGTGATGGCAGATGCATGTGTGCGAGTCTTGGTGAGGGACACAGGGGATGGGGAGAATGCCCAAATGCTGGTGAGGAGCGATGGCTAGCATGCTCAGTGTGCAGATGTGCAGAGCTCTTGGGCTTGAGGGAGACACAGGGGATGGGGCAGAATGCCCAAATGCTGGTGAGTGAGTGATGGCAGCATGCTCGTGGTGTGCAGAGCTCTTGGGCTTGAGGGAGACATGAGGGATGGGGCAGAATGCCCAAATGCTGGTAAGGGAGTGATGGCAGCATGCTCGTGGTGTGCAGAGCTGTGCAGAGCTCATGGGCTTGAGGGAGACATGAGGGATGGGGCAGAATGTCCAAATGCTGGTAAGGGAGTGATGGCAGCATGCTCGTGGTGTGCAGAGCTCTTGGGCTTGAGGGAGACACAGGGAATGGGGCAGAATGCCCAAATGCTGGTGAGGGAGTGATGGCAGCATGCTCATGGTGTGCAGAGCTGTGCAGAGCTCATGGGCTTGAGGGGGACACAAGGGATAGGGGAGAATGCCCAAATGCTGGTGAGTGAGTGATGGCAGCATGCTCATGGTGTGCAGAGCTCTTGGGCTTGAGGGAGACACAGGGGATGGGGAGAATGCCCAAATACTGGTGAGGGAGTGATGGCAGCATGCTCATGGTGTGCAGAGCTCTTGGGCTTGAGGGAGACACAGGGGATGGGGCAGAATGCCCAAATGCTGGTGAGGGAGTGATGGCAGCATGCTCATGGTGTGCAGAGCTCTTGGGCTTGAGGGAGACACAGGGGATGGGGCAGAATGCCCAAATGCTGGTGAGGGAGTGATGGCAGCATGCTCATGGTCACAGGGCTGTGCTCCAGCCTGCCCAGCAGCACCAGCACCTCCCTCCCCAGGGGCCCCTGTCCTTGGAAAGGCTATTTCAGTTGTCCCAGGTCTTTCCACTGCCTTGACCCTGCAGATAAAGCCTCAGGGAAATGTTATCAGCCCTGTTCCGTTCCCAGTCCTGCTGGGTCATCACTTCCCTGTCCAGTTGTGCTGCTCCTCTCTTTGTAAGCCTGCATAGCAGCTCAGCCAAGGCTTCTGAGGCACAGCCTAACTCAGCCATTCCCCCTTACAGCCCCTCCAGTGCCTCTGGCCTTGGTGGGGCAGGGATCTGTTCCATGTTTCCTTGCAGATTTGTGTGCTCTAAAGGCCCCTGCTGCATGCAGGGTGTTTGGACCCTTGCTGGCTAGGAAATGGCTTTCTGCTCCTGCCATTGCAAACCACCATCCCTTCCTTGTCTGAGCCCGATTCCAAACATGGGAGCACCACCCAAGTGTGGCAGTGTGGGGTTGGAGATGTTTTGGTTGGCACATGTGTGGATGGGAATGGGGCTGTGTGTGTCCGCATAGCAGGGTGAGTATCCAAATGAAGGCTCTGCTCTCCTGCTTGTGCCTATGTTATGTTTGACCACTAGCAGTCAGAAGCCAGAGCAGAGCTGTGCCATCTGGGCTGGCAGCAGGATGGGAACGTGCCCAAATGCAGAAATTCACAGAATATCTGTGCTTTTAACTGAGAAGGTAAACACCAATGAAATGCTCTATGGGAACTGGCAATTTTCCTTGCCTGAAACCCTCTCCTCACCCTGCTATCAAATAAACTTGCTATCAAAACATTTCAATCTACCATGCAAAATAAAGCTCTGAAAATATTTAATTTCTAGTCAGTCACAGCAACCATTACTCTTTTGACTTGCAGTGAAGAAGCCAATCCTTTCAAAGTGAAAAATGGAAATACTCCAGCCAGTTCTGCCTTCCTTCATCCCAGGCGGAAACAAGTTGATTTACTTTTATCCTCTCTAAAAGAGTTTTTCCCCAAACTGATGTCTTCTTGCAGGAAGATGCTCAATTACTTGTGAAAATAAAGCAATTTCTATATGATCTTGGGCACAGGCTTCTGATGTGTCCTATGTAAGGCTATTTCTTTTGAAATATTGACCCACTTGTGAAGTAGTTCAAAAAATAGGAAGGTTCAATGGGGATGGGAAGTTAGGAGGGAAGAGAGAGTGATTCCAGAGCTTAGGAACCCCAGCAGCTCAGTGGTCTCAAATCATTAACCAAGTGTGGTTTGCAGGCATTAATGAATAACCTATTTGGATTGATTTGCATTTTCTTCACTAATTACAGCTATTTTATAAAGTCTGTGAGGGGTGGTGAGGATGCTACCCCTGAAGCACATTTTTCTCAGGACATGGGTTAATTTTGTTGATGTTCCCAGTGAGGGAAGATGCAGTGACCTCAGGTGGATTTTATTTGCCCTTCAGGAGATGCACAGATGGGCCCAGAGAGCAGGAGACTGGCATGCCGGCACCATTAGAAATCCAAACTCATAAATGAAATCAACATTCTGACAAAATTCCACCTTGTGGAAGCTCCTGATAGGTTTGTTGTGCTTTGCCCTTGGGGGAAAAATTAATTTTCACAGAGTCTGAAGATTTCAGAGGATGCTGTTGATGTTTTCAGTTCATCTTCAGCCACAGTCTTGCAGCGGGACCCTTCTGTCATCCAGGTGTCTCCAGGATCATCAGGAATGTGCTGCAGGGTGGAAGAGGACCTGCTTCAGATCTTCATTTTCTGCCCACTGAGTGGGTCTTGTGAGAAACGTGGCTTTGTCACAAGGACACAATCACCAATTTATTTGCCACTGCTGGCTCTTGGTTTTGTAATGCCTGTCAGGGGGACCACATTTGGAGGCCATTGCGAAACTCCCTCAGCCTGCTTTCAATCAAACCCCGCATTTCTAGTTAAGGGCTATGAACTTTATTGCCTTTCTTCATTCCCAAACTGCTCTGCCCTGTCTCTCCCATCTCTACTTGGGCAGCATCCCCTCCCAGTTCCATTTTTTTCGAGAATTTGAGGCTTTGGTTTCAATGGTATAAACTAATCCTTTTTCTGTTTTTCCTCTCTTGGCAGAAGTTAAAGTTCCACTTGCCAAGACATCGAGAAGTTCGGGACACACACCAGCGATGCAACTGCCCGGCAGGTAGGGGTCTGGGACAGCTGGCACTGGGCAAAGTGACCAAAACTTTTTTGTTTTTGCATTTAATGGAAGGGTTTTTAATGCAGTCTCCTGTGTGAATGCAAAGTTACGTGTACTTGCATAACAGTTTGCTCAAATACAGGAAAATGATGTGGAGATGTGGGCAACAAGTCTGGTGCCAACATCTGACAGGAGCAGCAGGAAAAGGGGTAGAGATCCAGATGGATGTCTAAAAGAGAAGGACATATCTGGACGGCCACTGTTCTCACTGATTTTAGATAGCAGTGTTGAATTGTGCAGAGAGGCTCTTGGGGAGTGCATCTTTCTTGCCTGATTTTGGAAGATTTAGGACATGTAGGCTAGATCCAGCACCAAAGCTGAATTTTGGTGAGCCAAAATGCCTCTAGGGTGAGAAGATTTGAATTCCTTGGTGTTCTACAACTATCTGAGGCATGCTGCAGAATTAACAGCTTTCTGCCAGAAGCAGCCATTTATGAGGGGCTTGAATGAAGTGGTCACTTGAGGTCCCACTCATATAACATACAGAAATATTATGGGATTGCCTAATTGCATGATGGTTTTAATCATGTTAATATCAAAAGGCTCTTTGAGACACATCTTCTGAAGTGGTTTCAATACAATAAGTGACAAATTGCTATGGAAAAAACGTTTGTGAATGGCATTTCATTCCACGAGTATGAATCATTCAGCCTTCCTCATTGTCTTTTGATGCATTTGACTAGAAAAAAACAGAGAAGTGCCAGCTACCACTCACATCCAAAGCTGAAGTTCTGGGAGAATTTGAATCTGTATGTGCAAACTGGGTGACTGAAACTCGTTTTGCCAAGAAGGTGGCAGGGAAGGTTATGTCTGGACGAGCACATGAAAGTAGGATTTCCATTTTCAGTTGTTTCCCCTTTGGCTCTCCTTCATGTCCAGTGTGACAGTATCTGGCAGTGTGCTTAACAAAGGGTATTTAAATGTGGCCAATGGTTGGGATAAGGGTGGATAAAATTACAAAGGAGTTGTTTTGCTGTAGGTAAGGTCTCAAAAATCATTGTATTTAGGCTTGTACAGACACAGTCACTTGCCAGAGTAAAATGAATTTGCAGCACAGCAGCCTGTAAAAGCAAGAGTTAAAGGTCTACAGGTTTGTGGTGGAAAAAAACTAAAATCCAGGATCCAGACCTGTAGAACATTGGAAAAAGCCTGATTTGAGGAGTCCAGATCAGGACTGTTGGACTTTCTTTTTAGTCCCAGAAATAAACAACAGGAGCAGTTTTGGTTTCAATTTAAAAGATGGTACAAATAAAATGTTTTCTAAGTATCGTTTCTCGAAAGAACAGATCAAAACTGAGTTAGACTGATTTTAAATACCAACATTTTCCCTTCAATGGGAACACAAATCACAGCCCTCCTCCATTTTTAAGTTCTTGCCTGGGCTTGACAAATAAATGCCATAAAACCACAGGAGTGAATGTCCTCCTGGTGTTTCTGAGCCAGCTTGAAGAAGGAAACTTTGAACTTGAGTGCAGAGCAGAGAAAAAAGATATTAGTTCCTTTCTGAGGCCATCTGAATGTCACTCCTACACCACTTGTGTGGTAGATGAAATGCCCAGGTATTTCAGCATTGAGATCATAACACTTGGTTACAGATACCCACATCCCTTGGGAAGCTTTGGCAGCAATCTCTGCTGGATTTCTCATAAATCTTAGGTGCCCATTCATTCCATTAAGCTCATAGTATTGCTGAGTAACAGCTTTGATTTAGGAGGACAACAACAACAATAATAATAATAATAATAAATGTCTCCTAAGGATTGAGGCTTCCTTTTTACCTGTCCAACTTGCTTGTCTTTGTCAAATATTCTGTGGATACAGAAACTGTATATGAAATTGTCCCCCACCCATCAGCTAATCTGTTAAGGAAATGAAGCCATGGTCTGAAGCTGATGTTGAGGCAGGTGAGGTTTTGGTTGCCTTGGAGCAGTGCAGAAACCAAGGCACCTTTAGCCAGCTGTTGTCTCCTCTCAGACCCTTTGCTCCAGGGTGTTTCCCTTTGGTCTCCAGGCTGGTGCAATGCAGGCCACCTGACCACGTTTCAGCGTGGTCTCTCTTCCAGCACAAGGCCTTGGGTGTCCTTTTCCTCCATGCATTTTTCCCCTGGTGTTTAAAACGCCCCAAGGACCAGACAAGATGACTTTTGCGGGAGACCAAGGTATTCAGAAGCATCAGGATGTCGCAAGACTTGGCGCATGCCCGCTGCTTCTCGCTGCCTATAAACACACCATGCTCCTCAGCAAAATAAATGTTTATCAGAAGTGACATTTGAGTTCATCCCTGGCTGGGAGTCAGGTCCCTGCATGGCACAGAAGGGGAAAAGGAAGACAAGTTCATTTGCTGACCTGTTCCGTGCGGATGTGGAGGTCCAGGGCGGTGTCACCCATTGCCATGGAAGAGCTTCTGAACAGATGGGATTGTGAACAGACATGGTTTGGGAAAGCTGGGAATAGGAGAAAAAGAAGATTGTGAAGTGTGTGACTGTGCTGTGGCTATCTGAGAGCGTGTGATAAGGATTCTAGGAATAACATGGTCAGGAAAACAGCACAGCTGTATTTACAGCAAATGATAAGGAAATACAAGCTTCGTTTGACTGGGGAGCAGCTACTTCAGATCTCTTGGGCTGGGTGTGACTACCTGCGAGATGTTGCTCCTTGGCATTGTGTTTTTTGAGTTTGGAGGTCACAGTGGGCTTCTCCAGCAGTGTCTTGGTGGGGAGGACACAGCCCTCAAGTTTAACATAACCTATCTGGGTAATTAATGACTTTGTTCCCTTCAATAGATAACCTCTGTCATTCATTCTGTCCCCACTCACTGCTAGACAGATCTGGGACAACTTTGTACAGTTGGAGAAGAGAAGCCTCCATGGCAGCAATGAGTGCACCCAGCTGTTCTCCAGCCCCAGACCCCGAGCTGGGGATGGGGCCAAGTGTGGGCAGAGAGCTCACACTTGTTTTGCTCTGAGGTTGTTGAATGCATGGATGGGACTTGGGGAATTTTTCTGGGACTGAGCAGATGCTTTTCCATATGGTGTGTGGATGTGGTCAGGAGCTACCTGAGGCTGGAGGATCCTCTTACAGCCAACTGACCTCCCTTAATTTCCTCTATGTAGTAAAAAAATGCTGCAAGGGGAAAGCATATTGTTTCAGGTTGACAGGGCAAAAAACCTAAGCTTTCCTGGTCTAATCCTGACCCAGTTGCAGATCCAGACTGTATCTGCCTGGGCAGGCTCAAGCAGCCAGGGATTACACCACAATCCCTTCCCACAGCTTTCCTGGCGGAGGTGGGCGCTTGTGTATTTTGTATATTGTGACTCTCTTTATTAGACCTTTCCCATCTTCCTCTCCTCAGCTCTGATTTTCACAGTCCCCACGTGGCTTTTTTTCACTGTGCTGGCTCTCTGCTCTGGTCTTCAATATCCCTTTAAAAAAAAAAAAAGGCAAAAAAGGGCTGGCTGCTTTCCCTCTGCCTCCACAGTGCTTGTTTTGGTCCGGTTTCTCCTTGGTCAGGTTGGGAGCCTGCGGTGCCGGAGGCGGCCAGCCATGCAAGCAGGGAAGAGCTCAGAGGGATGCTGAATGGCTTTTCCATCCCTCCCTGTGGCAGCACTCGGGGGCAGAGGCGGGACCTGGGCTGCAGGAGGAGGCAGCTCCCAGGCACTGGCAGGCAGAGGAAGGTTGCACAGCCCTGCCACAAACCAGTGTACCTTCTGTTGTTACAGGGGCTTGGGGGATGCTGTGGGGCAGCTGCAAGAATTTTGGCAGCGGCCAGGAGCTGAGCTTTTCTCTGGAATGTCTTTGAGGCTTTGCAAAGGAATGTCCCCTGGGCCTTTCTTCTCATACAGAATTTCACCCACGTTTCTTATCTGCCCCACCGTGGGGCACAGAGAAGACTGCTGGGCCACTCTTCAGCTGCAACTGACTTTGCAGAAGTACCAGCAGCAGATACTGCAACTCAAACTTCCCCAAGAAGGGGAACGAGCTTCCCTACTGTTCCCCTTCCTGCAGGGAAGCTTGCAGGAGCCAAGGTGCAGCCATGGCCCCAGTTGCACCCAGGGGATGTGTGCCACTTGGTGCACACACTCAGTCCAGCCATTCTGCTTTCCTTCTTGGCTACACCCCTCCTGTGCTGTCCAGACCCCTCAACATACTGGCAGCTGCTGGATGAGGCCAGCAAGAAGCAGTGTAGGGCTGCAGTGTCACCCAGGATGTGACACCCAGAGCCAGCGGGGCCAGCGGATGGGAAGTGCATTTCCCACACCCCAACCTGTGCCTGTCCCCACAGACAGGTGCAGAGGAAGGAAAAAATGCTGGGAAAGGCAGCAGATGAGGGGTTGGTGGGGATGGCTGGGGCAGGGGGAGACTCCTGGGCAGTGTGGGCTGAGCCTTGGCCCTGCAGCAGACAGGCAGGATGTTCTATCCAAGTGGATGCATCCGTTTCTAACTTGGGATTTGCATCTTCTCCCCAGGCATCTCTGTGGAGATGAGCCAAAAAGGGGGACAGTGCCCAAGTCCTGCCTTCTCCCCACATCCCAGCTGGGGTGCTCCATCTCTTGCCAGGTTGTTTTCATGGCTTTTGTATTTTCTCACTGTCATGTTTAATGTGATCCCTTTTCAGCTTGCTGGGGCTGCTTGGACAGATCACAGAATCACAGAGAGGTTTGGGGTGGAAGGAACCTTAAAAGATGATCTAGTTCCTCTCCTCTGCCACAGACAGGGACACCTTCAGTTTGCTCTAAGACCTGTCCAATCTGCCTAGAACGCTTCCAGGGATGGGGCAGCCCCAGCTTCTCTGGGCAACCTGTGCCAGTGTCCTAATGCTGCTCCAGGGCTCCCATGAGATTAAAAACATCAACACACTGGTGAGCCCTGAGAGGTGAAGGAGTGTTTGGGATCCCTGGTGTGGGGTGAGGGTGTGGAAAGGTCAACTCCAGCTATTTAAGCACCAGCAGCCACAAGCCGTGTCAGTGGCCCTGGCTCAGAGCCACGAGGAGGATGAGGTGGGAGGGTGCAATGGAACACCCTTGGCCCCGTGGCCTTGCTGTCAGGAGGTGCATTGAACTGGCTGAAACGCTCTGGTTTTGTATTTCACCCCTTTTGAGGACAGTAAGGCAGTGTGGCTCTCTGTGCTGACTGTGCAGGAGGTGTTTTCCGCTTTGGAAGTGCCTCAGCGCAGCTTTTTGACAAGCGCTGAGAAAGAAATTGGAAAAGAGGACTTGTGTCTCAAGCAGCTGCTCCTTGCCAGAAGCTTTGGGCTCTCTGAATTGTGCTTTCCCTTGGAAGCACTAAGGCCTCGTGGCAGGGCTGAGCAGAGAGCTGGGATGTGGAGGGAGCAGTGCCTGGGCTGCTGCGATGGGCGTCCAGCAGCACATTGCCATGTCACAAAATGGGGTTCTCTGCCACACCACCCCCTAGCACATCTGGAAGAGAAATTGCAGTATAATCGTTGCTTAAATACTACCCTCCTTTTTTTCCATGGGAATTCTATTATTCCTTGAAATTTAAATATATTCCCCCATCCACATTTTTGGGCCCTCCGGAGTATATACACACTTCAGCCTGGAAAGTTGCTCATGCGCCCTGGGCTGCTGGCTGTATTTTGGGTTGGGGTTTGTTTGGTTTAGACATACTGTTGTTCCATTTGTTTTGAAGATGCAAACCACACAATGAATTCCATGGATTCTGTGAGCAGTCGTGAATTAATGGGGATGAACAATTCAGGAAAAAACCAAACAAATAGTTTGGTTTGGTCACTTAACTATCTTTCTCTGAACATGTAGGCTGCTGTGCTCTTAACTGGAGCGGCTTGAGGAGTCACCCCAACCTTGGCTTTTGTCACCTGTCTGTTGCCACATCCATAGCTGAGGGACAGGAAGAGGGAGAAAGGATGTTCCTTAAACCTCTAAGCATCAACTCATCCGGCTTAGTCTGCTTTCAGGATTTAAACTGGCTTTATTAAGGAGTATTTAATTGATTTTAATTAAGCTGCAGTTGTTGCCTGAGTCTAGGAGGGCTTGTGTAAGCCATTAATACATTTGTGAGCGTGGCCTGTGCTTCAGAATGGTTGGAGGGCTCAAGCATCCCTGTGGTGTTACCATGCAATAGAGTTAGCATGGCAAACACCTTGGCCTTTCCCTCTTTATCCAAAATATGCTTAGAAACAGCCAAAGCCTTGAAAAGGGAAGGTGCCCTGGAACAGTGGTGCTCTGAAAGAGGGTGGCCTGTTTGTTTGCAACCATCTGTTTGTTCAGATAATTCCCCCTTGCCATGTTCAGGCCTGCTTCCTGTACATCCCAGGGCTCCCCTCTCTGTCTTTTATATGTCTTATTTTAAACTTTTTATTTCTGGCTTATTTAAAATTTTGAACTGGATGGAAGGTGGGAGGAATTTCCTCCAAAGACATGGAATTGCTATGGAGGCTGAGTTCTGCTCAAAGGTGCAAACGGGTGAACATTTATATTCAGGTGTGCATTAGTCCTGGTGACACAAGCATTAAGTTTAACATTGTGTTTGTATATTGTGGCCCAAGTGTTGTATCCTAGCCCTTGGTTGTTTGAGACAGTTTCCCATGCAAAACCAGGGATAAACTAACCTATCTCTCAGGCAAAGGTATGGTGCAGAGAGAGACATGGGGGAGAGATTTTGGAGCAGATACCTGCCGTGAAGTGCTCCGGCCAAAGCACAGATTGGGACAGGAGAAAAGCGTTGTGGCTGTGCTGATTTTGATCAGGCAGTGATCTCGATGTGACCTTTACTGTCCATGTCCCAATAACAATCCAGTGGCACACAGCACCCCACGTGCAGACTGGGGCCTGGCAGGTTGCCTGTGGGGCACCGTGGCGCATGTTGAGGGAGCTTCTGCATGTTTGACGGCTTTGCGTACAGATGTTGGGTGGGAGTGTTTACACCATTGCGTGCCTGCGCTTACAATGTATATGGTACATATGGGCATAAATCAGCGCCTTGACAAAGCAAGGCAAACCCATCCCAGCTGGCTGAGAGCACATTGCGCTGCTACTGTGTGCGACGGCTCGGAGCGAGCATGGAGCGTGCTACCGGGGCCGAGGGTGTTCCGCAGGCCCGGGCTGAGCGCACATGGCCGGGCTGGTTTGCGTCAGCCGTGACGCACGTCCGGGCCCCGCGCCGTGGGCCTCGCGTGTGCTGCCCATGCTGGCAGCTCTGCGGCGGCCGAGGAATGAGGGCGAGGCTCCACGGCGGGGCACGAGCGAAGCGTGGGCGCCCGCCAGCCGCCGAGCAGCGCTGGAAATACCCGGCCTGGGCCCAGCGACATGCTGCAGGCGCCAGGCGGCTCCGGCCGAAGCTCCCTGCCAGGGGACTTCGCTGCAGTGCCATGGTAGGTGCTGCCATGAGGCCCACAAAAAGTGGGTTGCCGGCCTGGCCAGTGGCAGCATGGCTCGGTTTGGTGTGTCTATGGGATGCAGAGGCCCGTGAGGAGCTGTCCTCTCCAAGGTTTCTGCTTTCAGTGTGGTGATACCCGATTCCCTGTTGGCTTTTCCGGGCATCTGCCCACACCTTTGCCCTATGGGGACCAAGGACCGGGCTGATCCGCCGGTGCCCGAGGGTGTCCCAGGACGCAGATCAACAGGAAGAGGGGAGGGGCGGCTTTCCTTCCCCTGGATCGCCTTTCAGCCGCTGTGCCAGGCTGGGGCCGCAGGTACGCTGATGGAACGGGGGCAGAGTCAGCCTTTAAAAGGCAGAGGTTGCATCATGCGGGGCTGGGCGGGCCTTGGGAGGCAGAAACCTCATCTGTTAAACATATACCGCCCCCCCTCCGCCGGGGAACATTCAATCCTCTCTTTGATGGACGTCCAAGAAAATACTTCTTCCACATCCTAAACTTGTTAGCACCAGTTAATCATCTTAACCTTCTTCCCCTCCGAACGCACACTCCAATGAGTTTCCCATCGCTGGCAGCTGTTAAAGACGCAGCGACGCTTTTTGTGCCGGCCTTCGCAGGCGAGCGCACGGCCATTAATTATTAATTATTAAACCTCCCAGGTGGGACAGCAGCAACCCACTCCTTGGGCTGAAGCCCCTTCCAAGTGACTGTCCAATGAGTCAATCTGAGGGTGGATGCACTTGATGCAGCTCTCTCCTTCCAGGAGCTGTACCAGGTCTGTGTCCCTCTGTGCACGGCCTCTTTGACATTACGAGTGCATTGTGGAGCAGAAGCCCTGGAAAATATTTGTTTGCATTTGAGTGATGCTCCAGCATCCCAGATGAACACTGCAGAATGCCAGCAGTGTGACAGAGGTCTTGGAGAGATGTGCTTGCATGTGGGGTCTGTGCCATGCACCTGGTGAGAGGAGTGGGCTGTGACATGACACCTGGTAGCTGGGCATCTGCCCTTTACTGCATCTGGCTGTTTCTCCCCTTTCCAGTCTGGAAACCCCCTTGTTGCCAGCTGTGTGTCTTTGGTTTTCCCCTTCAAACAAGGTTGTGTTTCAGACAGAAGGAAGGTGACAGCCTGATGCATCCATGCCCTCTGCAGTGCCCAGGGCTCTGCTGGGGCAGCACTGTGCCCTTCCATTATGTCAACCTTTTGCACATAAGGGATTGGGTGGCAGCCCGCTTGCATGGGCTCCCTGGACCAATTCAACCCCTCTCTCCCCAAACCAGGGCTGAGATGATTCCTGTTCTGCTTGCCCATCCTGCCCTAGCTGGCTGCTGAGGCTCAGTGCCTGTTTTTTCCTCCTGCAGTGTCTTGGGTGAGCAGCATTGCAGCCGGGCTGTGCAAGCAGGCAGTAATTAAATCAGTGTATTCCCCGGGGGAGCAGCTGATTAACAGCACATGGGGGGCTGAGACTCACATGGGCAGTATCAATCCATCGCTTGCCTCACTCCTCTCCTGTAGGATGTCTGGTTTTTTTCTTTCTGCTTTTCTTTTTTTCCTTTCTTTCAAAGAGAAAATGAAGATTATATCAGCTGAACTGGAATCTGAACTGACAGAGCTTTGTGCTCTGAGGGACTTGTTTATTATGATTTGGTGTTGCTCCGGGCAGCGTGTCCGCCTCGCTGGGGACCACCCAGCTGTCCCATCCACGCCAGGCTACCCTTGCTGGGCAGCTCAGCAGCAGCAGGTAGAGGACCTCTGGGGAGGGCTCCTCCAGAGGCTGAACCTGGTGCTGGAATGTGGCACTGGGTGGATGCAGCCAGATCCTGGTGGCTGCTCTTTTCTTGTCCTTCTCCTCTGTCATCTGCTGCTGCTGTCCCAGGGAGGAGATGTTGCTGGAGGCAACAGCAGCTGCTGGGAGTTGTGTGTTGGCCTCGTCCCTAACGGAGCTGAAGAACACAATGGGCTAGGATTTTTTTTAATCCTCTTTTTGTTTAGGTTTTAAATATTAGCTCCTTATTAGAGCAATTTTGGCTGCAAAGAGGCAGTAGTTATGTCTCCCAAAATGGCAGTCCTTGCTTACAGATTAACTTCCCATTAGATTCTAGGATATACAAGTGCCACACACATGGCAGGGGGGTTGAAACCCCAAAAGCACCCACAGAGATTACAGGTCTGTGGCACTGCCCTGGCCACAGTGAGGGAGCCACATGTCAGCCCTCTGCTCAATAGGGAGCAGTGTACCTGGCTCTGACCCCTCTGAAACCCAGGGACATGCTGTGTTATTGTGAGGCTCCCTGTGCAATGTGATTTCATCTGGGTTTAAAAGCAGAAGGAGAGGAGAGGGGACAATAAGTGTGTGTTTTTTGGAAAGGTGTAGCCTTGTGTTTATTGGTTTGCCCCCAGTTCATGTGTGTGGTGATCTCTTGCTTATGGATGACCTGAGTGCTGATAGAAAATGCTTATTTTCTGGGGAAGCAGGGGGAGATGGGGGTAGTCAGGTGTGGTTGTGAATATTTCTGTCTCTGAATTCTAAAGCCATCCTGGATAGATTTTATGTATCTTATTAGGCAGGGTCCTGCAGTTTATTGGGACAGTGGCTCTCAGGGAAGGGAAGGGAGGGAAGCTACAAAAATGTGACTTTGGCTGGAGGGCTGGCGTGGGGCATGTGCCTCGTGGTTTGGCATGCATTCAGCCATTCCCCCCTCCTCCACATGGGTTTTTCTACGTGCCTTTCCCATGCAGCAAGCTGTTGCAGACCTTGGTTCTCATTCCTCCTCTTTGCTCTCTCCTTTTCTAGAACAGTGAGGGTTTCCTGTTTTGATAGAGTTTGCCTCTTTAGCAGTGGCTGAGGAGCCTCAACCTTTTTTTTACCAGGTGTACCACACGGCCCATGTACTTTGGAGAAACTTCTCTCTGAATGTAATGCCCTTTTGCCCTCGTGCCCTCAGGGCCTTTCCTTTTGTCTGGCAGGAAGAGCTTCGGAGTAACTGTTGTCTAAACTTGCTTGGTTCTCCTCCAAGTAATTTTTTCTCTGGTCTGGGGAGAAGGGAAAGTATCTCTTGTCCATTTTCTTTGTGCTCTCTTTTCTTTTTGAGATTATAATGGCATCTCTCACTACCTTAAAAAATAACCACCTGTATGCCTAAATAAGAAAAAATCTTGCCCTCTCAAACAAGATGGATGTCCTGACAGAATTCAGCAGACTTACTGAGTCAAATTTGCCATGTTGGGAAGATGGGAGCACACAGGTGCCTTCCAGCCCATGCTCGGCGGGAGGCAGCAGTTGGTTGAGGTTCCTTCTTTGCCTTTCTGCTTGGATGGCTCTCTCCACAGTGTGTGCTGTGCATCTGCTGCTGGCACTGGAGGCAGCAAGGGAGGGATCTGCACGCACAGTTCATTCTAGGTAAGGCAGGCCCGAGTCCTTTATCCCTGTAAGCCAGGGCAGGTTGTCTCCATATGTGCAGGCTGCCCCAGCCTGGCTCCCGCTGGGCATGGGGGAGCCAAGCCAACCTCTCCAGCTTGAGATGTGCTAAAAAGCATCAGCTAGAGTTGGCTGAATGAGCACTCTCCTCTTCTGCTCCATAAAACACGCTGAACAAACCCACTCAGGCTCGTAAACCCCATCACATTTTTCCTTTTGAAAGGACTAGCATCAGCCCCACTCTCCTCCACATGCTCTGTTTGGAAACAAGGCGACGCATCAGGAAGAGCCTGAAGGAAGAATTTATGGTGTCTCTAATTAGTCAGTTTGTTCCATCCTTGAAGAAGAGGATAACGAGCGACAGGGATGCATTGCTGGCCTCTGGAGGAAGAGCACTGTGGCTAGGCTCGTGTCCAACTGCTGATAGGGTAATTAGTGGTAACTGGGAGCTATCAATCATCCGGGGTGGAAAAATGTCTGGGCTAAAGGAAAGACCCTCCCAAACATTTTCATAACTCAAAAGGGTGTGAGACAGGGTCTGGAAGGGAGTACTGGCAGTCCGTGAGGTATTTGAGGAAGGAGTCTATTAAAAGATAAATTGAACACAATGGTCTTTTGTTCGTCCCTGGGTAGGTGACAGAATTTGCTGTTATAAAAGTTGCAAAGTATTTTGGAAGGAGGAAGGAAGAAGAAAAGAGTTAGCAGATGGAAAAGAGAGAAGAATAACAAAAATTAAGGGGGAGAAAAAAGTAACAGTGCGCTAGTTATTAAAATCAGCTGCTAATTGCAAAAATTATATAGGATTAAAATGATTTATGCAATTTGTCAAATGAATAAAGTGTGCAGTTTGCATTTGAAGTGCACGAGCAGAGAATTCATTCAAATAATTATTAGCTGTAGTAAGGTCCAACTTTCTACTTTTCCCAGACAACCACATTATGAGAGAGATTGTAATTTTCAGCAGGAAGTAAAAATGCCATGGATTTTGGTTTTTGCTTTGCCCAGCCATGATTTACTTTGGCCATTTTTTCCTTGTGGTTCCTTCCTAATTCTGCAGCTCTCAGAGGAATAGGGCTTGTGCTGGGCCTGGCTGAGTGCTGAAGAAGTCAGCTCCTCAGTGCAGAAACAAGAGATTCCTCTGGAACAACCAGCTGTGAATTTCAAACTGGATTGGATCTCTCCAGAGCTCTCAGATGCCACCTTCTTATTCCTGGCATGGATGTGTTGGGGATGTAGGGTGGGAGTTCCAGAGAGATTATCAAACATCTGGCAAAGGATAGAATTTGTTGGAGTGGTACCTTATGGAATTGGCATTGCGTCCTCAGACTAAGAGTTGGGAGGTGCTTCTGTGCTCAGGTGTTTGAGGTGGATTTCAAAAACACCAGAAGAAGGTGGGGAATTGGTGGGGTAGTGCCCCTGGAGAGCAGGAAGTGGGGAAGAAGTTGAGCAAACTCAGCAGCCTGACAGAGAAACTGTTGAAGTTGTCCCGGTGCAAAGGAGCCACAGGAAGAGATCAGCTAAAGACAATCAGGAAGTCCTCAGCGAGGTGAAATTCAAGATAGGAGGAAAGTAAAGCTGAAAGGATTTAAAATGAATGGGTGTGCAGGATGAAAATCTGAGAGCCTGGGGTGGGGTGGGACTGTCAAGGACACCAGGGAAAGGCTGGAGTGAGTGAGCAGAGACCTTCCTCCTCGCTGGAACATGAATGCCAGTCACACCCCACAGTGAGGACATCAGCTTCTTAAAGGAGAGAGCCCTCGAGGGCGCATGGAGAACAAGTGACATGTCAGAACATAAGGGCAAGGCAGAGGTGGTGACAGGGAGGAACTCGTTTTCCCTCTGTGAGTAAGACCCTGTGGATAAGGTAAATAGACACCATGTCTTCTGCCTTCACCAAGTCACCTGCCATTGACTCATGCAGTGAGCTGGAGAGGCGGTTGCTGTTTGAGAATTACATTTCAAGAGGCAAAAAAGCCACGGAGGGGGAGCAATGAGGGCAACTAGAGGTCCAGAAAACATGGCCTCTGTGAAGAGACTGGAAGAATTAGGTTTTGTTTAGTCTAAAGACAAGAGAAGACTGAGGAACAGGACTGCAGACATCAAATACATGAGGCGACCGCAAAAAGGAGAGAAATAAAAAAATCTCTTCTTTGAATTTGCTGTGCATCAGAGGTCATTGACTGACTTAAACAACAACACTGGAAATGTTGGGTAGTCTCTAGGAAAGATAATAAATATGGCCTTATGAATCAGGGCTTGGGTATTGCCTGGACTGGATCACTGGGGAAGCATGTGGTGTCGCTATCCCCAGAGGACAGCAGCAGGTTAGAGAAATATTTGCCCAAATGGGCTAGGTACAGACTTTTTATTCCTTTGGTTGCTTTGAAGATGTTCCGTCCTCAGTTTCGTGTCACTCTCATTTCACAGGAATCCTTTAATCTCTGTTTGGTTTGCTCAGGGGAGGCAGAAGGGGAAGAGAAAGGGGGACAGTCAAGAGCAGCGGTTTTGGGCTGGTGGTTTGCTGGAGCCTGGGGGCTCTCTGGCAGAAGGTGCTGGAGTGGAATCAGCCTGCCACCATAAGGTTTCCATTTACCATCCAGGGGTCTGCGCCACTACTGGGAGACCTTGGGGGGGCCTCCAAGTGTGAAAACCCACTGGGTGAGCTGACCCCGGGAGTCCTTCCCAGCCCGGATTTCTCTGCTTTCTGTGGTGCTAAGTGCTTCAGCATGGCAGGGACAAATGTGATTGTTTGATGCTTGGGAGGAGCTTGCTGACCCATGGATGCCTGCCCAAAAGGAGCATTGTGCTGCCCAGCGTTGGCCATCCCACCATCTCTCCCCTGGCAGTGCCAGAGGTGCTCTCTTTGTCCTGGGTGCAGCCAGCACTGTGTGTGCCATCTGCTCTTGACCCTTTCCTGCCCTTTGTTTTTGCAAGGGGGTCTCCCAAATGTTTGCCAGAATATTTTTTGCTTGTCTGTTGTTGAGCACTTTAATTTGCCTAACGGGCTGGCTGTGGTTGTGCCAAAGGCCCCACTTACCCTCATTAGATTCTTTTGGCTCTGGAGGCTGACTGGCTCCTGTTGTCCTTATTTTGAAACAAGCAGAGATGTTTGGAGATGCACTTGGGGTCTGTGATTAAACTCCACTACCAGACACCCTCTTTTATTTTTGAGACTAATGCTTAATCATGTTAACTTTTCTGTGAGGATTCACCTTGATGTCTACCTCGATCATAGCAGCATCCTTTGGACTTTTTTTGGTGCCGTGCTTGTGGCCTTCTGCTTGGCTTGGGCTGGAGGTGGTGATGCTGGGATGCTCAGAGTGCCTGAGCAGTGACTTTTATCCTCAACAGCTGCTGCTATTAACTGCCGACTCCCAGTGATGTCATGGGCTTGATTTTGGGGGCCAGCTCGAATGACTGGCATGACCTGGTGCCTCGGCTTAGCGTTGGTCAGATTTTTTGGCAGTGAAATCCTGATGGTCCTTTCACTGTCCAGCATTTCTGCAATCCTTTGAAGAACCTCTTGCCACTCTGCAAGGGTGTAGGCTAGAAGGGAATGTTTTAGGGATGGAGGGGCCTGGCCTTTTGCAAGGGCCTTCTGCTCTCTGGAGTGAGTTATCCACACAGATTGTCTGCCCCTGCTGACAAAACCTGAAGCAAAATTACTGGAGGTTGTTCTTTGGGTAGTCAGTGTTTAAAATTTTTCTTATTATTTTCAAGATTTTTTTGTCTTTAATTTTACCTACAGGTAATAATAATGAAATATAGCAAGGCACATGGCATTTTTTGCCTTTTCATTTGAAGTTCTGAGTTAATGTTCCCTCTGCTTCCACTTGTATCACTTGTCCCCTGATGGAGGTAAGGAAGAATAGAAGAATATGAGTGCTCTGGGTCGGTTGTGAGAAAACTGCAGCATGGTCTGTGTTTACAATAGGCCAAACCCATTGTTTGTGCTCCATGCACCCAGCTGGGGTGTGCCTGCTCTGAAACGGGGTCAGTCTGCACTGAATGCCCATGGAGCCATGAATGAGGGGCTCCATGCCACCCTGGGTAGGGTCACGCTCAGGCTGCTGGCATTTCAATCAGCATTTCATAACTAATTGCCTGGCCACAGCTATCTTGTTATCAATTAACATAGCCCCGAATGTCAGGAAGTAACTGTATCTCCCTAACTCCCTCAGGCTGGCTTCTGGGTCTGTGAAATGGCTGGATTTCCTCACAGGGATGGATTACATGTTTACATCTTTGCTGCTGCCAGAGTGTGTAGTGAGGACGACCCAAGTAACCAGCAGTAATGTCTTCGTGTTCCCTCTTTCTCCTCCTTGTCTCAAGTATGCTATACAGGAGGGAAAAAAAAATCCTTGTATGTGAGCTCTTGGAGCAGGCTGGAAGATATACACATTGCAGACACTGTACTGCCTGAATCCAAGAAATTAGAGGGAAAAAATAAGCAACAGCATTTGGGAACCTTTTGAGAATGGACACTTTTCCAGACTTCAGGAAATGCCCGTAAGTGGATGGGATCATTTCAATGATCCTCTCTGTCCAGAGAGCGCTGCTGTCTCAAGCTGGAGAATATCTCTGTCATCAGCAGAAGGCTTCTCACCAAACCTGCTCCTCTGCGTCCAGCTTTTAGCATCTGATAGTCTGGAACATGAGACTTTCCAGATTAGGATAAATCTGACTGGCCTACAAAACGAAGCCTCTCCTTTTCTGAGGCCAGCAGGGCTACAGCATGGAAAGTGGCATTTTATCTCTGATAGTGGCTGAGAGGAAAGGAATCATTGCAGCTCTGTTGTCATCAGTTGCTGGTTGAACATGGGGAAGATCAAGCGAGCAGAGGGCTCTGTGGCATGGCCTTGCAGCTCACCACAGGTGTGGTGTTTCTGTGTGGGCAGTAAGGTGGACCCTACCCTAAGGTGCCTGCTGATTTGGGCTATGGAGAGGCAGAGCTTCTTTAAGGAAGTTTTCTGTCTGCATAAAAACCAGAGCAGCTGAGAAGGGACAGTGCAGATGGTGCTAATTTCCAGAGGCCATATGTCTGGAGGGACCTTGGGTACCCCTACAGGAATTCTTTGTTTTCTCAATGTTCCGTTTCAAAGGTGCTCTGGAGGTCTCCTCTTTGCAGGAGACCACTGCTTCCTCCCACTCGTCCACTCCTGACACGTTTTCCCCGTCCCCTCCTCCATCCCCTGCTGCTCCAGCAGCCCTGCAGCTGCATAAACAGCCCTTGCAGTGGCTCAGAGCCCCCGGTGCACGGAGAGGAGCTTCCTGAGCAGCCCGTGGTGGGCGGCCCGCGTGCCAGCGCCGGCGTCGCTCCTCAGGCACACGGCAGCTGGAGGTGCTGATCGCAGCTGTGGGCTCTCTGCCGTGCAGGGCTGAGGAGTTTGGTGATCTGGGAGCTCTGGGCCTGCCTGCTGGCTGCGCTTGGAGATGTTCACAGAAGCTTTTATCGCTTCTCTGTTGACTGTTTATATGGAAAGGGGATCTAGCTCATGTCCTGTGCAGCACCACCTCTGTCTCACCCCAAAAGAGCCTGCTGTAAGGAGAGGAGGAGCCCCCAATAGGTGTGATTTGTACTTTGGTTGTTTGTGGAGCTCTTTGGAGTTCACCACCAAGAGCTGGCCCATGTGGGGGCAAGCAGGCCTGGTTGCACGTGGTTGCCCCAAACTGGCTGGGCCTGCAAGAGATGTGTGACTATATGCAGTGGTGGTGTGGTGACTCTGCTGCAGTTCAGGTGGCTTTTGTAAAGGGTCCCATGCAGCCTGGTCAACTTGTGGGTTTGTTCCCTTGGCTTGCTGGGTTGTCAGCATGCCTGCCTGGGACAGAGCAGCTCTGCCAGAGCTTTGGCCAGGACTGAGCTCACTGCACTGCTGATGTTGGAGTTGTTGAGAGTAGAGGCTCAAGTATCTCCATCCTCTTTTATCCATCCACTCTTTCCTCTAATATGCATTAATTTACTACTTGTATTAAGGACCTAGCCACTTGAGAACCTCTGCTCCACCTTGTCATTTATCACTGTGACAGAATACGACCAAAGCATTTTGCTGAAGCTTTATTCGGCTTCGTAAAACCCCCTATGCTTTGCAACAGCTAATCCAGCAGCACCTCCTCCCTTCCTGCTGTCTTTGGGACATCTTTCCTCCTCCTCCTCCTCCTTGTCCTCCTCCAGCCCATGCAAGATGATGTTGCTTTTGGAAATGACTCTGTCTGAGGGCTTTGCTTTCTCCTGGGTCACACGGACGATCCCGGCATTTGAAGCCCAGTCCCTGGATGGTGTCTCCCGATTGACTTATTGCAGCCAAGGCTGTGTCCCTGCAGCTCACTGATGAGTGTTTACACAAGCCTGTGCAGTCCCCTTCCCATAACCATTAATTTTATAGGGGGCACATAGCAGAGATGGGCCTCCACTGTTCCTCCTGCCTTTGATCTGTGTGGGGTGTGTGGCCCAGAGCTCCGGCCTTGCTGATTTACTCCACTCTGTGGATGGAGCTTCTGCAGCAAACAAGAGCTTGTGTTTGCTCTCAGTGGTATGGCAATGCCATTACAGGCTGTGCTGAGTGGTGGTGTTTGGGCTGGAAGGGCAGCCAAGGCTCAGGGTTTGCATGTCCTTAAGTTTTTCTTTTAATATCAGCTCAGCAGTTTGGTTCATGCAATTCATGAGAGCCCCAGTTCCATGCAGACAGGTAGGTGGGTTATTAAGGGTCTGAAGTGCTGCTAATGGAAATAAAGTCCGTGTATTGGCAAGCTATAAGCATTGACCTTGTGTCAGGGCACTCAGTCTGAAACAAAATCTCTCCAAAACAGTTCTCTCACAGAATGTTATTGTGATCCAAGCCAGACTCAGAAAACTCTCTCTTCTTTTCTTCCTTTCTTTTCTCCCAGTCTGGCATAAATTAGGATTCCGGCATCAGTGTGACCTTGCCCTCCTAAATGAGCTGTCTGATCAGAAACCATTTTGTTGTTTAGGATTGGTGTAGCAAGTGGGACAGCGACCTCAGTATCAGCACCAGGCCAGCCAAATCTGGATTGCCCCTGAGCTCCTGTCCTAAATTTGATTGGAGTTGTTTTGAGTTGTGGAGTGTTGACTTTAGCTCTGTCAGCCATCATGAAGGTGGTTGTAATTCTTTGTATTTTAACCAAAAGTTACTTTATCTAGAGGTAACCTCTTCTGATGAACCGCAATGAAAGCCGTGTCTAACAGTGGCATCTGACAGGGCAGTTTCAGGTCACCAAACCTGGTATGAGAGAGTCACACTAAGAGAGATTTCCAATGTGGAAAGTGTTTGTTCATGCAGGGTCTCAGTTTCTTTAGTGGCCTTTGAGCCAGGGGCATTTTCAGGGTGAGGATTGTTCTGCAGGTGCTGGCGGTGACATCCGCCTGCCGTGCAGGGAGGAGGCTGCTGCTGCTATCTGTCAGCTCGCCTGTTTTACTGCTTAGCCTCGCTTCTTGGCACTCTGTGCGAGGGAAAAACACAATGTCCATAAAGTATGGAAAATGTAGAAACCCCTGACAGTTGTATGGTGTGTCTTGCTTCTCCCACAGAGAGGAAACCACAAAATAGTGAGTCCGGGGGTTTCTTTCCACACACACACAATATCTGTCAGGATTTTGAGGAATTTTCTGGGAGCTGATGAAAGAAATGTGCTGTTTAAGCCCTGATATATATTGTACAACCATTCTGTATGCAGTGCTCTACACTGGCAGGTTCCAAAAAAGATTTCCAAAATAAAAGAAACCCAAAGGATTTGAGGGAATTTCTTCTGAGAGGGCAGGTTGGCTTTGAGGGGATGAGAGGCAGAAGAAAAGGGGAAAATTTGCTTGTATTAAAGAGAAAAGGTACCTGATATCTTTAATAGCTGTAGTTTCCTCATTAATCTTTTCACACCTTCACAAGATCACTGATTCTGGTGGGAAATGGGTAGGAATTGTAGCAGCAAAGGGGCTCTTGCCTCCTCACTTTCAACTTTATCAGCCCCCATGCGTGGGCAGCATGTGAGGGGGAATCATATAAATAACGAGTTCTCCACTCTCATGTGTGCTGGAGGACCAAAACTGAGTTGGACAGTGTCAAGAGCCTGACTTGCATGGCCTTCCCAAGACAGGGCTCTGACAGGGCTGTCAGAGGCTGCCCTGCACTCGTGGTGGTTATTGTGGGGATACCTTAATGAGCAAGCAGGGAGCTGGTGAAAGTGCATCAGCAAATGGGAGCAGCCTGAGGACAAAGCCCAAAAGATGGTGCAATGTTTTTTTCTAGCTCTTCTTGTTAGGATTTATGACATTGTAAAATTAATTATTGTTTATTTTTCTTCTCTCTTCCAGGTCCACCTGTAAGTACCAAACTTCTGTGGTTTTAGAAGCTTTGACATGGAGTCTGGGGGCATGAACTTGCAGCCTCCTGTCTGTGGTGTGGCAAACACCTTTGCAGTCCTGGCATATCCCAAACAGCAAGTACTGGGGGAGCTCAGGGCTAGGTTGGGGTGGGATTGCTGCTGGCTGCAGCTCAGCAGGGACAGGGACAGGGACAGGGCAGATGCACGTGGTGCAGGGATCTGTGTGTTAGCAGCTGGCCCCTGGGGGAACCGGCTGTGTGCGCCTCACATGCATGGGATGCCACGTGCTGAGCGAGATGGGTTTGCAGAAAAGGGAAAGACAGATCACAAACACATGGCAGGAGCTGAGCTGAGCTGAGCTGCAGGGACTCGTTCGCTGCTACTCACCCGGGCTGGCTGAGCTGCTGGGCCTTCAAGTGTAGCTGTGCAACGATCAATTTCAGAGGAAAAATTGTGTTGACAGCTTCCTTTTCAAATGTTAGCTAATGTAAAACCTCAGCACAGACAATTTAGGCTTCAGGAAAATAGCTAGGTTATTGCAGAAATTTTCTTGCTGCTATTACCAGACCCACAGTGAACCAGAAGCAGCAGCACAAGGACTGAAGCCATGTATTGATATCTCTCAGGATTATAAAGAAACACTGCATTGTCTCATAGCAGGGTCCTTCCAGAGGAAATGGTTTATATTCCTGTACAATAGAGGGACTATTCAGGGTTTCTGTGGAGGAACATGAGAAGTTACACATACGGTAGTCATCTTTTGTCTGTTCACACAAAAATGTCTTAAACAGTTTGCAGATGACGTCCTCAGTAGTAGTTGCTGCACAACCTATTTTCTTTGCCCTTTCATCAGACTCAACTCCCACAGATATACGAGCACAGACCTATTTAATGACAGCAGTCTTCCAAAAAGTTGCACCTTCTAGGCCAAAAGGTCTGAAAGCATTTCACAGCTGGAAGGGCTGATCCACACAGAACTTCAGTGATAGCTCATCCCACGGGCTCTCAGGACTGGCTGTTTCAGCATTAGCTGTGGCTTTTTGGGAGGAGAGCACACCTCTGCAGGCAGCTCCAGACTGGAGTCCCTCCATGGCAGTCCCTGCCATCCAGCCTGGGCAGCCCATGTGGTGGGCACAAAATTGGCAGTGGTGTTGGCATTTCTGATGTGAGAAATTAGAGAGAAATCACCAGATCAGCACAGATGTCTTCTAGAGAGCAGTCAGTACCTTTGTGGGGTGAGGAAGACGCACACTCCAGGCTTCCTCTGCAGCAATAAGGATGGAAACCTAATATTGTAATGAGAGATTGAAGCCTGGCAGAAGCACATGGGACCACCAGAGGAGTGCTGACATTATATGCTACTGTATCCTGGCTTACTGCGACCCCTGAACCTGTCTCTGCAAGCAGACTTCTAGGACAGGCTGTGAGAATGCTACAGCCAATGGAAATAACAAGAGAAGAGGAAGTTGGGCAGACTGAGTGCTCTCAGCCAAAGTGGAATTTGTCTTGGACTAGTAGGACCCTCATCTCATTCAGGACCTCTTGGGTTTCTGATCAGTTGGCAGGTGAAATCACTGTGCTCTTTTGCTCAGCCACTGTGAGCAAAAGTTCACCTCTGGAAAGCCAAGTGAGTTCTACATGTCACCATAGGAAGTATTCCCCCACCCCTGTGTATTTCTCCTGATGGAAATGGAAATGGTTTTATGAGCAGCAACCTGAGCTCCTTCCTGGCTGGTTGTCATACACATTGTTCTGGATAGTGACCCCAAAGCCATGACCACCCCACATCTCTCTCCCATTTTCGTTTCCCAGCTTGCAGAAGAGACAACACACTGTGTGACAGGGCTTAGCTCCCAGTGCAGGTGTTGGCTTGGGTGGGGAAAGGGGCAGAAATTCTTGTTAGAAATGCACTGAGCCCTGCTTGCAGCCTAGGACAACAAGGACAAGAGCCAGGGAAATGGATGAGCAGCAAAAGGGAACTTCATGTTCTTCTCTTGCCCAATGAACACTTCCACCCTTATTCCTGAAGTCGGTGAGGGCTTTGGTGAAGACAAGGGCAACCCGCAGTCATGTAAGATATTTGATGAGATTGGGACTAAAAGGGGTGAAGGAAGGAAGTGATGAAATCCTGCAATAGTCCTTTTGCTGTCTGGACCACATCCGAAGCAAATGATCCTCTCACGGACATTTTCTCTCCCATTTCTGATCATGCAACATTTCTGTGGCAACTGCAGCAATTCCATACATGAAAAAATAATATTTAGCAGATGGAAACTAAGGAAGAAAGTCAAAGCCCTGTAATTAGCTCGTTCTCCGTGGACTTGCAGATACCTTCAGAGCTCGTGCGGAGAGCTGTGGGTAGAGTCGTGCCAAAAGGAGGGAGAACTTCACAAGCAGGAGATTAGGAAACTGAAGCAATCAGAGCTGATGGTCAAGGAGCTGGGGAGAGTTTTTTTAACCATTCTGTTTCCTAAACACTTCCATGTGATTCCATGTCTTTATCAAGCCCTCCTTTTGGAGTTTGAGGCTGGCTTTTGCCGTTTCAGTGTGTTTTGTTCCAGGGCCTCACAGAAAGGCCACAGCTCCTGGTAAATACTTCATGATTTCTGTTTCATTCCCTCATTCTTTCTGTCTGACAGTACTTTGATCAGGAGGCCCCCAGCATTCCTAAGGTGATAGAAAGTAGACTTGCATAAAAAATGGGACATGGAATAGAATATTGCAAACAGGACATGGCCCATACAGAGTAGGGACCACAGGAGCTCTGTAGGTCCAAACTTAAAGGGTAGCATGATCCTCGTGAACCCTCCTGTGTGTGGGAAACACTACTTCTGAAGATGTCTTTGAGGGTCTGGTTGGAGAGGCAAAGTGTTCAGTGTTCTCACTGATGGGATTTGCTAGTTGCAGTAGGATTTAGAAGGCCTAAGTCACCTTGGGACAAATGCAAAAATCCATAATAACAGTATCTGCATCTGGGTTAGTCATGGCTGAGGAAGGAGCTTTGGAATTACAGCAGTGTGATTTTCTGGTGATAGTTCCCTCTTCCCCAGGCTGTGGCTCACCTGGAGCCTGCACGAGCCATACCAGGCAGTTTCCCAGTGCAGGAAATGCAAACTGTGCTGCTGGCTCTCCCCTGGCTCCGGACAGGGGCTGCTGCTTGCCTTTCATGCTCTTTTAACTCTGAGTAGGAGCTTCAGGCAGCTTTTCATGACTTTATAACCAACCTACACGGTATCATCCACCCCCAAGTGCTCTTTCCTGGCTGCCTGTCACAGGCAACCTTTCCTTATAAACATCTGGCATTTATTTGCTGTCCTGGAGGGAGCTCCCCCTGTGCTGTAGCCACATTCCAGACACGGTGCCGTCATGTACCACTCCAGGTGCTCACAGGGGACCTGACACAGCTCAGCCCCGACCCTGGCCCTTCCTGCTCCAGCACCAGCCACAGCAGAGACAGAAGAGCAAATTCAGCTTTTACCTCAAAAGCCACCAGGGAAATCAGCCTGGGCTCGGCTCTGGAGGAAAGCAGCATTTAAGGGACTAAAAGCAGAGGAAAGCTCAGTATTTTGTTTTCCAGCAGCCACAAAGTGATGCCAGGGCCAGATGCTGACACCAGGAGCTGCACTCACTGCTGGCACAGTGATAGGCAAATATTAGCAGGACTGAGAACACACCTAAAACCCTAGAAGAAGGCAGTTTCCCATAATATATCCTCAACAAAACTTGAAATCAAGCAGCTGTTCAGGGTTTCATCCATCTGAAAGAGGTGCTTTTGCAAAGTGTACACAGCTCTTCAATTTATCACAACATAAGCTGCATTGGAAAGGAATGCCCCCCATACCAAACAGCCCCCCCAGCTCTGCAGAGGGAAATGGCTGAGCTTCCACCAGGGAATGGTTTGGTCCCAAGCAATGATGTTTGAGTTTGGGATACACAGCCTTTGTGTACACCCAGAAGGACAAACAGAGCTAAGTGCCTTCCCCTCCCAGAGATCTCAGCTTGTGTTCACATGCGCTGGGACTGAACGTGTGGGGAGGCATCGAGAGATGGCACCCGTGGGGCTGGTGTCTCCAGCTGCAGAAACCAGAAAACCAGGTTTATGTCTACAGACACAGCCAGCCAGGGGCAGGAACGTTCTGTTTTGCATAAGGAAACCCCAAACATCGCTGGAAACAGAACTGAGGGATTATTATCACGTCATTTTTGCAAAATATAGAGTAAAAGCTACACGACTGCTGAAGCCATAATCATCAAGATCCTTTAGCAATGAGCTGCTGTCTTCCAGATCTGCACAGCCTTCAGTTTTGGTGACCAGGAATGCAGAGGGGGTATTTTTTTTTTTTTTTGGTAATTGCACAGTCCAATTTAGCTGTAAGAGGCAGCCAACTGCCTTGTAGGTAAGTGGGTGAAGAAAATTGTCACTGGTGCTATGTTCATGTGTTTACGAGGCTCTGTCCACTGTCACCTGACCCAAAGTCATTCCCAAAACCACTGTTAGGATCACTCACATGCTGACAATGCACTGGGAAGTATCTCAGAGGAGTAGAGGACACTGAAAACAGCTGCTCATATGTCTTCTTCCAGACATGCTTTTTCCTGTGTCAGCTTGTGTTCTCACATTTTTCTCTTGCTTCTGGACAGGACAGTATTTTTAAGCCTAAAAGAATTGTGTTTTAAAGTGATAACTCTATAAATAAATAGCTAACACCCAGATGACTTTGGTCAAGAAAGAGAAAAATGTGACAGTTGGCCACTGCAGGAAGCCAGTTCCCAGGACCTGGATTTTATGAGGTGCTGGAAATAGGGATAGTACTTTGTCTGACTGGAGACTCCTGTCCTCCTTTTGCTGCCTAAGTTGCTGTATGTAATTTCTGTTGTGAGATATGTGGGTTTGTCATATGTGGAAATGAACTGGTGCCTCACACATTCTAAAGACAGGTTTGGGCACACGCACACACATTTTACTGTTTAACCTTCTCCCTCTCAAAATCCCTGGGCACTTGCAGCACGGTGTGAAGCTGCTGCTGTGGCTTAGTTCAGTTGTGCTGTTTTATAGTCTTGCTTTTGACCAGTTACCAATTCCCTCTGATTTTTGCTTTAATTGCCAGGGGGACAAAGGTGCGATGGGAATCCCTGGGCGGCCGGTGAGTCAAACCCTCGCTTCTGTGCCTTATCCTTCCCATTCTCTTCCAGCCCCCAGGATTTGGGGGTGGCTTTCAGGATAATCCTTGTCAGTCTGAGCAAAATTACTCTCCCTGAGCCCCACACCTGAGGGGCTCCCCTGCTCTCAGCAGGGTGACCAGCCCTGCAAGCCACATACATGCTGGGGGGTGTTTCCATTTCACCTGCTGTCCTATCCAGGCCCTGCTCTGGTTCAGCATCCCCTGTTTGGGTGTCTCCTGCTGCCACCTGGTGCGCCAGCTGGGCTTGCTAACCCTGGGTTTCCTAACACGCACCCCTGCTTGCCACTGGCAGCTGCCCTGAGCCAAGGGGGCCGTGCCCTGCCTGGCTGAGTGCTGGATTGTGGAGCTGCTCCTTGCTCAGGCATCCCGTGGTGAGGATGGGGAAGGGGACTGGGGCAGGAGTGAGGTCACCCTGCTGGTGCCAGCCCCATAGCCAGGGTTGTGGGGGGCAGAGCGTGCCTTTGCCGCTGACGCCTGTGTTTGTGTCTCTCCTTTCTCTCTCTCTCTTCCCTGCACCCTCTTGCATGTGGCTGTGACGGCTGCCACTGACCCAGGGACTAAAGGGGCAATCTGGAGAGAAGGTGAGTCAGCTCCCTGTAGCCTCTAGCACCCCCAAACTGTCCTTCTAGGGCCAGCCCAGCTCCCCTGTCGCAGTCACAGCCACTGCAGCCAGCCTTGGGCTGCCCCATCTTCCGTGTCAGTGCAAGTATATTTCCCAAATTCCTTCCAGGCCACTCAGCCTCCAAGGATGCTGTGTTTCTTGTTTATGACAATTTACTAACAGCCTAAGAGCCAGTGGGCACATGCAGGCCTTCCTTCAAGGCTTCCTGGATTTTAACCATTGACTTTCTCCCCCTGTGGCAGCTCTGCTTGCCCCAGCCAACCTGCAGCTCCCCTCTGCCTCCCAGGCTAGCCTGATCCCAGGTGCAGGTGGGAGCAAGGAGTAAAAGTGGCATGGCACACTCCTATCTCTGACATGGTGGGCTCTCTTCCTCCTGAGGAAAGCTGATGGTCTGTGGGACACCATCTCACAGACTGTGTGCTGTGCAGTGAGTTGAGATTTGTACCCACAAAGGAGTGCTGGTTTACAAAGTGATCCTGCTGCTGGCATTTCAGTGTTAGTGTATTTTCTCCAGAGCGGTGAGTACCTCCCACCTGGGAGAGCAGGGAAATGGAGGTGTTTGGGATTTGTGAATAACTGAATAACAATGTGTAGAAATTAGAAAAGGTATGGATATTTACCTGACAAGGAAGGTCATCTATGCAGTTCCATACCAGACCCATTTGCTCCTCTTCATAATAGAGAGAAAAACACAACAAGGAAGGGGAAAGCAGGATAGAGGTTCTTCATCCTTGTGTTCACTGTTTGCTCATTGAAGCCAACCAACATCAAACAGACAAGAATTTCCCACCTGAAGCCATTCTGCTTTTTTCTCTGCATATTGTTGCATTTGTTTCTGGCCAAAGTTTCCATGAAGGGACAGCAGATAGATACAAACAAACAATGGAATAAAATCCCTCCTAATTGCCCCTGCTGCCCCAAAGGCCTCCCTGAGAGCGCTCAGTCTCTGGCAGTCCATGGCTTTGTTTTTCAGAGTGCTTTGCTTTCTTGCAGGCTGCTTGGTTTATGGGATGCTCTGTCCCAAAGCTCCTCAGCCCTGGGCACTTCTGGAGCTGCCTCTCAGGAATACATCATGTTTCCAAAGGGAGTGACATGTCCTGCCCATCACACGCTGTGGGTGGCTGGGAGTTGGAGAGGCAGCTGTTTCCTTTTCCAGCAAGCACTTTGCTTTGTTTTCATCCACATCTCTATTGAGTTTGAGAAGTACACAAGCAAGGCATTTCTGGAGTAACCAAATGAGCTGCCTGCAGCTCCCCTTTCCCTGGAGCCCAGCACATCCCTCTTTTTCTTTCTTCTGCAGGACACAACCCTCCTGGAACTCACAGGAAGGAAACTGAAAGGATTTCAGGCCATCTTTCACACTTGCAATGGGGCAGAACATCTGTTTTGCCAGAAAGTGTTTTATGTGTTTATACTTCTCCTTGCTGTGCAGCTTCCATTTTCTGGCACATCTGAGCAGCTCTCAAGAACATCTTTTTTCCCCAAGTGTCAGGCAGGAGCTGGGGGAGGCCAGAACAGCAGCTGCCCCATGAGCCCTGAAGATCTCACACCTAAGGCACCCGCATTTAACCCCACTCTTGACAGGAATATAGTTGTCTTTGTCTTTCCTCTCCTGTTTTCAGCCCTTTCCTCTGCTTTGTCTCTCTGCAGGGTGCTCCAGGAGAAGCTGGCATGTCCATCATTGGGCCCCGTGGCCCACCCGTAAGTGACTTTTCTCTCTATTTTTGCCTGATGCAGGATGTGGGCAAGTAACTTGGAAAGCCTTAGGAGGGGCATTAAGACTCAGCATCAGCTGGAAAGAGCAAAAACCCGGTATAATGTGGTTCCCATGCTGAGCCAGCCTTGGTTTTATACTGCTATTATATACTATATATAATGAAATTATAGCTCATGTTCCAGGACAAATGAGGAAGCCTTCCCTTGGCAAGGAAACCAGAGTCCTGCATTTAAAAGGAAGAAGTGTATTTCCTTTGTGCAACAGGGCTGATATCACTTTTGGAGAAAATTTGCCCTTTGCCTGGCTGATTTCAGCCTTTGGTTTAATCAGCAGGCAACAAGCCCCCTGATTTTACTGACAGGCAGGATCAGAGCTAAGCCAGTGACTGGGGAGCTCACAAAGACAAAGCGTGGTTCAGAGATCCTTGTCATGTACCCAAAATCCTGGAAGCTCTTTGTCAGCATGGTCACTGCTTATCTGGCTGAGAAAAGGCAGAATTTTGCTCCACTTCCAGTAAAAGTGTCTCTACAGGGTGCAAGGAGTCAGCCAGACAAAACTTTTTGCGAGGACGGGGTCATAAAAAAGGCCAAGGTGAAGGGTCGGAGTGTTTGTGTGCCCTAAATGCTGGATGCTTCTTGTACTGTGGCTCAGCCATCAGGCCTCTGCTTTTGTGTGGGTGCAGCCAGAGCTCTCCACTCCATCCCTGCACAGCCTCCACTGGAGATTTCCATGAAAAAGGACCTGGAGATTCAATTCTCTCCCTCCCAGTGGGCGCTTCCGATTTTGATTAACCTGTGGAGAGCACCGTCCTTGACCTGCAGAGAGGATGGGCTGCTGGCAGCCTTTGTTTCACAGCGAGGTCAAGTGAGACAGACCCAGGCAGTGCAAACACTTGGCTACATCTGGCTTTCCAATTAGCTTCCCAAAAGCCCCATGACAAGTGTTTCTAATGAAAACCAGCTTTGCTGGTCCCCAGGCCCACCTGCCGGGGATGCTGCAGTTTGGGAAGCGACAGAACCAAAGCCCAGGACCCAAATGGGTCTCCCCAAGGGTTTTATGCCTGGCAGATGGTCCCTGGCCACGTGTCCAGGCAAAGAACAGGGGCTGGCAAGTCTCTCAAGCCAAGCTCTGTGCAAGACCACCCTGCTGCACAAACAGCAGATTTTGGAGGGTAAGTGCCCCGTTGTTTTTGCTGTTTCTCACAAGCTCTGGCTCTGAACAGGGTAATTATAGTAATCAGAGAGAAAAGCCATCAGGTCCTGTAAAGGAGACAGTTTTATTGAAGGACACGTGCTTGGCCTGCAGGACAATTTTGTCTGCTTTGCTGCTGTTTGGGAAAGTGCAGAACACGTTGCATCTTTAAAGCAGCAGAAAAATTAGGTGGCAAAAGGTGTCTAAAATGGGGTTTTGCCTACACCAGTCAAAGCCCTGAGGTGCCAGGAGCAGCCCAGCTCCACACTTTCCCCCTGCAAAGCCTACTGTGAAGATGATCCCGTTTCCTGGGGAGCTGGTGATAGGTCAGAAGGATGGCTGAGCACTGAGGACAAACACGGAAACCCTGGCCAAGGGGCCACTGGGGAAGATGTGGGATGACAAATAGTTTCCAGATTTTTGTTTGGAGGTTGAAGTTTTTGCCGGAGCTCAGAGCTGCTCAGCTCCTGGCCAGAGAGGGCCAGAGCACCAATAGTGGCAGAAACAGACGGTCTCCATGATCTGGCAGCTCCCAGGATTACATACTTCATACAATCAACATTTTAAAAAGGAGACAAGGAAAACCAGCCACCCAACAAAAACAGTCTCTTGGAATGGCTCGCTGCTGAACTGTTGTCTTGGCGTGATACCGTGCAAATCATCCTGCTGTCCTCCAAGGGGAGAGAAGCAGCAGTCTGTAGTCTACAGAGGAAGCCAAATTGCACCATTTCCAGATTTTCTCCCTAATTCTTTTTTTAGCACTTTTTGTCAGGGAGGTGTCCAACAGGGAACCAGAATTCTGGCTAGGATCTTCTTGCTTCTTGCCTTTTCAGAAGCCAGCAGTGGACAGATCCTTTAATTTATAGCCTATCTTCCCTCCTGGTCGCTGGCCAACAGGGCCAGGTGGTTTTGTGTGTATCTTGCAAAGCAAAGCTGACCAAGTTCAACTTTGCAGAACTAAAGAAATAGTGCAAATGTGATTAGGTCCTGCTAGCATTGTACAGCAAACCAGAACTCTTCAGTGCAGTGTGAGGGATTCTGTGTGGGGACATCCCTCAAACCCTGCAAAGAGGCTGTTTGGGCCCATCTCTGCAGGGGGAAACCCTCACTGAATCTCTCTGCAGACAGAGAGATACTCTGAGGTGTTACCTGAAGGAAGGTGAAGTTTTTCCTATCTGTGCAACTCTGAGGTCTCCCAAAGGATTGTTATTGCTTCACTGTGGCAAACCTCAGCCTCACAGCCCAGGAGCCCCATTTCTTCCTTGCCCTTCCCTTCCCTCAGCACCACATGGAATCACTCTAGCTTAAGGCAGAGACCCTGTTTATGCCCAGCTCTATCCTAGGAAACTCCAGCAGTCCACTGATGGTAGCTCAAATTGCTGAAGAAAGCATTTTTTCCCCCAAAATGAGAGAAGACATAAGGAAGCTGGGCGTTTTGGCATGCCAGCCCAGCTTTCAGGGCAGGCAGGGTGCCACAGTGGTCAGCTGATGAGCGTGGCACAGGATTTACCTCATCCGGCTGCTTCTGTCCACATGAGACTGCTGCAAGATCTGCTGAAGTCTGGGCCACATGGACCATATGCTTCCTGACCTTCTTCTTTTTTAAACAGATTGGAAAATCCTGAAATGAAGTGGTATCTTTCCTGGATACCAACAAAGCTACATAACTGTGACCTAGGATGTCACAAGACCCAAAAATTGAAGAACAACGAAAAATTAACAGCCAGCACATTTTCTCTTTTTTTGGTGTTTTTAAGTAGGGCATGAAGAAGCTGCCAAACTCATCCCAAGCCAGTGTTTGCTGTACCTGATCCCAAACTGGTAGCCACAGCTAGCTAGCCAGGAAAGGGCAGGGGGAAAAGTTGTGGTGCTCATGTTCCTCTCATCACACAGTCCAACTCTCCTTTTTGTCTTAGCTCTCAGAGGATAAAAATAAAAAGAAAAGAAACAGAAGAGGGAAAAAATCACCTCCAGAATTATTTCTGAGCAAAATGAATGAGCTGAGATATAAGATGAGGGCTGGAGGAGGAGAGGGATGCTTGTATTTAGACACCAGTGACCTGCAAGGCTTGTCTTGCACAGAACAGCACCCTGCATTAAACATCTCGGGTTTATGGCAGCAAGAACTGCCATAAAATGAGCTCAGCCTCTGGAATATACTCCAAAAGCCTAACATATGGGCTAGGGACACCCATTTAATTAATGTAGAAACTTAAAGGAAACTGCCTGTAATCCAAACTGGAGCTGCTCCAGCCTTTTCTTGGCCCTGTACAAATTGGAGTAGGGATGAGAGATTTCCCCTCCTTCCCAAGACACTTCCCCCTTGGAGGGGAGTTGGGTATCTCTTCAGAGAGTTGTAGGATAATTGGTCAGAGGCTGGAGGAAAGGCTCTGTAGAGAGGACTTAGGATCCATCAAAATTCATTTGAGTTCCTCTAAAGTGCTGTCTCTGTTTCATCCTTCCCAGGGACAGCCTGGAACAAGAGGTTTTCCTGGATTCCCGGTAAGTGCAGCTCTGAATTTATGAGGTACGGATGTGTGGTACTACTAGGAAGCCTCCTAAGTGCTTGCTGTAGCTCATCATTTCTTCCTGAAACCAATGACCTGATCTGATGATCTGATATCACTGGAAAAAAGCAGTTTCTTCTTCATTTGTTTTTCTGCTACTTTTTTTAAACAATACTTAGGGAGAAAAAAAAAACCTACTAAACCAAACCACACAACTCTGAAAGGAAATTAATTTTAAAAAATCCCCAAGTGTTAAAATAACAAAGTTAAAGGCAGATCTGTTGAGTTAAAGAAAATCATCCTAAGAAATACCCCTATCCCAAACAAGGAAAACAACCCCTGTGGAGCCTGTTTCTCATCAAACAGTACCTTCAGCACGTGCTGAGCTGTGTGTCACCTCTTCCCTGAGACACTTTTATTATTCTATCACTTGCAAAAATTCCTCTTCCCCCAAAGGCGGGTGCCCTTTTAGATCAAAGTCCTGAGAAAACTACTGATGTTCAACTGGTTTACCCAACACTGTAAAATTTTAAATTCTGAGATTTATTTTTGCAAATTGCCTATGAATCCCTCCTTGTTTCTGTTCCTGTGTCCAGCATTGCAGGTCCCTGCTGAAGCAGTTTGAAATCTGGGCTGGTTCTCAGTGAGCCAGGGACCTGCCAGGACTGGACAGGAGGGCAGGGAGTCACCTCACATCACCCCAGCCCATGCAGTCCTGTGGCACACAGTGCTTCCAGGGCCAGGTGGACAAGATGGACAAGATGCTGGGGAAAGCATTTCTCATCATTTTTCCTCTTTCATTTCAGGGCCCTATTGGCTTGGATGGCAAACCGGTAAGCAGAGAACTCCTCTGCAGGCTTCTGCCCTGCCCCAGTCCCACTGGGCTGGAACCTGGGTGTTACACTCTGTGTTTGAAGGGGATTGTTTTGCAATGCCATGCACATGCATGGATTAAAAGAAAACGAGGAGGTTGGCAGGCAGCAGGATGCCACAGATGCCTTGGGGGAGATGCAGGAGTCAGGAGATGCAGGAAGGCAGAGTATGGCCTGTTCCTTTCTAGGTAAATCTATAAACTAGCAGTTCATGAGTGCAGCAGTCTGGCTGCTGTGGGGAAAGCCTTAGCAGGCACTCCCACCAGAATCAGACAGGCAGAGCAGATCCCTGAGGTGTCAGCCCTCTGCCTTAGCCAACAGCTGCTGTACCAAAAAGCTGCAGTGGAGGAGAGAAGGATCCTAAAGACTCTGTGAGACCTCCATGCTGTCCTTAGAGATTTGCAGTAGAAACCCAAGTTCTTCCCATCCTTCAGAGCTGGGCACAAACGAGCTCCTTCTCCATGAACCCAGTGGGAATGAAACCCATAGCTCCATGTGGCAGCCATGCAGCCAGGCTCCCCACCACACTCCTCCAGTGCTGCAGTGGAGAAGGAGCTGGTTGCTCACACCTGCGGTGGAGAAGGAGCTGGTAGCTCACACCTGCAGTGGAGAAGGAGCTGGTTGCTCACACCTCTGGCTTCTGATGTCCTGGTTTTGCCACGAGGAACTTCACCCCCAAAAGAGATGTGGCAGCCCCTTTCTTGTTCTGCTCTGGGGACACACACTTCCCTCAGCAAAAGCTGTTAAATCAACATCACCTAGAGTCTGCAGTGGCCAAAGCTGATGAGTGTTTCCTCTCTTTTGCAGGGGCATCCTGGACAGAAGGGAGAGATGGTAAAAATCCATCTGTTTGTGTGTGGGTGATGGGTTGGTTTGCAATGATGTTGTGCCTCAGCTGGAAACAAGCTCAGGGGCAGGGTAGCAATCTTCCCTCAGCTGATGCACTAGCTGCATCCCTAATTCTGTAACTTCATAATAGCAGGGCTGGGATGCATGTCTGTAATTTTTGCATTATGGCTAGCACATTCGTCATGTCACAACAGCAACTCTCTAGTTAGGCATGGGATGTGTTTTCCTTGCACTTAGCAATTATGTTCTTTAAATATATTCTGGGAGCTGACATTTTTTGTGGTTGGCCTCATAGGACAAGTAAAAGTTGATGGAAAGATTTCTGAAAACCCATCTGGCGGCTTTCAACTTATCTAACAACAACCAAAAAAAGCATGTTTTTTGTATTAAATGTGGTTCCCCCCACCCCCCCACAGCCTCTTGAAGCTCTGTTTCATATGTGCATCATACTAAAATGCTTTTGGTGGAAAATGATAGACTGCGCTTTATGGAAGCCCAAATGCTGTCTTGTTCCTCTTGACATCTCTGATAATGAAATCCCAAATATGAGTGTGTCAAGAGGGAGGCCCTGTAGTCACCTTCGCTCACTAAAGTGTTGAATGTTTTCTTCTGCTAATTCTGTAATTCTGCTTTTTGAGCCCGAGTGTCACTATAGCCCTCTGGCAAGCACATGTTGGAGATCCCAGTCCCCCGTTGCACAATCCCAGCTCAGGCTTCAGTCCTGGCTGCCTCTGGTTCCATCCCAGAGCGTGGCTGAGGAGATGCTGTCAGCTGAGGTCCTGGGAACAATAAGGGTGTGTTTTCCTCATGATTTTTCCCCCTCTCCTTTTAATTTTCCCCCCCTGTGGCGCAGCCAGAGCATGTGTGCATTTTTCACTCCTCCAGAGTAACAAAGGGAACCCGGATCTCTCTTGGGGAATTTTCTTCACAATTGTTTTTAAAAGCTCAGTTTTTCACCTACTCCATACTCTTTCTGTCACTGTAAATGGAAAGTCATCCCCTGTTAAATTCTGTGTTTCTTTAAAGGGTGCTGCAGGTCCCAGGGGACAGCCTGTAAGTATCTCTCCCCTGAATCCCTCTCCCCTTGCATTCTCTGAACTCCTTCATTTACTGAGGCCTTTTTTGATGCCTTTTCTCTTACAGGGGCCCCCAGGACAAAAAGGAGAGAAGGTAATTTCAATGAGGGCCTTGTTAAAAGTGAGGAAGGGACTTGGTGCTGCTTGATGTGACTGTGAGTGAGGAGTACCGAGAGCAGAGGGCTCAGGGGATGGGACAGGAGGCAGGGTGCTTATCGGGTGCAAATTGGCATAGCTGCACTGAGTGATAGAGTCGCAATGATTTACACCGTCTGGCTCTGACCCCGCGTGCCTATTTTGGTCGCCTCTGTTTGTGGTTTCAACTCTTTCCTTTTTAATCCCCTTCTTTCACAGGGTCAGTGTGCAGAGTACCCGCACAGGGTAAGTCATTAGCGTTATTATCCTCTGTCCCGTGCCTTCCTGCATGTTAATCCTCCTTGGTTTGAGTGGCTTTTTGTGGGAGGTGGGGACCGTTCCATTAACAAGATGCGTCATCTGGGCCCCCGGGGCAGTGCTGGGCTGATGGATGCGTTTCGCAGAAAAGCAGCAGATAAGGTTTTCCAGGAGGGATGTTGGCTCCCCGGTCTGTGTTCCTGCCCACCAGAGCTGACCCTGGGTAGCTGCTGTCAGTTCTGCTTCCTGGAGACCCTCCTGTGCTCTGTGCTGGAGAGGGAAGAACCACATCCTCAGCCCAAAGCCCAGTGAAACCTGGGGGTTCTGGAGGAGCAGAGTCACCACTCATGCCTTGAGCTGCTGCACTGGCTCCGTGCTGTCTTCCTTGAAGACCTGGGGAAAACTCTGTCATCATTCCTCCCTTTTTCTTCTCCCTCTGCTGGTGTCATCCCTGCATAGAGACAAGGAGAATGCTCCCTGCCTGAGGGTGACCCTGGCCACGGTGCTCTGTCAGCTCCCCAGTGAGCTGGTCCCCATGCTGGTCCCCAAGGCTGGTGGAATATCTGCCTGAGTGGGAGGGTTGATGCCAGCAACTGTTTAATGAAAGCCAGGATGTTGCCTCACCTGCTCCTTCATCTTGGCCTGGCCAGCAAGTGCTGCAGCCAAGAGTGGAGAGAGAACATCATGGGGCTGGAGGGGATTTAACCAGTTCTAAAAACAACCAGAGTGCTGAAAATCCACTGGAAATGCATTGGAACGACATCATATGAAGTGGCTGGAACTTGTAATCTGGGTGTACAGGGAGACAAGCTTAAGAGCTTTCTGTTTATTTTTGATGGGCCTCTGGATAATCAGCTGGGCTCTGGGCCCTGGCCTGGAGGGAGCAGGGTTGGAGCAGCAGAGGCACTGCAGAGAGAGCTGGGCTGGCAGCAAGGGACAGGGGGCTGTGGGGAGGTGCCAGTCCCTGCAGTAACAGCCGCTCAGCTGTGTTTATTTAGTGAGCAGCTCACTCGATTGTTATGTTAAAAACAAGCCAACAACACTGGTCACCCAGCAGTGTCCTGAGTTCCTGTTACAGCCCTTGGCTCTGAGTGTCCCAGTGCTCAAGGTGAAAAGCAGTGGCAGGACCCAGAGCAGCACTGGGAAGGGAGCTGGTGCATCCCTGGGAATAGCCTGGGCTCAGGCACACTGGTTTGGTGGGTCAGGGTTGTAGGGTGGCTGGTGAGCTGCAGGAAAAGGGTGGGTGCAAAGCCTCATCCTGGCAGCGTTCCCTTGCCTCTCATGGAGATTCTTTTGGTCTCATGAGGCACCAAGCTCAACATTATAAAAAGCCCATGAGTTGTTCATGGCTGAGACACGCTCACGGGAAGAGTGGCTGTCCTTAGATCAACCCAAGGACAGGCTGTCCTGACCTGCAAGTTCATGGAGCCAGAGGCACAGACCAGCCAGCAGAAGGTGCAGTTCTCTTTCTTCCTCCCTGAATGAAAATGAGGATGGGCCTTGTTGCAAAAATGCGACACTGCTGACAGAACTGCAATTAATTCTTGCTTTTCTGTTTGATAAGGCTCTTTGTCAGATGTTCTGGGTGAGGAAGTGAAAACCAGCATCCTGACAAACCGGGGATGTTGTTTCAGTTTTGTTTCATATTTGTTTTCTTAGGAAGGAAATACAAGGTTAGGATATGTGCCTTGGCTCTTGTAGATTCCTAATTTTTTGTCTGCATGAGTCTGTGTGGCCTGCACTGCTGTGAGGGATGAGCCCATGCATGGGTGCTGCCCATTCAGGGGGTGAGGGCCCCTCAGGCTGCTGCCAAGTGCGCTCAGGGAAACCATGAAAGCCATGCTGTCTGGCTCTCAGAAATGCTGTTTGTGTCTCTGACCCTGTTTGTCTGGTGTGTGTTCCCTGTCCCCAGGAGTACCTAAGTACCACCCTCGCAGCCCTGCGCTCTAACCAGATCCTTACGCTCAAGGTTTGTGGGTAGCACTCGCAGGGCATCCAGTTCTGATGCAAAGGTTGAGGGAACAGATCCAACATTGCACACTGCCTTCTGAAAAAACTTCCCATTGGAACACAGAGGGGGCACGGCAGGAGCTGGGTGGAAGTGCCTTCAGATTTCTTCTCACCTGAATCCATTGCAGGGTCTTGTCTTGCCTGTTTTCAGGACTTGTTCTCCCCATTTTCCTCCTTATCCTTTCCAGCATCCTCCCTCAGCTCCCCTGTAAGCTGTGTGATATTTCAGATACCCTTCAGCACTTAAGCAGCCAGGCAAAGCCAGCTTAGCTGGCTCTCCTGAGCCAAGGGGCCTCCTGCACTGTCTTTGAGAAAGGGGAGGTTTGCCTTTGGGTAAAATGAGCCCTGCTGAATTTCCAGCAGCACTGCTTTTGGAGTGAGAGCTTGTGGCTGTCTGGATCAGTGCTTTTGAGCACAACCACCTAATCATGATGCTGCAAAATTGGGTTACTGCTTCTCTTTGCATCAGGACTGGATCCTTGCTTTCACTGCACACATGAAGTACAATGTCTAAAGGGAATAAATGTGCTCCTTGGAAGGGTATGGTTTCTGTGGTGGGACACCTGTGGGCACACCTCTGGGGTCTGAGTGCACAGCTCACACGGGGAAATGTCACACACGGGCATGTTTTTGTGGCCAAGCACAGAAAGGCTCTCTCACCTCTCCCTATGTAAATCAAGAGCAGCTTCAATGGAAAACTGATAGGAACAGGAAAGTGGATGAGGCCAGGGCAGCATTCCTGGGCCTGGAGCCGACTGGTGGGTGCCAGGGTGACAGCAGCGTGCATGCAAGTGGAAACTGGATACAGCAAGAGGATGAACAAATGCTCCTGAGCTTTAGTGCATTTGATTTCTGTGTGTCCGGGTCAGCTTTGTGCCCTAAGGCAACATTCCTGGCTATAAGCAGTCAGAAGGTGATGATACTGTTGAGCAAGGAAAAACAAAGCACAGGCTGCCAGGGCAATGCCCTACTTAGGTGTCCAGCTCCAAGGCCTGGTCCTGTCCCTTGGCTGTGGTGGTTGTGTGTGCCAGGTTAAGTGAACCAAGCCAGGACTTCTGTGCTGACCCCAGCCAGCCTTTCTCTGCTCCCTTCCACACCTGCAGGGAGGGGGAAACCTGGAGATACACTGGGTTTCCTGTAAGAGAGCTGGAAAACTGCACTTGGAAAACCTGGAGAAAATTGTAATTCTGATAGGTGCCTGCAGATACACTGGGTTTCCTGTAAAAGAGCTGGAAAACTGCACTTGGAAAACCTGGAGAAAATTGTAATTCTTATAGATGCCTGCAGATACACTGGGTTTCCTGTAAGAGAGCTGGAAAACTGCACTTGGAAAACCTGGAGAAAATTGTAATTCTGATAGATGCCCCAACTCTGATGATGATGAGAATTTAAGAGAAACAGTCCCATTGCAGGGCACCCCAGCAGAGCCAGCGAGGGGGATGCCTTGCAGGGAGCACTTCCTAAGGAGATCAGCAGAGCTGAGTCAGAGATCCCCTGGCTGTTTCCAGGCAGAGGGAGCTGTGGAAGCTCTGTGCAGTGGGATGGTATTGAGTGGGCACCCCAGAGCTGCCAGGCTGTGCCCTGTGAGCAGCACCAGGAGCTCAGAGGTGTGCCAGCAGGTACCTGCCCCACACCGCTCTCCTGCCAGGCTTCATTTTCATGGCAATTTCTCTGTTCCCCCCTTCTCTGGTCTCTGTCCTGGCTGCTCTGTGACTCTCCATGCCCTCATGGCCTCCTTTGCCCTGTGACCTTCTGGTTTGATCTTCTTCAGCTGCTGCCTCTCCTCAATTCAGTGCGGCTGGCTCCACCTCCGGTCATAAAGAGACGCACTTTCCAGGTAGACTTCTCCTCCTTGTTGCCTGTTTCTGAGCTTATCCCAGTGCTTGCAATTCATCAGCTTGCTACCTGTCTTTCTTCCCCTGCAGAGGGCTTTCCAAGAGTTTCAGGCAGAGCTGAGGGACTTTCTTGAAAGCGGAGGAAACCTTTGATGTGATAATGTTGCTAAAAAGAAATGCAGTGAAGGCAGATTTTTGGACTAAAAGAAATGGGCCATGAAGCTGTTCTTGGGGCTGTCGACAAGCAGCCTCCTCCCTTAAGGAGTCAGTTCCTGCATATTCAATCTCCAGAAGAGGTTGGAAGCCTCTTGCTGAAATTCATCTAATGTCTGTGAAATTTAACTGAGATGAATGAATAGGCAAACGCTTCTTCTAAGGGCTAGTCTAGTCTGAGGCACTTGGGGAAATGTGTTTAAATAAGCTCTTAGAATGGTTTCATTAAACTGCATTAAATCTTTGTGTAAACACATTTATTTTGGTTTCCAGGGCCATAATTCATGTTTAGTTTATTTTTGGGAATGAATTCATAAAGTGAATTACAGACATATGAATAGTGAATAAGAGTGTCCATAATCAGAGTTCATGTGGCTTTTAATGAGCCCACTTTCTGCTCCCTCATTCCATCAGTTGGAATTAGCTTTCCTGTGTGGACAAACTGCTGCAATTACCCCGCTGAAGTGTGCTGGGCACTCTTTATTGAGTGCCTGGGTTTTGTCACCCTGTGCCTGTCTAGACGGTCAGATGCCAGCAGGGAACTGCAGGATGCAAGAGGCTTTACCATGAGGTGCCCGGTCCTTGCCCAGCTCTGGATGAATCCTGAGCCCGTGGTTTCAGCTCAGTTTCTATCGATTCAGCACTCACACCACACAGAGCCCCATGGATTGCGCTGTTTGCCCTTCAAAGTGACAGTCTGGAGAGCCAGGCCAAGGACTGACCTCTTGGGAAGGCTTTGAAAGCTGAAGTTCCTCTCCAGGATGAAGTGGGAAACTTGAATAGCTGCCCTGCATCCTGTCGTCAGCCAGGGCTGCAAATTCCCTCTGTCCTCAGAGGAAAACTTCACCGGAGTTTTTGCCATGATCCATTTTGCCTTTGCTGTATTCATTCTCTAAAAGCAACAGGGTGGGGTCTGCTCCTACACATCTGCCAGCACCAGGCAATTCCAGGAGCCCAGCCTGTGAGTAGTAAGGAAAACAGTGAGGCTGCAGAATGGATGTTAGAGAGGAAAATCCTGCTGCTAGCTCTGAGCACATCGGCAGGAGTGCTTTGCCCAAGGCTTAGCTCAGCATGGCCTGAGTGAGTGAGCTCCTCTTTGAGGAGGCTGAGCAGGCATTGCATTGCTGGGGTGCAGGCAGGGTGGCTGGCTGGTGTTTTAAAAGAACTGAAAAATAGTTCCAGTCGACAGCTAAAAATATAGAATGACAACTGAGGAAAATGACACCTGATCTCCCACTTACTGTATCCGCTCACTGTCCGTTGAGCTCTGTGGGGGTCCTTTTGTGCTGAACACATTAATGAGGCTTTAATGATGTGGTGATAACACTGGGTGTGTTTAGGGATCTGCAAGGATGGGCACTTGCCTAAACAAAGCCTGCTGTGCCCAGGACAGCAGAGTGAGGGTGATGCAAACGGGACTTGGGGTGGGTGAGCTCCTTGCAGCCGCTCCCTGTGCTGGGGCAGGGCTCCTGCTCTGCCATCTCTCCTACCAGCACCCTGGTTCCAGTACCATGCTGCACTTTAGTGCCCTAAATTTGGAGCATGGACTGGGCTGGCAGAGAGTAGCTGAGGTGGGAATAGAGAGAGAGCCAAAGTGAGATGGGCAAAGCCCCCTTTGCCTTCCCATGGTGCACCCATGCTGGGGGTGTTAAAAGATGCAGTGGGAGAGAAGTCTTTGAAGGTGGAATGAGAGGGCAAGGCAAGAGGAAATCTAGAAATACATTCCAGTGTCCTCCCAACATCTTCATTAGATCCAAATTACCTTCCATATTTAAAACTATGAGACCATTTACAGTTGAGTGGCACTGAGTATGGAGGATAAGGAAGCTTAGGAAAGAACCTGCATTCCCTTGCAAGGGCCACAGGATGAATGAAGATCCACTTTGAAAGTGGGGAGAAGCAAGGGCACCCCTCCTGCCTGGCCCTGCAGGCTTCCCAGCATGGGCTGAGGTTGGGCAGTGAGGCACAGAAAAGGAAAGGAAAGGGCTGTTGCTCCACACATGACCCAGCTTCTCGTGAGCCTGGCCCACGCGCTGGAAATTTTCTTTTAAATAGAGCTGATGGCAGAAAGGATGAAATTTGCAGCTTATTACTTTCATTTATCATTCTAAATAAAGCAAACATCCCTGTATCTGCATGTTTCACTGAAGGCAGCCAGGATAAACAGCGCATTTGGTAGGAACGCAGGGGACAGATTTCGTGCATTTTCCTCCAGTGTGTAAGGCTGGAGAGAGGATAAATGCAGCAGAGACCCGACTGCACACCCGCTGACTTTTAACTGAGAAACAGCCATGTTTGGTTTCTAGCTTCCCATGGACCCACCAAGGGAAGTCTTTCAGATTTGAATGGGATCACTAGCAGTAGGCTCTCATGTTTTATCTAGGGAGGTGAGCCTAGAGAGTGAACAGCTTGGCACGGGTGCCACAGTGCCCTAGGAGCTGGATTCATCAGTTCTAGATCAGCAGTCTGGTATTCAAACGTGCTGCTTCCAACCCACTGTCTCCTGCGTGCCGCCTGGTGCCACGTGCAGCCCCAGATGACATTGCTGAGGCATGAGCCACAGGCACGAGGGGCACTGAGGGCCTGGGGAGGAGCTGGCTCCAGCAGCTCCCTCTCACAGAGCTCAGAGTGGCAGGTGGCTCAGCAGGCACTGCCTTGTTAAATCCCAGCAAAACAGGCTCTGCCTGGTGTCCATGGGCCTGCCTTGGCTGGCCTCCAGGAATGCCATGATGATCGTGTTATTTTCTTTGGGGTTTGTGGCATTTCTACTGTTGGTCCTTGGCAAAACACAGGGAGTGTTGTCCAACCAATATAGTATGGGGGAAGAAGTGGCTGAGGTGGCTCTGCCTGGAAGTGCCAGTGTCGTCACAGGAGGCTTTGCTTCACATGTGACTGTCAAGTGCTTTGGAAAGCCTCCTCAGAGACTCAAGAGATGTTGGTCTTTGACACATAAATTTTACTTGGCTGGCTCAATGAAGAAAAAGGTCTCTTTGGGCTGCTCTGTCATCACTAGATCTCTCTAGAAGGGAGCTCTGAGCAGGTGACCTCAGATGTCTTTGCAAACCTTTGGGTGCTGGCTCCTGCTTCCCAGGCAGCCCAGTGTCCTCAGCAGGGCTCTCATCACTCTTGGAAACCTCTCCTGGCAGAAACCTGGCACTTGCTTCTGTCTCCTCTGCTGGCCTGCCTTGGCCCTTGGGGTGGTGTGAAGGGTTTGCTGTGCCTGCTGTAACTCTTGTTTTACAAACTGCAGGGTGAACAGGGACAGGCAGGGATCCAAGGGCCCCCGGGGCCCCCTGGCCCACCAGGGCCCCCTGGACCAGCTGGACCTGAAGGAATCCCAGGACGTCCTGGGCCAGTTGGACCCGCTGTAAGTCCTTAGCAAAACTGAAATGCTTCTGCTTCCCCATCCCCTAGGGCACAGGCTGCTTCCTCTGGCTTCCTCTGGTTGCTGCTAGGGAAGCTGAGATAGCCAGGACAGGAGGCTTGCAGAGAATGTGGATGTGTGGACAGGAAGAGGTTCCAGGGAAGGAGAGGGAAGGCAGAGATGGGACCTGGGCACTGCTGCTATCTGGACACACAGGGAGTGACACCAGGCTCATTTCCTCCTCCTCCTCAGCCCTGCAGATGGCCCTGGGGAGGAAGTAACAGTGGGGTGTAATTGTCTGCTCACTGCCACCCCTTTGAAGTCCTGTCCCTGTCCTAGGCAGGGAGGGTGGGAGCAGAACCACCCTTATAAAACAAAACCTCTGCTGAATGGCAGGGGACAGAAAGTGCTGCTAATGTGCCTCTCTCTTGCCACAGGGCAGAGCAGGAGAACCTGGGAAGCCTGGCAGAGATGGAAAGGTGGGTACCAGATCCAGCTCTGTTCCTGGGAGCTGCAGGGGCCAATGTGCCACGCTGGCTCTGCAGCACTGGGAATTAAAGGAGCTTCCATCTCCAGCAGTTTTCAAGGGCTGCCAGCAGGAAAAGCAAGTCTCATCCCTGGAGGCAAATGCACCTCTCCACACACAACACAGGGGTCAGCACCCTCCTTTCTCTCTGAGAGATCCTCATCTCTCTCTGAGGAGCCAAGGACAGGATGGCTAAACACCTGAATTGCCAAAGCAGGTGGCAGAGGTATCAGAGCATATCTAGAGCAGTTTTCCTTCCCTGCCTGCTTACAGGCAGCTCCTGCAAAGATAGTTTGTTTATTTATATTTACACACACGTATGTCTGGTATGCTTCATGGTTCATATCAGGTAAATTGTTTGGGTATTTCTCATTTAGAGACACAAGTGGTTTGTTTGTTAATACATTCTCTCTGTTTAGCTTGCCAGAGGAAGCTGCAAATGCCTGATTTACTCCAGAGCTGCAGTGGGCTGGGAACAAGTTCCCCAAGCAAGCCAGAGAAACAGAAAATATTCTGGAGCATAATGCATAAGGCAAAGCAGCTTTTTAGTCTTCAAATAGAGCAAGAACAAACCTGGGGGGATGGAGCACGGTGGGCATAAGTTTATTTGAGTGTATGCACTAAGATATCTACATGAAGAATAGACTGGGGATGTTTGAGCTCAGCAGTGCAAATCTCTAAGGGGTGTTTTGAATCAAACCAGCCAGCATCCCCCCCATCACCCTGCTGTCCATGTAATGTCACACTTTCCAACCCCAGTGTCTGTTTTGATTTTATCCACAGGGCTTACCTGGGCCTCCTGGACCAAAGGTGAGACATCTCACCTCACTTAGAGGTGCAGAAAGATGATGAACAGAGATGGGCTCTCCTGACAGGACAGATCCATTTGATGGATGGAGGAGGGGTGAAAGAGGTTACATCAAAGGGCTGAGAGGGATTTCTGACCCAGCTCAGCAGTGCCTCTGGGGCCCAGCCCCTGTGCTGACTCAGGGGTTTTGTGCAGGGACACGTCTGAGCCGCCTCTCCGCTGAGCCAGGCACGCCTCATCAGCCCAGCTTGCAAAACTGTTTGCCACACACAGCTTTATTGGCTTCTTCCATTCTCAAAGCATTTCCCAGCGCTTCAGGAATGGATTTTGCAATGCTATTGTTAACTCTGCCACGCTTTCCCATTTATTCACTTGCCAAAGTGCGAGGGAGGGGGTGGTTGTTGTTGTTTTTCAGCTGCAGCCACCCAACATAATTTGTTTTTATCTGAGATATGTGGCCAGGGTGAGGAGATAGGAGCCATGGAGTTGGGGCACAGAGCTGACACGTGTTAGCTGTGTGCCAGGGCTTTCCTGCCAGGGCTCAGCCCAGTGCAGCAATGCTGACCTGTGGGTCTGAAGGGACAGGAGCTCACTGGAATCACTGTGAGCAAAAGGCAGATTTTCCCCATGGAATGCTCTCCCATCCAAACAGTACCCCAGGGAAAAGAGCAGAGATTTGTCCCTCTCAGGCCAAGCCTCAATTCCTTTTGTCTTTTTGTCTTTTGCAGGGAGATGCTGGCATTCAGGGGTACCCTGGCAGAAAGGTAAGGAGGGAAGTTCTGGTGTTGTTAAATGAATTAAGTGCACTGATGCTTTCTGGAATCGTGACTGAAAATCTGTGGACTATGCTGGAGCCTCCTGTGGAGGGTTTGCATCAGTCCCACGGGTTCCCTGCTGGCACCTGTGTAAAGAGGGCCTGGGCCCAGAGATTTTTGTCTTTAACTCTCCAGCAACTATGGAGCAAATATCTCCCTGTGTGTGTTTGTGTTTGCCTCTCTACACCCACTTCCAGGCTGGAATGCATTTCTTATGCATCCAAGCCCATATGGGAGGCTGAAAAGGGCCAAATCCCTGGCTGTTGCTCTCTGGGATACAGGAAAGAGCCAGTCCTGCTCTGGGTTAAAAGGCAGAAGCTGGCAATGCCCAAGTGCCTCCAGCAGCAGCTGATTAGCATCAAGGCTGTGAGCCCAGAGGGTGTAATGAAGAGACAGGAAGAGAAGGACACAAAGGGAGATCAAACAGGAGAGAGGGAATGGAGAGATACTGCTATGGAGATGTCAGCTGGAGAAGGGGAAGGTGAATGTTCCCAGCAGGAAGGAGCCCTGTGTCCCCTGTTATCTCCACGTTGCTTTATGGGTGCTCTGCAAGCAAAATGGCAAGACCTGAGAGCTTTTTAATTAGCTCTGTATAAACTGAGAAGGTTTTCTTATGTCAGGAAGTGGAAATTACAGGCCCTGCAGACCACAGCCCCCTCCTGCAGACAGACACAATTTATTGCCCCTTTTCCCAGTGAAGCCAAGGTTTTCCATCAAGATCCCTGTGTGCACAGGGAGGGTGGCTCTGGGCAGTGACCTCCCAGCAGCTCCTCCTACATGAAACACCCCCTGTGCTTCAATCCCTGCCGAGCCAGGAGCCTTCCCTGGGCTGCAGGGTGAGCCCAAGGCTTTCCTGGGAAAGCTGGAAGGAATGGATCAATGTAGGGCACCAAATCCTAACGGGAAGGGAAAAGAAGGTGAAATGTTGAGCAAAGTTGTTAATTCAGATTTGGTGCTTCCTTCACTCCATGCATTTCATACACTGAATATCTGCTCCTCTCCCAGAGACCCAGGGGTGGGTTGGTGTGTGTGGGACACCTCAGTGTGGGACATGCCTCTCACACCTCTGCTGGCCTTTCTGCAGCCCACAGCTCCTTTCCTTGCTGCTGTGTTTGCTGCTTCCACTGTTCTCTTTGCTCTCTCCCTCAGGGTGAGGTGGGTGAGGCAGGCCTGCCCGGTGCCCGTGGCCTCCCTGGAGCCTCTGGCCCCAAGGTAACCCTTGAACTGGAGTGAAAGGGGCAGATAAGGGGCACAAGCCTGTCCTAAAGGGATATCAAAGGCCAGGGGTGGGAGACAGCTCTCTAGAGCCTGGGATGAACCACGTAGACAGCAACAGTTGCTCCTGTGTGAAGAATCTGGGCCATTGTTGGCCAAGGTGATTCCATGCTGTCCTGAACCAGGAATTACACAATCCCCCATTAAGGAATAAAACCGACCCAGCCTTCAGAGGCTTTGCACCAGGGCTGTGAAAATGAGGGTGCTCTGGACCATGAGATGTTTCAATGGTTTCTGCACCCTTATCATGTAAAAGAAAAGTGTTAGTATGGGCAGCCTCCAGCCTGCCCTCCAAGGACCTAAACTGCCTTTGCACACTCCTGGGAGGGGAGGGAGGGCTGCAGCCAGTGCCTGGCTGGTCCCATGCTGCTGTGAGCAGACCTGGAGTGCTGGGGCTGCATTTATCACACCCCTCTTCTGGCTGCTTTATCTCTTGCTGTTACTGCTTGCTTGGTTTCCCTTTGTGCTCACTGTCCCTCTCTGTTTCCCCCCTTTCTCTCTCCTTTTCTTGGCAGGGTGAAAAAGGGGATGCTGGCATCAAGGTAGGCATGACAAATACATTATCCTAACTCACAGCAGATCACCTGGGAGATGCTGCTGCTTGGGCTGATGGGTTGTGAGGGGAGCTGGGTGCAAGGCAGCTCTGTGGGGTGTTTGATGGAGTCCACATCTGTGCTCTGATGAGCCACAGACAGGCACTCCCAGCTCAGGCTGCCTTCATCCCTTCAGTGGAATTCCATTCTTACCAGAGGCATTTCTCTGGCTATGAAGCTTGCTGGTGATTTGTTACATCTCCCTATTTGATGGGCTAGGTTGGGGTTTCCTCATAAAATCTGGTTAGCTGACGCATCAAATCCACTCCAACTCCACCATTCAGGCTGAGGTTTGGCACCAGCCCTTCTGTCTGTTTCTGGACACTTTTACAGGCTCATATGGTCTCTGCCCAGATGTTATCTATTTGACTGAAATTTACTGTACCCATATATTTCAAGTATATTACTCAATGTAGGCTGTGCTTAAAACATGACAACATTGGCAAGTGTTCATGGCAGTCAGAGCACACTGTGTCATGCCATACATCTTAGACATCCTGAGGAAAGACTGGTCCTGTAATATTTGGGAAGGCATTAACTGTGACACGTTCATTTCGAGTATTTAGTGTGTGGCATGCAGCTCATTTATCCTGCAGCACATACACTTTCTAGATCTTTTCCATCTGGGTGGATTGAAGAGAGAAAGAGGTTTGAAGAGAGAAAAGGCCCCTTCAGAGCTTACCAAGGATGCATTACTTGGAGTTTAAAGAAATGTTCTTTGGGAATGCAGCCTCTGGGTTCATAGCTGGATAGGGCAGCAGGGATTGTCTTCCTACAAGAAAACACCCCCTCAGGAATACTGCAGTGCATGTGGTTCCCTGTGTGCATCTCTGTAAGAGTGACGGGGGTAGGACAGTGGGGACAGACGGAGAGCAGAGATCTCTGCAGCCAGGTCAGGAACTTGGGGTTTATTGCAGAGGGCCTGGGGGCAGGGCCCTGCTGGGATTTGGGGTTTATTGCAGAGGGCCTGGGTGCAGGGCCCTGCTGGGAGCTGCCACAGCCCAGAGCAGGCCCGAGAGAAGAGAGGGGCAGAGAGAAAAGCATAAGAGAGTAAAAGGGGTAAAAGGCAAGAGCTAAGAGAGTGAAGTTCCCGTTACAATACAATAAATCATCTCCTGTGTTGAATATTCTGATTCTCACTAACCAATCTAGTACAATATACAAATCCTACAGCATTTACATACAGCCTGTAAGAATCATTACATTACCATACTGTGTTACATTTTAAACCCTAAAAACTCCTCTTTGGGCCCCTTCTGCCAAGCTGTAGGGTCTGCTCTGACCCTTGGGCCTGTCTGCAAGCAGAGGGAATTGTTCCATCAAAAGGGAACAACCTTCAGCTGGCCACACCATTGTTTTCCTGTTGTTCAGTAACTGAGGGATCTCAAAGCTTGCTTTCATTTCAATCTCATTATAGTTTCCATATTCTCAAAATCTTTTGCCAGGCAATCATGTTTGTAAGGCTTTCCTGTTCCATCCTCCCCAACACATCTCCCCATCAGTGTAATTCCACAAGCACAGAGGCATTGCTCCAGTTTGTGCTAGTGGGAATGAAGGTGGAATTGCACCCAGAAGAGATTATTTTGAGGGCTTGGAGCTTGCTGCTCTCTCAACAGCAGGCCTCCCATTAAACTGAACTGAAGGAATGAACTCAGAGTGTTGCCCGAGAGGGAGAAAAGGCTGAAAGGAGAAGCTGTGTTTTGTCCTTGCTGAAACTCCCATGTTTCACTGCTGGCATGGAACACCTGCTTTGCTCATGCCCATGTACCATCACTGGCCAGCTCTTCATGTGGGTTCTGGCAAAGGGGAAGGCTCCAGTCATGTCTCAGGGTGATGCAGAGGGTGAGAGAGAGCCTTCCCTGACTCGGGGCCACCCTGCAGACACAGTCCTGCTATTGGCCCTTTGTTTATGTCTTGCACACCCCCCTTCAGGAAGAGCAGAGATTAAACCCACTGTGCTTTTTGGGATTACTAAATCTCCCAAAGGGCACCTCTGCAGCCCCAGAGCAGCAGCTTCTTTCTCACACAGACTATCATTTGTTACTGTCAAGGTCACTTTTCTCCTGACTTCCTTTGGTTTTGCTCAGAGGAGTTGAAAGGGAGGTGCAGACACGTTCTTAAATCAGCAGCCAGACCTCACTCAGCCCCTGAGCATCCAACAGCACGTGCATTTGTTGTCTTTGGAAATTGCTTCTTTCTGTTGTCCTCCCACCTAGGAGGATTAATTTGGGCTCTGGAAGACATTTAAGTCTTCCAACTTTGGATCCACTTACCTAGACTAGATTTTACCTTCTCTTTGCCTTGGGGAGCCCTGGACAAACACCATGATTCCTAGGTTAGCTGTAGTGGCCAATTTTGCATGGAATATCACTGCTTTGGCTGGCAGTGAGGAATATCTCTGGCCTGAAGAAGTTTCCTGGTATCACACAGAGCTCTTGTTCATTCAGCCACCTCTGAGCTCCCTCTCACCAGAGGGCTTGGCTTTTACAGGGTGAAGGAATCAAACAGCTCCTCAGGCAGGCACTTCTTCATGGAGAGTCTCTGGGAAGGGGAATTGACTGGCACAGGCTGGGCTGCCCGGTGGGGATGGTCTCTGCAAGCAGGCTGGGTGTCTCCCAGCAGAAAACATCACTCTGCCCTGCTGGGTCTCACTGAAAACAGACAGGGAGCATGGCTGGGAAGGAGAGAGACCAATCCACATTCTCCAGTACAAAGTATTCCTAATTACTGCTTTAGTTTCCTTACTGCTGAAAATAGGGCAGTGTAGGGCGGGAGGTGCCCACACTAGGTCATGGATATTATGATATTAGAAAGTGTTTTACAAAATGTAGTTCACAGGATGCTGTAATTACAAGAAGCTATTTTTTTATAAAAGCAGATATATATATATATATATATATCCCTGCTAAATAGCCCTTCCAAGCAAGGAATAAACACCCAGAAGAAAATTACAGGAGCAGTATGCAGATTGCCTGAATCTGCATTTTCCAGTTATTTTATTTTATTTTCCAGTTATTTTATTTTATTTTCCAGTTATCAGCAGGCAAAATTCAGGCTAAGAGCACAAGGCAGCCCTTGGATTGTCTGTCTCTCCCAATAGGTTTGTTCATGCCAGGGTCACTGCAGGCTGGGATGTGGGAGCAGGGTGTGGAGGCTGTGGCACTCCAGTGGGGTCAGTCCTGTGTAAGAATTGAGAGGGAATTGAGGGAAATGGCCCCAGCTGGGGCAGTCAGTGGGCGAGACAGTGCCTCACCTCACTCAGGAGGGTTTGTCATCACCTGTGCCCTGGGAGGACTCATCTGCTGTCTCTTGCTGTCTTTCTCTGTGTGTCTTGCTCTGCTTGCAGGGGGAGAGAGGCATGCCAGGGCTGCCAGGAAGACATGGCTCTAAGGTACCTTGTGCCCAGAGGAGGGATGCTTGTCTGCCTGACCTCACCCCAGCACCCCTGATGCTCAGGCACTGTGTGTCTGTGTGTCTGTGAGCCAGTGACTGTCCTCAGCTGAATTATTCATGCTTCTAAATTGCAAAATGCAGGGCCTAATTCACGAAGGCAGAGGTGGGGGAAGATGTGTTTACAGAGCAAATGGCATGCCCAGTCTGATGCTGACTTGCAACATCAGGGTTTAATGCTTTACCCGGTGAGAGCAGCCAGTTGTGGTGTTTGTAGGGAATTGTGCCGGGGGAGCACTGCAGGTGTGTGCCAGCCCAGCTGGGATGAGCAGGGCTGCCCAGGTGGGAGCCTGCAGTGAATCAGGGTCAGTGTGTGACAGCCCTGCATGTCTGTGCATTGCAGTTTGAGGGTAAATGCTAGAAAATAACATGGTCTGCAGTCACTGCTGTTTGAAGGCTGAGAAATGAGGGACAGGCATCCCAAGGCTCTGCAAAGGCCTAACCAAAGGCACTCACTGCACGTTATCCCTTTCATGGCTCCAGCCTGTATTGGCTAAAACCTACTGACCCTGAGACAGTCTGGAATGCTTTTCACCCCATATATTGCATAGAATCCCTGATCTCCATCTTCTGTCCTTGTGTTTTTTAGCTTTTGTCCCCGATTTCTGTTTCAGAAAGCTGAGAGGTATGATCCTGCTGCTCTCTGGCTCCCCACTCCTCCTTGTTTGAACCTTTTCCAAGCTTTTTTCACTTTGAACTTGGCTCCCAGTCCTCTGCACTGCCTCATGTGCTACATCCCACCCCCTCACATTTCCCAGTTTCTAACACCACTTCTCTCCCTCCCCCCTCCTTAGTTACCCCTCATGTTTGCCTTTTTAACTGGACCTGTTCTAACCAGGAGCTGACTAACGCTAACACAGGGGATACAGAGATTTCAGAGAGGATGGTTGCAGGGACAACCTGCTCTTTGCATCAGTGCTGTTGAGGGCTGTGTGACACTCCCTGTGGGATCAGCTGCCTCCTGAGACCCCTGTCTGGATGGCAGGGCAGGGACACTCCACAGCCCCATGGTGGTGGCTTGCTGTGCACTGCAGAGTGACAGAATGACACCTGAATTGCAGTGATGCAAGTCTGGCTTTTCCCCTAATGTGTCTGGCTTCAGAGCTCTCCTGGAAACACTTTACTGCAGGGTTTATCCTCTGTGAGGGGGAATAGCCAGGCCAGGGCTCTGGGGTATGAGCCAGCCTTTCTCAGGATGCTTGGGCTGAGGTGTCTGGGCTCAAGCCTTGAGGAGGGTTTTGCTCCTTGGTCTGTCTTTGCATTCCTCAGTTATTTGACACTGTTCTGCTTCACTGGCAGGACTAAACCCAGGGCAGGAGGGGGTGGAGATGTGTTTGTCTGGGTTGTGCTCAGGGTGCCTGCCCTTGGAGGAGCTGTCAGAACCCAGAGCCCCTGCCATGGGTGAGCAGCTGCTCAGGGAATGAGGACGTGTGCTGTGTGGGGTCACAGCATCACTTCTGAGCTGTGGAAAGGAGAACATGTGCAGTTTTGCGTTTTGACTGTCACCTGACTGATACGTTTTGCTTTAAAAAACCTGTGTCCGATTGATTTCAAACAAGGTGTCGCTGTCTCTGTCTGCTCTCTCTGCCAGGGCGCTCCGGGGCTGGCGGCCGCAGGGATGAAGGTCAGTTCTGGGCTGCAGTGCCTCGCTTGGGCACGGGCTGGGCTGGGAGAGCGCTGGAAAATGGTCGGAGAGCTCCCACTGATGGGGAATATCAGAACTGCCTCCCTTGGCAGAGGTGCCAGACCTGTGTGCAGCCTTCCCCGGGGCCGGTGGGCTCGGATCAGCACAGGTGGCACCGCAGCCTTGCTCCTGTGCTGCGGAGACAGAGCAGGGAGTGCCAATTCCTCTGTGCCAGCACACGGGTCTCGTCCTGCTCTGCTCTATGGTATCTGGTAAACACCTGCTGGGTGGTTACTCCAGTCTATGGAATCTGTGAGTCTGAGGTTTGGTGGTTTCTTATGGCAGCCTGGGAGCTGGCTAATGAAGATAAAAGAGGTTCCAGGCACAAAAATTGGCAACTGAAGCACTCTTGTGCCCTTACCAGCTCAAGGCCCCCATGGATGAATGTTCTTTTCCCCACTCTGGTAGCTCTAGGAGGATTCGTACTCTTTCCTCCTGGTTTGTGACTCTGTTTTCTTGTCTCTTTCTCTCCAGGGCGAGCCTGGGACTCCAGGAGAAAAGGTACTCTCAGGGGGTTTTGCTCTGAGCCTGCCCTTCGGGTTGGTTTGTGTGTTTTCCCCTCCCTGAGCAGCTGAGGGGGCTGAGGAATGTCTGTGTACATCCCAGTGCCCAAATCCAGGCCCTAATGGCACCTGCAGCAAATTGGGAGTAGGATACAGTGATACCCAGTGAGAGAGGGACCATGCTGCAAGTATTTCCATCCTCCTGCTCATGTCTGTGTGTAACTGTGGGACATGAAATAAATAACAGTGTGCACACACTGCTGTTCTCAAGGGAAAAAAGGGGGACTTTATTTTTTGACTTTAGCATTTATAGATTTCTAAAAGTGACGTGGATTGGAGGGTGACAGTGCCACCTCTCCAATGACACTGGACAAACCAACAGTCTAACAAGTATTTCTTCTTTTATAAAAGAATGCAAACAATGAGTTATTTACAGAAAGTGTGTGAGAAAGTTAATTACAAGGATGTAAACATCAGAAGGCTGAGAAAAACTTAAAAAAATCAGAGCAACATCTGTGTCCATGGGAACACCTTCCAGCTGCCTTCCTCCTTTTCTCTCTACTCCACAAGAGACACAGAGCACACTTTGCTTAGGAAGCAGGTTCCCTGTCCCCCTTGTGTGCCCCAGAGCCTTCCCATGTCCCTGCAGAGGGCTGTCCCCTCCTGTGTCAGTGTGGAGTGACCTGCTGTGAGTTCCCAGGGCAGCACGGGGCACTACTGCCCTGTCACTGTCACATTTGCTGAAAAATCCCTTCCCCAGGATTTCTTCTCCTGGGAAGCTGAGAAGCCTCAGAGAAAAGGAAAACAATAATTATCTGATTGCTTCTCCTGTGTTTTGCTGCTTTGGAATGTGGTTTGGACATTGTTTACCAACAGGTGGTGGTTTGATTGGTTTCATGTGAATTGTTTTGACTTGATGACCAATCACTGTCAGGCTGTGTCAGGAGGAAGAGAGAGTCACGAGTTTTTTTTCATCCTTTGTAGCCTTCTGTCTGTATCCCTTCTCTATTCTTTAGTATAGTTTTCTTTAATATAATATAGTAACATAAAATAATAAATCAGCCTTCTAGGAGCATGGAGTCACATTCACTCATCTCTCCCCTCCTTGGGGTTGCCTACAAATTGAGCACTGCCCCATTCCAGAGCAGCTGCCTCCTCCTGTTGTGTGGGGCTGGCTGGGTTATGTTACAGCGTGTGACAGCCGTGTAACACAACGTTCTGTGTCTCTTTTCTTCCCCCCAAGGGAGATTCTGGAGTGCCAGGCAGGATGGGCCCCCCAGGTGTGCCAGGGAAGAGGGGGCAGCGGGTAGGACACTGTGTTTGGGCTGGCTGTCCTGGCAGTGCTGTGCTCCTGCACTGGGGGGCTTGCAGGGGCTTGTGTGTGCTGTGCTGGCTCTGCCCCCCTGCTGAAGGGTGTGTCTGTGTGTTCCTGTGTGCCCTGACATCCCAGGGCAGCATGAGATGCCTGGGGTGCAGCCTTGTCCCGGGAACGATTGAGGGCAGAGCCACTTTCCTGACCCCAGAAATAACAGCCTAAACAGGGATCCAGTAACCTGACCTCCTTCCTCATAAATCCACTGAAACAGCCTAAACAGGGATCCAGTAACCTGACCTCCTTCCTCATAAATCCCCTGAAACAGCCTAAACAGGGATCCAGTAACCTGACCTCCTTCCCCAAGAGATCCACTGAAACAGCCTAAACAGGGATCCAGTAACCTGACCTCCTTCCTCAAGAGAGCCACTGAAACAGCCTAAACAGGGATCCAGTAACCTGACCTCCTTCCCCAAGAGATCCACTGAAACAGCCTAAACAGGGATCCAGTAACCTGACCTCCTTCCTCAAGAAATCCACTGAAACAGCCTAAACAGGGATCCAGTAACCTGACCTCCTTCCTCAAGAGAGCCACTGAAACAGCCTGGACAGGGATCCAGTAACCTGACCTTCCTCAAAAATCCCCTGAAACAGCCTGGACAGGGATCCAGTAACCTGACCTCCTTCCTCAAGAGATCCCCTGAAACATCCTAAACAGGGATCCAGTAACCTGACCTCCTTCCTCAAAAATCCACTGAAACAGCCTAAACAGGGATCCAGTAACCTGACCTCCTTCCCTATAAATCCCCTGAAACAGCCTAAACAGGGATCCAGTAACCTGACCTCCTTCCTCAAAAATCCACTGAAACAGCCTAAACAGGGATCCAGTAACCTGACCTCCTTCCCCAAGAAATCCCCTGAAACAGCCTAAACAGGGATCCAGAAACCTGACCTTCCTCAAAAATCCCCTGAAACAGCCTAAATAGGGATCCAGTAACCTGACCTCCTTCCTCATAAATCCACTGCTTTGCACCCTAGTTCTGGCAGCACAGGATGTTTTCAGGAGTTCTTATGGACACGTGTATTCAAAACAGACCTTGAATGAAAAGTGGGGTACCAAGGCAGAATCAGGGAGTCACAGAGCCCTGGGACAGGATTAAAAATTATATTTTTACAGAAAGCTTCAATGCCAAACCTTTTCTGTCGGTATGAGGTCTTGAAAATGTTTTCCCTCTTTCCAGGGAGAGGAGCATTAATTTAGCAATGTGCATGCTCTGGAGGGGAAAGAAGGCTGGATGAGGGGGGGCTTACAGGTGGCTGGAAGCCAAATTACCTTGGAGAAAGGGGTCACTGCACTCTAGAATTGCCTGACAAAAACACTGCTCCTGGTAGATTATTTTCCAGGGAGCCACCAGTGCATGTGTGTTCCTGGAGCATTGGTGCAAGTCCCCTGCATGTCGGATGAGTGCCCTTGAGCTCTGATGAGCAGCACAGCCTCTGCAGGCCTGTGGGGGCAGAGGGGGTTTGAGTTGCTGTGTAGAATCCGTACAAGTTTTGAGTCTTGGAGCTGTGGGATAGGGGCTAAGAACACACCTTTCCCTGGGGATGCATTGATACATCTCTTCAGGGTAACAGAAACCTCCAATCTCTCTCTGTCCTGGCAAAATGCAGGCTCCCAGCCAGGACAGTGTGCCTGGAAACCATGGGGTTAGCAGGGTGGAATGGTCTGAGGAGAACTTAACTTCAACGTACAGACCAGTAATTGAGCTCCAATATGGAAAATATGGCCCAGGTGTGAGCAAAGCCACTTCACCAAGGGAATGCTGGATGCTCTCCATTGCTCCCTGCCCCTGGTGAAATCCTCCCTGGTGCCTCACTCAGCTCAGCCTGCAGCTCTGCAGGCATCACCTTGCACCATCAGCTGCTGCCTTTGCCATTCTGCCCCCCCTGTCCTCACTGCTTCCATGGCCAGCGTGTGTCCCAGAGCTTGGCTGCCAGCTGGGGTGCTGCTCTGCTGGGGTTTGTCTGGGAGCATGGTGAGGCTGGGATCTGGAGCTGGGGAGCAGGAGCAGGGCATGGAGAAAGCCCTGAACTGTAGCTAAAAATCACCCTGAGCAACGGCTTCTGTGGGCATATGGATCAGGGAAAGCCTCTGCAGGAGAAGGGACAGGGAAAAGTGTTCAGCAGACCAGAGGGGTAAGGAAGATGCATGGGATCCCTTTCTCATTCACCTTCTTTTGAAAAGAAATGGCAGTGATGCGCAGAAATAGTCAGAAGGTTGGGCAAAAACCATGTAATGTCTTGAGCTGGTCCTGCTCAAGGTCTGTGCCCAAAATAAAATCCCTGGGGAAGGGAAAGAGGGTGTGAAACCAGGAGCAGATCACTTCTCCAGGATGGGGAGCCTGCAGAGTCAGCCCTGACCATGTCTGTTTTGCCAACAGGGTGAGAAGGGACGAGCTGGTGACCCTGGAATTCCTGGACTTCCTGGCCCAAAGGTTTGTCTCTTTCCTGAATATTAGGGGTTTTTGGTTGGTTGGTTGTGGTTTTTTTTGTTTTGTTTTTTTTGGTTCCTTTTTTTGGGGGGGGGTTTTGTATAGTTTTTGTTGATTTTTTTGTGGGTTTTGTTTGGTGTGTTTTGGGGGGGGGTTTGTTTGTTTGGTTTTTGGGTTTTTTGTGTGTTTTTGGGGTTTTTTGTTTCTTTTTGGTGGGCTTTTTGGGGGTTTTTTTGTGTTTTGGTTTTTTTTTGGTTTTTTGGGTTTTTTTGTGTGTGGTTTTTGAGATTTTTTGCTTGTTTGTTTTTGGTGAGTTTTTTGGGTTTTTTGGGTGGGTTTTTTTTGTTTGTTTTTTGGTTTTTTGGGGGGTTTTTTTTGGATGGGGCCACCCTCACCCCTTTTCCTCCCTCCCTCCTGTGCATTTCACACATTCTTAGCTGACTGTGGCAGCGTGTCCTGCACTGCTCAGCTGAATGTCAGGGTGTGAGGGAGGCTCACAAAAGATGCCTTTTTGCAGGAATGCAGTGAGGGGGAGGTTGTGGTCCTGGGAGCAGGACCACGGAATCGTGTTCCAGTAGTTCCCCTCTAAAACCATGACCCCAGATGTAAGGTGGCATTTCAGCCTCCCTCCTGCTCCAGGATCCATGGGTGATGAGGAGCTGGGCTTGTGGGGAGCTGCACTGCTGTGCCCAGAGAGACCCAGGGCAGCTCAGACAAAGCTCAGCCCTGAACTGGTTTTTCCCCTGTGCTCTGAGATTTCCAGGTGCAAATCACACCTTTCAAAGCTGACTTGCACAGGCTGCTTTTCCTTTGGGAAAGGGGGCAGTGCAGTGAATGCCAGTGGCCATTTCAGGAAGGGGTGAGGGTGTAATGGCAAAGCTTTGCTGTTGCTGCCTTGTTATCTGCTCTGTGCAAAGGACATGGTGTGCAGGGCTGGTGGCTACAGCTCCAGGGGGAGCATTCCAAAAGAACCATCATCAATCAGGTGGTTTAATCAGCTCAGCTTCATCAGCAGAGCAGTGTTCAGTGGGAGGCTGGGGGATAAGGGCTGTCCACAGGAGCCTGGTGCAGCCAAAGGGATGAGTGTGGCCCTGGCTGCTGGCAGAGCTCCACAAGGACCCTCAGCAGGACCTGCTGCCCTGGTTCCTGGCCAGCTGCTGCTCTCTGGGCTGTCAGGAGTCCAGCTGATGGATCTTGTCTTGGCTGTGTCTCTCTGAGCCAGTGTTTTAGCAAGTGAAATTACAGAGGTGCAGAATCTGAACTGAGAAGCATGGCTTGTTCTTTTTGCCAACAGGGAGAGAAGGGAATTGCTGAGAATGCCTTGGTGGGAGCTAAAGGAGAACCTGGCCCTCCAGGTCTGCCTGGACCCCCTGGACCAAAGGTGGGTGGTTTTTCCTTCCCAGAGTTGGCTTGTGAGGGACTGTGCCCAGCACAAGGTGTGTGGGAAGGAGCAAAGGTTGTGTTCATGTGTGCCCACCTGTGATCACCTGCTGGAGGGATACCAGGTTCCACAGAGTGTTCCAGTACTGCTGTTCTGTGTGCTGCAGGTGAGAGAGTTTGTGAACTGGTTTTGGAAGGAAAAATACCCTTCTTGTGCTCAAAAACCTCTGTGAGAAACCAGTGTGAACACTCCTCTGCACTGGGTGGAACAGAAGGGTGCCTGGTGGGCAGTGGTGGCAGGAGATTTGGGCTGTCTGAGGAGAAGGGAGCCCAGGAGGGGTCTTGGCTGGTGCAGCTCTGCAGCTCTCCCTCCTGGAAATGCAAAGCCAGCAGGGGAGTTGCACCCTCTGAGCACAACACAGACCCCTGCCTCTCCTTTCTCTCCCTGCCAGGGAGAAGCTGGTGACGTTGGTCAGCCTGGTGCTGCAGGATCACAGGGAGAAAAGGTGAGGAGTGCCTCTGCACAGCCCAGCTCTGGGCTCCCAGCTTCAGGAGCTGCTCATTTGTTCCTGTGTGTACCAAACTTAGCTGAGAAGGAGAATTTTAAGTCAAGCTGTCTAGCCCAGACTGTTCCAGAGAACCAGCAGAGTGTGATTTCTGCAGTTCAAGAAAGTGAAGCTTTGCTAAAACTGTGACTTTCCTGTTTCAGGGGGAACGTGGCTCACCAGGAGACCAGGGACCCATGGGCCCAAGGGTAGGTGTTCCTTCACTGACAGAGTTCTGGCCCTTCAGAGGGCTCTGAGGGCAGTGGGACCTCACTGACAGCCCAGACTGGGTCTTGCTGTCACTGAGAGTACTCACAGATGGGCAGTGGCTAAATTTGAGGTGGGCTCTTTCTGCACTCCACACCCTCAGCCTACATTAGAGGGAAACATTTTCCCAGGCCATCTCAGGGTGGCTCATCCATAGGAGGAGGTGTGTTTGGACATCCCAGTGTGGACTCAGGCCCTTGACTACCAGAAAAGGGCAGCAAGAGGGTGGATGCATGCACACATCTAACAGCTGGTCAGACAATCCAGTTCCTGGATTCTGGCCTCAACTTCAGCTCTTCCCAGACTGCCAGCTTTGATGGTGTGACATGGTGAGCTGAGCTGGCTGTAATTCTGTGGAATCTCCTGCACTGCAGGGGCTTTCTCTAATAAATGAAAAACTGGGCACTGGTGAGATGGGCCCCTCTGAGCCCCCTTTTTCTGAGGGAGCCACAGGGAAGGGCAGTGCCAGCCCCTGGCTGAAGACCTGGTGTTTTGCAGGGCCCCAAAGGAGAGCCTGGGAAGGATGAAATGATGGACTATGATGGGAACATCAGTGAAGCTCTGCAGGTGAGCAGCTCCCTCCTGTCCTGTGAGGTGTGTGCTGGATGCTTTGCTGTTTCCCAAGGGATGCAGACAGGGAACAGAGCAGATCTGCTTCCTGAGCAGCAGCAGCAGCAAAGGGAAGCTTTGGTTGTGCCCCTTGATCCCAGAGCTCACTGCCTGCAGTGTTTTGGTGAGTTCCTGTGCTCTGGCTGTGTTGTATTTGCAAGGACTCTCGTGGCAAGAAAGAATGATGAATCTGACTCCATGTTCTCAGAAGGCTAATTTATTATTTTATGATACTATATTATATTAAAAAATACTGTACTATGCTAAAGAATACAGAAAAGATACAAAGTGCTAAAAAGAATGAAAACCTGTGACTCTTTCCAGAGTCCCAGCACAGCTTGGCCCCAATTGGCCAAAGAGTGAAAACAACTCACACTGAAATCCAGTCAAACAATCACCTGTGAGTGAACAATCTCCAAACACATTCCACATGAGCACAACACAGGAGAAGCAAATGAGATAAAAATTGTTTTCTTTTTTCTCAAAGGCTTCTCAGCTTCCCAAGAGCAAAGGGGTTTTTCCAGAGGATGTGGATGCCACAGTGGCTGGGCTGGTGCAGTGACACTGGGGGACAGAGAGGTCACATCAATGCCCTGGGAGTGGTGAATAAAGTCACCAAAGCTTCCTCACAAGGAATGGGAGCATGGAGTGCCTGGGCTGGCCTGGGCTCCACTTGGAAAATGGAGAAATTGTAGAATTCTCTGTGGGACTTGAAGTGAGTTTTAGTTTGGGTTGCTTTTGGGGTTTTTTTTCCCCTCTTCTTAATTTTGTAAGCTTATTACTCATTTGGGCCGCTGTTACATTAGTAGAGAACAAGCCAGCTCCAGGAAAAAGCTTAAGTTTTCCAATGGCTGTTTTCTTTTTTAATTTTTTTTCACTTTTTTTTTTTTTTCTAGGAAATACGAACTTTGGCCTTGATGGTGAGTTCCTGTCCATGCTGTGGGGTTTTACACAAGCAGCCATATGTCCATCCTAAGCAGATGGCCTGACAATTTAAGTGCAGTTGGGAGCTGAAGCTGGGGCAGCTGACAGCTGAAAGAAGAGCTCCTCTTGCCTTCTGATCCTGGCACTTGGATTCTGATCAGGGCTTTCATCTCTCTGCTTTAGGAGGTCACACATGCTGCTCAGAGGGAGCAGGGAAGAGCAGCTCTCAGGGCTCCCCATTGCTCATCTCCCCAGCAAAATAGGATTTTAGGAATCCCTTGGAGTATTCCTCTGTGATTGCCCCTTAAACTTAGGGAGGGGTATTTGGTTTCAAACCACAAAAATACAAATATGGAAATGTTTTTTTTTTCTTTATCTAGGGACCCCCAGGACGTCCAGGTGTGGCTGGGCCTCCAGGGCCACCAGGACAGAAGGTATTGTCCCAGTTCAGCTCTTGGAAACCTCAGGGAAACACAGGAATGGCCCAGGCAGAATTCCCACCCCCAGCTCTTCCCAGTGCTCCAATATTTCCTGTCCAGCACTATCAGATTGTCCTGCTGTCCTCTGCCACTCCTCCTCACACACAGTAATATCCTGAAAATCTCTTTTCCCACAATGATAATGCCTAATCTGAAAGATGAAGGATCCTTTCTCCTTGCCCTCCCCTTCAGGAAGCAGCTTGTGGGAACCAAACTGTGGGATTGTGTTGGCTGGGGGCTGCATGACTGCACTGGGGCTGTGATCTGGCACTCAGGATCAATAAGATTGGGAAAAATAATCAGGCAGTCCCATAATGTAATGTTTCAACAGGGCTTTCCATGTTTTATTTTTTTGTGTGTTTTTGTTATTGTTTTGTTGTGTTTCTTGGGGTTTATTTTGGTTTGGTTTGGGGGTTTTTTTGGGGTTTTTTTGGTTTGGTTTTTTTTTTTTTTAATTCTATGACTGCAGAAAACCCCAGGGATTTCCATGTTTTATTTTTGGTGATTACGGGAAAAAAATTGGGTTTTTCATGCCTTTTTTCCCTGTGAGTAGTCCATGCAGGCTATTTCTGCAATGCCTGCCCTTTTTGATCCCAGTGCCCCACAGAAGGAGTCAGAATAGCTGCTTTCCAAGTGCCAAAGTAACAATTCTGTGTTTCAGGGTGAAATTGGCTTGCCAGGTCCTCCAGGCCACGATGGAGAAAAGGTGAGGCACAAAGCTCTTACCTGGGTCAGCTCTGGCACTGACACCACACTGTTGCTTTTCCCACGAGGAAAAAGAGGATTTTGCTTCACAGAAGGAGCATTAATGGTTTGTCAGTGTCCTAGCATTTGTCATGGCAGTGCTGCTTTGTCCTGTGTCCCAAGGGTGTAGCTGGGAGGGGAAGGATGAGCAGATAAAGGAGGCTCTGAGCCTTACTCTGTCTCTAAGTTGTTTGTTGTGTGAATTTCATTTAGGGCCCACGTGGCAAGCCTGGAGAAATGGGTCCCCCTGGGCCTCAGGGGCTGCCAGGGAAGGATGGAGCTCCTGGCATGAAGGGAGAGCCAGGCCCTGCTGGGGGCAGAGGAGAGAAGGGTGACAGGGGAGAGCCAGGAGAAGCAGGCCCACCGGTGAGTGAATCAGAGCCTCTCTGGGCCCTGCTGCCCACCCAGCTTGTGGGGCAGGGCCAAGGCTCCTGCAGGCTGGGCGCTGCTGGGGCAAGTGCCCCAGTGCAGCAGATGCTGCATTCCTGGCACGTGTGCTGGGCTGCCCTGCTCTCTGGGCACCGTGTGCCCTGCTCAGCTGGCTGCACTGAACTGCTGCTGGCAGTGAGCAGGGGGAGTGTGAGAGGAGGCACCAGCACACCCCTCTGGGAGGGCAGAGCCCTCAGAACCCAGCCACTCACTGGGGCACAGTGCCCAGCTCCAGTCTGTCCCAGCACCAGTCTGTCCAGGCTTCAGTCTGTCCCAGCACCAGTCTGTCCCAGCTCCAGTCTGTCCCAGCACCAGTCTGTCCCAGCTCCAGTCTGTCCCAGCTCCAGTCTGTCCAGGCTTCAGTCTGTCCCAGCACCAGTCTGTCCAGCTCCTGTCTGAACCATCTCCAGTCTGTCCCAGCACCATCTGTCCCAGCTCCTGTGTCCCAGCACCATCTGTCCCAGCTCCTGTCTGTCCCAGCACCAGCCTGTCCCAGCTCCTGTGTCCCCAGCTCCAGTCTGTCCCAGCACCAGTCTGTCCCAGCTCCAGTCTGTCCCAGCTCCAGCTCCAGTCTGTCCCAGGCCCTGTGTCCCCAGCTCCAGTCTGTCCCACGCCCTGTGTCCCCAGCTCCAGTCTGTCCCAGCACCAGTCTGTCCCAGCTCCAGTGTCCCAGCTCCAGTCTGTCCCAGCCCCTGTGTCCCAGCACTGCTCAGGGGGGTTTGTGCAATGCTTTCCTGCCTCTCCATGGCATTGCCAGGATGGAACTCCTGCTGCCCCAACAGCTGCCTGTGGGGAGTGGTTGCTGGCATGGACTCCAGCACTCTGCAGAACCCTGAGCAGAACCTGGAGGCAGGACAGCAGCACCCCATCCCCACCCTGGGCACTGGTACATCCACAGTGACAGCAGGATGTTCAGCCCCTCTGCTTTCAATGCTAGGGAAGTCCTGCATTTCCCTGGATACCCAGGGGATGCCCAAGGTTCTCAGGGTACTCTTGGGATGACCAGAGCCAGTCTTGGCTCTTATACTGATGTGTTATATGTCTGCCTGACTTAGCTGTGCAAAACTCCACAAATCTTTCTTGATCTGTAGGGTCTAGATGGCCCCACTGGAGAGAAGGGAGAACAAGGTGACCAAGGGATGCCAGGACCATCAGGATTGCCAGGGCCCATTGGACTTCCAGGACTGACAGTAAGAATGGGGAAGAGAAGGCTGCTCTTTCCTTGGTAAAGAGAAAATAGCACAGAGCAGCACACCAGGGCTCATTTCCTAAATGTGCCCTGGGAAGCTCAGAGCCCATCCCCTGTCAGGGGTCACAGGATGTCCCTCAGACTCCAGCAGTACCCAGGGAGTGTCAAACACAGGGTCTGTTCCCACTTCTCCTGGGAGAAGTGCTGTATATATATATTAATATATAAATATATGTGCTGAGCCTGCACAGGCAGCTCCAGTGGAGCTCCAGAGCACAGCCAGTGCTGTGGGCTCTGTGCAGGGAGAAAAGGGGGAGCACAGAGACAAAGGGAATCCAAGACAGCAAGGATGTGGCATTTTTGGGGTTCCTAGGACAGAGGAGGAATTGATGAATTTGACTCTGTGTTTTTAGAAGGTTAATTATTATTTATGTACTTATCCCTGCAGCAAGGAGTCCCACAGGCTATTGACACGTGTGGGGCCAGACTGCTTCTTTTATGTCCTTTGCTTTTTGTCCCTGTGTGGTATTTTTGGGGTCCCCCATCGTGGGGAGGAAAAATATATCTGACTTTATGTTTTTAGAAGGCTAATTTATTATTTTATTATCTATATTATATTAAAGAATGCTATACTAAACTATATTAAGGAATACAGAAAGGATACAGACAGAAGGCTAAAAAGATAATAATGAAAACTAGTTCTCTTCTCAGAGTCCTGACACAGCCTGACTGTGATTGTTTATCCAACACGTAAATTGTTTTAACTTGATGACCGATCTCCAGACCACATTCCAAAGCCGCAAAACTCAGGAGAAGCAAATGAGATCATTATTGTTTTCTTTTTTTCCCTGAGGCTTCTCAGCCTCCCAGGAGAAGAATCCTGGGCAAGGGGATTTTTCAGAAAACATGACACTGACAATCCTATGCCTCTTTGTAGGAATAATGGTAGAGTAGTGGAAGTAGACCTTTCTTTGGGAAAAGCCTCACTGCTTCCCTGCTCTTAAAGATTGGCCACTTTTGCATAACCCTCCCCTGAATGCTGCTGCTGCTTCCCAGCCACTCAGTCCTGGATTGCTGCTGCTTCCTAACACAGTCCTTGGGGGGAAGCCAGGTTCCCCAGGCTGGCAGGGGAGCTCTGCTGCACCCTGTCCCCCTCTGAGCAGCCCCACTTGCCCATTGATGTGACTGTTCTTGCTTTGCTTTCCAGGTATCTGGGCCCCCTGGCCCCCAGGGCCCTCCAGGACCTCCAGTAAGTTTGAGTCGTTCACCTGAGGAGCAAGGGAATGGGATTAGAGCAGGCAGTGGCTGGGGAGGGTTCTGTGTGGAGACAGCCAGAACCACTCCACTGAAATGGGAACATGCTTGGGATCACTTCCAAAGCCGCCCCCAGGGTAGGTCAGGGCTGGGAGGGCAAAGAAAGAAGGGTTTGTTAGCTGGAGATGAAAGGGAAGACAGCAGAGAGATGGGATGGATGGGATTAAAGGGATCAACTGCAGAAATTGTCTTGGCAGCACAGCTGGCCCCCAGCCAGGCTGTGCTTGGCAAGAGGCTCTGGGTGGAGATGAGCAGGACATGAAGTGCCCTTACACAAATAAAGAGGCTTTGGGCTGGGGGCTCCTGCCCCACAGAGCAAAACCTCTGCACTGCATGCTCCACTGGGGTTCCTGGAGTTAAAAAACGTCCTGAAACATTACTGACATCTTGTCTCTCCTCCCAAATCCAGGGTCTTCAGGGTGTCCCAGGACCCAAGGTAAGGACACAAGCTATTACACACTGTGGTTGTCCCAGCTGCTAGAATTCCCTTCAGTAACATCTTGGTAAGAGGATAAATCCTTCTGGATATTTTCTTGAAAGAAATGGATGAGCAGCTCTCATAGGATCCAGAAAAAATGGTCATTCCCTCCAGTTTTCACCCAGAGGAGTGGGAATTCACTGGTCTGTGGAATTGTGCCCATGAGAACACATTTGAAATCTTGTCTGGAGGGTGGAGGTCTATACAGTGGGGTGGGTACTTTGCCACACAGTCCTAAGGAACTCTAGCTAACAATTAGTCCTAAAATTACCCTGTGCATTCTGCTGTAAAGCACTTGAGAACTTCACCATCCTTGGTGGTGAGAATCTTTCTGATCTCCATCCACATGCTCAGCCTGCACCATTGGCTTGCTCACTGTAAAACTGTTTCCTACTCAAAAAACAGGGGAGTGCAAATGTTCAAGGAGAGCTGCATATTTCTGGTGACGTTCTGGGCAAAGATTGGAAAATGTGCAAAGTATCTTAATTTTAATTATTCTTAGTATTTGGCCACCAGCATTGTTTGGGCACTAAAAGGGATGGGTGTGTTTTAAAAAGCCTTGTGAACAGCAGTGAGGAGGAAAAAAGTTTTGGGTACATTTTGAATTTAAGTACAATGAGTATTATGTTTAATATTGCTTTATAGTTTATAATAGAGAATTTTAAATATACAGCTGGGAAAAAATGCTGAAATTGATTTTTTCTGAAATGTTGAAACTGATGCCTTAGAATTTACAAAAGTCTCTCCAAAAATTATTTTTGTGTGATTTTTCTTCAAGGCTTGTAGACACCTGTCATTCACTTCCAGTGGATCCACGTCTTAAAATGTACACCCACTGTATCAGATAACTTCTGGTTATTTATATTTATATATAAATATATATACAGCAACAACAGCAGGGAGAGAAGCACCAGAGTGAGCTCAGCTCTGCTGTGAACATCTTTATCTCAGGGCCTGAGTCTCCTCTCATTGCCTCTGAGTTAAAGCAGTGCTCACACAGGGGTAATTTGAATGACAGTGCTTTTCTTCAGATTAGGCTGGGATTGGGCTGAAGCATTGCTCTGCTGCCTCCTGTGTTCCCAGGGCTCCTGAGGGGAGGAATGTTTGTTATATAAAAGAGCTGTTCTGGGGGTTTATTTTCTGCTCCATCCTTCCTTTAGGGGGAAGCAGGGATTGATGGAGTGAAAGGAGAGAAGGGTGCCCAGGGTGAAAAAGGAGACCGAGGGCCGCTGGGATTACCCGTGAGTATCCAGGAAGCAAGCAGCTCTTTGGGAGCCAAACCAAAGGCAGCTGTAAAAGGATCCCTCAATAGCACAGGCACGTGGGGATTTGCTGTGTGCAGTCAGAGAAAGAGATGGTCTATAAATAACTGTGCCTTTGCTTTTTAAACCCAAAGTCTCAGTTTCTGTGCTGAGCCTTCACCTTCTAGATGTGCTGAACAGATGAGTGATCACTTTATTTCCTCCTGCTTCTGCAGGACTGGGAGAATCCAGCAGCAGCCTTCCTGGAGGTTCTGTGCACTTCAGGGCAAGATGAGAAACATAAATCAGAGATGTGGAAAGAGAAAAACCTTCCCCAGCCATTTGTGTCCTGGACTAGGCTTTGTACAAAGCGTGGTGGTTCTCAGTGCAACCAGCTTGTTTGATAGCTGGAACATTCCTGTCCCTTCTGCCATGGGATCAGTGCTCCCCCTGGGCTAGCTTGTCCTGCTGTGTGTGAGCTCAGCTCCCTTACCCTGGTGTTAGAGCACTGCTTGGCTTAGCAAGAGACTTTGGGGCACAGTGTATTGTAGACAAGTTGCAGGAGCTGTAGATACAAACCTGATGGTGACTTGGTGGTGATTTAGTCCTACCCAGTTGTTCCACCAGCCCCCAGGTTTTTCTCTCATCATAAAAAGCACTGGTGGCACTGTAGACCTTCCCCAAATGTACAAACACTGCAGAGTGCATCTCATGTGCTTGTTGTCCTGTGTTCAACCACCCAGACCCCTTGTCCCTGACTTTGGCTGAGATGTGTGTCTTTGTTTGTGAAATGTTTTCCTCCTTTAGTTGTGCAGAGCAGTGGTTCCCTTCTGGAGCTTGGATGAATCCCCTGTGACCCCAGGCTCTCAGACAAGCCCAGCCTGAGCACATTCCCTGGGGCTCCAGGCAGAGCAGTGGGAGGAAGGGAGGGATGCTTTTGGAAGGCTCACAGGCCAGGGATTGTGCCTCAGTGAAGCAGTGAGAAGGCAGAACCCAGTCCCCTGAGACATGGCAGTGGAAGTTTTCTGTGCAAATGGATTTTTTCCCTCAGGCCTGTGGGGTATCCAGACAGGAGAAGGAGGTCCTTGTGACAGCCCAAGCAGAATCAGCCCAGCAGTTACCCCAACATCTCATCCTTGGGGCAGGGAATGCCCTAGCTGCTTCTCCTGCAGCAGTGAGCCCCATGGGGGACCTTGGCTTTTCCCATCCCTCTCCCTGAGCTGTGGAGGTGGGAATGCTGGCTCAGAAGGGTCCTGTTAGGAGTGTTTTGTTGGGATCAGCAATATTGGCTGGCCAACCAGGCAGCACAGCTCCCAAGATCAAATACTGTGGAACTTGAATCCTTCGTCAGAGGCACTGAGCTCTCTCCATAAGGCTTTCCATGCCTGATCCAGTGTATCTTCAGCCTGTCAAACCAAATGCAGTGCCAAGCAGGTTCTGAAATATTTCAGGCTGTAAAATCCTGAAGCTGGATCTGCTGCCTTTTTCTCTGACTTGGGGCTTGACATCACGCTGGAATTCCATCCTGATTATCTGCAGTAGCCTTGGCTGACAGGGCGAGGAGCTTGTAATGCTCAAGTGGAGGAAAACTCAGGGTTTGGTGCTTATATCCTACCACAGTTTCCCTCCAAGCCACTGGGCTTGATGGGCCTTGGCAGAACCACAGTCAGGCCTTGTGATGGATGAGGAGATTCAGAGCAGGAGCTGAGCAGACAGCAAGGGGCCACTTGATCTCAGGCTGGTGTAACTCTGCACTGGTGACACAGGGAGATGAGCCACCTGTTTCATAAGCCCCCAAACAACTGCATGTGCAGTGGAGCAAGCCTGCAGCTGACCCAGTGGGCACCACAAGCCCCGGGGTTCTTGGTAGCAGCTTGAACAGCTGATGGTTCTGCAGTGCCTGTAAATGCCTTGGTGAGCAGAGGCCTCTGAGCCTTGTGTCTCACCTGTGTTGCCCAGCCTGCCACAAAGGCAATGCAGATTCCAGCTCCACTGTCACATTTTCTTTTCACCACCTGTCATAGAACAGCTGCTTCCCCAGGAGTTTTCCTGGTGGCATTGAGTGAGGGAAATTTAAGAGGATCTGAAAGTTGCAGGTCGACATTATATGTATTCAGTGTTTCTATGTTTTTGTTGGTTTGCTTGTAAGTGCCATCACTTGTCCTTAATTTTTGTTAATTGCAAGCATATGTTTGTCTCAAGTCACTGCTTGACTCACCTCTTGTTTCCCCTCACCCTCCCCTCTCCTGTGCCTGGTTTCTGTGACCCCTCCCTGCCTGTTCAGGGTGCTTCAGGTTTAGACGGCAGGCCTGGACCAGCGGTGAGTTCCACTTCTCTGTTACCCCATGTTTGTCCTCCCCACCGTCGTCACTCGTGTTGTGTCTTCCACCCAAGTCTTGTTTATACCAGCAATAATCTTATTTTTACCAAAGCAGGCCTGGGAGGGAGTTAAACTTTAAATGAGGAGTGATATCACACACTTGTTGTCTTTGATGCTACCAGTGTGGATGCTGGGATCACAGCCTGCTTGTTCCACTCTGTCTCAGGAACAAGAGGAATGAAACCTCTGCATGATTTCATGATGCTCCAGCCTGTCATTCTCCAGGAGATGGGAGAGGGGCTCATCATCAGCAACTGTAGTCACAGCACAAGGGGGAATGGCTTCAAAATGCAAGATTCAGTGGGTTTAGGTTGGATACAAGGAAAAAGTTCTTTACTGTGAGGCCCTGGCACAGGTTGTCCAGAGAAGCTGTGGCTGCCTCTCCCCTGGAAGTGTTCAGGGGCAGGTTTGACAAGCAGCCTGGTTTGGAGCAGCCTGGTCTGGTGAAGGATGTCCCTGTTCATGCAAGGGGAGGGGGTTGGAATGAGATGATCTTCAAGGCCCCTTCCAATCTAAACCATTCTATGATTCTAAGTAATGCCAACCTGGTTCTGCAAACCACTCAGCTATTCTTGGGTAACAGCTGTTAAATAACAGCCAAATATTTTTAATCCCTCTTGGGAAATCACAGGTCACCCATGCACAATCCACTTGGCTATTTAAAAACAAAAAGCAATTTCTCCTCCTCAGTGTAGCTGGGAATAATTTCAGCTGCTCTGACTGCTGAGGAGAATCTGAGTGGCAGCTTATAGAGTCACTTGTTTGGGGAAACTGTACATACAATTTTATGGATGTGCAGGGGAGATTTCAGTGTATTCCTTAGCAGTAAATGATGCATAAATGAAGGCAGTTAAGATTTCCACAACTGCATGGATCTAAGGAGAGCCTGGTTGTTCTCTCTGCCACACTGACGTTGTGTGCTGCATGAGCCACTCCTCAACTTGTGTTCTGTGGATCTGGACTTCTCTGAAAAGCTCTCCTGATCCACATGAGCTGTCCTGCTCTCATCAGAGGGGTTCCTTTAGTGACTAAGCATTGCAGACTGACATTAAAATGTACAAGACCTTTTGCTTTAAGGCTTTTAGAAAAAGACTCTCCCATTTGGGAAGTTTTCTCCTTCGTTCTTCCTAGAAGTCAGGCAGTGTGCCTCAAAAGTATCCCTTTATTGAGGCTCCATGAGGGAATTGTAGATCCATACCTTTGTGGTTCAAGGAGTGTGAGTTGGAGGTGCTGGAATCCTGTTCTTAGCCAGAGGGGTATTACTGAACAGCCATGCTGCCAGCATTAAAGATGGCTTTGATTGATTTCCCAGAGGCCAGGAGAGTCTCAGGAGCACCAGCAAGGAGGTTTGGTGTGCTGGTGGGAGATGGGCTCTGTGTCAAAGGCTCAGGAAAAACACTGGGCTTTGCTGTCAGCATGGCTGGGAGCCTGGGGGAGTGACAGGAATGGCAAAGGAGGAGCAGAGGGACAGGAGGATGCCCCTCCCAGCTCTCACCTGTGCCTGTACACACCTGCATCCAGCTCTGCAGCGTGGGCTCTGCCAGCTGGCATGAACCACCAACCCAACACTTCCCATCCCCTCAGCTACTCAGGGAGGGGGTAGAGAAAATAGGGAAATAAGCAAAAAGAAAAGCAAAATGTTTATCATGTATGTAAATGGCCTTTATTCTGCTACAGCTTTCAGCCTTGTCTGGTATAGCCCAGAAAGAAAGAAAGAATTCTTGTTTGTGGAGCTGGCAGAAATGCCTGCTGAAATAATTGTCAGGAGAGAGCTTCAGAAGTACAAATGAGGCTCTGGAAGTGGTGCTGCTGTGATCTAACACAGCAGTTCCCATGTTCCTCAACTTGCCTTGCCAGCTGAAAGCTGTAGTGCTGCTAGGTGCCTTCCTCCACCAGCCTGTGCCTTTCCTAAGGGAGCAGCAGTGTCTCCCGGCTTTTAGGAGGCCTGAAATAAAAGCATCCTGATGTGATTTCCTTCCTACAACTGCAGGGTATTCCAGGACCAATTGGGGCTTCGGGACCAGCAGGACCAAAAGGAGAGAGGGTGAGTTTTGTTCAGAACTGTCAGATGCTCTAGAACTTCTCTGAAAATACAACAGCTCTGGGGGATAGAGGAGCTCCAGGCTTTTCCAGAGCTGGAATTGCCCTCTCCTTGCTCATACAAGAGCCTCAGCTGGGCCTCTTTGGTGCTTCAGTATCTCAACCTTGGGGGGTTTCAGGTGCTTTGGAGTGCATCCTTTGCTTTTTCTTCTATGGTGCTCTGCTGCCTGTTTGTACTAAATAGGAATGTGAACAGTTTCTACTCTTTTGTATCCATTTCAGGGCAGTAAAGGAGACCCTGGAGTTGCAGGACCAATGGGGCCAGCAGGGCTTCCTGTAAGTATGGAAATCCTTGGGATTTACCTCCTGAGCCTGTTTGCTTGGTGTGCTTGACAGCTGAAGATGTTCTGTGACAGTGTTTGCAGGCACAGCTGGGTTAGCTGTAACTCAGGTTACAGCATTGTGTTCACTATGGGAGTGACAGAAAAAGCTGAGGAGCTTCAGAGCAGACTCAGAGTGATGTGGAGGAGGCTGAAAGGAAATTGTAAATTCACCTTGGTCCTTGAACTACCTAAAGAAGCTGTGTGGGACTCCCAGGATGTGTCTCAGTCCAAAATGCTGCTTTTGAGCAGCTCCTTTACCTTTCACAGCCTGGGTGTCTGGCTCCTGTCTGAGAGAGCCCTGTGTTGTCACTGCAAAAGGGACAAAAGCTGCCTTCAGTGAGGTTAATTCCACTGTCTGGGGTTGCTTTTGACAAAATGGGCTTGGTGCTGTGGTCTCATGCAGTCATGGAGTGGCTTTGTTGTTTACCACAAAAAGAAGTTTGTTGCATGCTCATAACTAATTTGTTTCTTATCTGAGGAGTCCATAGGGTAGGCAGTGGTGGTGTTACCACCTGCATGGTCTGATGGAGGTGAAGAGGAGGTTGCCTGTCAGAAAAATTGTGTTTATTTTTGACATAGCCATTGGTAGAAATGGAAAAAAAAAAGCCAAAATCCTGAGCACACATTCATCTCTTTAGTGGGAACATGGTGAAATCTGCTTGTTTTGAAATGTCTCTTTCTGTGTTGCTGCATTTCAGGGTTTACAAGGTCTACCTGGTGACAAGGGAGTCCGGGTAAGTTCCCAGCACACTTTGTGTTTCACTGCTAACACCTGAACTCAGTGACAGCCCAGTGAACTCCTGTGGCAGCAGCATGGTTTGTGTGCCACACCTTCACCCCAGTCCCTTTGCACACCTGTGCTTCAGGTGTGAGACCTGGAGCTCATTCCATCACCTGGAATGTTGGCCTACACCTCGCTGAAGGCTCTAGAGGGATTTTCTGATGTGCTCCTTGTGGTCACACCTCTGTTCTGACTGAAGCACAGGATTTGGTTAGGCCAGCATGGTGTGCCTTAGGAAATCCTGCTTACCTAGTTCCTGATGGATAATAGGGATTCCTGGGACAATCAGCTGAGGTGCAGCCAGCAAATCTTATTGCAGTACTTCTAAATTGTCCCTAAAGCATGAAAAAGAAGGTTGTCTTCTAACAAACAATCCTGCAGAGAATTTGAAAGATGGAAATTTTGAAAAGATAAATTAAATTTGCCTGTCTTGAAGAATCAGGCCTGAAGTCTCCTCAGGCATTGTCCTGATGTGGTGGTGCAGAGCTGGGTCAAACCCAGTGACAGGAATGGCACCTTTCCCATTGTACCACCAGTATTATGGAAAGATAAACATTACTAAGGAGTGTCTGTTGAGAAGCTCCTTCTTTTTCATCCAGTTTTCTTGCCTGTTAAGTCCTTGAATCTGGATCTTTTTGATAAAAACATTTAAGAACTGTGGTTGGATATAATTTATATTTAGAAATATAAATTACTTTTGCATTTGAGTCTGTAATATTACAATTGTATAAATGTCAAGAGGTTCAGTACAGTACAAGTGTGTGTAGCCACACCTTTTATTCCTAAGACTCTGACACCATCTAAATTTATCTGGAGGTGTAATTTTTATAGTGCATGTGCCCATGTGATGATTTCATGATACGGATTTGCTTTTGATATGTAGTGAGTGTTCTCTGTCCTCTGTCTGCAATGGGTTTCTGACCTTCCTCTGCACAGAAAGGACAGTTCTGGACAGCACCAAGCCAACTGGCATCTTAAACTAGGGGAGAAAGGTTCAAGTGTCATGGAAGCACCAAAGTTCTCCCCTTTTTTAATCATTGCGTTTCTGGCTTTGCTTCTTAACTTTCACTTCACTTTTGTTTTGCGTGTGTGGCTTCTTCTAAAAAACTGTCATTTTTAATTCCTAGACTTTTTCAGTTGGTTTTGGAACTGAGTGCCTTAGTTAAAAGAAGGCTCTTTCATTAATGGGATTTCTCTGAGCTCTGGCATAACAGCAAGTGAGAACTGGGAGAAATTGCAGCTCCTTGTAGAGGATGAGCTGGGAAGCACGAGTGGGGAGTCCTGCTGGCATGGCTGCACTCTGCTTTACTGCAGTTTGCAATGGCAGAGTGAGATTCAGGAGTGTGAATGGGCAAGTGCAATATCTTAGGGGACCCTAGAGAGTACCCCTTTTGCCACTGAGCCTTTGTACAGGGATGTTCCCTACTCTGAAGTCCCAGTTTGCCAAAAGCCTCTCTTTTCCTCCATGCTTTTTAAATCCCAGAAATGCTCCTGCTGCTCTCTCTTGGGGCAGGAGATAGCATGGCTGTGCCTGGGCTGTGGCACTAATGGCAGTGGGGACAGCCAGCATTTTGTGAAAGCCAGCTGAAAAAGTGGGAGCCCTGAACTTGTCCTGCTGTTATTTTAATGCTGGGGGGTTTGTGTGTGTTTGTGCATCTTCCTTGCTCCTACAGGTCCACCTTTGTCCCCTTTATCCCTTCCTCCTCTTCCACCTTTCTTCCTGGTTCCTTCCTCCAGAGCAACCCATGCTGCATTTTTCCTGGATTATCCTCTCCATTCCAGTGCTTGGTTCTGGGTGACTTCTCCTCATTGCCTCTCCTCTCCCGTCCATTTCTCTTGCCAGCTTTGGGTTTAACACTTGATTTTTTAAAGAAGCAGCAGCCTGTGCTGTCTGATTTTATCCCTTAATTCCTTTAACACGAGGACCCTAAGCTCAGTTCCCTGTGCAACAGCCCCTTCCCCTGTTGGATGCTCAGCAGCTTTGAGAATTTCCTGTTACACAGAAGGATTGGTGTGGATGTAACTGGCAAATGCCACCCTATGCCCTGCCTTGTGCTGCCAGTTAAGGATCAGGGACCTGTGGCTGTGCTGCCTAGGACTGCTCCCTGGTCTAAGAGGTTTTTTGGGAGAGCGCTACTCAGAGCATCCCAAAGGACAGCCAGACTGTGCAGACTCAGAGCTGAGCACTTCCTTCATTCCCTGGCTGACAGTTCCCTGAGTGAGGCTTTCTGTCAGAATGGGAATTCAGAGGGGTACAAAAGCCTCCCAGTGCTATCCCAGAGCAAGAGGGACCTTCCCAGGCAGCTGGAGATGGAGATAATGTGGCACAATACTGGCCAGAGGGGTGGTTTCCATCCTGTTTTCCCATCCAAGGTGCCCTCTGTGATGTGTGGGAAGCCCTGGGATCCCTTTGGTGCTGAGCCCTGGCCATGTGGGACTGCAGCCACAGCCACAGTGTTTATGCAGCTCCAAACATTGATCTTCACATCTCAGAGGGAGATTGATTTAAAAAATGTTTCCTAAATGTTTATCCTTTTTTAAACTCTCGCTGACATTTGTTTGAAATGGATGATCCTAAAGCTTTTGTGTATTCTTTTTTTCTCGGACTAAACTATTATTTACAGGGGGAGAGGGGCAAGAAAGGCTCTAGAGGGTCTAAAGGGGATAAGGGAGACCAAGGAGCACCTGGATTAGATGCACCCTGTCCGTTGGTATGTCCTGTTTCATCAAATGTATTGTTTTAAGATGTGTTGATGGGGAAGACAGAAGGAAATCATAACACAAATAATGGTCATGCAAAAGTACAACATTTGGATAAGCCCAGCTGGGTTCCCACCACAGCCTGTGGGACCAAGTGATCCTCTGAGACATCAGGCTGCTGAGTGACCGTGGTTATGTTCCTTCCTCTTCCAGACAAGGTTTGGGTACATGGGTGTGCCATGTGCTGGGAGCTCAGGGCTCTCTCCACTGTGGATACAGCCCTGTCTCCCTTGCTGCTGGTTCCAGCTCTTCTCTGGAGATGCTCCATGGGATCAAAGCTGCCTGACAGCAAAACTGCAATGCTGGTTCCTTGCCTTGGAATAGCAGCCAGCTGATGTTGTGGCCTGAGAGCACACAGGGCACTTGAGCTGCACTACCCAGAGCAAAAACAAGTCTCAGTTACCCTCAATGGGATGTTTCTGTCAAAACAGATTGGCTGTAAGTCTAGACAAGTAAATAAATACAGGAATATGTGTACATTTTAATCTAAATTCATATGCTGCAGCAAACACTGCCAGAAATCTGCTAGCAGTGCCACAGATTCCAGGAGTACTTGGGCATCATTCTTTTAGAAATCCAGCTGCTGGGTTTCTCAGTGAGGATGGGAGGAATGGCTGACTTTGGAACGGAGGAAACACCATTCCCACCCTCTCGGAGAAGCATCTCGTGGCTCACAGATGACAGAAACTGCTGCTGCTGCACAGCCCAGCGTGCAGACAGGGCTCAGTGTGGGTGTGCAGCTGAGTGCCCCGGCTGTGCCAGGCCCAGCAGGCACTCAGCCTCTCCTCCTGGGGCGTGGAGCTGCCTGGCACTGACTGAAATAACGATAGTGGTTGATTTCGTGAACAGGGTCTGCGAGGTTTTAAAGGCGAGAAGGGTGAGCCGGGGTTACCTGGGCTGGACGGCCTGGATGCCCCATGCCCATTGGTATGGTGTACCTTCCCTTTCCTGCATGCTCGTTTGCTTTTGGCCTCTTGCTGCTATTTCTGATCCTCCCAAACAGCTGCATGCCCTGGAAACACTGGCAGTTCCTTCCTTACCTGCCTCCAGACTCCCTTCCTCTCATTGCTGCTGTCAGAACCAAGCCCTTCCCTTCATTGCTGTCAGCAGCACTTTGTGGCATGAGGAAAATAGAGTTGGAATGTGGTTTTATTTACAACAGCTTCACTTCTTCCTTTGCCTTCCTTTGACAATTTCCAGTAAACCAGTGTATGCAGGCCCAGCTCTGTGCTGGCTTGGCTTCCTCATAAGGAGCTGCAGTGCTTGTGTCCTTCATTAACTCTGTTTTTAATTGCTTGTGTGTGTTGAGCACAGCCTGACATGGTTCTGGATGACCTCAGTCACCCCATACATGAAGGTGACTGAAAAGAATAGTTATCCCATTAGTAAGCCCATGTGACACACATTAATAGGGACACTTAACTTCCCTGCTGGACCATTCCTATTTATGACTCTCCCCAAAAGTCTAAATTGTACCCACAGCATCCAAAAAACTTGAATTTAGAATTGCCTGTTTCCCAATATCCATCTTATTCAAGTAATAAAATGATTATTGTATTAGTGCCTGATCTAGCCCAACTGTTGTAGGACAAAAGTATTCAGAAACACTTAACCCCAAGTGATTTCTTAGTATCCCAATAAATTTATTCATTTTCTCTGAGTTTTCTGGAGATGCAGCATTCAGGTGACGTTTTTGCTTTCTGAGAGAGTTTCAGCATCTCCATAATACAAAGAAACTTCTACTCCCCTGCCCATCCAGCCCTGTTTGGCATGACAAGGTTTGCTAGAGGATGGTCTTTCCAAGCCTTATGCTCACTTAAGGAGGTTTGAAGCCATCTGCAAGGGATGGGACTTGTTAGTTCAACTAGCTGGGAAAATGCATCCCAAAGCAAAAAGCCACATTTAGTTTAAAAGATTTTCCTAGTTTCTTGAGGGGAAAAAAAAAAAAAAAAGCACCATGAAATTGCCATTAAAAGCCTTTGTTATTTGAGCTTTGTGAAGAGCTAATATAATTTTCCTTCCAGTGTTCCCTCCTTTGAGTGCTGCCATTGCCTCTCTGGGACAGTGACCACTCACAGTCTCAGTTGCTGCCCTGTAAATTCTGGGTAGTAGAAGCTTGTGCCAGTGCCCCAGGTGAAACCATCCCTGCCCAGAACGGTGCTCCAAGGAGGAAGACCACAGAGCCATGTGCTTTGTGTCCCAGTGATCACAGCCAGGCTTCTGTGGAGTAACTTCTGGCTAAGGCACCTAATTTCACAGGTGCAAGAACTCTACCAGTGCCCTAGCAGGTGACATTTCTGGTTTTGTCACTGCTCCCCATGAGGATTCACCCCACATGGCCATATTAGAGCTCACACTTCCTTTCATACCTATTTTCATTAAGGGAAACTTGCCAGAAAATCTGATGAAGTGTGGATGCTGTTATTTTTTATACACGGTGTGCTGGCATGCAAGCTTGGGAACGTGAATAAGCATGTTTTTTGATCCAACTAGGTTAAAAGCTTGGCATCCAGCTGACACATCCATGTGTGTAGCTCATGGAGGCTGTGAACTAATTCTTGGCACGTGTGAGATGTGTGCAAGGAGATCCTTGGTACTAACAAGCACCTCATGTTTCCGTTCTCGGCACATTGGCCCGCAACAAACACTTCCTTGTGACCCTGGTGTTCCTTTGATCCCTGAGCTGTGGCTCCCTGGCCTCCCATTCCTTCATACACCTAACTGCCATCTCCTCCTGCCATGCACTGTACCAGCCATTCCTGTCACCACCAGTGTACCAATGGGAGCACCACCATTTACCCAGTAAATAACTTGGAATTCTGTATTTCCACATAGTTGGGGCAAAGGGAGGAAACAGCACAAGGAGACCAAAGTCCAAAAAATGCATTTGAAAAGCAATATTGTTATAACATCATGGCAGTGTTCAGTACATCAGCCCCCTGGAAGTGCATCTCCAGCAAATAGTTCATTTCTCAATATATTACTGTGCATTTGCTTTTCTGTTTGTATTTTTTTGGGTTTCCTGGGGAAAAGTGATAGACCATGAATCTGCCATGTGCATACAGCACGAGAATTTGACTTCTTGTGTTAGACACGTATTTCCTTTCACCTGACTCTGTCTGCTGCTCCAGAGCACCTTAGCACTGGTGTCATGATGGCAGTAATCTACAAAAGCATTTCCCAACCATGGAGCCCGAGACATCAAAGGTGCAGAAGTGCCAGGGGATTTCCACAGAAATCCCACTGATGTTTTTGAAGCCCAAGTCCCTTTTCAGGAAATCAGCTGGGACATCCTGAACCAGCAGAGGGGCTGCCCTGATTTCCCTGGAGCAGGATCTGCCCAGAGGGCAAGAGGGGATAACTGGGCAGTGTCTCACATGACAAAGCAAACCCTTTAACGGGGCAGGAAGGAAATGGAGATTTTTTTCTAGACCCTCCTCAGTGTCTGAGGTTATTGCTGACTCTGGGACTGGCTTTTAAGCTCAGTGTTGCAGAGCCAAGCCTGAGGACACAGAGCAGCCACCTCTCACTTTGCTGTTTCTCTGGCTGAGTTGGACCTCCTGTGTTCATTCTCTTCTTCCTTCAAGGAAGCCTGGCTGGACTCCTTTCTTAGGGGAGGGTGGTTCTCGGGTACCCAAGTCCCTTGCACAGCCTGCAGGCATTTCCCCTCTTCACCCCAGCCCCTGCTTCAGGCTGCACTGCTTGTGCCAGCCAGCAGTCTGGGTCATCTGAAGGATGAGGAATATCTCTGACTATTCCTCCAGCCCAGGTTCAAACTGTTTGTTGCAGTAACAGTTAACACGTGACTTCCTTTCTCCATCTCTGTGCTACCTTCTGTGTCCTAAACTGCTATTTCATCCATCTTTTCCACAGGGAGAAGATGGCCTTCCAGTTCAAGGCTGCTGGAATAAGGTAATTTGGAAATGTTGCTGTGCTGAGTTGGCAGTGCCACAGCTCCTGCTTACGTTTTCCATGAATCTGCCTAAGGGCAGAGGAGGTGTGGATGCATGGATGGGATTTCCAGGACTGTATCCCAAAAAAGAGGCAACCAAAACTCCTCCTTATTTAAATATCACAGCTCACCTCTGTAGGCTACAAGGAGAGAACTCTACCTGTGGCCTTTGAGCTGCCTGCCCCAGAGTGCTCTAATCCTTGCACAAAGATGAGATTTCCTGCTGGGTTCTCTCAGACCCCCCCTGCACTCCCCAGGGTCTGGCCCACATTCAGGAAAGGTGGAAAAGGATCCCTGATGAGATCCATCAGAGCTGCTTTTCCTCCTGGACAGCCCAGAGCCAGCTTCCCTAACAGCGTCCTTGCCCCTGTGAGCTGTCACTAACACTTGTTTATGTTTTCTTTTGCAGTGATGATTCTAACCCTGGACTGACCTGTGTGTGTTACTGTACATAGAATATTTATTTTTATACGGTGTTCTTCTCTGAAATGCCAAAAGTTATGCATTTTTACAAATTATCAAAAAGTGGCATATTTTTTTGTACAGAAAATACTAGATCTCCCTTTTTCCCCATTTGTCAGTTCTCTGTATGATTCTATGTCTGCATTACGCTTGTTTTGTCATGGAGTACAGCTGTAATATTTACATGATATTTGTGCACACATGATGAATATAGGAACTTTAATAAATTATTGCATTTAAAGTGCCCAAAGGAACTGCCCTGTATAGATTTAAAGGTCATTTTCATTTTTCAAGCTGGATAATTCAAGAATATTTCAAAATATTATGTATTTTTTATTAAAGTGAAATATTAACACTTCTGTTGTGATGAGTTAAAGTGTTGCTGAAAAACCTCCTAGTGGTCCCTGTGCACTGGGAATGTAGAGACACCATGATTTACAATTATCCTCCCATGACCTGGAATAACCCTGATGACAAGGAGCCCTGGTTGGCAAGAAATTCTCATCCCTTTCTAAATTGTAGACTTTCAAACAGCTTAATTAAAGCCTTATTTCAAATTAAGCATAACGCAGCATACCTTGATATCCTAACAAATGTTTGTAAAATCAATCCATGTGGCTTTTTAAAATGTTAACCAAAGGTCGCATGCAAATTTGCAGAGTGTGTAATTTTCATTTGCATATGCACATCTTAATTATCCTTCCTGACCTACCTTTGCTGAGGTCTCAAGTCTAAACTATGCAGAGAGCAAAATACTACCAGGCTAAAAGTGAGCATAACAGTGTGCTTTGCTTAGGGTGTGAGGGGAAAGGTGGGAGCCTAAATCTGTTCCCTAAAACACATCCACTTGCCTTGGCCCTTCAGAGAGGGGAAAAAGGCAGTGCAGGAGTCTCAGGGGAAGCTGCCAGTGTTTAATGATCCCAGAGGAGAAGCACAAGTGGTGATTTATTAGCAAGACTGATCCACTCAAGTCCTGCTCCCTATATTCACCTGTTCATCTCTTCACAAACTGTTATCAGGTAATTTTCCAGAGGATTCCAAGCAGCCTTTTAGCACCATCACAATAAAATGACAGAGTAAGGGATGTAGTTCCCTTGTACCCAGGGAAAGGGCTGCTGGGGCCTGCCCAAGGATCCCAGCCCTGCCTCTGACTGTTGCAATCCATCTGTCACTCGGCCTTTCAGAAATTTACTGAATTTCATCTGAAAACAGGGAGTTTTCCACTGCCCTGTGTCCTTTCCTCCTTTCCCTCCCTGCCTTGCAGGCTGTTCCGACTCCAGTGCCCTCACAGTTAGGAAACTCCTTGCAACTTTCGACCTAAACTAATTCATGGTATTTACAAACATTTGTTCTCAAGCCAACATTGTCCTTGGGATGAAATGTTTCCATGCATGATGTTTTCATGAGATGCTTGGTGTGCTGGAGCTGAAACGGCACAGAAAGAAAATAGACCAGAGAGCACTGAGGGATTCTCCCTAATTTTCTCAGTAATAGATGTTGTCAATATAAGCCCCAGCTCCCTGTTTAAAGGCTTTGCAGCTGTGAAGCTAATTGGAACAGCTAATGGGCCAATTGTGTTTTAATTGCACACCTGTTAAAGCAGTTACTAAAGTCCCAACCAGGTGTAGCTCTTGTGCTTTGGGTTTGGAAGGTTGGAGCAGCAGCAGTGAGTTCCTGCTCTGATCTTCATCTTGAAGGTAGGATGTCTGAATGCTTCAGTTCCTTCTACAAATCCTGGCTATTCTTAGTCCTTAAAAATACAGAGATCCCTAGGAGAAGCTGCCAGTGCTTCCTGTTCCCTTTGCTCTGTGTAGCTGGTTTTTGTGATTGCACTGCATGGGATTGCTGTTGGTTGTTTTTATCTGATCCAAGAGCAAAGCAAGTACACATCTCCCACCTTGTCCTGACACAGCTCCTGAAAGGTTAAGGACTCTCAGGGTGATGCTGCACCTGTTTTATTTCTTGGGCTGTGTTTTGACTGCTCTATTTGTGAGAAAGAGGGAGGTGTAAGGGAGCTTGAATTGAAATTGCCAGAACTCTTGATAGTACCTGACTTAGGTCAGCAAAGACTTACCTACCACGGGGAAAATGTGTAAGGTACCCACTCATTTAAAGGTTGGGGAAATGGTGACAAATGTTCCCTGTGGCTGTGGCAGATTATAGCCTGGGTTCTTAACTGAAGTACCAGATAACCATTTTGGATTGCTGTTCCACAGCCCCAGTACTGACACAATCTCAGCAGCCCCTGGGGATAGACAAGAGAGCTCAAATCAGTGATGCTGCACTGACCTGCAGCTCTTACCAGACATAAGCTCCTTACATGCCAAAAGAAACCCAAGCAGGGCAGCTGGGTTTGCACCGCCCTGAGTGTGGCAATTTGTTTCAGGCTCTGTCCCTACTAAAACCTGTAAGCAGGCTGCTGTTGCTGTGGGTTCCTGTCCATTGTGTCTGTCTGTTTTCATGTGAAACCTTTTGTCTGCCACTTCAAGGGTCAAACTCCTTGGCTGATAGCCAGAAAGTGAGTCTGAGGGTGCAGAAGCTTGGGAAATGGCAGCAGAGGGAAAGGAGAAGGAGGACCTTCCTGAAGATTTGCTGGAGATGTTTTCAAGTTGCCTCCCTGGAGCTTGGGAAGAGTTCCTCAGCAGGGCACCAGGAATGTGTGCCCAGATGCTGGGTCTGCAGGAGATCGGCGTGCCAGCACTTTCTGCTTTGCTTTCTGGTTTCTCCCAGAGGCCAGTGGCAGGGGTTGAGCATGGCACCATTTATTTTCTTTTTCTTTGGTCATTTTCACTTCACTCCACTATTGTGGTCAGACTCTTCGGATGAAGAATTAGGCTCATTTTCCAGCAGCAGCTGCATAAATGAGTGCAAGACATAGACAATATTTCTGGGAGGGGATCCTTTGATCCAAGAAAGAAATCCTTCTTGAAGATTGATCTTTAGAAAAGCAGAGAAACCCCAGAACTGTGCTCAGTTGAGAGTGCTGCTCAGAGAGGATGTGATAACACTTTTTGCTACCATTTCTGGTTACCAGGTGACACACTTCCACCTGTGTCATTGATGATTCCATCTTTAACCTTTTCATCACAAACTTTCTTCTCCCATTTAATTATAAGGAAATGACATTGGTTTGTTTGGGTTTTCTAAAACCATACTGGATTCTGAAGGCATGAAATGTGTTGTCAAGAAGAGAAAAATATGGAGTGTGGAAAAAGTCTGGTTTTACTGACTAATTCCTTTGCTTCCTGTACTTGTGCTTTGGTCTCCACTGCACCCTCTGGATGTACTTTGTCTGGAGCCCACCAGAAATGTTTTCTGCTGGCCCATAAAGGCCCTTTTGTGGGTACATCTCCACAGATGTACGTCCAGATGGAAAAGAAGGATTACAAAGGTTCAATTCCACTGTTACATGTTTTAATATGTTCACTAAAGGGCAATAACGATTTGGCAAAGTGCTGAGGGGTTCAGAGGACGTTTCCCAGCCTGAAGGGCAGAATATACAAACCTGGATACTTTCTGCCAGCTGCCATGCAAACCTGGCATCCTTTACTCAGCCCCCACTGCTGAAGGTTAGCACGTAAGCTCAAGTATCTTTCCACCACAGCTCTTGCAATTTATTTTAAAAAAACCCCAAATTTAAAATAAGTTCCTATCTTTTGAACGTGACAAACACCTCTACTTTGCTTGGGTGCATTGGGAATCCCGTTTGCCCAAGAACTAAACCACGTATTTAACTTGGAGGGAGTGATTCCCTGCTGGCCTAAAGGATGCCATTTACATATTGAAATACTTGGGTGAGCCAGGGCCATTGTCATTAGAGCTAATGAGTGATATTATCTCAATCATTAGACAGATCCAAGTGCTAAGCAATTCACATTACAGCTGGGGAGAAAGTGCTGAGTTCAAGCTCAAAGGGATGCCATTAACCCAGAGCAATCCCAGATTCAAGCACTCTTTGTCAGCACGAGTGGAATCACTCTGATCTTCTGATAAGGACCCCTGTACCTGACACCCATCTCCTCTCTCCAATGCACAGAAAGTCTACTGTTAAAATAAGTCCAGGTTTGCAAGACTGGGGGAAAAGTCCTACTTTCATGTTCATCTGAAGAATTGCAGATTTTTTTTAAATGAGGTTTCTAATAGCTGTGTCCAGGAAATAGAGTAGTGGGGAAAGAAGTTGTTTCAGTTGAGAACCAGGCTGGTGGAAACATTAATTTTTGTTTGTTTTTTTTTTTAATTTTTACTTTTTGGGGTGGGCGGAGGGAGAACCTGACCAGAACTGCAGGCAGTAGGGTGTGCGTTTTTCCTTATTTTTTTAATGAAAACCGTTATATATATAGTTTGATAATGTTACTTTTACTTTTTGTTAATGATTTTTGGGGGCAAGTGGTTTGCTCTATTCTGTTTTCTTGTGTTTTCTTTTAGGTGTATTTTTAATGGGCTTTTGGAATAAGTGCATAGAAGTTCCTCACCCAAAATGTCCTAAGGACATTCCTGTCTTGTTTTTTTCTCCCCAAGTTCAGTAGTGAAAAGGTGCTTTCTGTCGGCAAACGCGTTTTTGTGGGGATAAACATATCCCCAAAGGCCACACCTAGGGACCAGGTGCCAGTGACCTCTCCCAGACAAAAGGCTCCCTCCACAACGCTTCATTGACATTTACAAAGATCCAAAGGGCTACGTTAGGGACCAGCTGCTGGGAAATGGTCTCTGAAAGCCGTGAAGTCTGGCAACAGTCGCTGTGTCCTCTTCAGCAAAACCTTCCACAGCCTGGAATAGCAGGCTTGGCTAGAAAGAGCTGAAAATTTAAATGAGGAAAACGTTTATTTGAAGATGGCAAGTTCTTGGAGGGTACCTGCTCAAGTATCACTGTCTGTTTCTGTTGTTTTCCCTCCTCTGAATCCAGCAGCACACTCGGGTTCAAGCTTAGCTTTAGGCTGGGCTTCACCCTGAGCCTATGTGCAAATGCTGTGCTGGATGAAGGTCTCCCCTTCTTTTACACTTTGGGTTTTTTCTTCCCTTCCCCTCTTTTTGTCCCTATATCTTCCAGATGTCTTTGATCCAGACAAAAGAACTGCTTTCTTTTGTGCGTTTGCAGAAAATCTCAGTTGGTCACGTTTGGATCATTTTCCACTCCCTGCTGTTATCTACCCTTCCTGCTGTCCTCCCTCCCTCCTTGTAGGCCTGCTTTGGTAAACATTTCATCCGATGAGAGCATCGTGACAAAACATGAACTAAGGTTGTAGATGTTTGTGATTTATTTTAGAGTTGACTGTAAAGCTTTTACTGTTTAAAAGGCAGCAGGGCAGTGTAGTTTTGTAGCTTTCTTATGATTTTGTTTGTTGTTTTTTAAATGGAGTTAGAATATTGCAGGGTTTTTTTTCAAGAAAAACATGCTAAAGTTTTGTTTTTCCTGCAAAACATGAGTTTGTTGAACTACTGTTTAAAAGCTTAGGAACTTAGATAGTAATGGCAGGTACGAGAGGACTGATGGTGGAGCTTGTGGAGTGCAACTTATATTATTGCTTTCCATGGTATGCTGTTTGTCAGTCTCTTGTCTCCAGTGGGGGTTTGCTGGGAGTGTGAAATTCCATTTTGTGATAATTCCATTGTTTTTTTCACAGTAATGTTTCAAAACGTTGCTTCAGTAAATCGTCCCTTTTGCTCTCCTGCAAAGATTTGCTTTTACCCTGATGTTGCAGCCCACCAGCAGTGCCACAGACCGAGCAGTTTCACCCTTTTGTTGAACCTTCCAGAAGAAGAATGTTAGCTCTGTGAATTCCACAGCCTTTTCTGGGTGATGTCAGTGAAAAGGAGAGGGAGATGCTTGGCAGCAAGACTGTGCAGGCCACCATAAGCAGGCTCCTCCAAGTCTGGTCCTTCAGCATTCATTGATGACCTGTGCCATTCGCACTCCCTTGGCTCTGCTGTTCCTTGTTCTCACTCACCTTTACGTTTAAAGAAGGGCAAACTGAGGCAGAACGTTCATTGTTGTGTTCAGGCCCATCCCAAGAGGGCTGAGATTGTCCCTGGTGCACAGGGGAGGCACAGCCTGAGCCCACGGCATTCTCAGGCTTTAGTGCTGCAGCTGCAGAGGCCGAGCAGGGCAGCAGTGGGAGGGAGCTCCTGGTTCATGGGGACAGCATGTGCGTGTCACGGGCTCTCCACACTTCCATCCCCAGTGGCTGTGGGGTTTCTCTCGATGCTCTGCCGTCCCCCATCCAGGGGATTCAGCTCCTCCAGAAAGTCCCATTGATCCCCCTTGGCATTCAGATCCTCAGAGCTCCAGGAAACACGGCCCTGATGGCCTGCCCCACACCTGGCATGCTTGTGTCATTGGCACTGCTGTTTCTCATCTTTGTGTCACTTGGACACCAAATTCTTTGGTACTGGGACACTTTCTGTCCAAGATCTGCTCATCAGCCAACACCAGACAAACGTGAATGACCTGCAGGAGAATGATTTCTGAAGCAACTGTGTCCTTACATATCTGCTTTCCTTGTGTTTTACAAGAGAGATTTTTCCCCTTTGATGGCATAGGATGTAGAATATTTATTGCAGCTGTAGCAAAGTGATGAGTTGTGAGTAGACTTGACAGGGCATTGTTTCTATGTTTCTCTTACAGACACTGATTGATTGAGATGTTTAAATCTGAATACATTTTGTACACTTTTTTATCACACTGAGCTTTTCAGCCTGTATATTGAATATCCAATGTTACTTGGCATTGATTCATGTATGTGTTGTGTATACTTTTATGTTATCAGTAATTTTTACTGTCATTGTACTGTTTCTAAGACATTATTTCAACTCCTTTTGACATAGTTTAGCTACTTGGAATTTTTTGGACTTCCACAAAATTCCATGCTTAGTGATTGCTAGAATGAAGAGAGCAAAGGGATGTTCTTTCCCACAAGCTTTTCAACCTCAGTAGGAGCTTCTTCAGCCAAAATGAGCATTTGACTTTTTTTCTTCACTTTTTTCTTGTTAATACAATAGTGCTGATTTGTTTGGTTTTTAATCCTGGGAATTCTGAATTCCGTGTTGACCATTCCTAGCAATATTTTACAAAAGCAGAGACAGCTGTGCCATGAGGAGTTATACTGATCATAACAGAATTGAAATATTGTAATTATTTGGTGTTTATTTATAAGTATTTTTCCACTATTAGGTTTTCAAGCAAATCTTTTCTCAGTGTGATATAAGATTAAAAAGACACTAAAGGACTAAGCACTCAACATGTACAAGGAAAGGGATTCAGGTAAATGATTTCCATCTGTATGAGTGAAAAATAACTTAGGAATTTTTGTCAGAACAAGAGCTGAGTTTCAGTTACATTTCCTGATTCCATTAATGAATCCAGTGATTTCAATGAAACCATCCCTGTCCTGGAAACCAGAGATACACTTAAAGAACCCCCTGAATCCACTCCTCAGTAGTAAATAAAGCTGAGTTTTGTAAAAGTAGTGTGTTGCTTAAATGTAGCACCTTCAAAGTATTTCTGTCTTCTTGCAAAAGATGAGAATGTTATCTTTAATCACCGAGTACACATTCATCAGATAAAGAAGCTAGTGCTGATATTATCAGAGGTGCTGGTTTATATTGTGATAACAACTGCTATGCAAAGCTGTATTATTACTGTTTTAAATACCTTACCTTAGTATGGTATTTACATTAATTATATACATTAGGAGAACAAATATGTGAGATTTTAGGAGGAACTTTGTCTGGGAAATGGGTTTTTGGATAACTAAAAGTGGGCTAAAAAGCCAGGCAGGAGGTTATGAAAAGTATCTCTGGCTGGGGAGTGGTTGTAGTGTTAAACATGACATCATATTTAAAGTGTCATCCTGTTGTTTTCCAAGAGGAATCTGATGAATTCCCTGTGCTTTGTGTTGAAGCTTTACTCCTTTGTGTCAATGTTTTAGTGAGGTTTCTATTTTAATTTATTACTTAAATACATACATAGATAGCTATTCCAGTACAGTCTGCATTTGTTCCCTACGATGTACATACTCTCTTCTCCTTTTATAAAAATGCCTGTTTACCTGCACGTGGTTTGTGTCGTTTGTAAATGACACCATCTGCAAATCACAGCCCATAAATTCACTTGCAGGTGAATTCACTTCCCCTTTGGTGTTGGTTTTAGGTTCCTGTGCTGAGGCAACCACGCCATCTGCTGTTTGCCAGGCAGGCCCGGGAACTGTGGAATGGTGGGAAATGCCAATGGATTTAGGAGAGAAACCTCAAAAAGACTGTTATCACTATAAAATTAGTGTGCCTCACTCCTGACCTCCTCTGGGTACAGACAGTGAGCTTGGAGTGAGGCAGAATCCTCAAGGATCTGGCTGTTTAACAGTGACTGATGCATAAAGTTATATAGGAAAACATGTTTTGATGATCCAGCTGGGATTGGAGTATGTGTTTGAAACTTTGGTTTTTATCTTTCCTTAAGGCTTCAAGGTCACTCTTGTTAATCAAGTGATGGTTCCTGGGTATATATTGCTCTGCCCTGGGAGAGCAGTGAAATCTTGCACTTGCTCAATAAATAAATGTTCTGGAGGCTTGCTCTGTCCTGCCTCAGACAAACCAAAGGTTGAGACCCAAAGGTTGGCTTGGACACAGCTGAGATTTTTTTTTTTCCTTTAGGGCTATGCAGTTAGCAGGAAAAATAGCTAATGAGGTAAATTGTTTTGTTTTAAATCAAACTCAGGAACAATTATGAAAGCAGACAAACAAGCAAGGCTGCGCTGTCCTTACCTGTGAAGCTGCTCTGAAAAGAACTTGGGGCTTAATGGTCTGAGCCAGGGAGAAAATGAACTTGTCTGTGTCACCAGAGGAGAAAGGAAAGGTGTCACTGCTCCAAAGGACAGCAGAGGGTGTACCAGCACAGGGACAGACATCCTTATCAGCACAGGAGTGATCAATGAGATCCAAGATCCCTTTGCAGCCAGTGACAAGTGGGAAGTGTGATCTGTTCAGTGCAGATCTGGAGTTGAGTGACTCGGTGCTCAAACAGTCCACAAACAGAGTTCTGCAGATGCCAAACCCAGATCAGCACATCAGGAGTCCCCAGACACAGAATGTGTCGCTTCTGCACCAGAAAGCTGGGCTATAGTAAATGCACATTGTTGCAAGTAGTTTTCTTAAAGAAATGCACAGGGATAGAGGCTTTTCTGTCTTTTAGCCTGGTTACCACACTGATCTGTGGCCAAAAGCATCACTCACAAATGGATGGTTTTATCCATCCAGCTTTCCTCAAACTCAGAAACTGACAAAGGTGTTTTAGTAGTTAATGTAAAAATTGCAATCCTTGGGAAGCACAGAGCACCAAGCCAAGAGCATCAGAGAGTCCTTTCTCAAGCCACCCTCAGTTTCCTTAGCTAGAAATCCTGACTTTGGAGAAGCCATTCTATGCTCATGATTCCCACTATTTTCCCTATTCCCTTCTGGCTACTCTTTCTGACTTGTGGAGAGGGATTCTACAATGCATTCCTCAGCTGAAAACAATGTTATTTTCTGGGGTTTGTTACCTTATTTTTTTTCTTCTTTCTGAAAGATAGGTTTGTAAATCTCCATTAGACAAAAAAAAATAAAATTGATTGTGATTAAACATTCAATTGGTATTTTTACTTATATGGCTAAGGAATAATTAAGACATTATCTTAGCTGCATTTAAGGATAAGTAAAAAGGATTCAAACCTCCTTTTAAAGGATGAAAAGACATCTTTGATATTTTGCTGAGCTAATAAACTACATTTCACTTTTAGAATCAGTTGGTGTTTGGGGAAGAAAGACCTTTCCCCTTGCTTACACACTTTAGCTAACCTGTGACTGCAGCTAATCAGCCCACGTTAAACAACGTGTCAGAATCTGACACACACAAAGACTTTAAATTCTGAAGCACGTGGGATGGGCTAATTTAAGAATGTACTATTAAAAGAGTTCTCCAGAAAGTTAGGATGTAGGGTTTCTGGCTTCTTTAGCCCATTGTACCCAATCTACTGGCATTACAAGCACATAAGCAATATGAAAGATGGAGGAAGAGTTTAAAAATGGCTAAAAATGGGAAAAAGAATTAATTACAGAAATATATATTAGTTGCAGAACTTACAGTTACATGTGTTCACTATGACCATTGTACAGACACACATCAGCTTTGATTGCATTGGGTTATCCTAATGTCAGGGCAGTGCTTACACTGGTTTGATTGAGTTCCCAGGATTATATACACACATAAAATGGAGCTTTTGGAGTACTTGGCATTTCTGTGCTGCCAGGATGGCCCTGAATGCCTGCCAGCCCCAGTGAGAGCAAAGCCCTTTCTCTGGGTTCTGCAGCTATGAAATATTCATTGCAATGTTTGAGCTGTAACAGCTTCTGCCCCAAAATGAGAGTGCCATAAACAGGCTGTTCCCCTATAGCTGGGGAGGCAGGCAGGCAGCAGGCTAGAAATGATCAGGGAGATGTGTTGTTTATTTTGACAAAGTGACAGATTGTATTTGTGCTTGAAAGGCAACAGGCAGATGGTCTTTGCACAACCTAGAGAGGGCAGGCCCTGCTCCTGCTGAGTGGGGAAAGCTCTGCTTGACTCCAGCAGGGCACAAATGAGGGCTAGGAACACTTCTCCCTTAAATAACTCCATCTGAATGGCACAAATGAGGGTTAGGAACAGTTCCTCCTTGCACAGCTCTATCTAAATGGCACAAATGAGGGTAAGGAACAGTTCTTCCTTTAACAGCTCCATCTGAATGGCACAAATGAGGGTTAGGAACAGTTCCTTCCCAAACAGCTCCATCTAAATGGCACACATGAGGGTTAGGAACAGTTCTTCCTTTAACAGCTCCATCTGAATGGCACAAATGAGGGTTAGGAACAGTTCCTTCCCAAACAGCTCCATCTAAATGGCACAAATGAGGGCTAGGAACACTTCTCCCTTAAATAACTCCATCTGAATGGCACAAATGAGGGTTAGGAACAGTTCCTCCCTGAACAGCTCCATCTAAATGGCACAAATGAGGGTTAGGAACAGTTCTTCCTTGCAGAACTCCATCTAAATGGCACAAATGAGGGTTAGGAACAGTTCTTCCTTGCACAGCTCCATCTAAATGGCACAAACAAGGGTTAGGAACAGTTCCTGCTTGCACAGCTCCATCTAAATGGCACAAATGAGGGTTAGGAACAGTTCTTCCTTGCACAGCTCCATCTAAATGGCACAAATGAGGGTTAGGAACAATTCCTGCTTGCACAGCTCCATCTAAATGGCACAAATGAGGGTTAGGAACAGTTGCTTCCCAAACAGCTCTATCTAAATGGCACAAATGAGGGTTAGGAACAGTTCCTGCTTGCACAGCTCCATCTAAATGGCACAAACGAGGGTTAGGAACAATTCTTTCTTGAATAGCTCTATCTAAATGGCTGGAACATACAGATGCTGTGATCAGAAGTCTCTTACCTGCTCTAAAAAGCAGCTGGTTCCAAGGGTGCTGTTACTGCAGAACAATTCACACCCAGTAACTGCTCCACTGTTGCCTTGCTCTGATCTGATCTACTCAAAAATTCTTTATTGTGCCACCAAGTGACGCCAAATTTTCCAGAAATATTTGAAACATAAAATATCTATGCAATGCTGTATTAGGTTTAGGATATTAAGGTTTATATTTCATATTTAGGTTAAGGATAGGCTGTATCCACTGGAGAAATAAAGAGTGGAATATGAGTTTATGGTGTGAGACTATTAAAAATCACAACAGCACAAAAATTGTTATTAAAATTCAGACATCTATGACAGACTTAAAAAGTGTTACACTGTGAAAATGTTCAATGTCCTCTCTCACACTTCTCCAGCACTCCTGCCTCCTTCAGGAGAATGTTGTTTATAAACAGAAAAATGTTATAAACAGAGGGAGTTCTAATGTTGAAAGTTTGCCTCACACAAAGACAATTATTTTTTTCCTTGAAAGACCTCCCACATGCCCATGTTCTTATCACACAGCAACTATTGGATGTTAAACTCTCACAAACTGGCAATGTTTTCAATAACTTCGATGCTTATTTTGCCTCATCTCAAATTATTTTAAATTACAAAGCCATGTACCACATGCATGACTGTAAGGGTTTTTGGATGCAGTTGTTTGTATCTGGTAATTAAAAAATGTAAATGCTTTTCTTCCTTTTCACATGAGTTTTACACTGTCATTCATTTTTATGCTTAGTGCTTGAAAACCTTCTTGAGTTTCCTCCTACCTTCCCAATATGGTTCAATACACTGACAAGCCTACAGATATCTTCTTCCTTTGATAAATTCCAGCTCTCAGTGGGCAAGATCAAGGTAAGGCTTCCTCTTACATGCAAAATAAGTCAAATTCATACATGAGTTTTTTCTCCTATGGTCTCAAGGCATCTTGACCTTGTTTTCAAAAAGCAGTGAGGAAGAGAACAGACCCCAAAGAATTAATCCACACCAATGCATTGAGGGTCTTACTCAATGCTTGAAAAGAGAAAAGGTATCTTTATTTCCATTTTAACAACAGTCAAAACACAGCTGTGTAAAGGGAACTGCTTTCCCAAGGTCACAGGAAAAGGCAGGTCCTGAGCTCAGGCCCTCTTTCTTCATGAGATGCTGCGATCCACAATTAACATAACCTGGGGAAATATTCCATTGCTTTTTGACCCACCAAATCCCATCCTGTGCAGACATAAAATTGCTTACTTTGGCAGAGCCAAAACCAAGCTCAAGTGCATCTTTTATGATTTTTTACAGTGGCATAAAGAATGCTGAATGCATGAATGGTTCTTTCTCTCTGTTGTTCCCAGACACCCTCCTAAAGTAACCCTGCAAGCAAGCAGGAGTGGCCTGTGTTAATAATGTATCTCTAGTGCACCACAGTAGCACCCAAATGTCTTTATAGCAAAACCAGTGCAACAAAGTATTTGTATAGGAACAATGATACAAAGCCAGTTTGATGTAGAAATATACCTGAGAGGAGTTAAAGAGGTGTAGCCCTGCACTCTGCTGTTTGCACCAGCCTCTGCTCACGGATTTGGCGCTGCCAAGACTCAAAGCACAATCGCTTATTGCGTCTCTTGGAGCTCGAGCTCTTCAATCCGTGCGGCTGCAGGGAAGGAAAGAAAAACCCTCAGCTTCCATTCGGAAGGGAACTTTGCAGCCCTCACCGACGAGTTGCAAAGCCTGGGAGCGCCCAGAACGCTCCAAGGCAAGACAACACAAAGAGCTGCCGGCACTCTTTGTTAGGGCCGTTCCAAGCCCACTTGGGGATGCTGCAATATTTGGGTTAGAGCACCATAGCGAGGCGCACAGGCCGCCCTGCCAAAGGCACAGAGCGATGGGTGGCTCTCTCTAACAAAAACCAGGCGCTCCTTGGGCTTTAACCCCATCTGGGATTGACTTGAAACCTCTCCATCTCCGAACTCCTCCACCCTGGGAAAGGATGGCAAGGCTTTCTGCCTTTATGCTCCCGGCTACCACAAGCCCACTGGGACTGGGGTCGGGGGGGCCCTTTCTGTGCTGGGCGGGGAGGGGGCTCCTGCCCCCGCCGCAGCCCTGGGGCCCGGCCGAGGAGGGCGGCAGCCAGGGGAGGGGGGTTGTAGCGGGCCCGGGCTGCAGTGACTCCTCCTAGAGGCGGTATGTGCCGAGCGGGAGGAAACCCCTGCCGCCCCCCTCAGCAGCAGCCGCCATCGCCATTGAAACATACAATACGGGGAGAGCGGCTGAGGCGGAGCGAGGGCGGGGGGAGCCCAAAAGGGAAAGGGGGAGGAAAGGGGAGGGGGGGCAAGGAGAGGAGGAAAAGAGGGGGAGGAAAAAGAGGAAGGGAAGACAAGAAGGAGGAGGCGGCGGCGGCGGGCGCCGGCAGGTGAGGGGAGCGTTGGCGCGGGGGTTCCGGGGGGGGCGGCGAGGCCCTGCTCCTCTCCTTCCCTCTCTCCTCGGCCGCACGACCCACCTCCTCCTCCTCCTCCTCTTCCTCCTCCTCTTCCCGGCGCCGCTGCCGTTCTCCGGGAGGGCCCGGCCATGGCCGAGGCCGTGAGGGGAAAGGGCGTGAGGGGGGCGGATGAGGGGCGGCCATAAAGGGAGGGGGGGCGCGAGGCGGTAACGGCGGCGCGCACGGGGCCGGCCCCGGCTGAGCGGTGTCTGGGGGGGAGGGGGCGGTTCTTCCTCGCTCGCTGCCTCCGCTCGGCCCCCGCAGCGCTTCCCGTTCCGGGGCCGTGCGGCCGCCGCCACAGCCGCCCCTCGGCGGGCAGCGGGCGAAGCCCCCGCGGCGGCAGAGCCGGCTGAGGGCGGTGTGAGGGGGGGCGTCAGGGGGGAGCGTTTGCGCGGGAAAGCCGGCGGCCACACCCCCCCACACACACACTGCACTGCGCCTCGGGACGCCTGCGCGGCCCGGCTGCTGCCCCCGCCCCTCTCCTGTCGATCAAGAGGCTCTCAGCCAATCACCGCTCTCTCTGCCCAGCCCGGGCTGCCGCAGCGGCCAATCAGCGGGGACAGTGGGCGGGGCGGCGGTGTCCGGGCAACGGCGAGGCGTGCGCGGGGCGGGGCGGAGGCGCGGGCCGGGCGGGCCCTGAGGGGTCTCGGGGCGGCTCCGGGACGAGCACGGGGTGCCCGGGCCCGGTTGATCGCAGTGGCTCCAGAGGCTCCCTGTGGGGCCGGACCAGGCCCGTCCTCTCAGGGTCCGTTCTCCCGACCCCGCAGGGGTGGCCCGATGTTGTTTGTGAGTGGGAGCTGCCTCTTCAGGGACCCCCGGGGTTGGGGGTGCCCTGGAAGCTTTCGCGAGGGACGCGCTCGGTGTGGGCGGTTGTGGAGAAACCCCACCTGCCCCCTGAACAGCACTATGGCCTTAGCAATTCGGTCAGACAACGAGCCCCTGCTTCAGGTCTTCCGCGTTATTTTTCACAAATATTTCCTTTATAAGTGAGTGTGCAGCCTAAGCTGGATCTAAGGTATGTCTGTGGATTTCTTGCCAACTCTTTACTGTTCTAATAGATCTTCTGCTGGAGATGAGGGGAGCGCAGCTGCGTGGATAGTCCTGAATGTCCTTTCTTTTAGCATTTGGCTGCTGAGTCCGAGTTCTCTCGGTGTTTGGAAGTCGCAGAACCACAGAATAACGAGGTTGGAAGAGACCTCTAAGATCATCGAGTCCAACCTATGCCCTAACACCTCACCCAGACTGTAGCACCAAGTGCCATGTCCAGGCGGGTAGTGACAGGGCGAGGGGGTATGATTTAAATCTAAAAAGAGGAGAGATGTGTGTCAGATGTTATGAAGGATTCCCTTAGTTCTTCCCTGTGAAGGTGGTGAGGTCTTGGCACAGGTGCCCAGAGAGGCTGTGGCTGCCCTGGATCCCTGGAAGTGTCCCAGTCCAGGTTGGATGGGGCTTGGAGCACCCTGGGACAGTGGAAGCTGGACTCTTAGGTATTTTTCCAGGAGGCAGAAGGGAAATTCACTGGCTGCCTTGGGCTCTGAAGAAGGTAAAACTCAACAGAGGAAAGCCCTGCTTGCAGTCACGTTGTAGAGAGCCCTGTGAGATGCTGTAGCTCCTCAATCCCCCATAGCAACACAGGGATGTTGGAATCATGGCAGAGTGGGGTGTGCTGTGACCAGTTAAGGGATAGGGAAAAGAATTGCTTCCAGTTGCCCAAGCCTGATGTCAGGCAGGCAGACACAGACACAGCCCTTGTAGCCCTGTGAGGATGGACTTAGCACGAGTGGCACAGGTTTATTTTTAAATGGAGGCTGTGCTTCATTAGGAGGAACATAGAGATGATGAATCAGCTGGCAGAGAGGGAACAAGAGTGGGTAGATTTTTCAGCTGATAAGCCCTTGAGACTTGGCTGTGTCCTCAGCAGAGAACAATTAGGACAGCACTACTCAGCTTGTAGCCCTTTACCTGTTGGTTGCAGTTCAGGTGAGTATGGAGGGCCGAGCTCATGTGCCCCTTCCTGCAAGAAAACCAGATCCTTGTCTGTGGGATTTCTTTGTCCAGGTCCACAGGGGTTTTCTCTGCGTGTTTCTTTGTCCAGATCCTGTTGTGGCTATACCAGAGCTTGGCTTTTTACCCAAAACTGCCTCCTGTAGGAGTCAAAACAAGACAAGAGCACACTGCTGTGTTTATTGCTCCTCAGTGCACCCTGCCCTGTGTAAGTTGCAAAGCAGAGACAGTGTTAGCAGAGTTTTGAAACATCTTGTATTTAGGCTCTCACAAAATTCTGCAAATGTAACCCTCAGTGCATTTGGAAAATATTTTGGGATTCCAAGAGCTGGCTTGGCAGCAGAGGAGTAAATAATGGCAGAGGGCTTCCTGTGAGAGAGAAAGGGAAAATAAAGGAGTAGGCAGGGGTGGAAAGTTCAGTGATAGCAACAGAAGGATGAGCCAAAAGTGAGTAATTAAACATTAATTTATATAATGCAGCAATTAAACATAAATTTATGTAATGCAGCAGCATGGCCCAGAGCAGTGTGGTTAGTTGTATACAAATATGTTTTGATTTTCTACCATGGAGATCAAGTGTAACAATGGTATTTTCTGTGGATCTAATCCCTTGATGTTTGCCTTTTCCCACTGATTTTCACTCATCTGGGATTTGTTTCTATGGGAAGGAATATATGAGAGGTTAGCTTAATATAATTTTGATACAGGTAGTGTATTCTTTCAGCATTCTCTCTGCAGGGGTTCAGTGCTGGCCTGAGCTCTTGGGTGGTGCAGCTGTCCTGCCAGCATTGCAGCAACCTGTTTGTACCCTACTGCCCACATTTATTAAGTTCCACTTCAAAAAGAGTTATTGTTGCTCTGAAGAGAAGGCTGTCCCAGAAATTGCCTCCTCTGATGGCTAGAAGCCCAATTCCAGCCTAGGTTTGTTATTTGGATGTCAGTTGTCACACACAGAAAAGGACGTGTTTTAAGGGCTGTTATTATTGTGAAATTGAAAGTTTACAAAGGTTTTGTCACAAATTGCAAGTTTCATTGAGGAAGGAAGATGAGCAAGTTTCACTGAGGCAGATGCAGTGCTGCTGGATTTGTGACATTCATTCTCAGATTGTTCTGAAGTTGTCCTGCTGAGGATTCTGCTGCCCCTCTGTGTGACCAAGGCCAGTGCTGCTCTCTCTCCACCTTCTTCAGAGTGGGATGATGAGCACTGCCAATTTTGACATGTCTGTGTCTGATAGGTTTCATCTTTCCCAAATTTTCTTATCATGCCCACATGATACATTACTCACAGAAAGAAAAAATTGTCTGGCTGATACACAGGGACATGCCAAGGTTTTACAGCTCTCTGCTGATTTTATACCTTTGATATCATAAATGAAAATATTTTTATAAAATTTAGCAGTATCACCTTGATTCACTTTCCAAAGTGTCTCCCTTGTTGTGTTTCCTTGTTTCACTGAGGTGAATGGATGCTGGCAGTGAGGTAGCTTGCTTTCCTTGGCAGAAATACATCTCTGGCAAACCTGCTCTGTGTTTGCTTCTGAGGAGTAACCAGGCTCATAATTATGCCTCGGGGGCAGCTATCAAAATGGAGTTAAAACCAAGTTTTGTAAACAGAGGTAAAGCTTTCCCAAACATTCTTTGTCTGAGAGTGAGAACTGGAGGTGTAATTGTGACCACATGCAAGTGGAGTGGAGTGGCAGAGGTTTGTTCTCTGTTTATCCCTAATTTGTGGTTGCCAGAAAAATAAGGAGAAAACAAGGTTTGTTTGCTTTGCTCCTGGTATTGTTACACTGACAGTGCAGATCAAAAGCAAAATTATAGCAAATATTGCAATTATCCTGTGTGGTGTTTGTGAGGGTCCCCAGGACGAGGTGAGAATTTGACTCCATGTTCTCAGAAGGCTGATTTATTATATCATATCATATCATATCATATCATATCATATCATATCATGCCATACTAAAACTATACTAAAGAAAGAGAAAGGATACAGACAGAAGGCTTAACAGAAATGATAATGATAAAATGAGAGAGTGTGACAGACTCAGAGATTTCAACACAAGTGGCTGTGGTTGGTGATTAAATTAAAACAATTCACATGGAACCAATCAAACATTCACCTGTTGGTAAACAATGTCCAAGCCACATTCCAAAGCAGCAAACACAGGAGCAGCAATCAGATAATTCTTGTTTTCATTCTTCTCTGAGGCTTCTCAGCTTCCCAGGAGAAAATCCTGGGCAAAGAGGATTTTTCAGCAAATATCACAGTGCCAATTCTGCTTTTAATGAACAATGCCTCCACTTTAACAGGTGTTGAGGGCGGGTTTGGATTTTTTCTTTTGGAACAGCAGCAATGCATGAAGGTCACAGAATCACAGAATAATGAGGTTGGGAAAGACCTCTAAGATCATCAAATCCAACCTATGCCCTAACACCTCAACCAGACTATAGCACTAAATGCCATGTCCAGGCTTTTTTTAAACACACCCAGAGATGGTGATTCTGCCACCTCCCTGGTGTGGAGAGCCTGGTTCAAACATGGCTTAAAGAAAGAGGCCATGAAGGTACTCAGCTAAGGGAAAAATAAAAGGCAGCTGTAAAGCAGCAGTTCCCAGGCTTGATTCTGTAAATAATTAAGGTTCTCAGCCACCTTTTATATAAACAACAAGATTCTCAGACCGTTTCCTCAAAAACAGGCAATATTCTGTCCTTGGCTGCTCTGGGAACAGATGGCCGTTCTGGGAACAGATATAAGGTTTTGAGAACTTTTCGTATCATGGTGAGAACACTGATCTTGGTTTCAATAAACAAACCTCAGGTATTGTAAACAAAAGGAGGAGTTGAAGTTTTCTCTACAGCCTATCGGGAGCTCAGATTTTGCAATATGCATGAAGTGAATTAACACTGTTATAAAAGGTGCCTGGTTTGATCAATAAATTGGAGCTCGATGCTGATCAATAAAGATGGGTCGTCTCCCTTCACTTCAACACCTGGGAAGAGCATTCCAGTACTTTATTATTCTTTTGATGAAACTTTTTTTCCTGATATCCATCCTAAACCTTCCCTGGTTCTGTCAGAGCCTTACCCCTGTCTGCAGCCTCCCTTGAGGAAGGTATAGAGAGCAATGAGGTCACCTCTGCACCTCCTCTTCTCCAGGCTAAACAGCCCCAGCTCCTTCAAACGCTCCTCACAGGGTTTGTGTGCCCAGCCTTGTGTTGGAGCACCTTCCCAAACTGAGGGCCCAGAGCTGGACACAGCACTCACTGGTGTAACAGGGTGCTGCGGCCTCCCTAGCGCTGCTTCCAGGGACGCAATGCCCTCCCTGCTCCTGCTGGCCACACCGCCCTGTTATTTCTCACCAGCCCTCTTGCTTTTCTCTTGCAGCCCTCAGATTTGCAGCAAGGCACTGAGAAGCAGCAGCACACTGAGAAGCAGCAGGCTGCAGGATGTCGGGGCGGAGCGGGAAGAAGAAAATGTCCAAGCTGTCGCGCTCGAGCAGGGCCGGGGTGATCTTCCCCGTGGGCAGGATGATGCGCTACCTGAAGAAAGGCACCTACAAGTACCGCATCGGGGTGGGGGCGCCTGTCTACATGGCTGCTGTCATTGAGTACCTGGCAGGTAAAGGAAAACCTGCTCCTGCAGGGCTGCTCACTCACAGGAGCCAGGCTTAGCCACAGGAGGGGATGGGAGCACGTGGAGCACTCCTGGAAATCAGGATCTGCTGAAAACGCTAAGGAGGTTCATTTGTTTCATGGACAGGTTTAAGGTGGAAATTCTCTCCTTTAGAGGCACCATGCTTGGTCACTGGCTGGAAAGTTATTTTGCAGAGTGAGGAGTCAGTTCTGAGTAGTTTTTGTAGCTGTCATAGAGTACCTGGCAGGTAAAGCAAGAATCTGCTCCTGGCAGTGCTCATTCACCAGGAACCATGGGTTGCCATGTGAGCACGTGGAGCACTCCTGGAAATCAGGATTTGTTGAAACTGCTGAAGGAGTTCATTTCCTGGGAAGGCTGAAGGTGGAAATTCTCTCTTTTAGAGGCACCATGTTTGGTCACTAGCTGGAAAGTTATTTTGTATTGTTTTGCAGAGTGAGGAGTCAGTTCTGAGTAGTTTTTGTAGCTGTCATAGAGTACCTGGCAGGTAAAGTATGACCTGCTCCTGCAGGGCTGCTCACTCACAGGAGCCAGGCTTAGCCATGGGATGGGAGCACGTGGAGCACTCCTGGAAATCAGGATCTGCTGAAAACGCTAAGGAAGTTCATGTGTTTCATGGACAGGTTTAAGGTGGAAATTCTCTCCTTTAGTGAGCATGCTTGGTCACTAGCTGGAGTGTTATTTTTGTTTTGCAGAGTGAGGAGTCAGTTCAATGTAGTTTTTGTAGCTGCCATAGAGTACCTGGCAGCTGAAGCAAGAGCCTGCTCCTGGCAGTGCTCCTCAACATAGGAACCACCCATGGGATGGGGTGTGAGCACGTGGAGCACTCCTGGAAATCAGGATTTGGTGAAAAATCTAAGGATGTTCATTTGTTTCATGGACAGGTTTAAGGTGGAAATTCTCTCCTTTAGTGAGCATGCTTGGTCACTAGCTGGAGTGTTATTTTTGTTTTGCAGAGTGAGGAGTCACTTCTGTATGGTTTTGTAGCTGCCATAGAGTACCTGGCAGGTAAAGGAAAACCTGCTCCTGCAGGGCTGCTCACTCACAGGAGCCAGGCTTAGCCACATGTGAGCATGTGGAGCACTCCTGGAAATCAGGTTTTGTTGAAGCCTGCTGAAGCTAAGGAGATTCATTTCCTGGAAAGGCTGAGGGTGGAAATTCTCTCTTTTAGAGGCACCATGTTTGGTCACTAGCTGGAAAGTTATTTTGTATTGTTTTGCAGAGTGTGGAGTCACTTCTGTATAGTTTTGTAGCTGTCATGGAGTACCAGGCAGGTAAAGCAAGACCTGCTGGCAGTGCTGCTCACACAGGAACCACCCATGGGATGGGGTGTGAGCACGTGGAGCACTCCTGCAAATCAGGATTTGTTGAAAAATCTAAGGAGGTTCATTTGTTTCATGGAGAGGTTTAAGGTGGAAATTCTCTCCTTTAGTGAGCATGCTTGGTCACTGGCTGGAAAGTTATTTTGTATTGTTTTGCAGAGTGAGGAGTCAGTTCTGAGTAGTTTTTGTAGCTGTCATAGAGTACCTGGCAGGTAAAGCAAGACCTGCTCCTGGCAGTGCTGCTCATTCACAGGAGCCAGGGTTAGCCACATGTGAGCACGTGGAGCACTCCTGGAAATCAGGATTTGTTGAAAAATCTAAGGAGGTTCATTTGTTTCATGGAGAGGTTTAAGGTGGAAATTCTCTCCTTTAGTGAGCATGCTTGGTCACTAGCTGGAGTGTTATTTTTGTTTTGCAGAGTGTGGAGTCAGTTCTGAGTAGTTTTTGTAGCTGTCATAGAGTACCTGGCAGGTAAAGCAAGACCTGCTTCTGGCAGTGCTGCTCACTCACAGGAACCAGGGTTAGCCACATGTGAGCACGTGGAGCACTCCTGGAATTCAGGATTTGTTGAAAACTCTGAGGTTCATTTGTTTCATGGAGAGGTTGAGGGTGGAAATTCTCTCCTTTAGTGACTACTGGTAGTGTTATTTTTGTTTTGCAGAGTGAGGAGTCAGTTCTGAGTAGTTTTTGTAGCTGTCATAGAGTACCTGGCAGGTAAAGCCAGACCTGCTCCTGGCAGTGCTGCTCACACAGGAACCACCCATGGGATGGGCTGGGAGCACGTGCACTCCTGGAAATCAGGATTTGTTGAAAACTCTGAGGTTCATTTGTTTCATGGAGAGGTTTAAGGTGGAAATTCTCTCCTTTAGAGGCACCATGTTTGGTCACTAGCTGGAAAGTTATTTTTGTTTTGCAGAGTGAGGAGTCACTTCTGTATAGTTTTGTAGCTGTCATAGAGTACCTGGCAGGTAAAGCAAGAGCCTGCTCCTGGCAGTGCTCCTCACACAGGAACCACCCATGGGATGGGGTGTGAGCACTCCTGGAAATCAGGATCTGCTGAAAACTCTAAGGAGGTTCATTTGTTCTCTGAGAGAGAGAGGCTCAGGGTGGAAATTCTCTCCTTTAGTCACCATGCTTGGTCACTAGCTGGAGACTTCTTTTGTATTATTTTGCAGAGTGAGGAGTCACTTTTGTGTAGTTTTTGTCCCAGTGGAAAATGATAATTAGTTTTTTTGATACACCTAAATGTGAATAATAGGAGAAAAAAAAGCAAACCCACCTTGTACTGTTTCTGTGCTTTTTAAGTGAGAAAACTGTTTTGCTGGCTGCATTTCTCCTTGCAGGAGAGTGTCAAAGTGTTGTGAAATATAAAGGTGGGGGGTTTAATTAAAATTAAAATTAAAATTTAATTTAAAAAACCCTTTTGCTTTGCCTAAGTGTATAAAGATAGTGTTCCAGGGTTTAAATCTTCCCACACACCCTGAGTTTTCTTTTTCCTGCCTTTCTGAAACTGAACTTTGAGGAAGGGGCAGGTGTCCCATGGTGATACAATACACTGTGATTCTGTACAGAAATATTTCAGAGTATTTTGATCATACCTGCTGAGTTTCTGGTTTAATTATGGAAAATGGCACTTCAGCAAATGGTGAGAATTCAGGGTCCAGGTTACTCAGGGGTTACAGATCAAGACTGAGGTGCATTGGAGAATCTGTGAGAGTCCCAGCCTGGATGGAATCAGTTGTGTTTCAGCAGTGTAGTTTATTGCCAGGGTGGCATGAAGAAGCTTGCATGGAGCCTGGTTGTCCATGCAACAGATTTGATGTAAACACTGCTGTCTTTTTCACATGTGAAGCTTGTTCTCACTACCAGACAATAAAAGCATTATTTTCTTTCAAAGCTGTGGAGAAAATCTGAGAGCTCACTGATTAATCTCACTAATTTCACAATTTCATTATTAAAATTAAATTTATCATAAAGCCCAATAGTAGATTGCAAAAATGTCCATGTTTGTGGCAGTACATTCCAGATGAGAATCAATTGTATTTGTTTTTCCCCTGAGGCTAATTCTGGAGCTGGAATGACAAAGTATTGCTTGTGTTGAAGAAATCACAATAACTTTTATAACATAATGTGATGCATTGTGACTCTGCTGACCTTCTGTCTGCAGAGAAATACTTTTCTTCTTCTCCTACTCCACAGGGAGATATTTCTAGAATAAACACTTGGAGATGCTTGTTCTGAGCTGTGGCAATTTTTACAAGGTGCAGTAATAAATTGTCAGCAGCACATCTGGAATGTGCAACATTTCAGTGCTGCAGACTGACTTGTGGTCAGCACTGTTTGCCTATTACCTGAACTGGAACAATGAAATTCTTGGCTCTGCTCCTGGGTTGTAAGTGCAGTTTAATTTCAATCATTAATCTGATATGAGCAGATTATGTGTGGGCCTACACTTTGCTTTAGAAAAAACAAAAAAGAATGTGTAGTCAACCAGGCAAGAAGGTTGCTAGAGGTGTAGGCTGGGAGCCCACATAAATTGTAAGGGAATGCTATTTTCAGCTGCTTGGTTCAGCAGAGAACTCCTGTATATATTGTGATAGAATGGAGTAATGCTTCTGAGCAAACATTTATTGCTGCTGGATTGTGTTCTTTCCAAACCAAAGTTGCTGTGCTCTGTCCAGGGAGTTGTTTGGAAATATTACAAAGGTGGAGAGTTCAGTTAAAAAGAAAAAAAAAGTGTTGCAGCATCTAATCCTGCTGATCTAGTTATTGCTAATATTACAGGGGTATAAAGCCTTTGGTTTTGGGAAGTCTGTGGAAACAAAATAGGTTTTTCCAAGGATGGTGTCGAAGGGGGTATGATATATCAAACAGCTACATTTTCTTATCATTATCTGATCTTTCTATTACAAATGGCATTCTTTTCTCCTGGACCTGCAGGTGTGAAATGGTGGCTCCTCAGGATGAAAGGCTGCATGCAGGGGAGCTGCTTCAGGCTAAATCTGAGAGAGTGGCAGTAAGGGACTGAAACAGAACAGAAGCAGGTTGAACTTTATTTTTTTTTAATGTTAAAACATTCCTGAAAAGTTCTCTTCTAAACCCCTGAGTGCTTTTCTGTGTTTGAGCAGAGATTTAATGCTTTACAAAAGGGAAGGAGGATCTGTGCTACCTCAGAGAAATCTGCTCTCTCTGGCCAGGCTCTAACTTTGATAAAACACATATTGCTCATGCTCAGCTGAGACTTCTTTGACTTTAACAGCTGAAATCCCTGAAGATTTGGTCCTCACTGAACATGTTCCAGCCTCTCTCAGCTCCCAAACCATAACAGTGTGGGGAGGCAGTGGTTATGGAAGAAAAATATTGATGTTAGAGACAGGGTAGGGATAGGTCTGGCTGCTGGGGAGAGCTGGACTGATGACCAGTAGGCAAATAAATGGTGAGGAGTGTCCAGATATCCTGCCAGGAAGCTGGAGAGCAAGGTGAAGAAATAGGAAATAGGCCAAGGTGCTGGTAATGAAGAACCTGGGCAGAAATATTGAGCCAGAGTAGACAGGAGAAATGATGACTGTCCAGGAAAGGTGCTGAGATAGAAATCTTGGTGTGGATTGCCAGGAAAAGGAGATTGGGATGTGGGGAAGCGAGTCATGGCTGGGATTGGAGCAAGGTGGATGAGGCTGGAAGGGTCAAACAGAACCAGAACCACCTGAGTGCCTGCATTCCTCCAGGGCTGGCATGGAGCAGCAGATCCCTGTGAGTGACCAGTCCTGTGATCTGCTGCTGGCCCAGAGCACTGAGCCTCAGGGCTGGCATCATCCAGAGGCTGCATAAACATCTGGAGCATCTTTACTCCCAGTTTATGGAGCTGGGACTGCTCTTTGCCTTTGGTATGTGTTCTGTGTCACAGAGATACCAGAGCCCTGGCTGGTCCCTTTGTAAGCAGGGTTGGTCATGGCAGCACCTCACAGCCATTATCACTCCCAAATCTGCACTTTGCCTTATCAATCCCATCATTAAAATGCCAGAAATGGTGGTGGAATATCAGGAAGAGGTACAGTGTGAAGATCTCCTCACTGTTCTAAACCTTTCTTTCTAATCTATCAATGCTGTTTTACATTTTAAGCTTGAAAATCATGTTGTAAAACTGCAGCTTAATTCCTATCCAGAAGGTTGTGTTTGCTGAGAATTCCACTGGCTTCAGAGTTAAAATTCTCTGAAAACTTGGCCTGAGTCCCATGTGATTGATGGGTTTTGCAACAGACTCAAGCTCTGAGTGTGCACAGAGCTGACTGCAGGCACAACCACCTAAATCAAACATCAACTGCATATGTCCCACAGGGCATCTTCCCAAAAGGCAGGCAGAGAACACAGAAGCCCCTTGATGAGGAAGCACAAGCCATGTTCAGAGGAACTGGTGGGAGATGTCAATGGAAAACCATCCTCTGAATTAGGGCAGAACACACCACCAGCAAAGGCTTCCTCCTCCTCAGGAACCACCCAGAACACTCTTCTGCCTCTTGTGCTCATCTGCCATGCAGAGACAAATCCAGCAGACACCTTTCCACCTGTAAATGGAGGACAAGGACTCCATCATCAGTAGATTATTGCAGAATGAAGGTATTGCTGGTAGATTTGATGTGGCAGTGTAACAGGAGCTGACAGAATTTCTCCTGAAGAGAAGTGGAAAACAAGACAACCTGTATGAAATCTTTCCAATTTGCTAGCAGTAATTCTCACAGACCTTTCTTAGCAGTCCAGCACCCTTTGGCATGGCTAGCATGCTTTAGTTCCCAGACATTTCAAATCTGCTGATCCATCAGCTAAAGAAACCTCTTTTTCCCTGTATGTCACAGGGTGACAAGAGGTAATCCCATCCAGGTCATAGCTTGGCTGTAGCTTGTTTCTGCTGGAGGAGAGTTATGTGCTTCTGAAGGTGTCTGGATTTGAAGTTAAACTTCTGATGTGGAGGCATCTTTGTGGATTTTGACTCTTGCAGGAAGCAGTAGTATTTGAGATTTCAATCTAATTCTTAGTACCTGTGCTTAGAGCACAAAATAAAACCAATTTATGGCTGAAAATATCAAGATGCCCAGTTCCAAGAGAGCTTGTTATAGTATAGAACCTATATTCTACTTTCCTATAATCTATATTCCTATTATATTCTATAATACCTATTTTATATAGGTATTATAGGACCTATATTCTCAGATTAGACTTTTTAGAATTTAAGTAACCTCAGCTGTTAAGAAGTTTCTACTTGAAATATGAAGCAGTTTCTTTAGGGATCTGTTGTTGTTAGCAGAGCATGTGATAACTGAAGCCTCCAGTTTTGATATAGTATTTTGTAAATTTTATATTCTTAAGATTATGAGCCCTGCCTCCACCATTAGAAAAAAAAATATGCATAAAAACCTTCACTAGAAGGAGGTAATGCAAATGTTTGGCATCCTTAGGTAAGTCATGTACATATTCCACAATCTGCCATACATCACCTCTGCCTCGGATTCCCTTCTTCCCAGTGGCCTGGGATGGATGGCTGGCTGGCATTTGAGTGTTCTGCCTTTTTTGCTCTTAAATTAGGCAGAGGACTAAGAGTGCACCATCAGGATGCTGCTGGCCAAAGGACCCAACCCTGGGGCACTGGGGTGAGCACCCAGGTAGCAGGATGTGCCTGTTGTTGGCACACCTGAAAGAGCTTCAGTTCCCACACAGGTAAGTATCTGCTGGTTTTTGGATTTATTTTTTTCTCCCTGATGCAATTTTCCTCTGCTGTCAGCACACATCTGCAAATCCTGGAGGAGCCTGGGTCTCTTTTCTTGCTCTCTGCTGGTGTGCACAATGATGGGATCTGTTCCTGCTGTCTGCTGCTGTGTTAGCTCTGCTGGCAGAGGTCTGGGAGAGGGTCTGGCACTTCCATGGGCTATGTGGGATCTCTTTGCACTTTCCTCCTTTAAAATCCAGGACACACTAGGAAATGCTAGAGCTGAGAGGTTCCTGCCCTAACTTCTACAATTCACTGTGAATATGCATATCATTTTTTAAAAAGGCTTTTACATTTCCATCATTCAGTTAAATATGTGTGCTGTGTAACAGTGAAAACTGGAAGACAAGTTTGTACTTTTGTTATTCTGAGTAGAATTGAAAGGTTGTATTTTGCCCATGAGGCAGAGCTAAGCACTGTGTTGAAATCATTTGGATTTTAGCCAAACATTATGTACATTTCCACTAGATTTTTCCTGAAAATCCTTCTTTTTATAATAGTTATAGTTTTTATGTAGTCTGTAAAAAGGAGTAGTATATCATTAAGACATCAATAAGTTACTAACAGGACACTGACTGGCTGTAATTTTCATATTCCTGTTACTGACAAACACATACCCAGAAGACAGGGACACTATACTTTTAAAATGAAAAAAAAAAATGTGGATATGATTTTTAGGAGTAACTGGAAGGAAAAAATTCCTTTCTCCTTTCTTCTCAGTGTTTCAGTAGAGTTCTTATATGAGAAATAACTTCTGAGTAGAGGCCAAACTATGTAAGCTAATGAATTACACTGATTGCTACAGTCCAAATAAACTCAGGAAGATGTGTCTGTATTTCTGTAATAATTAGGAGAAGCTCAGTGACTTTGGCTACAGTATAGATGTTACTAGTTCTCTAACTGGTAGGTAGAGAAACTACCTTTGAAGTGACCTCCTGTTCCCAGAGATGTAGAAGGACCCTTCTATCAATATTTCATGCATTGAAGCTCTCACGTGGTCTCTGCTTGCATCTGGATCAAACCTTTCATATCTTGTTCTGAAATGAAGCTTCTCACAGGTTTTCAGTGCCCTTTAATGCAGAATTCCAGCAGTGCCTGGCTGGTGTGTTGGCTTTCCAAGTATTTCTTCAAATGCACCTCAGTCTTCATCTTCCCTGGTCCTGAGAATCCTTGCTGTTTGTCAGAGCTGTCTGTTCCAGGTTGGGGGTTTCACTGCATGCCTGACTGTTCTGTTGTCACAGGGCTGCTGATGTACATTTTTAGGGGTTTTTTTTTTTGCCTTTTTGAAAGAGAACTAAAAGAAATTATGTGAACCAAGCTTAGCATATTTTCTCCTTTAGGGAATTAGGAAGGACAAATGAATTCATCTAAATGTACTGATATATTGAGTGGGGTTTGGTTTCTGCCTTTCTCTAGTGAGAACCCTTTATGATATAAATCTGGAAACATCCCTGAGAAGGTGAATGGATATTAAGGAGCAGTGTAAAATGTGTATGCAGCATGTACCTAAGCTGCATTTTTGTTACTGGTTTTTATCTTGATGTGTTACAGCTGAAATCCTGGAGCTGGCAGGAAACGCAGCGCGGGACAACAAGAAAGGAAGGATTGCCCCCAGACACATCCTCCTGGCAGTTGCAAATGATGAGGAGCTGAATCAGGTGCCTGTTTGCATTTTGGTGCAGGAGTTGTGTGCTTGGGTGAAGCTGCTACCAAGGGAAGGTTAGGAACAGCTTAGTCTGAGACAAGAATGAGATTGCAGTTACTGGAGCAGAACATTGTGCCCTCTTAAATAAAAGGAAACAAAAATTAAGGTTCTGAGATACCTCATCTTAAATCTTATGGACATAAACTTTGGTTCTTCTTAGCAAACAAAAATTAAGGTTATTACATACCTCATCTTACATCTTATGGACATAAACTTTGGTTCTTCTTAGCCTATGAGTCCTGTTGGAATAAGCAGTCTTGATGCTTCACTTTTCCCTCAGGGACAGTCAGTACTTAAAGAAAGTGTGCGAGATCTTTTCCCAAAAGCTGTAGAAATGTGTGTTTTCTATTATACTGGCTGTGGGTAGGGATCTGGCTCACTCTCTGCTCTTGCTGCCTCCCTGTCTGTTTGCCCAAACTGTGGTTTTCAATGCTCTGACTCCTGGGATCACTTGTGGGATCACTTGTGCTAAACTTGTTGAGTGAGGACAGAGATCCCAGCATGGGCTGCAGACTGTGCTATTCAGGGCTGCTGAAAAGGTTCAGTCAGCATCAGAGGGTCTCCTCTGTATGAAGATGGATGATGTCATTCACACTTTGAATACTCCTGCACTTAATATGACTGCTTTAAATAATGAAAATGTGCTGCCCATGAAGTCATGGGGCTCTGTTTCCAGTCAAATGGAGTAAAAATTCAAAACAGGCTAGAAGAGAAAGTGTGCTAACACTACCAGCCCTTCCCAGCTCTGTGTTTCTGGCCAGTGCCCTGTGAACTGGGATCTAGATCCAGTGTTGTCTCTTAGGAATTAGCCAGACTTTGTCCTCTACATGGTATCACAGCCCATTCCTGTTGTTTGCCTCTGCAAAGCAGGTCCTTAGAGCTTTTCTGTTGGGAATTTAGCTGCTAGAAAATGGAAAAGTACAAAACCATGGCTAATTCCAAGTCCTGCACCTGTGTAGATAGTGTGTCCTTGAGACTAGCTGTAGTATAATAACAAACAGTGAAAGAGACATGAGAAAAGAGAGATGTAACCCCTAAAGAATGAAGAAGAGTTCATAGTATAGTTTAACCAATAGATTGCTTGGCTTACAGAATATTCATAAGCTTATTACTTGCTGTATAAGTGTCTGATGCTTTCTTCAATAAACAGAACTTGTTTATCACTCATATTGAGTGTCTGAGTCTCCCCTCACCGACAAATGGCTCGACCCCAACAAAGGCCTCATTCTGTGACACTTTTCCTTGCTTTCACTGCTTGTTTCCCTGCCAAAGAGATCTGCATCCAGCCCTCCTCTGAGCAGGGCCATGGTGCAGTCCTTTTTTGAAGTAGCCCACACACTCTCTTCTTCTTTTCCCCTGCTTCACTGCTTGTGGGTCACCAAGGACAGGTTTGCACTAGGAAGGGGTAGGAATGATTGTACAGGAACAGAATTCTCCAGGATGTGCTGGCTGACTTTGCTGTCACCTGCCAAGTTCCTTGTTATTGTGGATTTTCTCCCTGATTGTTTGTGGTGGTGCAGACTAAGAGGATCTGTAATTTGCTTCCATGCACTGCTTCTCCTTGCAGCTGCTCAAAGGTGTGACTATTGCAAGTGGAGGTGTCCTGCCCAGAATTCAGCCTGAGCTTCTAGCCAAGAAAAGGGGTGCCAAAGGCAAAACTGAGACCATCCTTTCCCCTGCTCCTGAGAAGAAGGGGAGGAAATCCATGGTGAACAAAAAGAGTGGGAAGAAGGCAAAGTCTACCAAGGCCCGGACGTCCAAAAAGGTGAGAACAGGACAGGTACAGATTCTGTGTCACCCTCTGCAATAATCTCTTGATAATTGTGTAGAATCTCTAACTCTGTGGCAGTGAACCCTTTTAAAATAGAGGAAGCTGTGTTGTAAAACATTTTCTACCAGAGAGATGTCATCCCTTCAGCCTTGCTCAGTTACTGGGTTGCTGTTAAAGATTTTTCACTGTCCAGAGAATTTGACATGGAACTTCAATGTCATTGTGACAAGCTCTTTGTTTCATGTGTTCTTAGCTGTGCTGTTGTTAGTGAGCTTTAAAAGAAGAATAAATCAATCAGAACTTGACCACTGCACTTTCCCATCTTCTGTCCCTATCCAAAATGGATTAATTTGGTAAAGCAGTAACCCAGATCTGTGCTCTTGGTTTGTCATTCCAGAGCATGCTGAGCTTTTCATTGGATAGAGTTAAATGATATCAAGCTTTGATTTAAACTTTTAAAACTTGAATTAAGCATATTTTTCAAAGTTTTAAGACCGTTCCATAGGTGATAATATGCAGAAACAGCCTTTAAAAAGACAACAGAGTTGCTTAATGGGATGTTTAATTGGATGCCTCTGCATTGATCTCAGCTACCACCTCACTTTGAATTGTGCACATGCAGAATTTGGGTTGTTAGGAGGTGGTAGCTCCTTGACAAACCTTAAAGCAACTGCTGAGAGGTGTGAGGAGATGCTCCTTTAGCCCTCTAGCACTGGTAGGTGTGCTGCTCCTGAAACTAAGCTATGAGAAGGCTTTATCACTTAATAACTGAGACCTAAACATTTGTTTTTCAGACCAGAAAGTTGTTTTTTCTTCAAACTGGAGTGTTTGATTGGGTTACTAAGTGACTAAGTTTGATTTAATATGAGGTTCTGCTCTGTTAGCAGCAAAAATAAACTAACACATGCCCACCCATGTAAATACAACCTTAATTGTCAGTAAATGTACAGATGGGTGTGGGTGCCCTGCCTCTGAATGTGACTACAAAAACATGTAATGCCTCAGATGAACCACTGATTTAGCATTATATAAACAGTACAGACCTCTGGTGTTACATAACCTTAGGGATTACAAGGCTATGAGTAATGTATTGATCTGAGAAGATAAGATTTGTAGTAAGTTATCAGCTCTCTCCATTACTGAATAATACTAGATGGTGATTATTTTGTTTCCTTTAAGAAGTCTTGCTTTTTTTTTTCTCCCATCAAATAGAACAAACAAAAGGACAATGAAAAAGAAGGAGCTTCAAATTCAACAACTGAAGATGGACCTGGGGATGGTTTCACTATCTTGTCCTCCAAGAGCCTTGTGCCAGGACAGAAGGTAATAAAGAACAAAAACAGATTGGGGCTTAGCATGAAGGGAAAGATGCTTTTCTCTTAAACCAAAGCATTTCCAAAATCAGCCTTTTTTTTTTTTTTTTCAAATTATGATGTTAGAACATTTGTTTTCTAGCAATAACTTCCTCTGAAGCAAGCTTTCAAGTTGTGGGCATATCACCAAATAATCTGAGTGGTGTGCAAATTAATTCATTAAAAGCTAAAAGTCAGAATCACACATACTGAACAGAATAAAATAGCTGGTCTCTGAAAGACTGAATCCAGCCTTCTTTCACTTCAGCTTTTTGGTATGAAAATGATTTTGCACTGGGATTATTATATATGTGTTCCTCCCCTCTCACTGTTATTTTTCAGCTTTCTCTGACACAGAGTGACATCAGCCATATTGGCTCCATGAAAGTAGAAGGAATTGTTCACCCTACAACTGCTGAAATAGACCTCAAGGAGGAAATAGGTGAGGCTCTGTACATGCATAAAAAACCACATCTAGGGCTGGAACAGGAGCTGGTCTACTGGCTGCCTGCTGAGATGCCATCCTGTTTCATCTGAATCTACCCCAGGCCATAAAATATCACTTACAGCTTCTGAAAGTCAGGCTGGGTCTGACTGGGTACAACAGGCTGATCACTGATTTGTCTGCCTTTAATGACAAGCAAAACACAGATCATTTGTTGAAGCACATGAGCAGCAAAGGTGTAAATAATTATTACTGAGGTGTTTATTGGCTTGTTTTTACACTTGCATTTGAAAATTGCATTGCAAAATTATATGTCATTAACGCTTCTAACTATAACTTTCACTGTAGGATGTTACATAATTTAGAAATACTCATGTACAAAGCCTTATACTGCTTGTGCAAAATAAGGAAATACTGTTATTACAAATATGGAAATTTAAGCAGGAGGGAGGGAAAAAGCTATTCAGCCAGTCCCATAGGGGGCACAGAGTCTAGTAGCAAGCTTTGGATCATTGTTTTTTAGTCATCAAGACCTTCACTGGCATCCCAGCTGTGTTTGTTTCAGCAAGTAGTAGGGTTTGGATGTTGGGTTCGTTTTGGAGGCTGAAATCCTGAAAGTCCCACTGCACATTATTTTAGCCATGAGTCAGAGTAAAGAGCGTTCTTACAGATATTTATATTAAAGTAATTTCCAGTAACAGCATACAAGGCTCTTTAAAACCATAAAAAGGTAAACTTTATCTGTGTCTAAGCAGAGTGGTAAACATAAAAATCAGGTGCTGCTGCTAGAGGGAGACAGGATAGTGTGTGTACAGTGTTTTTTAAATAATGTGGACTTGTTTTTCCACACTGATCCTCTGAAGCCAAGGCCCTTTGCTCTGTGTCCCTGCAGGCAAGGCACTGGAAAAGGCTGGAGGCAAAGAGTTCTTGGAAACAGTGAAAGAGCTTCGCAAATCCCAAGGACCTTTGGAAGTTGCTGAAGGTGAGAAGGATTCTCTGCTCTCTTTTGGACATGGCTCATTTTATATGTTCTTTTCTCTGGACATTGTGATCTGTTCCTGTTGTTATGTGTCTTTGTTGATGTGATGTAAATGTTGCTTCAAAGCTGATGCTGAGAGGGGAAAAAAGGGAAGAACAGGATACCTGTGGGCTGTGCACATTCTGTCTTGAGACTGATCAATTTGTCTTAGGCAATTTCTGTCCATGGGAGTCTCCAAAATTTAAGGAAATCTTGTGCCATCTTTCCTGCCCTGTTTTTAGTGCAGCCTTAGTGAGAATCAGAAACAGCTCTCAGCCTAACATATAGGCTGAGGAAAAATTAGGCATAGGAAAAAATAGTGATGCTTCATAAATTATTCTTCTTTATGCATATTAGATGAATGTATATAACCCACATAATTGCTTTACTTTGAGCAGAAATGAAGATGTGATATGATCTGCAGAACTGGCACGTTTTTTGGAACTGCAGCTGCTTTATTAGAGGAGCTCCCTTCAAGGGTTAACACATTTGTAGCAGGGAATAGTTTGGGACCTCAGATTGTGCTTCCTTTGTGGACAGATTAAACCAATTGAAGGTGTCTGGAAAACAGATGGAGAAAAGTTACAATATGCCTTATTTGGCTTAGTATCTCTATATTAAAAAAATTGCTTTAAATAGTTTGGGAAAATTCCTAATTGAGTAGCCTGGTTTTATCATCTGAAATGACAGAGAAATTTTTATACAAGATAATTTGCTTGACTTTCAGATCATATCAAATTTATATGCCATAAAATCAAAGTAAACTACTTTTCTCTGTCAGCCATCACTACCTAACTAGAAGATAGATTCTTTTTATACTATTAAGACAGCTGGTTAAAATTTAAGTAGCACAGAATTCCTCTGTGATGGAGAACAAGTGAATAGATCCAGGATTTTCATCCTTGGGCTAATTCCATCCTGCACAGCTGATTTCAGAGTGTTTAACCTGAGATTACCAAGACACCCAGACTTTCAGTAGTGCTGATGGTGACAAATTGCAACAAAAGTAAACTAATACCATGCTGGAAGCTCTGCAGCTCCTGGAGAAATCTTACACTTTCTTAAAAATCAATCTGAGACTCCTAATTGGACATAACTGGTGGGGACTTTCAACAAACAATTTTGATTTTCGTGTCCTTGTTTGAAATTACCCAGCTGTAAAGTGAGTCTACATATTAATCCCCAGCTCTCTGGAATTGTAAAGATGATGGTGATGATGATGATGGAGGATATTTGTACAAAGCACTCAGTGACAGCTTTGCAGAAATGCTGTGTTTAGGGCAAGGTTTTTGTACTTTGCATAAAACAAACCCAGAGGCTGTGCTGAATGAGAGAGCTAAAAGCCATTATTGAGTAGCTGTGTGCTAACCAAATGAGCCCTGGGTTCTGTGGTCTCCAAAGAAGTAACAATTGATCACAGAAGGAATGGTGAGACAGGTTATTATTGCAAGTGAGCCCCTGTGGTGTATTTTAATCCCAAATGCATTTCTTTGGAGAGGTGAGGTAATTAAGGAGTTACTTTGGGTTGAGAGGTCGTTGCAGGGCGGTTTCTGTTCCAAACTAAATGTTATATTTTCATTTGTGTTAGCTGCACTCACTCAGTCTAGCGGCCTAGCAGCAAAGTTTGTCATCCACTGTCACATCCCACAGTGGGGCTCGGACAAGTGTGAGGAGCAGCTCGAGGAGACTGTCAAGAACTGCTTAACAGCTGCAGAAGACAAGAAGTTGAAATCTGTGGCTTTCCCCCCGTTTCCCAGTGGCAGGTAGGACTCCCTGTGTGGGGAGCAGAGGTGGAATGGGCTGTCAGAGCTGCTGCTGTGACACAGAGGTGCCCTCTGCTCTGTGAGCCTGCCTCTGCTGATCCAGAGGAATGCACTGAAGTGCAGTGTTTGCATGAAAGTGCCAGAGAGCCTTTGTAAAGGGAAATTAGCCAGCCCACAGGAGAGCTGAGTGGGCTTGCTGTGTTTTCTATTGCTAGGCAGTCATTTGCATTCCTCTGCACCACCTCGGGTTTTGTGTCCTTTCATTTTGCTGTGGGGAGTCTTATTAAACACACATTTGTACTAATGAGATTATAGCAGCATAATTCTGCAGGCAGGTTACAGTGATGCCACCTGGGCCACGTGGATGTGGGGTGTTCATTAAGCCCTCCTGATAACAGATATTGCAAAGACTTGTCACACAAAACCTTTCAGAAGAAAAGAAAATCTGTTTCTCAAATGTAGATCTGCTTTCAAAAGTGTCAACCATTAAACCAAGTGTGAAGCCACACATTTCTTTCTTAATAACTAGCAAGTAGAATGTGCTTGACTAAGAAATCTGAAGTTTTTTTCTTTCAAATTTCTTTAAAAATCGTTTGTTGGTCTCTGATGGCAAGAGATCTTACTGCTAACTGCAGTAGTTGTTATTTTGTGTGAGTTCACGTGCTTATATTTATTTGTAAATAGAATAGAATAGAAATAGAAATGTATCTATTGATTTTGGTAGTAGTGCCCAAAGAGTAGAGTACATAGTACAGTCCTCTTGTGTTGGCCTGAGAGTGAATAAAATGAAAGTAAAACTGCATTTAATCAGTGAAATCACCACACATCACTGAGTACACAGGAGGTGAAAATCCCATTTTTATGCAGATACTTTTCACAGAAAAATATAACTTTATGGATCAGGACAAAAGATTAAATAGAGGGGCAGTGCAATTTTTAGTCATTTTTTCAATATACAGATCTTTTTGTTTATGGTTTTCAGTGGAAGCAAAATGTGATACATTATTTTAACAGTCTTTAATATAAAAATTTACTATAGCTTTTAATGCCAATAGGCATAGCTTCTAAACTTCATGTCTTCTAAGAGCACAAAATAAGAATAATCCATTCTTGGACCATTAATCTTAGTGCAGCTCCTTCTGCTGCTTTGTTCCATTTCACTCTGTTGCTCTTACAATTACTCCTCCTAACAGAAATAGAGAGACTGACCAGGTGCTGCTGGTTTACACTTCATTTATCCAAGTACCTCAAAATTTCCTGAAAAAAGGCAGTTTTTCAAATAGGACTTTCTGGTTTTTCTGTCATTTTACTCTTACCTCCATGTCTGCACCTGAAATACTGGTTTTGTGGGTAGATAAAGAATTATAACATATCAGTTATATGAATTTCCATTTTACTCTGTCCCATCTTAGGGACTGTTCACAGTAACTGATGGGATACTTCAGTTGTGCCAGATCTTTTTGATGGCTTTTAATATAAATATAATTGTAGATTAGAGAATATTACCATCAAGAGGAGTGAATGAATGCATCTCAACCTTAATATGGCTTGGAGTTGTAATTTCAATTATTTTCACAGGAATCCCAAGCAAAGTATTTTAATGACAGAGCGAGGAAGTCAGCTAAGTAGGTGATGTTTTGGGTTTGGTTTGTTTTTAGTTCTCTGTTAAAAAAAAAAATCATCCTTGGATATTTTTAGACTCAAGGCAAGCTAAAAAAAAATTAAATTATTATAAATAAAAAATTAAAATAAATACAAGTATGAATAAAAATTTGTAAATAAAAAATTTGGTTATAAGAAGTAGAAGCAGAAGAAAACAGAAATTAAGGAAATGAATTCAGCAGCAGGTGAATGTTGCTTGTGGAGAGCCTGGTTCAAGTATGCCTTAAAGAAATAGAGAAGCCTGCTGTAAAGCAGCCTTTCCCAGGCTTGATCCTGTAAATAATTAGGTTCTCAGCCACCTTCTATATAAACAACAAGATTCTCAAACCGTTCTGTCCTCGGCTGCTACTGGGAACAGACGGTCAGGCTGGGAATAGAGATGAAGGTTTTGGGAACCTTCCATATCAGGGTGAGAACACTGATTTTGGTTTCAGTAAACTAACTTCAGCTCCTCCTTTTGTTTACAATACCTGAAGTTAGTTTACTGAAATCAAGATCAGTGTTCTCACCCTGATATGGAAGGTTCCCAAAACCTTCATCTCTATTCCCAGCCTGGCCGTCTGCTCCCAGTAGCAGCCAAGGACAGAACGGTTTGAGAATCTTGTTGTTTATATAGAAGGTGGCTGAGAACCTAATTATTTACAGGATCAAGCCTGGGAAAGGCTGCTTTTACAGCAGGCTTCTATATTTCTTTAAGGCATACTTGAACCAGGCTCTCCACAGTTGCTATCAAATCCTTGGGGTTTGCCAAACTGCACGTGGCACTGGAGGAGCCCTGGCTGGCTCCTCTCAGCATCCCTGCCCCACACTCACCTGCTCTCTTTTCTCCCTGCCCACACAGAAACTGCTTCCCAAAGCAGACGGCAGCCCAGGTGACCCTCAGAGCCATTTCCAGCCACTTTGATGGCAGCAGCTCTTCCTCCTTGAAGAACATTTACTTTCTGCTCTTCGACAGTGAAAGCATTGGCATCTACGTGCAAGAAATGGCCAAGCTGGACACGAAGTAGCAACGGCAGCCAAATGAAACTTTATTTTTCAACAAACTTGAGTAGCATTCAAAGCATTAGAGGTGGGTTTTATTTTTTCAATGTGATGATGAGGGGGAGTGGTAGTAGTGTGACGTGTTGTGACTTGATGGAGAGCTGTGATTAGAGATGAGAGGGGTTTAGTCTGATTTCTTCATGCCATTTTTATCACCTTAAGCAATTGAGTTATCATCTGGCTTCAGGAGTTTAGTGTCCTTTGTTACTTTAGTTTAGAGGTTTTTAAAGAGTAACCTCATTTTAGATTTGTAGTGATGATTTCTTCACACACACACACTCACACATGCCACTTTCAAGAAAGCTCTTAAAAATGTTCTGCTCCTTTTTCCCCTCCCTTGAGGGTAGATGGTAAACTCTCTTCAGAGAGGTGAAAAGGGTTTTAGAAGTGATGCATGAAGAGCTTCTGTTTTGCTTTTAACTCACAATAACCTCTGTAATTACTGAGAATATTTCATGGTGATTTTGTTTGTTTTATAAGAAAAAACGAAAAAGATGTGTCCAGTGTGGTTATTATTATAAACCCTAATTTTGCTCTGGGGATTTCTCACCCTAAAAAGAAAAAAAAAAAAGGAAAAGAGAAGAAAGAAAAAGCAGCAGCATCTGTAATTCAGTGCTTGCCACATCATAACCAGCAGCTTTTCTGGCTGAAGTTTGGTTCTATAAGTGATGTAATCAAAGCTGCTGAGGAGATTTTAACACAAAGCTGAATTCTGTTCTGTTGAATTCCAGGCTTACCATATCCCCTTCCAGGTTTTAGACAGGCATTGCCCTGGCAGCACTGTGAGCCATTCTCCCTGCAAGCTGCAGAGCAGATGCCAGATCTGTAAGAATCAGGTCCTTCTTAGAAGAGCAAGAATAAAGAAAGCCAAGAAAAAAAACCCAACCTACATAACAAACAAACCACAGAGATTCTGAAAAGCACAGTGTTTATTGTTACAAATCAAGGTAAGCCAAGCTTATTGCCCAGAGCTCTCTCAGCAGGGGGAGTAAAAGAAACATTTCTTCCCTGGTTTTTATCATGGGAACTTCTGTGCAGCTCATTTGGGAAGTGCCTCCTTCCCCTTCACAGCAAGGCAGGCACCCCTTTCATGTGTCACAGTGACAGGAGGCCTGAGGAGGTGCTGCAGAGGACAATATCAGCCAGTCCAAGCAACAGAAGTGCACCCTCAGCCTGTTCCAGCTGCTGTTCTCCTTGCTGGATTGTTCCTCTCAGGAGGGCATCGTCTGCCCCATGTTCTTCCAGCTCTTGGACACAAACAGATCCCTGCTCTTGGCAATGGTCACCAGGAGCCGTCCCACGTAGTAACCATTCACCTGGCCCACACCATCATCCCTGCCCATGGACAGCAGGAATGTCAGGGACCCTGCAAAGGAGAGGTAGAGGTGTAGAACAACTCCCCTGCATCCACAGGGAACAGCATTCAGCATAGTTCTGCTAAGTTTACATCAGTGCCCATTACCCAGCTAGATTTTTGAGACCACATTGTTCACTTTGTGTTTGTTGTAGTTTAAGGGGAGAAAGAAGGAAAGGGAAGTCATCTTGCTCCTGAGATTTACTTGGACAGTGAGCAATTTTAAGAAAATAATTTTCATAAATAGCAGACTCCCACCAGTAGATTTATCAAGACATTCACCTGGCCCACACCATCATTCCTGCCCATGGAGAGCAGGAATGTCAGTGACCCTGCAAAGGAGATGGAGAGGTGTAAGTGAAGCAACTGTTGTCCAGCTCCCCTGCATCCATGTGGAACAGCATTCAGCATAGTTCTGCTAAGTTTACATCAGTGCTCATGAAGAAGAAGACCTATTACCTATTACCCAGCTAGATTTTTGAGACCAGATTGTTCACTTTGTGTTTGTTGTAGTTTAAAGGAGAAAGAAAGAAAAGGCAAGTCGTCTTACTCCTGAGATTTAATTGGACAGTGAGAAGTTTTAAGAAAAGAAAATAAGTTTCATGAGTAGCAGACTCCCACCAGTAGATTTATCAAGACCCTGGCCCACACCATCATCCCTGCCCATAGAGAGCAGGAATGTTGGTGACCCTGCAAAGGAGATGTAGAGGTGTAAAAGAACTGTTGTGTCCAGCTCCCCTGCATCCATGTGGAACAGCATTCAGCATAGTTCTGCTAAGTTTACATCAGTGCTCATGAAGAAGAAGACCTATTACCTATTACCCAGCTAGATTTTTGAGACCAGATTGTTCACTTTGTGTTTGTTGTAGTTTAAAGGAGAAAGAAAGAAAAAGCAAGTCATCTTACTCCCAAGATTTAATTGGACAGTGAGCAGTTTTAAGAAAAGAAAATAAGTTTCATGAGTAGCAGACTCCCACCAGTAGGTTTATCAAGACATTAGTGAAGAAAGAACACGTTGTGTGGCAGACTGACACAGGTAATTAATATCTACACTGTGTCTTTGGCAAGGACTAATATGAAGCTGAGCTATAAGCTGATATTACCCCAGTTTTGAGTTCCTTCAGAGTGAATTCAGTGAGTTCAGAGTCTCATGAGAGGTGAGACAGCTGTTCCTTGCAGCTGACCTTCCTGACCTTACCTGGCTCATAGGTTTTGAGAGGCTTCTGTGTCAGGCTGTTGATGATGTTTGTCACCGCGATGTTGGCATGGAGCCCAGCATGGTAGGCCATCTTGGGCTCCTTGAGATCTGCACAGTCCCCAATGGCATAGATGTTCTCGTAGCCTTCCACCTGGAGGTGCTTGTTAACTTTCAAAGCACCATTACTTGCCATTTTGTCACCTGTCTTGCCAAACAGAGGTTTTTAGAAGCAGCTCTGTGTTGCTTGTTGTGGCCTGAGACCCCAAAATGCTGCAGATGTAATTGACACCAAGTGAGGGATGGTTTTTCACCCTCTTTTCTATGTGTCAAGGTGCTTTTTGCCTCGCTGTAGTTAATCACTGCAGTCTCATGCAATGTATCACCCTGTGATATTTGGGTGGAATCACCCCTGCAGGTTGTACACAGTCCATTCCCCACCTCACACCCCTCAGGCACCACACACTGAAGAACTGCTGCTTCTCCCCACCCCATGGTTTGGGTTTTTCCACTTACCAAATGCAGCAGCATAGGCAGAAGAGTTAATCTTTATCCCTGTGCACAGCACCACCATGTCAACAACCACCTCAGTGCCCCTCTCTGTCCTCACTACCATGTCCTTCTGGAACTGGTTTGGCCTGAGGTTTTCTATGTCGCTGACCTTTTCACCTGTTGCAACACAGAGCCCTGGGTCACAAACCTTTGCCAGGCTGTGGTTTCCAGCTAACCCAGAGGAACAGGAATTCAGGGGAGCCATGTGTAACCAAAAAAAAGTCAGAAAGAGGACATCAGGAGATGCTTTGGCTAAAGGAAGAGCAGCCTGTAGATGTTCAGAGGCATTGTTAAGGACATACCTAGCATCAGCCGGACTCCTTTCCTGAGGAGAATCTCTTTCACCACCTGACGGACACTGGGCAGCAGCTCCACGTCAGCCAGTGCCGTTTTTGAGTGAATGAGGGTGACCTGTTGGGGACAAAACAGCAAATGGGGACACAGGAACAGAACAGGACTCACTGTGTGCAAGCTGGGAGCAGCTACAGCTCACCTCCCTCCACCCTAATTGATCCCTGCAAGAACAAGGCAGGAAGGGGCACCCAGTGCCACAGTCCTGGCTGGTGCATGGCTACAGGCCCAGCAGCCAGGTGTGAGGCCTCTCAGGTGCCTCCAGCAGCAGCACCATGGAACAGTAGCAGAACCAGGATGCAGTTAACTGTGATGGAGATGTTCCCACCTCTTTGTCCGGGTACTCCGTTTTGATCTCGGCAGCCATCTCCACTCCAGCAGCACCACCTCCCACCACCAGGATGCGCTGAGATTTCTCAACCTTCAAGAGAAAATTTGTGTTACAAGAGAACTGCAAAGGGCAGGAAGCAGACACCTTCAGTCACTCCATGAACATTCTGGGACCAACAGCAATAAACCTCTTAGCCCATGAAGAGGCAACAACAAAGGAGTGCCCTGTGCTCTCTTCCTGCCTACCCTTTTCAGGTTTCCCTTCTGCTGGAGAAACCAGGATGAGCTCCTTGTCCTGGCTGCTCCCTGTTCCCTTTCTCTTAGACACAGGTGGCTCCAGATGTCCACAGTGGTATCTGGGACAGGGAGGCTGAACAAAGGCAGGCAGCATTTCCTAAGAGTGGATTCCTCACCTCTTTCACCATGTCCTCATAGGTCTGGATGGCACTTTCCATGTCAATGACTTGGTTGAACTTCCCAGGGAATGGCCCATCACTGCCTGTTGCAAGAATGAGATGGGAGTAGTGAAGCTCCTGGGAGGGCAGAAGGTAGAATGGGATATTAGACCTCTTAAAAACAGAGCCTAGAACGCAGTGCTGGCCTCCTAGGTGTTGGTCACTCATTCCCTCATCCCCATCTCTTGCCAGTAACCAGGCAAGTACTTGTCACTGTCAGGAAGTGACTTTAGGAAGAGACACAGGCCAGGTCACACCAAGTAACTGTTCCTCAAGGTCTGAGCTGAGCACCATTCAGGTGAGTTGAGAGCTTTAAAGAAATTACCCCAGATTTACAGGGAATAACCTGATATTTATGGTGGACACTCACAGCTGGTTCCAGAGACTAACTTCTCTCCTGAACAGAGGTGAGATGCTCTGGCTGAAAAGAGTGATTGATGCTGCTGCTCTTGGCTCTTCCTGCAGTTAAATAAGGATCTGAGCCCCAGGTTTAATTGTTGAGCTCTAAATCCAGCTCTAATAATAAATGCTCAGCCGAGCAGGAGAAGGGGTTGGGCATTTACTGCACACCCACATCCCAGCACGGCTGAAGGCCACTTGGCTCGGCTGGAAGGGATGGGGCCGTGCAGGAAAAGATGCCAAGCTGTGCAGGAGGATGGAACACACCCTGCTGAGGGCTGGCTGCCTGCACTAGCAGGTGATCCCATGAGGCAGCCAGGGCATTGCAACACCCACCTCACCATCACTGAGCACCACTTGCTGCCTTTCGGGGTCTATGGCCACCACCTTGCCTTGTCGGAAGCTGTCCCCAAAGGTGACCGAGTAGGAGATGAAAGTCTTCTTGGCAAAGCCTGTGGGAAGAGGAGACAATGGGAGAGCTCTCCTTCTCTGGATGCTAACCACCCCCTCTTCTCTTCTCCCCATGTGCTGTCCTTGCTCAGAAAAAAGCATGGCAAGCATCTGGGACTGTGGGCTGAGCTTCTGCTGCGTTATCTCTGCCCAGCAAGGAGCTTCAGGACTTGGCCTCAGATAGATGATACTCTTGGCTAGATTGCTTTGTCTCTGCTCCTCATATCTCCTGTACTGGTTCACCAATTACTGTTTCTGTGGTCCTGGCAGTTTCTGGCTCAGTGTCAGAGGCTTTTTTCATGCAATCTGTCTCTCAGACCAAACTTTTGCTGTCGTTTTGATGCTTGTTCCAGCCTCGAACGTGGTACTTTACCCCTGAATTCCCCAGTGACTGGACTAATGGGGAGGGCCCAGACAAGCCTGAGCAGGGTTTTATCATCCAGTGCCTCACTGCTCATTTCAAGGGCCAGGGACAGAAAGTGATTGACTCACCCCTTCCAGCAGCTCTTGCTTTTAGCTTAGTCACCTTCTAAACTCTTGAAATAAAAAATAAAATAAAGGGGGATGGGGAGAGGAAGGGCAGGGAGGAAGAGAGATGGTCTGAGCAGTTTTTACTCAGTTTTCCCAGCTGATGTGCAATTAGCTGAACCACAGACGGGCTGTGGGTCCTCCCGGTGCCAAGTATTTGTTTTCCAGATGGAAAACATCAGCTCTTTCACCATCTCAGGGCGGAGGAGGCGGTGCGAGCCCGCGTTCCCTGCCGCTCCCCGCGTCCCTGCGCAGGTGCCGGTGGGACAGGGGGGCTGCCCGAGCCCTTACCGCTCTCCACGGCGGCCCGGAGCGCGGCCACGTTGTGATGGAAAGCATCTCTCACGTCCACCAGCACGAAGGGGACGGCCCAGGACTGCAGCAGGCTGGCGGCCGCCGTCCCTCCGAAGCCGCCCCCCACCACCACGACCCGCACGGACTCGTCAAGGGACAGGCGGGCGCCCATGGCCAGCGCGGCTCCGGCGGGGCAGGCAAGGGGGCCGGGCCGGGCCGCGCTCGGCCTCCCCGGGCGGGGCCGCGGGCGGAGCCGGGCTCTGGGCGCTGAGCCGGGGAGCTGGCAGAGCTATGAGCCCGGCACCCGGGACTTGGAGAGCCCTGAGCTCGGCACCCGGGGCTGGCAGGGCCCAGAGCTGGCAGAGTGCTGAACCCGGGGCTTGCTGAGGCCGGCACCTGGGGCTGGCAGGGCCCTGAACCCGGCACCCGGGGCTGGCTGGGCCCGGGGCTAGCTGAGCCCTGAGCCCAGCACCCACGGCTTGCAGAGAACTGAGGCCGGGCCTTGCGGTGCCCTGAGGCCAGGGCTTGTGGTGCCCTGATCCCGGCACCCGGGGATTGCGGTGCCCTGAACCCAGAGCTGGCAGAGCCCTGAGCCCGGGGCTGGCAGGGCCCTGAGGCCGGGGATTGCGGGGCCCGGAGCCCGGGGCTGGCTGGGCCCGGGACTAGCTGAGCCCTGAGCCCGGTGCTTGCAGGGCCCTGACTCCGGCACCCGGGGATTGCAGAGCCCTGAGGCTGGCACCCGGGACTGGCGGCCTGAGGCCGGGGATTGCAGAGCCCTGAGGCTGGCACCCGGGACTGGCAGGGCCCTGAGGCCCGAACTGGCAGAGCCCTGAGGCCGGGGATTGCGGGGCCCTGAGGCCGGGGCTTGCAGAGCCTTAAGCCCGGCACCCGGGGCTGGTAGGGCCCGGCAGGCAGGAGAGCCGCGGGGCGGGAAAGGCTCCTGCCGGCGAGCAGCGCGTCCTGAGCGCAGAGCGCTTCACCTGCCCTAAGCCCCCCCACCTGCATCCCCCACGAGAAGGGACAGGGGGTTTTACACTCTGAGGGCTCTGCTCTGGACTTCACAAGGCTGGGAGATGGACAATTGCCCACTCCACCCGAAGTAACAACCTTTTGGAGAGAGAAATTAAGATTACAGAATTACAGAAACAATTAGGAAAATAACTCTGAGATCATCAAATCCAACCTATGAGCAAACCAGCACCATGTTAACCAGACCAGGCACTCAGTCTTTCCTTAAACACCTCCAGAAATGGTGAATCCACTACTTCTCTGGGCAGTTCATTCCAATATCTATTCATCCTTTCTGTAAGGAAATTCCTCCTGATGTTTAACTTAAACACAGAAAACATGTATCTGCTCTGAGCGGAGCAGGAAAGGGAGCCCAGAAATGGCTGTGCAGGAGAGAAGATCACAAAATCTGTGAAAGGTTTGGGTAGGATGAGACTTTAGAGGCCATCTGGTTCTGACCTCCCCACCATGGGCAGGGACATCAGCACGGTGGAGACAGTGGGACATAAAGAGGGAAGGGCTGAGGAGTGGCAAAGGGCCCGGGGGAAGGGGAGTACGGGGTGCAGGAGGTGGGCAGTTCCATTTATTTTCTAAAGGACATCCAGATCGTGTTCTTCCCCAGCACAGAAGCTGCCCCGAAGACTTTCAGCTCCTGTGGCATTCTGGATAAATATAGCTGCTGGCCCTGTGGATAAAAATGGATAAAAATAGCTGCTGCACACACTGCTGTGTGCTGTGAGCTGGCAGAGCTGCTCCCACGCTCCCTGCCCCCGCCCTGCTCCTCAGAGGTGCCAAAACTCCCTCCCAGCACAACACCCTCCAGCCTCGGGGGTGGCAGACTAGAAGGAATTTTCCGGGAAAAGCAGGGCCTGGACTCAGGATTGCCGCCAGAGGGTGCAGCCAGCTCGGCCGTGGGGACACAAACCCTGTGAGGAGCGTTTGAAGGAGCTGGGGCTGTTTAGCCTGGAGAAGACCAGGCTTAGGGGTGACCTCATTGCTCTCTACACCTTCCTGAAGGGAGGCTGCAGACAGGTGGGGTACACAGGCATACCCCCAGGGTAGCAGTGCTCCAGGTCTGTCTGTGTCTTTCCTCCTGGAACTGGCATGGTACCTGTGTGAGGAGGCTGCTGGAAGAGCCTGGCAATGGCTGGCTTTGGGAAAGCACAATTCAGTGCAAAAATTGTGAAAAACCAAACCCACCTCCATTTCTAAGGGGATGAACTCTGCAATTTAAACCTGGGGTTTAAGCTCTTCTGTAAAATTACATGGACAGGCTTGCTTGGCACCCCTTGTGTGTGAAACCATCCTGGTTGGGGCAGGGTTCTCCTTACCTGCATAACTTCCTTGTTGTTTCATCTTCCCAGAGCAAAGCTGGATCAAAGGCCCATTCCTAGCAGATGAGGATGCTGAGGATGAGTTGCCACTTCCCAAAGTCTGCTTTCCTGTCCCCTTTCCTCTGCACCTTTGTGCCCAGCTCTGTCTTTTCCAGAGGCGGTTTTGGGCTTTTCATGAAAGGAATTTTCCTGTATTTTGCAGCACATATCCACTGGTGGGAGCAATCCATTACTCCAGGAGTGCTCTGTAAATTTCCCATGTAAATCACCTGATGTTTTCCCCATCCAGGTGTACACGAGGGCTACCTTCAGGTGAACCCAGTAGGATAACAGAACATCAGGGCAGCCTTTCAAAACAAGGAGGAAAAATCTTCTGGGCCAGTGAGTTGGAGATGCACCAACAAGCAAGAAAATGTCACTGGCAAAAAGAGTGCCCAAAGCAAACAGGGAGGGTAAAAGGGGCCTTTGTGAAAACCTCACTCCCAACCCCAGGCAAGCAGGAAGGAATCAGAATGCCCAAAGCTGAGGCCAGTGGGAGCACTCAGTGTGCAGGTCAGGGCTCAGGTTTGGCAGGTGGGACGTTTGGATGATACTTGTCCAGCTGGGTGCACACAGGTGCTGGAATGTTCAGCAGCCCCAGAGAGAGGCTTTTTCTCCTGCTGGTGGTTGGTGGGGCAGGGATTGCCCTGCCCTGTCCTGTCCTGGTTCAGGCTCCCTGGACTTTTCCTCACAGCTGCCCCAAGGACCAAATGCTCCCTGCAGGATGGCAGGGAAGGGGCTCTGGGAGATGGTCTTGCCCCAGTTTGCCACTCTGAGACAGGCAGCATGGGGAAATGTGCCTGTCTGTGAGTCCTCTCCTCACCAGGTGTAATCCAGCATCATCCAGAGCTGAGACATCCCTCTGAGGATGATTAATCCATGGATGGGTACAACAGTGCTGTGTGGGGAGACTTTAGGATGGCACAAGTGCCCCTGCTCTGCACTGGCCCAAATTCCTGTGAGCCTCTGCATCTTTGTCCTGCCCTCCCTGTCCATCAGGGCAGTTTGGCCTCCCTGACTTTGCAATAACGTGGAAGAGGGATAACATTCCTCCCTTTACCCTTCTCTAGGGAGCACCTAGGGCCAGGCTGAAGGGCCCATCCTCCCCTGCCAAGCCTGAGCTGCTGGAGACCCTTTCTGGCTCACAGCCATCTCTGCAAAACCCCAAACCTCTCCTGTATCAGCAGCCTCACACACCACATTCCCTCTGCCCACAGACGTGTCCTGCACAGCGTCCTGTGACAGCCCCAGTGGCACCAGGGTGGCTGCAGCTCCCTGGGGGCTTTGCTGCAGGGAAAGGAGGATTTTGAGTCTCCCAGAGGTGAGGGATTGCTCTGAACAAACTGCCTGGTCCATCCCTGTCCCACAGCTCCCCATTTTGCCTGGGTGAGCTGGCTGCCCCCCGTGCCTCAGGGAGCTCTGCTTCAGCCAAGCTGGAATTGTGTCTGTTCAGGGCAAAGAATCACCTGGAAAAACCAATTCAGACAGTTCCTGGCTGCTTTTAAAACATCAACACCGGCTATTTTATGCCTTATACATAAAAATCTACTTTTAGCAGAAATCAACAAGGTTCCACTTACATTTATTCTCTCCCTGACAAACCTCATTTTTCATTTTCAGTTTTTCAGTGCCTTGAGGAGACAAGCTGCTTCCCGTGGATAGCAGCACCAAAATCACCCTGTTTTGGTCAGGCTGGACCAGTGATGTGTATTTATAGGCAGCATCTCTGTACATGCCAGCCCATAAATTGGTCACAGATCCCAGCCAGAAAAGGGTGGGAAAACCCCAAGGGTGAAATGTAATGGTTTCTGCAATTAAATTATCTTTGTGTCCATGAGAAGAGCCATGGGGAGCTGGGATCTCCCTCCATCCCACCCCAGGGCTGTGCCACAAAGCTGTTCTCCTTTTTCCTGGGATCACAGCATGCTCTGTGCTGCCCAGCTCCTCTTTTCCTGCCCATACAGCAGGATGAGTTTGCCAGGCTCAGGGTGCTGTGGTGCCATCCCCACCTACAAATGTGGGCTCAAACCAAGGCAGCTTTTGGGGAAATGGGGTGGCCAGGCTCATGTCAGCCCCTGGCATGGGGTGAGCAGGGAGCAAGCAAGTCCTTCCCCTTGGAGTAAATCCCCAGCTCAGACAGCTCCTGCCGTTGGGTTTTGTGCCATGCAGATCTTTCCTACCCCTCCAGAGCCAAGCATGTAGCAGACATTGGGAATTTTACAGGAATGCCATTTTGTGGGAATTCATCCCTTTATTGTGATGTGATCCAGGCAGGTGCCAACAAGAAACTTGATCAGCTTTATTCATGTCAGCTGCCTGGCTATATAAGGATTGCAGGGAGCTCCTTGGAAATTCTCTGGCTTCTCCAACACAGCCCAGAGATTGACAGTGTGGTGGCAACTCTCTTTTATGGGATAACATGGTTTGTGGTATTAATCCCTGTGGGGTGGCAGAGAAGCATAAAGGATGTCAGTGCCTGGGGTTTCTTTGGGAAAAAGGAGAAGGCTTGTGCATGCTCCTTTGCTCTTGGGGCAGCTTTTGAGAAAGAACAGCTTTCACTCCTGATGTGGGGAGTTTTCTTCCCCTTGCCCCCCAGATTTCATTACAGTGAAAGCAGAGCATAGAATAAAACTGTGTCCTGAAAAAAATGGGCCTCACAGACAGGCAGCCTTTGTCCCAAGGTGTAATTACAGGATAAATATGGGATGCAGACCAAGAAATGCAGTCTGGTCAGGCATGCAGTCTCTTAGAAAAACACAACAGAAAACAAGGTTGTCATTTAATGCTGAGAGGTGCACACGTGCTGCAGCCCTTGTGGCCCCTCACTGGCCCATGGATCTCCCCTCTGACCTGGTGTTTGGGTGTTTGGATGGTGCAGCTGGAGCCATGCACCAGCTCCCTGCAAGGACCACACCAAGCCCCACGAAGGAGAGAAGGAAAGGGTTGATTTGGCCTCCAGCAGAAGCCTGTGGAGCTGGGCGAGGGCATTGCTGGTGTGATGGATTTCCTTGGCTCCAGCCCCTGTGCAGAAATCCCCTCCGACAGGGCTGTGAGGAGACAGGGGGGATTAGCTCATCCTATCCCATTAAATGGAGCTGCAACAAGTGAGGAGAAGGCTATGGGAGGTCAGCACAGCCAGCACAGCAGCCACCACTCCTGCTGTTTGGGAGAAACCTCATGCCAGGCTGGAAAAAGGCCTTTTTGTGGATTTCTATGGACCTGCCTGGTGCCTTGGCTTCATGGCCCAGCAAGGCCACCTGGGTGTTAAAGTGCAGGGCATCTAAGGTGGCATTTCAGAGACTGCACTGCTCCCTTACTTGGCTTGCCAAGAGCTTCTGCCTCAAGGAGTGCTCTCCAAGGCAAGCCCAGCCATGGCAGCATGGCCCCAGGCAGCTCTGAGAGGGAAGCAGAGAAGCAGCAGGATGTACCTGCTGTCCAAAGTCAACTCCAGATTAGACCAGTGAGAGGGAATAATTTCCCAGAAAGATCCCACTGAGAGGGGAACAGGACATCCGTTATTTGTTAAAGCTGTCACCGGTGCTACATCATCTTGTGTCACCTGCAGTGACCCCAAGGAGCAGGAGCTTTGGCTGGTGGCCCTGTCCCACGGGACACATGTCCCCTCACTGTTCTGGGCTTGTGGAAAAGGTCTCTCTGGTGCTAATTAGCATCACCCCAATGTTCCCAAATTCCCCCCAAAGCACAGCTGCAGCAGGCTGAGAGGTGAGCCTGGAAGCAGTACAGCTGCAGGCGGGGTTTGTCTTATTTCCGTATTTTAAACCAAGCTTTAGTACTGCTTTATTTCAGAAAGCTTAGATCCTTTGAAAAGAGGATTGTTTGTTTTTTGGTGGATTTTTTAGGCATTGTTGTCTGCGAGAAAGGGCGAGGCTGCATCCGTTGCAGCTCCTGTTGTGGGCTTCCTGCGTGGTTTGTCTGGATGCAGGTATGTCCTTGCTCCAAGGCAGTCTCTTACTATGACTTTCCCAATCCGTGCTTTCCCTCCCATATCCGTGAGCCTCCAAAGAGCCGGGCAAGGCTGAGCCAGAGCAGGCTGAGCAGGAGGCCCCTCTTTGTGAGGGGGCACAAAGCTCCCCAGCAGCTCAGGGGGAGTTCAGCTGCTCCAGCCTCGGAGGAGCCGCGTCCCCTGCGGCTTCCCCATGCGCCTGGAGCCGGGGGGGTTTAATGGCAGCAATTAGCCCCGCGGAAATCTGCATGCTTCGGGGGCATGTTTTCATGTTTTCTCGCTGTCCTGTGACGGTTCTGACGGGAAGCTGGAGGGCGGCCAGGAACAATTGCTTATGCTTGGCTGGCAGTGTGGGCCGGAGCAGCGGAGACAGCGCAGGTAAAAACGGGCGGCAGTCACCGTCCCCTCCGGAATGGTGTGGCCAGCAGGAGCAGCGAGGGCATTCTTCCATTCTTCCCCTGTACCTGGCACTGCTGAGGCCACACCTCAAGTGCTGTGTCCAGTTCTGGCCCCTCAGTTTGGGATGGACCTTGGGATGCTCGAGCACATCCAGAGGAGGCAACGAGGCTGGAGAGGGGCTGGGAACACAAGTGAGGAACCACTGAGACAACTGGGGGTGTTTAGGCTGGAGAAAAGGAGACTCAGGGGTGACCTTATCACTCTCTACAGCTCCCTGAAAGGTGCCTGTGCTCAGGTGGGGTTGGGCTCTTTCTCCAGGCAGCACTGACAGAAACAGAGGACACAGCCTCAAGCTGCACCAAGGCAAATTTAGGTTGGATATTAGGAAAAAGGTTTTTACAGAAAAAGTGATAAAGTTCTGGAATGGTGTGACCAGGAAGATGGCGGAGTCACCATCCCTGGATGTGTTTAAAAAAAGACTGGATGTGGCACTGGTTTAGTTGAGGTGTTGGGGCTGGGTTGCCCTCAATTTTGGAGCTCTCTTCCAACCCAGTCTATGTGTTCTTATCTGTTCTGCTCTCTGGCCTTGGCTCAGCCCAGCTCCCGCTTCCCTTGCTGCCTGTTTTCCGTGCTCCTGGATTTGCCTGTCCTTTCCCCCTGGACCCACTCTCCGAGCCCCCAAGCGCCTCCACCCGCGGTGGGGTGGGAGGGGGATGCTGGCCATTCTCCAGTGTCCCCTCTTCGTCTGTGGCAGCTCAGCTACCCACCCCTCCTGCTGTTTCACAGACAATTACCCTGAAATTATTTCCTCTGCAAAAGCCAACCCAATGGTGCTTTTCCAGAGGCATTTTCAGGACCAAGCGCATTCCCCCTGATGCTGGCTGAGCTCTGTGGGCTTTTCCCAGCGCGCAGCTGCGGAATATCCATCTGCCCTCCGTGACCCTGCTGCTTTCCCAGCAGGAAGCCTCCAAACAAAACCCGATTCACTCAGCAGCCCCGGGGCTGCTTGTGATGCTGAGAGCTGCGTGTGAGGCGGGGAGGAGGCTGGCGCTCTCCATCGCCCGTGAGCGATGAGGGTGTGCCAAAAATCTCCACTTTTGTGGACACTTTTGTGTCCTTTCCCCATCCAGCTGGCAGCGAGCGCTCTGAAATCACACCTTGAAGCCTGGTGCTGCCCTGCCCTGCTCGGAAAAGCTCCCCGGGTGGATGGATGGCTGCCCGGGGCTCCGGTGCTGCGCTCCCCGCCGGCCGGCCCCGCGCTCCTCAATGCCGCCTCTGTTCTCCCTCTTGGGTCAAAAACGCGGCTTTTGTGAGCTCAGCCCAGCCCAGCCCTGCTCCGGAGCCCCAGCACGTTCCTCCCGGCCGGCAAGCTCAGCCCAGCTGTGGCCGGCTGCCGCCTCGCTTCATTTATTTATTTTTGCTTTTGGCCAACAGCTCTAGCTGGGGAGAAGGGGACATGCGGCTGCTGGGACCCCTCAGGGCTCGCTGGCAAGCCACTCTCCACCAAAATGTTTCACTTCTCCCTCAGGTGGCTGCCATTACCCAAAATATCTGGGGGAGAAAAAGAATGAGATACAAAGAGGGCTAAAAATAGGCATTTTAATTCATGAAATGTGAATTGGAGGGAGCAGCTTGGCGCTGGGTCAACATCTGCAAACGGCAAACACCCTGGAACTCCCTGGGCCTCTACCGGGTTTGGCCACCCATCAGTGCTGTTAGCACTTGTTTTTGGGGCTCCCCCGGGCAGGGGACACCCAGCAATATAGAGGAGACAGGAGATGCTTTGGATTGTGTGCTGGAGGCTTTGTTTTTGATCAGATAAGTCTGACCGTCTTTCAGCATCCCCTCAGAAGTTGGCAGTCGCTGCCACATGGGGGCTGGGAGGGTTACAGCCCGGCAGTCCCCAGGGGCTCTCCCGAGATCATATAGAAGGACACGTGGTGGTCTCCAGCTAAAATGTGACCTCTGTTCTGGGTGTCTCCCTTGGTGGCGCCTTGTGCTGCTCTGGTTTTTGGGCTTAGCTCCTTCACCAGCTTCCCCCTCCTTTTCACATTATAATAAATAAATAAATTCACCCGGTATGCAAATGCACAGGGCAAAAAGGAAATAAACCCAAACCTCCAAAACCAAGTTTGAAGAGCACCAAACCGTAGTCACCTCATTTTGTCGTAGCCCAAGCGCCATCCAGGGCTCTGTGGGCAGTTTCCAGTCTCTGCTGGTGAATGAAGGCACTAAACCAAGAAGGTCTCTGGGCGCTTGCTGACACCACAGGGATTTTGTCCTTGCCCCGTCCCAGCTGGCATGGGGGGGTGGCAAGGCAGAGGTGCTTGGTCCTGTCCCCCTCTGCCTGCCATCACCCTCCTCCTCCTCCTCAGTGCAGCTCCCGAGCTGGGCAGGTGGCCCTGCTGCCGACCCCACCTCCCCTCACCCTCACCATTTCCCCATTCCCGGAGAAACTGAGCAATTCAGGCTCTGCAGGACCCTGGGGCCAGCTCTGCCAAGACGCTCCGGCTCCTGGGGCTGCCACCTGGAGCGTTTTCGGGAGCAGGGACCCCCAGGTCGCCTCCGGACCGGCCGGGAGCACGGCCGCAGCCCCTCGTTCCGCCCCGCCACCGTGCCCCTGTCCTGCTACGTGACCCATGCGGGCTGTGCCTCCTCCAGCAGGCTGAAGGAGCGGTTGGCCAGCGCCGCGGGGCTGCTGGCCAGCTTGTAGCCAAAGAGCCGCATGGCCGGGCCGCAGGCGTCCTGCACCACCTGCGCCAGCTTGAAGGGCATGCCGAAGCGCCACTTGTCGAACTGCTCCGAGGAGTTCTTGCACGTGGAGTAGACGCCGTTGCCGTCGGGGGGAGCCTGCGTGTTCTTGCCGATCCACTCCTCCACCTGGCGGGTGAGGGGCAGCCCGGCGAAGCGGAACATCTCCCGCGCCTTCTGCAGCGGCGCCCGCGCCACGTCCTCGTAGCGCACCAGCATGTAGCGGCCCCGCAGCCAGCGCGGCCGCCGCAGCCCCAGCTCCGCCGACACGCGGATGCTCTCGCAGTTGCCCCGCAGCCGCTGCACCTCCTCCTCGCGCAGCGGGGCCTCCCCTTCGGACGCCCACTTCTTCCAGGTCTCGTACTTGCCCGAGAAGGCCACCATGCGCGAGGCCAGGACGGCGCGGGGGTCGCGCACCAGCTGGATGATGCGCAGGTCCAGCCGGGGGTCCTCCACCAGCGGCTGCAGGAACTCCAGCTGCCGGATGCGCACCGTCTTCAGCGCCACGTGCTGCTTGCGCCGGCACGCCTCGGCCGCCAGCGTGATGTTGAGGGGGCCGCAGCGGCGGTTCTTGCAGTAGTACTTCTCAAAGACCTTCTTGGTGCTGGGCGTGCAGACGGGCTCCTCGCACAGCGAGTGGCTGGAGCCCCGCCGAAACAAGAAGGGCGTCAGGTGGCCCTCGGGAACCGGGGAGATGAAGTTCTCTAGGATGTAGAGGTCGCAGAGGAGGAGCTGCTTGAGGACGTCTCGGTAAACCAAGGCCGAGCCCACCGCGCTGGCTCCCCCCGGCAGGAAGTTCACCGTCTTCTCGACGTGCCAGAGCGGCTCAAAGAGGTAGAAGATGCTGCCCTGCTGGTTGAAGAACTCGCCGACGAAGGAGGAGCCAGTGCGGGTGGTGGCCATCAGCAGGACGTGCCGCCGTGGGCCGGCGTCCCCGGGGTCACCTGCCAGCTGCAGGGTGATGTTGTACAGGTGGGACCTCAGCTGGGAGAAGGCAGCGTCCAGCTCCTGCAGCGAGGCCAGCGAGCCGTTCTTGGCCGCTGCTGGGCTGAGCTCCGTGCTGTTGGCCTCTGCCAGAGCCTGCGGGGACTGCTTCAGCCTGTCCGACACCCTGTGGGGAGAGCCAGCCCAGCCTGGAGGACAGCAGCACCACCCTGCTTCCCCCGGGGGGACTTGGGGGGCTCCTCTGCATGGGAGCTCAGGACTGGGGGAGAGGGGCTGCACACCTTGGCGTGGCTCAGATGCCCACTGCCTACCTGGAGATGAAGTTGTTCTCCTTCTCGATGATGACGAGGCTGACGACGAAGACCAGCAGGACGGCGTACTTGCTCTTCATCTTCAAGCAGTGCAGCAGCTCCCGGACATCCTGGGGCAAAGCGCGTCGGATCTCCATGGGGAGCACACACAGCTCCCTCCTGCACGCCAGGAAGGTGTCCTGGGCCAGCCCTGCCTGTGGGGAGAAGAAGGCTCAGCATGGCGAGGGTCAGAGGCTGACAAAGGCTGGACAAGAGCAGTAAAAATGTGGAAGCTCCTCCCTGCTGCTCCACCCCACCCCCGGATGAGGAGCAGCTGCCTGAATGCCCCATCGGCTGCTCCTCCTCCTTCCCAAAATATATCTGCCCGACAGGATCCCTTCCAACGCTCCCACCAGCTCCCCCTGCCCACCCTGAAACCCAATCCCTGCCACCCGACAGCTGCCCGCTTCCCGCTGGCAAAAACCTGCTGCTGCCAGCGAGGGAGCCCCTGGATCATCCGGATCTTCCACAGATTGTGGCTCCCGACCTCTGGAAAGGGGAGGCCTGGAGGCTCCACTGCAGGGCCCCAGCGTGGGGCTGAGCAGCTTCCGCCTCCCCCCAGCATGGCAGCAGCAGCTGCTGAGCCTCGAAAATGAAACCCAGAGAGTTTTCAGGAACGACGGCGAGCCGGAAAATGCTGCTGCTGCCAGTCCCCCTCGGGGAGTAGAATGCTCCGGGGGAGGCTTTTGCCAAAAAAGGGAAGAAGAAAAAAAACCCCAAATGATGGAGCAGCTGCTTGGTGTGGGATGCAAAGCCAGGAGACTTGGCAGAAAAGTCCCGCCCCCCCAGCGTCTCCTTCAGCGCCCAAATCGGGGCGTTGCTGGAAATGCTCTGAGTGGCACCAAACCCACCCCCCAGCTGGAGATTTTGGGGTCACAGCCGCAGTTTCGAGCTCTGGGGCAGGTCCCCAGTGTGCAGATTTGCACCCCTAGGCCTTGCTGGCACCTGCCACCTGCCCGGGGTGATGCTGTTTGCCCGTCCCGCTTTCTTGGCCAGACTTTGGGTGACTCAGGGAAAGTCTATTTAGCCTTGGCTGGGCTCCACAGGGGGCAGCCCGTCCCAGCCCTGCTTTTGGTGTGAAGGAGGGGAGCCAGGCAGAGCCCCATCCTTTGGGGGGACCCAGGGTTTGCTGGAGGGGAGATGCCCTGGCCAAGCCTCGGCATCTGCAGCTCCATCAGAGCGTGGAGCAGGGAAGCCCTGCCAGGCGTTGTGTCACGTCGCAGCCTCTTCCGCATCGTGCTTGGCCAAAATGTGCATTTTTTAGTCCAAAATGTGCATTTCTTAGGCCAAAATGTGCATTTTTTAGCGTTGCTGGCTGAATGCCCCTCCTGGGAAGGAGGGACCATGGGCAGGAGGGGTGGGATGTGTCCGTGGCCAGGGCAGCACCCAGCCTGTCAGATTCCCAGTTCTCTCTGTGTGAGGACCAGGAATTTCCCAGCTTGAGCAAAGCACTCAGCTCCCGGGGCTTGGCTTCCAGCCATCTCCTTTCCAGCAAAACCTTCTAAAAAGAGACATCCACACCCACGCACCCAGGAAACTCAGGATTTAGTGGGATGCAGGGACTCTGGAGAGCCCTGGCAGCCCCGGAGCCCTCCCACAGTGGTCCCCCCTTTCAGCAAGCAGCACCGAGATCCCCGGCACACGTGCGTGCGTGCGTGTGTGTGCTCCTGTGTGTGTGTGTTTTTAACAGCCCTGTTAGTTTAGTTTGTCATCACACCGCTCCTCGGGGACAGGCCAGGAGCTGGGGCAGGTGCCTTTCAGCAGCCACCCGTCATATCCCCCCTCCTCGGTCGTGCCCCCTCGATGACAGCATTTGTCGGAGTGTTTGTGCAACCGAGAGAAAAAAATCAAGTACACAAAGTCCTGGGCGTGCGGTGGCATCCCAGGGGGCGGTGATCTGCATCGCTGCCCTGGCCTGGGGCTGGGGACAGTCCCCATCGCTGCCCTGGCCTGGGGCTGGGGACAGTCCCCATCGCTGCCCGGGCCTGGGGCTGGGGACAGTCCCCTTGCACAGGGGATGCCATCAGCCGCTTCCTCGCACAAATCCCCGGGCAAAGCCAGCCCCGCGTTCTCACCCTGTAATGCCCCCAGCTGCCTGACCACAAATGAGCCCCAGAGCAGGAATTATTCACAGCGGTGACACAGAGATCCGTGTCCGGCAGCGCTGGCACAACCCTCATTCACAGCCCCGGGGCAGACACCATTCATTAAACAAACAACCGGCTGCAAATCCCGCCTGGGACCCGCGGGGCCGTCAGGGCTGAGCTCAGGGGCTGGGGACACGAGGGTGACCTGGGGAGGCTGCCTGGCTCAGCCTGAAGCTCAGCCTAAAGCTCAGCCTAAAGCTCTTCCTCGCTGGGGCCCGCACGGCTCAGCCCGGCTGGGGCTCTGGGCCAGCCACAAGTGCCCCTTTGTGAGGGGAACAGAGGGGCTCTGTGTCCCTGCATGCTCCCCTCCAGGGCCCTGCTGCGATGGGATGGATCAGGAGAACCACTGGGATGCTGCTGCTGCCGCCCCAGGGTGCCCTGCCAGTGTCTGCCCCTGGAAATGCACCTGTGTGAGCAGACGGACAGATGGACATCACCCCTGGAGCCGTCTTGCTCTCCACGTCCCGAAGCAAAGCAGGATAATTTCCAGGAATGCTAAACTGAGATGCTGGGGAAGGCAGCACCCACAGCTCAGATGCTGCTCCCCTCAGGCTGGAAGTGCTTTTCAGTTCAGCAGGGACGGCTGTGATTCCCATTGCAGAGATTTATGGATTTCCCAGAAAAGGAATTTTTTTTGGGGCGATGTTGGGGATTTTGTTGCCATGCAAATCTGCCCAGGTGGGATCCATCACTACCAGCAAGTAAACTTAACCTTGCCACAGCAAGAGGGAAGGACTTGGACAGTAATGGAGACACCAAACCATTCCAGTCCACTGGAGCAGGTTGGTGTGTGGGATGGATGCTCCCACTGGTGGTGCAGGTGGGGTGAGAGGAGCAGAGACCCTGGGAGAGGAAGGAGGGAAGGGATGCTCTGTCACCCTCCTGCAGGGCATTCCATGGGACTCTGACTGGCAGAGCAGAGCAGGGGCTTTTCAGCTCTGTTTTGGGAAAGGGAAGGATTTACACAAAGCCTTGGGGCTCTCCTTCCCCATCTCTGGCTGCCCTGAGCCCCCACCAGGTGAGATCCAGGAAGGAAAGATGCCTATGGCTGCCAGGGACAGCCAGCTGGGGGTGAGACTGGATGGAGTCACATTTTCCTCTGGTGACTCAACAGGCAACAACTGAGCTCTGGGCACAGACAGGCAATGAAACACCCACGTGCAAGAGTTCCTGAGATCCTTCTGACCCTCCTGCCCCCATCCACTCCCATCCATCCCTCCGTGGAAGCCCACAGTGACCTGCAGCTGAGCTCGCTGCCCCTGGAGCTGCTGCTGCTCTGAGTAATTCCCTCCACAGTCCTTTGCTTCATCAGACTCCATCAGACACTGGATCAGCAAAACACAGGGGTGGAACAACAAAGAGATAAGGAGCACAGGCTTATCTGCTCTCTGTGCTGCTCTTTTGTCTGCAACCTGGGAAAAAAAAAAACTCTCTGTATTTACTCTTTCAACTATTTCCGCTCCCAGCTTCCTCCCCAGGCTGGCCTTGGGAAACGTGCCACCAGAGCTTCCCACTTTGCTTTCATCTCCCAGCAATTTTCATCCTGGTCCTGGCTGTTCTCCAAGGCATGGCACGAGCACAGCGCTGATTCGGTTTGCCCTGCAGCACAGCTAAGGAGCCTGTCCAGGCAGGTATTCTTGGGTTAAAAACATGCCTAGTCAAGCTAAAAAAAAAGAGGGGAAAAAAGTCATCTCCTACAATGTTTATAAAGTTGCTGAGAATAGTCACAATCCTCATCAAACTGAAGCCTGGAAACTGCCCATTGGAGGAGAAAGTTGGGAATGGAAAGTCGTTCTGACTCAGAGGTTACACTCAGGAGCAGCAGCAGGAGTGGGGTTGGTACAAACAGGCACCACTGGAACAACTTTGTTTTCATTGCCCGAGCTCTCAAACTCCAGTGCATGAGGTCCTGTCCACTCTTCCCTGTCCCACCTGCTCTCTGATGACCCACATGAGCTGTGCTCGTGTCCCACTGTGCAGAAGGGGTGCACAGGGCACAGTGACGATGGTGACAGCACCAGCTCAGGCTCCATGGCCAGGACAGACTGCCCTTTTCTCTCCCTCACCTTGGTGGTGTCCAAAGACACACCAAGAGTTTTCTCCTGACCCAGCAGAGAGGAGAGCTGCTGCTCCTGGCCCTGCTGAACCCCTTGGGGCTCACAGACATCAGTGCTGGGCGTGGGGATAAAACACTGCATCTGCCAGGCAGGGAGCAGCCTCTGGAGCTGCATCTGGACCAGGACCCAGCTAAAACCCCTCCAGCCTTGAATCCAACCCACGGCCGGGGTGAGGTTTGCAGCACCACCTGCAGCAAAGGTGAGCAGCTGAAGGCGCCGAAGTGCAGGGCAGCGAGGGGGGCTGCAGAGCAGAGCAGACCACCAGGAGGGTGAGAGGGAGGAGGTTCGCTCGGCGCCGGGGCACAATGCCGGCTGCTGTGCGTGCCGGCGGCCCCCGGCCACGCCGGGAACCGCAGATGCCCGAGCCTGTTCAATGAGCCCTTTCTTTGGGGCGCGGAGCCCACGGTCCCTCCCACCGCCCCACACTCCTTCCCTCGCTGCTCCACGGAAGCTCCTCGGTCAGACCCACCCCAAGAGCAGGGATACGGCGCTCGCTGTGCCCGCTCTGCTCCCCTGCCAGCCCCGGCCAGGCGCCTGCAGCGCTCCAGGGATGCAGAAGGGACTGGTGACAGGAGATGCTGGCGAGGGGACAGTGACCTGTGCTCGAGTCAGCACGGGGAGACTGGGGCTGTGGAATCGAGCTGAAGCAACATGGCAGATGTGGAAAAATCGCAGAGTTAAATGCCTGTCCTGGTGTAGGGCTGTAAATCGTTGGCTGTGGAAAAGGAGACGCTTTGCTCCAGGCAGCAAGGCAGGCTCGGCGCAGAGGCAGCGGGGCGTGGGCAGCTGTGCCCAGGGCGGCGGGGAGCAGCTGCTGAGACCCCGGCAGGCATGAGGGGGGACTCTGCCTTTCCCCAGGGTACCCCGTGCCATCCAGGGCCCGTGTCACAGTCCCACTCCCGCAGAAATGTCCCTGGCTCCCGAGTGCCGAACCAGGGCCAGCGTGCCCCTGTGGCTCCGGGACAGGAGGGGAAAGGGTGAGAACAACTTTCCAGTGCTCCCTGCTCGGGGCTGACAGGACGGATGATGCAACTCCGGGATGGTTGTGAGAGAGAAACTCTCCTTTCCCAAAGTCTCCTTCTGCCGAGCTCCGGACGGAGGCTCGGCGCTGCAGTGGATCCCATTCCATTGATTTATTTTTTCCCCGAAAGAAAGGCACGGGGATTGCTGCTGAGCAGTCATGTGCCGGGAGGACTGTGGGCAGCGGGGAGCTGCCATGGGGCTGGGATGAGGGGAGGAAGGGAGGCTCGGCCGGAGCTGCCCCGCTGCGGGAGCGGCCCGCGGGGCCCCGCACAGAGACAAAGGAGCGGCCGAGGCCGGAGGGCGCACAAAGGAGCCGGCGGAGCCGGGGCCGCCCCGCGGGGGGATGCGGCCGCCCAGCCCGGGATCCCCGCCGGCCCCGCCGCCCTGCCCGGCCCGGGCCGAGCTCGGGGCCGCGGCCCCTCCTGCACGCCCAACTTCCCGCAAGTCCCGCCAGCCGTGCCGGGAGAGAGCCGA